>NC_090378.1:132571680-133232041 GCF_036365525.1 Heterodontus francisci
TGTGTGGGGATGTGTTTCATTTTGTGGGGAAGGGTTTCAGCGTGTGGCAAGGTGTTTCAGTGTGTGGGGATGGTTTTCAGTGTGTGGGGATGGGTTTCAGTGTTTGCGGAAGGGGTTTAAGTGTGTGAGGACGGGGTTTCAGTGTGTGGGGATGGGTTTCAGTGTGTGGGGATGGGTTTCAGTGTGTGGGAATGGGTTTCAGTATGTGCGGAAGGGGTTTAATTGTGTGCGGAAGGTGTTTCACTGTCTGGGGAAGGGTTTTCAGTGTGTGGGGAAGGGGTTTCAGTGTGTGGGGAAGGTGTTTCGGTGTGTGGAGAAGGTGTTTCAGTATGTGGGGAAGGTGTTTCAGTGCGTGGGGATGTGTTTCAGTGTGTGTGGAAGGGGTTTCAGTGTGTGGGAAGGGGTTTCAGAGTGTGGGGTGGTGTTTCAGTGTGTGGGGATGTGTTTGAGTGTTTGTGCAAGGTGTTTCAGTGTTTGGGGAAGGTGTTTCAGTTTGTGGGGAAGGGGTTTCAGTGTGTGGGGAAGGTGTTTCAGTTTGTGGAGAAGGTGTTTCAGTGAGTGGCTAAGGGGTTTAGGAGTGTGGGGAAGGGATTCAGTGTGTGGGGAAGGGATTTCAGTGTCTGGGGAAGGTGGTTCAGTGTGTGGGGAAGGTGTGTCAGTGTGTGGGGAAGGTGTTTCAGTGTGTGGGGAAGTGTTTCAATGTGTGGGGATGTGTTTCAGTTTGTGGGGAAGGGTTTCAGCATGTGGGGAAGGTGTTTCAGTGTGTGGGGATGGTTTTCAGTGTGTGGGGATGGGTTTCAGTGTGTGCGGAAGGGTTTTAAGTGCGTGGGGAAGGGGTTTCAGTGTGTGGGGATGGGTTTCAGTGTGTGGGGATGGGTTTCATTGTGTGGGGATGGGTTTCAGTATGTGCGGAAGGGGTTTTAATTGTGTGCGGAAGGTGTTTCACTGTCTGGGGAAGGGGTTTCAGTGTGTGGGGAAGGGGTTTCAGTGTGTGGGGAAGGTGTTTCAATGTGTGGGGAATGGTTTTCAGAGTGTGGGGAAGGGTTTCAGTGTGTGGGGTGGCGATTTCAGTGTGTGCGGAAGGGGTTTCAGCGTGTGGGGAAGGGTTTCAGTGTGGGGGGAAAGGTTTTCAGTGTGTGGGGAAGGGGATTCAGTGTGTGGGGAAGGCGTTGCAGCGTGTGGGGATGTGTTTCCGTGTGTGGGGAAGGGGTTTCAGTGTGTGGGGAAGGGGTTACACTGTGTGGGGAAGGTTTTCACTGTGTGCGGAAGGGGTTTCAGTGCGTGATGAAGGGGTTTCAGTGTGTGCGGAAGGTGTTTCAGTGTGTGCAGAAGGGGTTTCAGTGTGTGGGGAAGGTGTTTCAGTGTGTGGGGAAGGGGTTTCAGTGTGTGGGGAAGGTGTTTCAGTGTGTCCGGAAGGGGTTTCTGTGTGTGGGGAAGGTGTTTCAGTGTGTGGGGAAGGGGTTTCAGTGTGTGGGGAAGGTGTTTCAGTGTGTCCGGAAGGGGTTTCTGTGTTTGCGGAAGGGGTTTCAGTGTGTGGGTAGGGGTTTCAGTGTGTGGGGAAGGTGTTTCAGTGTGTGCGGAAGGGGTTTCAGTCTGTGTGGAAGATGTTTCTGTGTGTGGGGATGTGTTTCAGTGTGTGGGGAAAGGGTTTCAGTGTGTGGGGATGTGTTTCAGTATGTGGGGAAAGGGTTTCAATGTGTGGGGATGTGTTTCAGTGCGTGGGGACGGGCTTTCAGTGTGTGGGGAAGGGTTTCACTGTGTGCGGAAGGGGTTTCACTGTGTGGGGAAGGTGTTTCAGTGTGTGTGGAAGGTGTTTCACTGTGTGGGGAAGGGGTTTCAGTGTGTGGGGAAGGTGTTTCAGTGTGTTTGGGAAGGTGTTTCAGTGTGTGCGGAAGGGGTTTCAGTGTGTGCGCAAGATGTTTCAGTGTGTGGGGAAGCGGTTTCAGTGTGTGGGGAAGGTGTTTCATTTCGTGCGGAAGGGGTTTCAGTGTGTGGGGAAGGGGTTTCAGTGTGTGCGGGTGGGGTTTCAGAGTGTGGGGATGTGTTTCAGTGTGTGCGGAAGGGGTTTCAGTGTGTGGGGAAGGTGTTTCAGTGTGTGCTGAAGGGGTTTCAGTGTGTGGGGAAGGGGTTTCATTGTGTGAGGAAGGTGTTTCAGTGTGTGGGGAAGGGGTATCAGATTGTGGGAAAGGGTTTCAGTGTGTGGGGAAGGGATTTCAGTGTGTCGGGATGGTGTATCAGTGTGTGGGGAAGGTATTTCAGTGTGTGGGGAAGAGGTTTCAGTGCGTGGGGAAGGTGTTTGAGAGTGTGGGGAAGGGGTTTCAGAGTGTGGGGAAGGGTTTCAGTGTGGGAGTAAGGGCTTTCAGTGGGTGGGGAAGGGGATTCAGTGTGTGGGGAAGGCGTTTCAGTGTGTGGGGATGTGTTTCAGCGTGTGGGGAAGGGGTTTCAGTGTGTGGGAAAGTGGTTTCAGTCTGTGGGGAAGGGTTTCACTGATTGCGGAAGGGGGATCAGAGTGTGGGGAAGTCGTTTCAGTGTGTGGGGAAGGTGTTTCAGTGTGTGCGGAAGGGGTTTCAGTGTGTGGGGAAGGTGTTTCAGTGTGTGTGGAAGGGGTTTCAGTGTGTGGGGAAGGTGTTTCAGTGTGTGTGGAAGGGGTTTCAGAGTGTGCAGAAGGGGTTTCAGTGTGTGGGGAAGGGGTTTCAGTGTGTGGGGAAGGTGTTTCAGTGTGTGGGGAATGGTTTTCAGAGTGTGGGGAAGGGTTTCAGTGTGTGGGGTGGCGATTTCAGTGTGTGGGGAAGGGGTTTCAGAGTGTGGGGAAGGGTTTCAGTGTGGGTGTAAGGGTTTTCAGTGTGTGGGGAAGGAGATTCAGTGTGTGGGGAAGGCGTTGCAGGGTGTGGGGATGTGTTTCCGTGTGTGGGGAAGGGGTTTCAGTGTGTGGGGAAGGGGTTACACTGTGTGGGGAAGGGTTTCACTGAGTGCAGAAGGGGTTTCAGTGTGTGGTGAAGGGGATTCAGTGTGTGCGGAAGGTGATTCAGTGTGTGCAGAAGGGGTTTCAGTGTGTGCGGAAGGTGTATCTGTGTGTGGGGAAGGGTTAGAGTGTTTTGGGACGGTGTTTCAGTGTGTGCAGAAGGGGTTTCAGTGTGTGGTGAATGTGTTTCGTTGTGTGGGGAAACTGTTTCAGTATGTGGGGAAGGTGTTTCAGTGCGTGGGGATGTGTTTCAGTGTGTGTGGAAGGGGTTTCAGTGTGTGGGGAAGGGGTTTCAGTGTAAGGGGTGGTGTTTCAGTGTGTGGGGATCTGTTTGAGTGTTTGTGCAAGGTGTTTCAGTGTGTGGGGAAGGGGTTTCAGTGTGTGGGGAAGGGGTTTCAGTGTGTGGGGAAGGTGTTTCAGTGTGTGGGGAAGTGTTTCAATGTGTGGGGATGTGTTTCAGTTTGTGGGGAAGGGTTTCAGCGTGTGGGGAAGGTGTTTCAGTGTGTGGGGATGGTTTTCAGTGTGTGGGGATGGGTTTCCGTGTTTGCGGAAGGGGTTTAAGTGTGTGCGGAAGGGGTTTCATAGTGTGCGGAATGTGTTTCACTGTCTGGGGAAGAGTTTTCAGTGTGTGGGGAAGGGGTTTCAGTGTGTGGGGAAGGTGTTTCGGTGTGTGGAGAAGGTGTTTCAGTATGTGGGGAAGGTGTTTCAGTGCGTGGGGATGTGTTTCAGTGTGTGTGGAAGGGGTTTCAGTGTGTGGGAAGGGGTTTCAGTGTGTGGGGTGGTGTTTCAGTGTGTGGGGATGTGTTTGAGTGTTTGTGCAAGGTGTTTCAGTGTTTGGGGAAGGTGTTTCAGTGTGTGGGGAAGGGATTTCAGTGTGTCGGGATGGTGTATCAGTGTGTGGGGAAGGTATTTCAGTGTGTGAGGAAGGGGTTTCAGTGCGTGGGGAAGGTGTTTCAGAGTGTGGGGAAGGGGTTTCAGAGTGTGGGGAAGGGTTTCAATGTGGGAGTAAGGGCTTTCAGTGTGTGGGGAAGGGGATTCAGTGTGTGGGGAAGGCGTTTCAGTGTGTGGGGATGTGTTTCAGCGTGTGGGGAAGGGGTTTCAGTGTGTGCGGAAGGGGTTTCAGTCTGTGGGGAAGTGTTTCACTGTGTGCGGAAGGGGGATCAGAGTGTGGGGAAGTCGTTTCAGTGTGTGGGGAAGGTGTTTCAGTGTGTGCGGAAGGGGTTTCAGTGTGTGGGGAAGGTGTTTCAGTGTGTGTGGAAGGGGTTTCAGTGTTTGGGGAAGGTGTTTCAGTTGTGTGGAAGGGGTTTCAGTGTGTGCGGAAGGGGTTTCAGTGTGTGGGGAAGGGGTTTCAGTGTGTGGGGAAGGGGTTTCAGTGTGTGGGGAATGGTTTTCAGAGTGTGGGGAAGGGGTTTCAGTGTGTGGGGAAGGTGTTTCAGTGTGTGGGGAAGTGTTTCAATGTGTGGGGATGTGTTTCAGTTTGTGGGGAAGTGTTTCAGCGTGTGGGGAAGGTGTTTCAGTGTGTGGGGATGGTTTTCAGTTGTGGGGATGGGTTTCAGTGTTTGCGGAAGGGGATTAAGTGTGTGGGGACGGGGTTTCAGTGTGTGGGGATGGGTTTCAGTGTGTGGGGATGGGTTTCAGTGTGTGGGAATGGGTTTCAGTATGTGCGGAAGGGGTTTCATTGTGTGCGGAAGGTGTTTCACTGTCTGGGGAAGGGTTTTCAGTGTGTGGGGAAGGGGTTTCAGTGTGTGGGGAAGGTGTTTCAGTGCGTGGGGATGTGTTTCAGTGTGTGTGGAAGGGGTTTCAGTGTGTGGGAAGGGGTTTCAGTGTGTGGGGTGGTGTTTCAGTGTGTGGGGATATGTTTGAGTGTTTGTCCAAGGTGTTTCAGTGTTTGTGGAAGGTGTTTCAGTGTGTGGGGAAGGGGTTTCAGTGTGTGGGGAAGGGGTTTCAGTTTGTGGAGAAGGTGCTTCAGTGAGTGGCTAAGGGGTTTAGAAGTGTGGGGAAGGGATTCAGTGTGTGGGGAAGGGATTTCAATGTCTGGGGAAGGTGGTTCAGTGTGTGGGGAAGGTGTGTCAGTGTGTGGGGAAGGTGTTTCAGTGTGTGGGGATGTGTTTCAATGTGTGGGGATGTGTTTCAGTTTGTGGGGAAGGGTTTCAGCGTGTGGGGAAGGTGTTTCAGTGTGTGGGGATGGTTTTCAGTGTGTGGGGATGGGTTTCAGTATGTGCGGAAGGGGTTTAAGTGTGTGGGGAAGGGGTTTCAGTGTGTGGGGATGGGTTTCAGTGTGTGGGGATGGGTTTCAGTCTGTGGGGATGGGTTTCAGTATGTGCGGAAGGGGTTTCATTGTGCGCGGAAATGTGTTTCACTGTCTGGGGAAGGGGTTTCAGTGTGTGGGGAAGGGGTTTCAGTGTGTGGGGAAGGTGTTTCAATGTGTGGGGAATGGTTTTCAGAGTGCGGGGAAGGGTTTCAGTGTGCGGGGTGGCGATTGCAGTGTGTGCGGAATGGGTTTCAGCGTGTGGCGAAGGGTTTCAGTGTGGGGGGAAAGGTTTTCAGTGTGTGGGGAAGGGGATTCAGTGTGTGGGGAAGGCGTTGCAGGGTGTGGGGATGTGTTTCCGTGTGTGGGGAAGGGCTTTCAGTGTGTGGGGAAGGGGTTACACTGTGTGGGGAAGGGTTTCACTGTGTGCGGAAGGGGTTTCAGTGCGTGATGAAGGGGTTTCAGTATGTGCGGAAGGTGTTTCAGTGTGTGCAGAAGGGGTTTCAGTGTGTGGGGAAGGTGTTTCAGTGTGTGGGGAAGGGGTTTCAGTGTGTGGGGAAGGTGTTTCAGTGTGTCCGGAAGGGGTTTCTGTGTTTGCGGAAGGGGTTTCAGTGTGTGGGTAGGGGTTTCAGTGTGTGGGGAAGGTGTTTCAGTGTGTGCGGAAGGGGTTTCAGTCTGTGTGGAAGATGTTTATATGTGTGGGGATTTGTTTCAGTTTGTGGGGAAAGGGTTTCAGTGTGTAGGGATGTGTTTCTGTGTGTGGGGAAAGGGTTTCAATGTGTGGGGATGTGTTTCAGTGTGTGGGGAAGGGTTTTCATTGTGTAGGGAAGGGTTTCACTGTGTGCGGAAGGGGTTTCAGTGTGTGGGGAAGGTGTTTCAGTGTGTGTGGATGGTGTTTCACTGTGTGGGGAAGGGGTTTCAGTGCATGGGGAAGGTGTTTCAGTGTGTTTGGGAAGGTGTTTCAGTGTGTGCGGAAGGGGTTTCAGTGTGTGCGGAAGATGTTTCAGTGTGTGGGGAAGCGGTTTCATTGTGTGGGGAAGGTGTTTCACTTTGTGCGGAAGGGGTTTCAGTGTGTGGGGAAGGGGTTTCAGTGTGTGCGGGTGGGGTTTCAGAGTGTGGGGATGTGTTTCAATGTGTGCGGAAGGGGTTTCAGTGTGTGGGGAAGGTGCTTCAGTGTGTGCTGAAGGGGGTTCAGTGTGTGGGGAAGGGGTTTCATTGTGAGAGGAAGGTGTTTCAGTGTGTGGGGAAGTGGTATCAGATTGTGGGAAAGGGTTTCAGTGTGTGGGGAAGGGATTACAGTGTGTCGGGATGGTGTATCAGTGTGTGGGGAAGGTATTTCAGTGTGTGGGGAAGGGGTTTCAGTGCGTGGGGAAGGTGTTTCAGAGTGTGGGGAAGGGGTTCCAGAGTGTGGGGAAGGGTTTCAGTGCGTGGGGAAGGTGTTTCAGAGTGTGGGGAAGGTGTTTCAGAGTGTGGGGAAGGGGATTCAGTGTGTGGGGAAGGCGTTTCAGTGTGTGGGGATGTGTTTCAGCGTGTGGGGAAGGGGTTTCAGTGTGTGGGGAAGGGGTTTCAGTCTGTGGGGAAGGGTTTCACTGTGTGCGGAAGGGGTATCAGAGTGTGGGGAAGTCGTTTCATTGTGTGGGGAAGGTGTTTCAGTGTGTGCGGAAGGGGTTTCAGTGTGTGGGGAAGGTTTTTCAGTGTGTGGAAGGGGTTTCAGTGTGAGGGGAAAGGGTTTCAGTGTGTGGGGATGATTTTCAGTGTATGGGGAAGGGGTTTCAGTGTGTGGGGATGTGCTGCAGTGAGTGCGGAAGGGTTTTCAGTGTGTGGGGAAGGGTTTCAGTGTGAGGGGAAGGGGTTTCAGTGTGTGGGGATGGGTTTCAGTGAGTGGGGATGGGTTACAATGTTTGCAGAAGGGGTTTCAGTGTGTGGGGAAGGTGTTTCAGTGTATGGGGATGTGTTACAGTGTGTGCAGAAGGGGTCTCAGTGTGTGGGGAAGGGGTTTCAGTGTGTGGGGGTGGGGGTTCAGTGTGTGGGGATGGGTTTCAGTGTTTGCGGAAGGGGTTTCAGTGTGTGGGGAAGGTGTTACAGTGTGTGTGGAGGGGGTTTCACTGTGTGGGGAAGGGGTTTCAGTGTGTGGGGAAGGTGTTTCAGTGTGTTTGGGAAGGTGTTTCAGTGTGCGCGGAAGGGGTTTCAGTGTGTGCGGAAGATGTTTAAGTGTGTGGGTAAGGGGTTTCAGTGTGTGGGGAAGATGTTTCATTGTGTGCGGAAGGGGATTCAGTGTGTGGGGAAGGGGTTTCAGTGTGTGCGGGTGGGGTTTCAGAGTGTGGGGATGTGTTTCAGTGTGTGTGGAAGGGGTTTCTGTGTGTGGGGAAGCTGTTTCAGTGTGTGGCGAAGGGGTTTCATTGTGTGGGGCAGGGGTTTCATTGTGTGAGGAAGGTGTTTCAGTGTGTGGGGAATGGGTATCAGATTGCGGAAAAGGGTTTCAGTGTGTGGGGAAGGGATTTCAGTGTGTGGGGATGGTGTATCAGTGTGTGGGGAAGGTATTTCAGTGTGTGGGGAAGGGGTTTCAGTGTGTGGGGAAGGTGTTTCAGTGTGTGGGGAAGGGGTTTCAGAGTGTGGGGAATGTTTTCAGTGTGGGAGTAAGGGCTTTCTGTGTGTGGGGAAGGGGATTCAGTGTGTGGGGAATGCGTTTCAGTGTGTGGGTATGTGCTTCAGCGTGTGGGGAAGGGGTTTCAGTGTGTGGAGAAGGGGTTTCAGTGTGTGGGGAAGGGTTTCACTGTGTGCGGAAGGGGTTTCAGAGTGTGGGGAAGTCGTTTCAGTGTGTGGGGAAGGTGTTTCAGTGTGTGCGGAAGGGGTTTCAGTGTGTGGGGAAGGTGTTTCAGTGTGTGTGGAAGGGGTTTCAGTGTGTGGGGAAGGTGTTTCAGTGTGTGTGGAAGGGGTTTCAGTGTGTGCGGAAGGGTTTTCAGTGTGTGGGGAAGGGGTTTCAGTGTGTGGGGAAGGGGTTTCAGTGTGTGCGGGTGGGGTATCAGAGTGTGGGGGTGTGTTTCAGTGTGTGCGGAAGGGGTTTCTGTGTGTGGGGAAGGTGTTTCAGTGTGTGGTGAAGGGGTTTCATTGTGTGGGGCAGGGGTTTCATTGTGTGAGGAAGGTGTTTCAGTGTGTGGGGAAGGGGTATCAGATTGTGGGAAAGGGTTTCAGTGTGTGGGGAAGGGATTTCAGTGTGTGGGGATGGTGTATCAGTGTGTGGGGAAGGTATTTCAGTGTGTGTGGAAGGGGTTTCAGTGTGTGGGGAAGGTGTTTCAGTGTGTGGGGAAGGGGTTTCAGAGTGTGGGGAAGGGTTTCAGTGTGGGAGTAAGGGCTTTCTGTGTGTGGGGAAGGGGATTCAGTGTGTGGGGAAGGCGTTTCAGTGTGTGGGGATGTGTTTCAGCGTGTGGGGAAGGGGTTTCAGTATGTGGTGAAGGGGTTTCAGTGTGTGGGGAAGGGTTTCACTATTTGCGGAAGGGGTTTCAGAGTGTGGGGAAGACGTTTCAGTGTGTGGGGAAGGTGTTTCAGTGTGTGGGGAAGGTGTTTCAGTGCGTGTGGAAGGGGTTTCAGTGTGTGGGGAAGGTGTTTCAGTGTGTGTGCAAGGGGTTTCAGTGTGTGCGGAAGGGGTTTCAGTGTGTGGGGAAGGGGTTTCAGTGTGTGGGGATGGTGTTTCAGTGTGTGGGGAAGGTGTTTCAGTGTGTGTGGAAGGGGTTTCAGTGTGTGGGGAAGGTGTTTCAGTGTGTGTGGAAGGGGTTTCAGTGTGTGCGGAAGAGTTTTCAGTGTGTGGGGAAGGGGTTTCAGTGTGTGGGGAAGGGGTTTCAGTGTGTGCGGGTGGGGTATCAGAGTGTGGGGATGTGTTTCAGTGTGTGCGGAAGGGGTTTCTGTGTGTGGGGAAGGTGTTTCAGTGTGTGGTGAAGGGGTTTCAGTGTGTGGGGCAGGGGTTTCATTGTGTGAGGAAGGTGTTTCAGTGTGTGGGGAAGGTGTATCAGATTGTGGGAAAGGGTTTCAGTGTGTGGGGAAGGGATCTCAGTGTGTGGGGATGGTGTATCAGTGTGTGGGGAAGGTATTTCAGTGTGTGTGGAAGGGGTTTCAGTGTGTGGGGAAGGTGTTTCAGTGTGTGGGGAAGGGGTTTCAGAGTGTGGGGAAGGGTTTCAGTGTGGGAGTAAGGGCTTTCTGTGTGTGGGGAAGGGGATTCAGTGTGTGGGGAAGGCGTTTCAGTGTGTGGGGATGTGTTTCAGCGTGTGGGGAAGGGGTTTCAGTGTGTGGTGAAGGGGTTTCAGTGTGTGGGGAAGGGTTTCACTATTTGCGGAAGGGGTTTCAGAGTGTGGGGAAGTCGTTTCAGTGTGTGGGGAAGGTGTTTCAGTGTGTGGGGAAGGTGTTTCAGTGTGTGTGGAAGGGGTTTCAGTGTGTGGGGAAGGTGTTTCAGTGTGTGTGCAAGGGGTTTCAGTGTGTGCGGAAGGGGTTTCAGTGTGTGGGGAAGGGGTTTCAGTGTGTGGGGATGGTGTTTCAGTGTGTGGGGAAGGTGTTTCAGTGTGTGTGGAAGGGGTTTCAGTGTGTGGGGAAGGTGTTTCAGTGTGTGTGGAAGGGGTTTCAGTGTGTGCGGAAGGGTTTTCAGTGTGTGGGGAAGGGGTTTCAGTGTGTGGGGAAGGGGTTTCAGTGTGTGCGGGTGGGGTATCAGAGTGTGGGGATGTGTTTCAGTGTGTGCGGAAGGGGTTTCTGTGTGTGGGGAAGGTGTTTCAGTGTGTGGTGAAGGGGTTTCAGTGTGTGGGGCAGGGGTTTCATTGTGTGAGGAAGGTGTTTCAGTGTGTGGGGAAGGTGTATCAGATTGTGGGAAAGGGTTTCAGTGTGTGGGGAAGGGATTTCAGTGTGTGGGGATGGTGTATCAGTGTGTGGGGAAGGTATTTCAGTGTGTGTGGAAGGGGTTTCAGTATGTGGGGAAGGTGTTTCAGTGTGTGGGGAAGGGGTTTCAGAGTGTGGGGAAGGGTTTCAGTGTGGGAGTAAGGGCTTTCTGTGTGTGGGGAAGGGGATTCAGTGTGTGGGGAAGGCGTTTCAGTGTGTGGGGATGTGTTTCAGCGTGTGGGGAAGGGGTTTCAGTGTGTGGTGAAGGGGTTTCAGTGTGTGGGGAAGGGTTTCACTATTTGCGGAAGGGGTTTCAGAGTGTGGGGAAGTCGTTTCAGTGTGTGGGGAAGGTGTTTCAGTGTGTGCGGAAGGGGTTTCAGTGTGTGGGGAAGGTGTTTCAGTGTGTGTGGAAGGGGTTTCAGTGTGTGGGGAAGGTGTTTCAGTGTGTGTGCAAGGGGTTTCAGTGTGTGCGGAAGGGGTTTCAGTGTGTGGGGAAGGGGTTTCAGTGTGTGGGGATGGTGTTTCAGTGTGTGCGGAAGGGGTTTCAGTCTGTGGGGAAGGTGATTCTGTGTGTGGGAATGAGTTTCAGTGTGTGGGGAAAGGGTTTCAGTGTGTGGGGATGATTTGCAGTGTGTGGGGAAGGGGTTTCAGTGTGTGGGGATGTGCTTCAGTGAGTGGTGAAGGGTTTTCAGTGTGTGCGGAAGGGTTTCAGAGAGAGGGGATGGGGTTTCAGTGTGTGGGGATGGGTCTCAGTGTGTGCGGATGGGTTACAATGCATGCAGAAGGGGTTTCAGTGTGTGGGGAAGGGGTTTCAGTGTCTGGGGATGTGTTTCAGTGTGTGGGGAAGGGGTTTCAGTGTGTGGGGATGGGGTTTCAGTGTGTGGGGGTGGGGTTTCAGTGTGTGGGGATGGGTTTCAGTGTTTGCGGAAGGGGTTTCAGTGTGTGGGGAAGGTGTTACAGTGTGTGTGGAGGGGGTTTCACTGTTGGGGAAGGGGTTTCAGTGTGTGGGGAAGGTGTTTCAGTGTGTTTGGGAAGGTGTTTCAGTGTGTGCGGAAGGGGTTTCAGTGTGTGCGGAAGATGTTTAAGTGTGTGGGTAAGGGGTTTCAGTGTGTGGGGAAGATGTTTCATTGTGTGCGGAAGGGGATTCAGTGTGTGGGGAAGGGATTTCAGTGTGTGCGGGTGGGGTTTCAGAGTGTGGGGATGTGTTTCAGTGTGTGTGGAAGGGGTTTCTGTGTTTGGGGAAGGTGTTTCAGTGTGTGGCGAAGGGGTTTCATTGTGTGGGGAAGGGGTTTCATTGTGTGAGGAAGGTGTTTCAGTGTGTGGGGAATGGGTATCAGATTGCGGAAAAGGGTTTCAGTGTGTGGGGAAGGGATTTCAGTGTGTGGGGATGGTGTATCAGTGTGTGGGGAAGGTATTTCAGTGTGTGGGGAAGGGGTTTCAGTGTGTGGGGAAGGTGTTTCAGTGTGTGGGGAAGGGGTTTCAGAGTGTGGGGAATGTTTTCAGTGTGGGAGTAAGGGCTTTCTGTGTGTGGGGAAGGGGATTCAGTGTGTGGGGAAGGCGTTTCAGTGTGTGGGGATGTGCTTCAGCGTGTGGGGAAGGGGTTTCAGTGTCTGGAGAAGGGGTTTCAGTGTGTGGGGAAGGGTTTCACTGTGTGCGGAAGGGGTTTCAGAGTGTGGGGAAGTCGTTTCAGTGTGTGGGGAAGGTGTTTCAGTGTGTGCGGAAGGGGTTTCAGTGTGTGGGGAAGGTGTTTCAGTGTGTGTGGAAGGGGTTTCAGTGTGTGGGGAAGGTGTTTCAGTGTGTGTGGAAGGGGTTTCAGTGTGTGCGGAAGGGTTTTCAGTGTGTGGGGAAGGGGTTTCAGTGTGTGGGGAAGGGGTTTCAGTGTGTGCGGGTGTGGAATCAGAGTGTGGGGATGTGTTTCAGTGTGTGCGGAAGGGGTTTCTGTGTGTGGGGAAGGTGTTTCAGAGTGTGGTGAAGGGGTTTCATTGTGTGGGGCAGGGGTTTCATTGTGTGAGGAAGGTGTTTCAGTGTGTGGGGAAGGGGTATCAGATTGTGGGAAAGGGTTTCAGTGTGTGGGGAAGGGATTTCAGTGTGTGGGGATGGTGTATCAGTGTGTGGGGAAGGTATTTCAGTGTGTGTGGAAGGGGTTTCAGTGTGTGGGGAAGGTGTTTCAGTGTGTGGGGAAGGGGTTTCAGAGTGTGGGGAAGGGTTTCAGTGTGGGAGTAAGGGCTTTCTGTGTGTGGGGAAGGGGATTCAGTGTGTGGGGAAGGCGTTTCAGTGTGTGGGGATGTGTTTCAGCGTGTGGGGAAGGGGTTTCAGTGTGTGGTGAAGGGGTTTCAGTGTGTGGGGAAGGGTTTCACTATTTGCGGAAGGGGTTTCAGAGTGTGGGGAAGTCGTTTCAGTGTGTGGGGAAGGTGTTTCAGTGTGTGGGGAAGGTGTTTCAGTGTGTGTGGAAGGGGTTTCAGTGTGTGGGGAAGGTGTTTCAGTGTGTGTGCAAGGGGTTTCAGTGTGTGCGGAAGGGGTTTCAGTGTGTGGGGAAGGGGTTTCAGTGTGTGGGGATGGTGTTTCAGTGTGTGGGGAAGGTGTTTCAGTGTGTGTGGAAGGGGTTTCAGTGTGTGGGGAAGGTGTTTCAGTGTGTGTGGAAGGGGTTTCAGTGTGTGCGGAAGGGTTTTCAGTGTGTGGGGAAGGGGTTTCAGTGTGTGGGGAAGGGGTTTCAGTGTGTGCGGGTGGGGTATCAGAGTGTGGGGATGTGTTTCAGTGTGTGCGGAAGGGGTTTCTGTGTGTGGGGAAGGTGTTTCAGTGTGTGGTGAAGGGGTTTCAGTGTGTGGGGCAGGGGTTTCATTGTGTGAGGAAGGTGTTTCAGTGTGTGGGGAAGGTGTGTCAGATTGTGGGAAAGGGTTTCAGTGTGTGGGGAAGGGATTTCAGTGTGTGGGGATGGTGTATCAGTGTGTGGGGAAGGTATTTCAGTGTGTGTGGAAGGGGTTTCAGTGTGTGGGGAAGGTGTTTCAGTGTGTGGGGAAGGGGTTTCAGATTGTGGGGAAGGGTTTCAGTGTGGGAGTAAGGGCTTTCTGTGTGTGGGGAAGGGGATTCAGTGTGTGGGGAAGGCGTTTCAGTGTGTGGGGATGTGTTTCAGCGTGTGGGGAAGGGTTTCAGTGTGTGGTGAAGGGGTTTCAGTGTGTGGGGAAGGGTTTCACTATTTGCGGAAGGGGTTTCAGAGTGTGGGGAAGTCGTTTCAGTGTGTGGGGAAGGTGTTTCAGTGTGTGCGGAAGGGGTTTCAGTGTGTGGGGAAGGTGTTTCAGTGTGTGTGGAAGGGGTTTCAGTGTGTGGGGAAGGTGTTTCAGTGTGTGTGCAAGGGGTTTCAGTGTGTGCGGAAGGGGTTTCAGTGTGTGGGGAAGGGGTTTCAGTGTGTGGGGATGGTGTTTCAGTGTGTGCGGAAGGGGTTTCAGTCTGTGGGGAAGGTGATTCTGTGTGTGGGGATGAGTTTCAGTGTGTGGGGAAAGGGTTTCAGTGTGTGGGGATGATTTGCAGTGTGTGGGGAAGGGGTTTCAGTGTGTGGGGATGTGCTTCAGTGAGTGGTGAAGGGTTTTCAGTGTGTGCGGAAGGGTTTCAGAGAGAGGGGATGGGGTTTCAGTGTGTGGGGATGGGTCTCAGTGTGTGCGGATGGGTTACAATGCATGCAGAAGGGGTTTCAGTGTGTGGGGAAGGGGTTTCAGTGTCTGGGGATGTGTTTCAGTGTGTGGGGAAGGGGTTTCAGTGTGTGGGGATGGGGTTTCAGTGTGTGGGGGTGGGGTTTCAGTGTGTGGGGATGGGTTTCAGTGTGTGCGGAAGGGGTTTCAGTGTGTGGGGAAGGTGTTTCATTGTGTGGGGATGAGGTTTCAGTGTGTGGGGAAGGGGTTTCAGTGTGTTGGGGAAGGGGTTTCAGTGTGTGGGGAATGTGTTTCAGTGTGTAGGGCAGGGGTTTCGGTGTGTGGGGAAGGTGTTTCTGTGTGTGGGGATGAGTTTCAATTTGTGGGGATGTGTTTCATTTTGTGGGGAAGGGTTTCAGTGAGTGGGGAAGGTGTTTCAGTGTGTCGCGATGGGTTTCGGTGTGTGGGGATGGGTTTCAGTGTGTGGGGATGGGTTACAATGTGTGCGGAATGGGTTTCAGTGAGTGGGGAAGGTGTTTCAGTTTGTGGGGATGGGTTTCAGTTTGTGGGGATGGGTTTCAGTGTGTGTGGAAGGTGTTTCAGTGTGTGGGGAAGGGGTTTAGGAGTGTGGGGAAGGGTTTCTTTGTGTGGGGAAGGGTTTCAGAGAGAGGGGATGGGGTTTCAGTGTGTGGGGATGGGTTTCAGTGTGTGCGGATCGGTTACAATGCGTGCAGAAGGGGTTTCAGTGTGTGGGGAAGGGGTTTCAGTGTCTGGGGATGTGTTTCAGTGTGTGGGGAAGGGGTTTCAGTGTGTGGGGAAGGGGTTTCAGTGTGTGGGGGTGGGGTTTCAGTGTGTGGGGATGGGTTTCAGTGTGTGCGGAAGGGGTTTCAGTGTGTGGGGAAGGTGTTTCAGTGAGTGGGGATGAGGTTTCAATGTGTGGGGAAGGGGTTTCAGTGTGTTGGGGAAGGGGTTTCAGTGTGTGGGGAATGTGTTTCTGTGTGTAGGGCAGGGGTTTCGGTGTGTGGGGAAGGTGTTTCTGTGTGTGGGGATGAGTTTCAATTTGTGGGGATGTGTTTCATTTTGTGGGGAAGGGTTTCAGTGAGTGGGGAAGGTGTTTCAGTGTGTCGGGATGGGTTTCAGTGTGTGGGGATGGGTTTCAATGTGTGGGGATGGGTTACAATGTGTGCGGAATGGGTTTCAGTGAGTGGGGAAGGTGTTTCAGTTTGTGGGGATGGGTTTCAGTGTGTGGGGATGGGTTTCAGTGTGTGCGGAATGTGTTTCAGTGTGTGCGGAAGGGGTTTCAGTGTGTGGGGAAGATGTTTCAGTGAGTGGGGAAGGGGTTTCAGTGTGTGGAGAGGGGGTTTCAGTGTGTGGGGAAGGTGTTTCAGTGTGTGGGGAAGGGGTTTAGGTGTGTGGGGAAGGGTTTCATTGTGTGGGGAAGGGATTTCAGTGTGGGGGGAAGATTGTTCAGTGTGTGGGGATGGGTTTCAGTGTGTGGGGATGGGTTTCAGTGTGTGGGGCTGGTGTTTCAGTGTGTGCGGAAGGGGTTTTAGTGTGTGGGTAAGGTGTTTCAGTGTGTGGGGATGTGTTTCAGTGTGTGTGGAAGTGGTTTCAGTGTGTCGGGAAGGGGTTTCAGTGTGTGGCGAGGGGTTTCAGTGGGTGGGGATGGGTTGCAGTGTGTGGGTATGGGTTACAATGTGTGCGGAATTGGTTTCAGTGTGTGGGGAAGGTATTTCAGTGTGTGGGGATGTGTTTCAGTGTTTGTGTAAGGGGTTTCAGTGAGTGGGGAAGGGGTTTCAGTGTGAGGATGTGGGGTTTCAGTGTGTGGGGATCGGTTTCAGTTTGTGCGGAAGGGGTTTCAGTGTGCGGGGAAGGTGTTTCAGTGTGGGCGGGTGGGGTATCAGAGTGTGGGGATGTGTTTCAGTGTGTGCGGAAGGGGTTTCTGTGTGTGGGGAAGGTGTTTCAGTGTGTGGTGAAGGGGTTTCAGTGTGTGGGGCAGGGGTTTCATTGTGTGAGGAAGGTGTTTCAGTGTGTGGGGAAGGTGTATCAGATTGTGGGAAAGGGTTTCAGTGTGTGGGGAAGGGATTTCAGTGTGTGGGGATGGTGTATCAGTGTGTGGGGAAGGTATTTCAGTGTGTGTGGAAGGGGTTTCAGTGTGTGGGGAAGGTGTTTCAGTGTGTGGGGAAGGGGTTTCAGAGTGTGGGGAAGGGTTTCAGTGTGGGAGTAAGGGCTTTCTGTGTGTGGGGAAGGGGATTCAGTGTGTGGGGAAGGCGTTTCAGTGTGTGGGGATGTGTTTCAGCGTGTGGGGAAGGGGTTTCAGTGTGTGGTGAAGGGGTTTCAGTGTGTGGGGAAGGGTTTCACTATTTGCGGAAGGGGTTTCAGAGTGTGGGGAAGTCATTTCAGTGTGTGGGGAAGGTGTTTCAGTGTGTGCGGAAGGGGTTTCAGTGTGTGGGGAAGGTGTTTCAGTGTGTGTGGAAGGGGTTTCAGTGTGTGGGGAAGGTGTTTCAGTGTGTGTGCAAGGGGTTTCAGTGTGTGCGGAAGGGGTTTCAGTGTGTGGGGAAGGGGTTTCAGTGTGTGGGGATGGTGTTTCAGTGTGTGCGGAAGGGGTTTCAGTCTGTGGGGAAGGTGATTCTGTGTGTGGGGATGAGTTTCAGTGTGTGGGGAAAGGGTTTCAGTGTGTGGGGATGATTTGCAGTGTGTGGGGAAGGGGTTTCAGTGTGTGGGGATGTGCTTCAGTGAGTGGTGAAGGGTTTTCAGTGTGTGCGGAAGGGTTTCAGAGAGAGGGGATGGGGTTTCAGTGTGTGGGGATGGGTCTCAGTGTGTGCGGATGGGTTACAATGCATGCAGAAGGGGTTTCAGTGTGTGGGGAAGGGGTTTCAGTGTCTGGGGATGTGTTTCAGTGTGTGAGGAAGGGGTTTCAGTGTGTGGGGATGGGGTTTCAGTGTGTGGGGGTGGGGTTTCAGAGTGTGGGGATGGGTTTCAGTGTGTGCGGAAGGGGTTTCAGTGTGTGGGGAAGGTGTTTCATTGTGTGGGGATGAGGTTTCAGTGTGTGGGGAAGGGGTTTCAGTGTGTTGGGGAAGGGGTTTCAGTGTGTGGGGAATGTGTTTCAGTGTGTAGGGCAGGGGTTTCGGTGTGTGGGGAAGGTGTTTCTGTGTGTGGGGATGAGTTTCAATTTGTGGGGATGTGTTTCATTTTGTGGGGAAGGGTTTCAGTGAGTGGGGAAGGTGTTTCAGTGTGTCGCGATGGGTTTCGGTGTGTGGGGATGGGTTTCAGTGTGTGGGGATGGGTTACAATGTGTGCGGAATGGGTTTCAGTGAGTGGGGAAGGTGTTTCAGTTTGTGGGGATGGGTTTCAGTTTGTGGGGATGGGTTTCAGTGTGTGTGGAAGGTGTTTCAGTGTGTGGGGAAGGGGTTTAGGAGTGTGGGGAAGGGTTTCATTGTGTGGGGAAGGGTTTCAGAGAGAGGGGATGGGGTTTCAGTGTGTGGGGATGGGTTTCAGTGTGTGCGGATCGGTTACAATGCGTGCAGAAGGGGTTTCAGTGTGTGGGGAAGGGGTTTCAGTGTCTGGGGATGTGTTTCAGTGTGTGGGGAAGGGGTTTCAGTGTGTGGGGAAGGGGTTTCAGTGTGTGGGGGTGGGGTTTCAGTGTGTGGGGATGGGTTTCAGTGTGTGCGGAAGGGGTTTCAGTGTGTGGGGAAGGTGTTTCAGTGAGTGGGGATGAGGTTTCAATGTGTGGGGAAGGGGTTTCAGTGTGTTGGGGAAGGGGTTTCAGTGTGTGGGGAATGTGTTTCTGTGTGTAGGGCAGGGGTTTCGGTGTGTGGGGAAGGTGTTTCTGTGTGTGGGGATGAGTTTCAATTTGTGGGGATGTGTTTCATTTTGTGGGGAAGGGTTTCAGTGAGTGGGGAAGGTGTTTCAGTGTGTCGGGATGGGTTTCAGTGTGTGGGGATGGGTTTCAATGTGTGGGGATGGGTTACAATGTGTGCGGAATGGGTTTCAGTGAGTGGGGAAGGTGTTTCAGTTTGTGGGGATGGGTTTCAGTGTGTGGGGATGGGTTTCAGTGTGTGCGGAATGTGTTTCAGTGTGTGCGGAAGGGGTTTCAGTGTGTGGGGAAGATGTTTCAGTGAGTGGGGAAGGGGTTTCAGTGTGTGGAGAGGGGGTTTCAGTGTGTGGGGAAGGTGTTTCAGTGTGTGGGGAAGGGGTTTAGGTGTGTGGGGAAGGGTTTCATTGTGTGGGGAAAGGATTTCAGTGTGGGGGGAAGATTGTTCAGTGTGTGGGGATGGGTTTCAGTGTGTGGGGATGGGTTTCAGTGTGTGGGGCTGGTGTTTCAGTGTGTGCGGAAGGGGTTTTAGTGTGTGGGTAAGGTGTTTCAGTGTGTGGGGATGTGTTTCAGTGTGTGTGGAAGTGGTTTCAGTGTGTCGGGAAGGGGTTTCAGTGTGTGGCGAGGGGTTTCAGTGGGTGGGGATGGGTTGCAGTGTGTGGGTATGGGTTACAATGTGTGCGGAATTGGTTTCAGTGTGTGGGGAAGGTATTTCAGTGTGGGGGGATGTGTTTCAGTGTTTGTGTAAGGGGTTTCAGTGAGTGGGGAAGGGGTTTCAGTGTGAGGATGTGGGGTTTCAGTGTGTGGGGATCGGTTTCAGTTTGTGCGGAAGGGGTTTCAGTGTGCGGGGAAGGTGTTTCAGTGTGTGTGGAAGGAGTTTCAGTGTGTGGGGAAGGGGTTTCAGTGCGTGGGGAATGTGTTTCAACGTGTGCGGAAGGGGTTTCAGTATGTGGGGAAGCGGTTTCATTGTGTGGGGAAGGTGTTTCAGTGTGTGGG
Source organism: Heterodontus francisci (assembly GCF_036365525.1). NCBI lineage: Eukaryota > Metazoa > Chordata > Chondrichthyes > Heterodontiformes > Heterodontidae > Heterodontus > Heterodontus francisci. The sequence continues at coordinate 132,590,181 of NC_090378.1, forward strand.
GAAGGGGTTTCAGTGTGTGGGGAAGGGTTTCAGTGTGTGGGGAAGTGGGTTCAGTGTGTGGGGAAGGGGTTTCAGTGTGTGGGGAAGTGTTTCCGTGTGTGGGGAAGGGTTACAGTGAGTGGGGACGGGGTTTCAGTGTGTGGGGAAGGGTTTCAGTGTGTGGGGAAGGGATTTCAGTGTGTGGGGATGGTGTATCAGTGTGTGGGGAAGGTATTTCAGTGTGTGTGGAAGGGGTTTCAGTGTGTGGGGAAGGTGTTTCAGTGTGTGGGGAAGGGGTTTCAGAGTGTGGGGAAGGGTTTCAGTGTGGGAGTAAGGGCTTTCTGTGTGTGGGGAAGGGGATTCAGTGTGTGGGGAAGGCGTTTCAGTGTGTGGGGATGTGTTTCAGCGTGTGGGGAAGGGGTTTCAGTGTGTGGTGAAGGGGTTTCAGTGTGTGGGGAAGGGTTTCACTATTTGCGGAAGGGGTTTCAGAGTGTGGGGAAGTCGTTTCAGTGTGTGGGGAAGGTGTTTCAGTGTGTGGGGAAGGTCTTCCAGTGTGTGTGGAAGGGGTTTCAGTGTGTGGGGAAGGTGTTTCAGTGTGTGTGCAAGGGGTTTCAGTGTGTGTGGAAGGGGTTTCAGTGTGTGGGGAAGGGGTTTCAGTCTGTGGGGATGGTGTTTCAGTGTGTGGGGAAGGTGTTTCAGTGTGTGTGGAAGGGGTTTCAGTGTGTGGGGAAGGTGTTTCAGTGTGTGTGGAAGGGGTTTCAGTGTGTGCTGAAGGGTTTTCAGTGTGTGGGGAAGGGGTTTCAGTGTGTGGGGAAGGGGTTTCAGTGTGTGCGGGTGGGGTATCAGAGTGTGGGGATGTGTTTCAGTGTGTGCGGAAGGGGTTTCTGTGTGTGGGGAAGGTGTTTCAGTGTGTGGTGAAGGGGTTTCAGTGTGTGGGGCAGGGGTTTCATTGTGTGAGGAAGGTGTTTCAGTGTGTGGGGAAGGTGTATCAGATTGTGGGAAAGGGTTTCAGTGTGTGGGGAAGGGATTTCAGTGTGTGGGGATGGTGTATCAGTGTGTGGGGAAGGTATTTCAGTGTGTGTGGAAGGGGTTTCAGTGTGTGGGGAAGGTGTTTCAGTGTGTGGGGAAGGGGTTTCAGAGTGTGGGGAAGGGTTTCAGTGTGGGAGTAAGGGCTTTCTGTGTGTGGGGAAGGGGATTCAGTGTGTGGGGAAGGCGTTTCAGTGTGTGGGGATGTGTTTCAGCGTGTGGGGAAGGGGTTTCAGTGTGTGGTGAAGGGGTTTCAGTGTGTGGGGAAGGGTTTCACTATTTGCGGAAGGGGTTTCAGAGTGTGGGGAAGTCGTTTCAGTGTGTGGGGAAGGTGTTTCAGTGTGTGCGGAAGGGGTTTCAGTGTGTGGGGAAGGTGTTTCAGTGTGTGTGGAAGGGGTTTCAGTGTGTGGGGAAGGTGTTTCTGTGTGTGCGGAAGGGGTTTCAGAGTGTGGGGAAGGGGTTTCAGTGTGTGGGGATGGTGTTTCAGTGTGTGCGGAAGGGGTTTCAGTCTGTGGGGAAGGTGATTCTGTGTGTGGGGATGAGTTTCAGTGTGTGGGGAAAGGGTTTCAGTGTGTGGGGATGATTTGCAGTGTGTGGGGAAGGGGTTTCAGTGTGTGGGGATGTGCTTCAGTGAGTGGTGAAGGGTTTTCAGTGTGTGCGGAAGGGTTTCAGAGAGAGGGGATGGGGTTTCAGTGTGTGGGGATGGGTCTCAGTGTGTGCGGATGGGTTACAATGCATGCAGAAGGGGTTTCAGTGTGTGGGGAAGGGGTTTCAGTGTCTGGGGATGTGTTTCAGTGTGTGGGGAAGGGGTTTCAGTGTGTGGGGATGGGGTTTCAGTGTGTGGGGGTGGGGTTTCAGTGTGTGGGGATGGGTTTCAGTGTGTGCGGAAGGGGTTTCAGTGTGTGGGAAAGGTGTTTCATTGTGTGGGGATGAGGTTTCAGTGTGTGGGGAAGGGGTTTCAGTGTGTTGGGGAAGGGGTTTCAGTGTGTGGGGAATGTGTTTCAGTGTGTAGGGCAGGGGTTTCGGTGTGTGGGGAAGGTGTTTCTGTGTGTGGGGATGAGTTTCAATTTGTGGGGATGTGTTTCATTTTGTGGGGAAGGGTTTCAGTGAGTGGGGAAGGTGTTTCAGTGTGTCGCGATGGGTTTCGGTGTGTGGGGATGGGTTTCAGTGTGTGGGGATGGGTTACAATGTGTGCGGAATGGGTTTCAGTGAGTGGGGAAGGTGTTTCAGTTTGTGGGGATGGGTTTCAGTTTGTGGGGATGGGTTTCAGTGTGTGTGGAAGGTGTTTCAGTGTGTGGGGAAGGGGTTTAGGAGTGTGGGGAAGGGTTTCATTGTGTGGGGAAGGGTTTCAGAGAGAGGGGATGGGGTTTCAGTGTGTGGGGATGGGTTTCAGTGTGTGCGGATCGGTTACAATGCGTGCAGAAGGGGTTTCAGTGTGTGGGGAAGGGGTTTCAGTGTCTGGGGATGTGTTTCAGTGTGTGGGGAAGGGGTTTCAGTGTGTGGGGAAGGGGTTTCAGTGTGTGGGGGTGGGGTTTCAGTGTGTGGGGATGGGTTTCAGTGTGTGCGGAAGGGGTTTCAGTGTGTGGGGAAGGTGTTTCAGTGAGTGGGGATGAGGTTTCAATGTGTGGGGAAGGGGTTTCAGTGTGTTGGGGAAGGGGTTTCAGTGTGTGGGGAATGTGTTTCTGTGTGTAGGGCAGGGGTTTCGGTGTGTGGGGAAGGTGTTTCTGTGTGTGGGGATGAGTTTCAATTTGTGGGGATGTGTTTCATTTTGTGGGGAAGGGTTTCAGTGAGTGGGGAAGGTGTTTCAGTGTGTCGGGATGGGTTTCAGTGTGTGGGGATGGGTTTCAATGTGTGGGGATGGGTTACAATGTGTGCGGAATGGGTTTCAGTGAGTGGGGAAGGTGTTTCAGTTTGTGGGGATGGGTTTCAGTGTGTGGGGATGGGTTTCAGTGTGTGCGGAATGTGTTTCAGTGTGTGCGGAAGGGGTTTCAGTGTGTGGGGAAGATGTTTCAGTGAGTGGGGAAGGGGTTTCAGTGTGTGGAGAGGGGGTTTCAGTGTGTGGGGAAGGTGTTTCAGTGTGTGGGGAAGGGGTTTAGGTGTGTGGGGAAGGGTTTCATTGTGTGGGGAAGGGATTTCAGTGTGGGGGGAAGATTGTTCAGTGTGTGGGGATGGGTTTCAGTGTGTGGGGATGGGTTTCAGTGTGTGGGGCTGGTGTTTCAGTGTGTGCGGAAGGGGTTTTAGTGTGTGGGTAAGGTGTTTCAGTGTGTGGGGATGTGTTTCAGTGTGTGTGGAAGTGGTTTCAGTGTGTCGGGAAGGGGTTTCAGTGTGTGGCGAGGGGTTTCAGTGGGTGGGGATGGGTTGCAGTGTGTGGGTATGGGTTACAATGTGTGCGGAATTGGTTTCAGTGTGTGGGGAAGGTATTTCAGTGTGTGGGGATGTGTTTCAGTGTTTGTGTAAGGGGTTTCAGTGAGTGGGGAAGGGGTTTCAGTGTGAGGATGTGGGGTTTCAGTGTGTGGGGATCGGTTTCAGTTTGTGCGGAAGGGGTTTCAGTATGCGGGGAAGGTGTTTCAGTGTGTGTGGAAGGAGTTTCAGTGTGTGGGGAAGGGGTTTCAGTGCGTGGGGAATGTGTTTCAACGTGTGCAGAAGGGGTTTCAGTATGTGGGGAAGCGGTTTCATTGTGTGGGGAAGGTGTTTCAGTGTGTGGGGAAGGGGTTTCAGTGTGTGGGGAAGGGTTTCAGTGTGTGGGGAAGTGGGTTCAGTGTGTGGGGAAGGGGTTTCAGTGTGTGGGGAAGTGTTTCCGTGTGTGGGGAAGGGTTACAGTGAGTGGGGACGGGGTTTCAGTGTGTGGGGAAGGGTTTCAGTGTGTGGGGAAGGTGTTTCAGTGTGTGGGGAAGGGTTTCAGTGTGTGGGGAAGGTGTTTCAGTGAGTGCGGAAGGGGTGTCAGTGTGTGGGGAGGGGTTTCAGTGTGTGGGGATGGGTTTCAGTGTGTGGGTATGGGTTACAATGTGTGCGGAATGGGTTTCAGTGTGTGGGGAAGGTATTTCAGAGTGTGGGGATGTGTTTCAGTGTTTGGGTAAGGGGTTTCAGTGTGTGGGGAAGGGGTTTCGGTGTGAGGGTGTGGGGTTTCAGTGTGTGGGGATGGGTTTCATTGTGAGCGGAAGGGGTTTCAGTGTGTGGGGAAGGTGTTTCAGTGTGAGTGGAAGGAGTTTCAGTGTGTGGGGAAGGGTTTTCAGTGCGTGGGGAAGGTGTTTCAGCGTGTGCTGAAGGGGTTTCAGTATGTGGGGAAGCGGTGTCAGTGTGTGGGGAAGGGTTTCAGTGAGTGGGGAAGGGGTTCAGTGTGTGGGGAAGGTGTTTCAGTGTGTGGGGAAGGGGTGTCAGTGTGTGGGGAAGGGTTTCAGTGTGTGGGGAAGTGGGTTCAGTGTGTGGGGAAGGGGTTTCAGTGTGTGGGGAAGGGGTTTCAGTGTGTGGGGAAGTGTTTCCGTGTGTGGGGAATTGTTAGAGTGGTTGGGGACGGGGTTTCAGTGAGTGGGGAATGGGATTCAGTGTGTGGGGAAGGGTTACAGTGTGTGCAGAAGGGGTTTCAGTGTGTGGGGAAGGGTATCAGTGTGTGGGGAAGGTGTTTCAGTGTGTGCGGAAGGGGTTTCAGTGTGTGGGGAAGGTGTTTCAGTGTCTGGGGAAGGTGTTTCAGTGTGTGGGGAAGGGGTTTCAGTGTGTGGGGAAGCGGTTTCAGTGTGTGGGGATGGTGTTTCAAATTGTGCGGAAGGGGTTTCAGTGTGTGGGGAAGGGGATTTCAGTGTGTGCGGGTGGGGTTTCAGAGTGTGGGGATGTGTTTCAGTGAGTGGTGAAGGGGTTTCATTGTGTGTGGAAGGGGTTTCTTTGTGTGAGGAAGGTGTTTCAGTGTGTGGCGAAGGGGTATCAGATTGCGGGAAAGGGTTTCAGTGTGTGGGGAAGGGGTTTCAGTGTGTGGGGAAGGTGTTTCAGTGTGTGGGGAAGGGATTTCAGAGTGTGGGGAAGGGTTTCAGTGTGGGAGTAAGGGCTTTCTGTGTGTGGGGAGGGGTTTCAGTGTGTGGGGATGGGTTTCAGTGTGTGGGTATGGGTTACAATGTGTGCGGAATGGGTTTCAGTGTGTGGGGAAGATATTTCAGTGTGTGGGGATGTGTTTCAGTGTTTGGGTAAGGGATTTCAGTGTGTGGGGAAGGGGTTTCAGTGTAAGGGTGTGGGGTTTCAGTGTGCGGGGATGTGTTTCAGTGTGTGCGGAAGGGGTTTCAGTGTGTGGGGAAGTTGTTTCAGTGTGTGCTGAAGGGGTTTCAGTGTGTGGGGAAGGGGTTTCATTGTGTGAGGAAGGTGTTTCAGTGTGTGGGGAAGGGGTATCAGATTGTGGGAAAGGGTTTCAGTGTGTGGGGAAGGGATTTCAGTGTGTCGGGATGGTGTATCAGTGTGTGGGGAAGGTATTTCAGTGTGTGGGGAAGGTGTTTCAGTGCGTGGGGAAGATGTTTCAGTGTGTGGGGAAGGGGTTTCAGAGTGTGGGGAAGGGTTTCAGTGTGGGAGTAAGGGCTTTCAGTGTGTGGGGAAGGGGATTCAGTGTGTGGGGAAGGCGTTTCAGTGTGTGGGGATGTGTTTCAGCGTGTCGGGAAGGGGTTTAAGTGTGTGGGGAAGGTGTTTCAGTGTCTGGGGAAGGTGTTCCAGTGTGTGGGGAAGGGGTTTCAGTGTGTGGGGATGCGGTTTCAGTGTGTTGGGATGGTGTTTCATTTTGTGCGGAAGGGGTTTCAGTGTGTGGGGAAGGGGTTTCAGTGTGTGCTGGTGGGGTTTCAGCGTGTGGGGATGTGTTTCAGTGTGTGCGGAAGGGGTTTCAGTGTGTGTGGAAGGTGTTTCAGTGTGTGCTGAAGGGGTTTCAGTGTGTGGGGAAGGGGTTTCATTGTGTGAGGAAGGTGTTTCAGTGTGTGGGGAAGGGGTATCAGATTGTGGGAAAGGGTTTCAGTGTTTGGGGAAGGGATTTCAGTGTGTCGGGATGGTGTATCAGTGTGTGGGGAAGGTATTTCAGTGTGTGGGGAAGGGGTTTCAGTGCGTGGGGAAGGTGTTTCAGTGTGTGGGGAAGGGGTTTCAGAGTGTGGGGAAGGGTTTCAGTGTGGGAGTAAGGGCTTTCAGTGTGTGGGGAAGGGGATTCAGTGTGTGGGGAAGGCGTTTCAGTGTGTGGGGATGTGTTTCAGCGTGTGGGGAAGGTGTTTCAGTGTGTGGGGAAGGGGTTTCAGTCTGTGGGGAAGGGTTTCACTGTGTGCGGAAGGGGTATCAGAGTGTGGGGAAGTCGTTTCAGTGTGTGGGGAAGCTGTTTCAGTGTGTGCGGAAGGGGTTTCAGTGTGTGGGGAAGGTGTTTCAGTGTGTGTGGAAGGGGTTTCAGTGTGTGGGGAAAGGGTTTCAGTGTGTGGGGATGATTTTAAGTGTGTGGGGAAGGGGTTTCAGTGTGTGGGGATGTGCTTCAGTGAGTGGGGAAGGGTTTTCAGTGTGTGGGGAAGGGTTTCAGAGTGAGGGGAAAGGGTTTCAGTGTGTGGGGATGGGTTTCAGTGTGTGGGGATGGGTTACAATGTGTGCAGAAGGGGTTTCAGTGTGTGGGGAAGGTGTTTCAGTGTATGGGGATGTGTTTCAGTGTGTTGGGAAGGGGTTTCAGTGTGTGGGGAAGCGGTTTCAGTGTGTGGGGGTGGGGTTTCAGTGTGTGGGGATGGGTTTCAGTGTGTGCGGAAGGGTTTCAGTGTGTGGGGAAGGTGCTCCAGTGTGTGTGGAAGGGGTGTCACTGTGTGGGGAAATGGTTTCAGTGTGTGGGGAAGGTGTTCAGTGTGTTTGGGAAGGTGTTTCAGTGTGCGCGGAAGGGGTTTCAGTGTGTGCGGAAGATGTTTCAGTGTGTGGGGAAGGGGTTTCAGTGTGTGGGGAAGGTGTTTCATTGTGTGCGGAAGGGGTTTCAGTGTGTGGGGAAGGGGTTTCAGTGTGTGCGGGTGGGTTTTCAGAGTGTGGGGATGTGTTTCAGTGTGTGCGGAAAGGGTTTCTGTGTGTGGGGAAGGTGTTTCAGTGTGTGGTGAAGGGGTTTCATTGTGTGGGGAAGGGGTTTCATTGTGTGAGGAAGGTGTTTCAGTGTGTGGGGAAGGTGTATCAGATTGTGGGAAAGGGTTTCAGTGTGTGGGGAAGGGGTTTCAGTGTGTGGGGAAGGTGTTTCAGTGTGTGGGGAAGGGATTTCAGAGTGTGGGGAAGGGTTTCAGTGTGGGAGTAAGGGCTTTCTGTGTGTGGGGAGGGGTTTCAGTGTGTGGGGATGGGTTTCAGTGTGTGGGTATGGGTTACAATGTGTGCGGAATGGGTTTCAGTGTGTGGGGAAGATATTTCAGTGTGTGGGGATGTGTTTCAGTGTTTGGGTAAGGGATTTCAGTGTGTGGGGAAGGGGTTTCAGTGTGAGGGTGTGGGGTTTCAGTGTGTGGGTATGGGTTACAATGTGTGCGGAATGGGTTTCAGTGTGTGGGGAAGATATTTCAGTGTGTGCGGATGTGTTTCAGTGTTTGGGTAAGGGATTTCAGTGTGTGGCGAGGGGTTTCAGTGGGTGGGGATGGGTTGCAGTGTGTGGGTATGGGTTACAATGTGTGCGGAATTGGTTTCAGTGTGTGGGGAAGGTATTTCAGTGTGTGGGGATGTGTTTCAGTGTTTGTGTAAGGGGTTTCAGTGAGTGGGGAAGGGGTTTCAGTGTGAGGATGTGGGGTTTCAGTGTGTGGGGATCGGTTTCAGTTTGTGCGGAAGGGGTTTCAGTGTGCGGGGAAGGTGTTTCAGTGAGTGGTGAAGGGGTTTCATTGTGTGTGGAAGGGGTTTCTTTGTGTGAGGAAGGTGTTTCAGTGTGTGGCGAAGGGGTATCAGATTGCGGGAAAGGGTTTCAGTGTGTGGGGAAGGGGTTTCAGTGTGTGGGGAAGGTGTTTCAGTGTGTGGGGAAGGGATTTCAGAGTGTGGGGAAGGGTTTCAGTGTGGGAGTAAGGGCTTTCTGTGTGTGGGGAGGGGTTTCAGTGTGTGGGGATGGGTTTCAGTGTGTGGGTATGGGTTACAATGTGTGCGGAATGGGTTTCAGTGTGTGGGGAAGATATTTCAGTGTGTGGGGATGTGTTTCAGTGTTTGGGTAAGGGATTTCAGTGTGTGGGGAAGGGGTTTCAGTGTAAGGGTGTGGGGTTTCAGTGTGCGGGGATGTGTTTCAGTGTGTGCGGAAGGGGTTTCAGTGTGTGGGGAAGTTGTTTCAGTGTGTGCTGAAGGGGTTTCAGTGTGTGGGGAAGGGGTTTCATTGTGTGAGGAAGGTGTTTCAGTGTGTGGGGAAGGGGTATCAGATTGTGGGAAAGGGTTTCAGTGTGTGGGGAAGGGATTTCAGTGTGTCGGGATGGTGTATCAGTGTGTGGGGAAGGTATTTCAGTGTGTGGGGAAGGTGTTTCAGTGCGTGGGGAAGATGTTTCAGTGTGTGGGGAAGGGGTTTCAGAGTGTGGGGAAGGGTTTCAGTGTGGGAGTAAGGGCTTTCAGTGTGTGGGGAAGGGGATTCAGTGTGTGGGGAAGGCGTTTCAGTGTGTGGGGATGTGCTTCAGCGTGTCGGGAAGGGGTTTAAGTGTGTGGGGAAGGTGTTTCAGTGTCTGGGGAAGGTGTTCCAGTGTGTGGGGAAGGGGTTTCAGTGTGTGGGGATGCGGTTTCAGTGTGTTGGGATGGTGTTTCATTTTGTGCGGAAGGGGTTTCAGTGTGTGGGGAAGGGGTTTCAGTGTGTGCTGGTGGGGTTTCAGCGTGTGGGGATGTGTTTCAGTGTGTGCGGAAGGGGTTTCAGTGTGTGTGGAAGGTGTTTCAGTGTGTGCTGAAGGGGTTTCAGTGTGTGGGGAAGGGGTTTCATTGTGTGAGGAAGGTGTTTCAGTGTGTGGGGAAGGGGTATCAGATTGTGGGAAAGGGTTTCAGTGTTTGGGGAAGGGATTTCAGTGTGTCGGGATGGTGTATCAGTGTGTGGGGAAGGTATTTCAGTGTGTGGGGAAGGGGTTTCAGTGCGTGGGGAAGGTGTTTCAGTGTGTGGGGAAGGGGTTTCAGAGTGTGGGGAAGGGTTTCAGTGTGGGAGTAAGGGCTTTCAGTGTGTGGGGAAGGGGATTCAGTGTGTGGGGAAGGCGTTTCAGTGTGTGGGGATGTGTTTCAGCGTGTGGGGAAGGTGTTTCAGTGTGTGGGGAAGGGGTTTCAGTCTGTGGGGAAGGGTTTCACTGTGTGCGGAAGGGGTATCAGAGTGTGGGGAAGTCGTTTCAGTGTGTGGGGAAGCTGTTTCAGTGTGTGCGGAAGGGGTTTCAGTGTGTGGGGAAGGTGTTTCAGTGTGTGTGGAAGGGGTTTCAGTGTGTGGGGAAAGGGTTTCAGTGTGTGGGGATGATTTTAAGTGTGTGGGGAAGGGGTTTCAGTGTGTGGGGATGTGCTTCAGTGAGTGGGGAAGGGTTTTCAGTGTGTGGGGAAGGGTTTCAGAGTGAGGGGAAAGGGTTTCAGTGTGTGGGGATGGGTTTCAGTGTGTGGGGATGGGTTACAATGTGTGCAGAAGGGGTTTCAGTGTGTGGGGAAGGTGTTTCAGTGTATGGGGATGTGTTTCAGTGTGTTGGGAAGGGGTTTCAGTGTGTGGGGAAGGGGTTTCAGTGTGTGGGGGTGGGGTTTCAGTGTGTGGGGATGGGTTTCAGTGTGTGCGGAAGGGTTTCAGTGTGTGGGGAAGGTGCTCCAGTGTGTGTGGAAGGGGTGTCACTGTGTGGGGAAATGGTTTCAGTGTGTGGGGAAGGTGTTCAGTGTGTTTGGGAAGGTGTTTCAGTGTGCGCGGAAGGGGTTTCAGTGTGTGCGGAAGATGTTTCAGTGTGTGGGGAAGGGGTTTCAGTGTGTGGGGAAGGTGTTTCATTGTGTGCGGAAGGGGTTTCAGTGTGTGGGGAAGGGGTTCCAGTGTGTGCGGGTGGGTTTTCAGAGTGTGGGGATGTGTTTCAGTGTGTGCGGAAAGGGTTTCTGTGTGTGGGGAAGGTGTTTCAGTGTGTGGTGAAGGGGTTTCATTGTGTGGGGAAGGGGTTTCATTGTGTGAGGAAGGTGTTTCAGTGTGTGGGGAAGGTGTATCAGATTGTGGGAAAGGGTTTCAGTGTGTGGGGAAGGGGTTTCAGTGTGTGGGGAAGGTGTTTCAGTGTGTGGGGAAGGGATTTCAGAGTGTGGGGAAGGGTTTCAGTGTGGGAGTAAGGGCTTTCTGTGTGTGGGGAGGGGTTTCAGTGTGTGGGGATGGGTTTCAGTGTGTGGGTATGGGTTACAATGTGTGCGGAATGGGTTTCAGTGTGTGGGGAAGATATTTCAGTGTGTGGGGATGTGTTTCAGTGTTTGGGTAAGGGATTTCAGTGTGTGGGGAAGGGGTTTCAGTGTGAGGGTGTGGGGTTTCAGTGTGTGGGTATGGGTTACAATGTGTGCGGAATGGGTTTCAGTGTGTGGGGAAGATATTTCAGTGTGTGCGGATGTGTTTCAGTGTTTGGGTAAGGGATTTCAGTGTGTGGCGATGGGGTTTCAGTGAGAGGGTGTGGGGTTTCAGTGTGTGGGGATGGGTTTCAGTGTGTGGGGAAGGGGTTTCAGTGTGTGGGGAAGGTGTTTCAGTGTGTGTGGAAGGGGTTTCAGTGTGTGGGGAAAGGGTTTCAGTGTGTGGGGATGATTTTCAGTGTGTGGGGAAGGGGTTTCAGTGTGTGGGGATGTGCTTCAGTTAGTGGGGAAGGGTTTTCATTGTGTGGGGAAGGGTTTCAGAGTGAGGCGAAGGGGTTACAGTGTGTGGGGAAGGGTTTCAGTGTGTGGGGATGGGTTACAATGTGTGCAGAATGGGTTTCAGTGTTTGGGGAAGGTGTTTCAGTGTATGGGGATGTGTTTCAGTGAGTGGGGAAGGGGTTTCAGTGTGTGGGGAAGGGGTTTCAGTGCGTGGGGGTGGGGTTTCAGTGTGTGGGGATGTGTTTCAGTGTGTGCGGAAGGGGTTTCAGTGTGTGGGGAAGGTGTTACAGTGTGTGTGGAAGGGTTTTCACTGTGTGGGGAAGGGGTTTCAGTGTGTGGGGAAGGGGTTTCATTGCGTGCGGAAGGGGTTTCAGTTTGTGGGGAAGGGGTTTCAGTCTGTGCGGGTCGGGTTTCAGAGTGTGGGGATGTGTTACAGTGTGTGCGGAAGGTGTTTCTGTGTGTGGGGAAGGTGTTTCAGTGTGTGGTGAAGGGGTTTCATTGTGTGGGGCAGGGGTTTCATTGTGTGAGGAAGTTGTTTCAGTGTGTGGGGAAGGGGTATCAGATTGTGGGAAAGGGTTTCAGTGTGTGGGGAAGGGATTTCAGTGTGTGGGGATGGTGTATCAGTGTGTGGGGAAGGTATTTCAGTGTGTGTGGATGGGGTTTCAGTGTGTGCGGAAGGTGTTTCAGTGTGTGGGGAAGGGGTTTCAGAGTGTGGGGAAGGGTTTCAGTGTGGGAGTAAGGGCTTTCTGTGTGTGGGGAAGAGGATTCAGTGTGTGGGGAAGGCGTTTCAGTGTGTGGGGATGTGCTTCAGCGTGTGGGGAAGGGGTTTCAGTGTGTGGGGAAGGGGTTTCAGTGTGTGGGGAAGGGCTTCACTGTGAGCGGAAGGGGTTTCAGAGTGTGGGGAAATCGTTTCAGTGTGTGGGGAAGGTGTTTCATTGTGTGCGGAAGGGGTTTCAGTGTGTGGGGAAGGTGTTTCAGTGTGTGTGGAAGGGGTTTCAGTGTGTGGGGAATGTGTTTCAGTGTGTGTGGAAGGGGTTTCAGTGTGTGCGGAAGGGGTTTCAGTGTGTGGGGAAGGGGTTTCAGTGTCTGGGGATGGTGTTTCAGTGTGTGGGGAAGGTATTTCAGTGTGTGGGGAAGGTGTTTCAGAGCGTGGGGAAGATGTTTCAGTGTGTGGGGAAGGGGTTTCAGAGTGTGGGGAAGGGTTTCAGTGTGGGAGTAAGGGCTTTCAGTGTGTGGGGAAGGGGATTCAGTGTGTGGGGAAGGCGTTTCAGTGTGTGGGGATGTGTTTCAGTGTTTGGGTAAGGGATTTCAGTGTGTGGGGAAGGGGTTTCAGTGTAAGGGTGTGGGGTTTCAGTGTGCGGGGATGTGTTTCAGTGTGTGCGGAAGGGGTTTCAGTGTGTGGGGAAGTTGTTTCAGTGTGTGCTGAAGGGGTTTCAGTGTGTGGGGAAGGGGTTTCATTGTGTGAGGAAGGTGTTTCAGTGTGTGGGGAAGGGGTATCAGATTGTGGGAAAGGGTTTCAGTGTGTGGGGAAGGGATTTCAGTGTGTCGGGATGGTGTATCAGTGTGTGGGGAAGGTATTTCAGTGTGTGGGGAAGGTGTTTCAGTGCGTGGGGAAGATGTTTCAGTGTGTGGGGAAGGGGTTTCAGAGTGTGGGGAAGGGTTTCAGTGTGGGAGTAAGGGCTTTCAGTGTGTGGGGAAGGGGATTCAGTGTGTGGGGAAGGCGTTTCAGTGTGTGGGGATGTGTTTCAGCGTGTCGGGAAGGGGTTTAAGTGTGTGGGGAAGGTGTTTCAGTGTCTGGGGAAGGTGTTCCAGTGTGTGGGGAAGGGGTTTCAGTGTGTGGGGATGCGGTTTCAGTGTGTTGGGATGGTGTTTCATTTTGTGCGGAAGGGGTTTCAGTGTGTGGGGAAGGGGTTTCAGTGTGTGCTGGTGGGGTTTCAGCGTGTGGGGATGTGTTTCAGTGTGTGCGGAAGGGGTTTCAGTGTGTGTGGAAGGTGTTTCAGTGTGTGCTGAAGGGGTTTCAGTGTGTGGGGAAGGGGTTTCATTGTGTGAGGAAGGTGTTTCAGTGTGTGGGGAAGGGGTATCAGATTGTGGGAAAGGGTTTCAGTGTTTGGGGAAGGGATTTCAGTGTGTCGGGATGGTGTATCAGTGTGTGGGGAAGGTATTTCAGTGTGTGGGGAAGGGGTTTCAGTGCGTGGGGAAGGTGTTTCAGAGTGTGGGGAAGGGTTTCAGTGTGGGAGTAAGGGCTTTCAGTGTGTGGGGAAGGGGATTCAGTGTGTGGGGAAGGCGTTTCAGTGTGTGGGGATGTGTTTCAGCGTGTGGGGAAGGTGTTTCAGTGTGTGGGGAAGGGGTTTCAGTCTGTGGGGAAGGGTTTCACTGTGTGCGGAAGGGGTATCAGAGTGTGGGGAAGTCGTTTCAGTGTGTGGGGAAGCTGTTTCAGTGTGTGCGGAAGGGGTTTCAGTGTGTGGGGAAGGTGTTTCAGTGTGTTTGGAAGGGGTTTCAGTGTGTGGGGAAAGGGTTTCAGTGTGTGGGGATGATTTTCAGTGTGTGGGGAAGGGGTTTCAGTGTGTGGGGATGTGCTTCAGTGAGTGGGGAAGGGTTTTCAGTGTGTGGGGAAGGGTTTCAGAGTGAGGGGAAAGGGTTTCAGTGTGTGGGGATGGGTTTCAGTGTGTGGGGATGGGTTACAATGTGTGCAGAAGGGGTTTCAGTGTGTGGGGAAGGTGTTTCAGTGTATGGGGATGTGTTTCAGTGTGTTGGGAAGGGGTTTCAGTGTGTGGGGAAGGGGTTTCAGTGTGTGGGGGTGGGGTTTCAGTGTGTGGGGATGGGTTTCAGTGTGTGCGGAAGGGTTTCAGTGTGTGGGGAAGGTGTTCCAGTGTGTGTGGAAGGGGTGTCACTGTGTGGGGAAATGGTTTCAGTGTGTGGGGAAGGTGTTCAGTGTGTTTGGGAAGGTGTTTCAGTGTGCGCGGAAGGGGTTTCAGTGTGTGCGGAAGATGTTTCAGTGTGTGGGGAAGGGGTTTCAGTGTGTGGGGAAGGTGTTTCATTGTGTGCGGAAGGGGTTTCAGTGTGTGGGGAAGGGGTTTCAGTGTGTGCGGGTGGGTTTTCAGAGTGTGGGGATGTGTTTCAGTGTGTGCGGAAAGGGTTTCTGTGTGTGGGGAAGGTGTTTCAGTGTGTGGTGAAGGGGTTTCATTGTGTGGGGAAGGGGTTTCATTGTGTGAGGAAGGTGTTTCAGTGTGTGGGGAAGGTGTATCAGATTGTGGGAAAGGGTTTCAGTGTGTGGGGAAGGGGTTTCAGTGTGTGGGGAAGGTGTTTCAGTGTGTGGGGAAGGGATTTCAGAGTGTGGGGAAGGGTTTCAGTGTGGGAGTAAGGGCTTTCTGTGTGTGGGGAGGGGTTTCAGTGTGTGGGGATGGGTTTCAGTGTGTGGGTATGGGTTACAATGTGTGCGGAATGGGTTTCAGTGTGTGGGGAAGATATTTCAGTGTGTGGGGATGTGTTTCAGTGTTTGGGTAAGGGATTTCAGTGTGTGGGGAAGGGGTTTCAGTGTGAGGGTGTGGGGTTTCAGTGTGTGGGTATGGGTTACAATGTGTGCGGAATGGGTTTCAGTGTGTGGGGAAGATATTTCAGTGTGTGCGGATGTGTTTCAGTGTTTGGGTAAGGGATTTCAGTGTGTGGCGATGGGGTTTCAGTGAGAGGGTGTGGGGTTTCAGTGTGTGGGGATGGGTTTCAGTGTGTGGGGAAGGGGTTTCAGTGTGTGGGGAAGGTGTTTCAGTGTGTGTGGAAGGGGTTTCAGTGTGTGGGGAAAGGGTTTCAGTGTGTGGGGATGATTTTCAGTGTGTGGGGAAGGGGTTTCAGTGTGTGGGGATGTGCTTCAGTTAGTGGGGAAGGGTTTTCATTGTGTGGGGAAGGGTTTCAGAGTGAGGCGAAGGGGTTACAGTGTGTGGGGAAGGGTTTCAGTGTGTGGGGATGGGTTACAATGTGTGCAGAATGGGTTTCAGTGTTTGGGGAAGGTGTTTCAGTGTATGGGGATGTGTTTCAGTGAGTGGGGAAGGGGTTTCAGTGTGTGGGGAAGGGGTTTCAGTGCGTGGGGGTGGGGTTTCAGTGTGTGGGGATGTGTTTCAGTGTGTGCGGAAGGGGTTTCAGTGTGTGGGGAAGGTGTTACAGTGTGTGTGGAAGGGTTTTCACTGTGTGGGGAAGGGGTTTCAGTGTGTGGGGAAGGGGTTTCATTGCGTGCGGAAGGGGTTTCAGTTTGTGGGGAAGGGGTTTCAGTCTGTGCGGGTCGGGTTTCAGAGTGTGGGGATGTGTTACAGTGTGTGCGGAAGGTGTTTCTGTGTGTGGGGAAGGTGTTTCAGTGTGTGGTGAAGGGGTTTCATTGTGTGGGGCAGGGGTTTCATTGTGTGAGGAAGTTGTTTCAGTGTGTGGGGAAGGGGTATCAGATTGTGGGAAAGGGTTTCAGTGTGTGGGGAAGGGATTTCAGTGTGTGGGGATGGTGTATCAGTGTGTGGGGAAGGTATTTCAGTGTGTGTGGATGGGGTTTCAGTGTGTGCGGAAGGTGTTTCAGTGTGTGGGGAAGGGGTTTCAGAGTGTGGGGAAGGGTTTCAGTGTGGGAGTAAGGGCTTTCTGTGTGTGGGGAAGAGGATTCAGTGTGTGGGGAAGGCGTTTCAGTGTGTGGGGATGTGCTTCAGCGTGTGGGGAAGGGGTTTCAGTGTGTGGGGAAGGGGTTTCAGTGTGTGGGGAAGGGCTTCACTGTGAGCGGAAGGGGTTTCAGAGTGTGGGGAAATCGTTTCAGTGTGTGGGGAAGGTGTTTCATTGTGTGCGGAAGGGGTTTCAGTGTGTGGGGAAGGTGTTTCAGTGTTTGTGGAAGGGGTTTCAGTGTGTGGGGAATGTGTTTCAGTGTGTGTGGAAGGGGTTTCAGTGTGTGCGGAAGGGGTTTCAGTGTGTGGGGAAGGGGTTTCAGTGTCTGGGGATGGTGTTTCAGTGTGTGCAGAAGGGGTTTCAGTCTGTGGGGAAGGTGTTTCAGTGTGTGGGGATGTGTTTCAGTGTGTTGGGAAAGGGTTTCATTGTGTGGGGATGATTTTCAGTGTGTGGAGAAGGGGTTTCAGTGTGTGGGGATGTGCTTCAGTGAGTGGGGAAGGGCTTTCAGTGTGTGGGGAAGGATTTCAGAGAGTGCGGAAGGGGTTTCACTGTGTGGGGATGGGTTTCAGTGTGTGGGGATGGGTTACAATGCGTGTAGAACGGGTTTCAGTGTGTGGGGAAGGTGTTTCAGTGTCTAGGGATGTGTTTCAGTGAGTGGGGAAGGGGTTTCAGTGTGTGGGGAAGGGGTTTCAGTGTGTGCGGGTGGGGTTTCAGTGTGTGGGGATGGGTTTCAGTGTGTGCGGAAGGGGTTTCACTGTGTGGGGAAGGTGTTTCAGTGAGTGGGGATGAGGTTTCAGTGTGTGGGGAAGGGGTTTCAGTGTGTTGGGGAAGGGGTTTCAGTGTGTGGGGAATGTGTTTCAGTGTGTAGGGTAGGGGTTTCGGTGTGTTGGGAAGGTGTTTCTGTGTGTGGGGATGAGTTTCAATTTGTGGGGATGTGTTTCATTTTGTGGGGAAGGGTTTCAGTGAGTGGGGAAGGTGTTTCAGTGTGTGGGGATGGGTTTCAATGTGTGGGGATGGGTTTCAGTGCGTGGGGATGGGTTACAATGTGTGCGGAATGGGTTTCAGTGAGTGGGGAAGGTGTTTCAGTGTGTGGGGATGGGTTTCAGTGTGTGGGGATGGGTTTCAGTGTGTGCTGATGGGTTACAATGTGTGTGGAATTGGTTTCAGTGTTTGCGGAAGGGGTTTCAGTGTGTGGGGAAGATGTTTCAGTGAGAGGGGAAGTGGTTTCAGTGTGTGTAGAAGGCGTTTCAGTGTGTGGGGAAGGTGTTTCAGTGTGTGGGGAAGGGCTTTAGGAGTGTGGGGAAGGGTTTCAGTGTGTGGGGAAGGGAGTTCAGTGTGTGGGGAAAGTGGTTCATTGTGTGGGGATGGGTTTCAGTGTGTGGGGATGGGTTTCAGTGTGTGGGGATGGGTTTCAGTGTGTGTGGAAGGGGTTTTAGTGTGTGGGGAAGGTGTTTCAGTTTGTGGTGAATGGGTTTCATTGTGTGGGGCAGGGGTTTCATTGTGTGAGGAAGTTGTTTCAGTGTGTGGGGAAGGGGTATCAGATTGTGGGAAAGTGTTTCAGTGTGTGGGGAAGGGATTTCAGTGTGTGGGGATGGTGTATCAGTGTGTGGGGAAGGTATTTCAGTGTGTGTGGATGGGGTTTCAGTGTGTGCGGAAGGTGTTTCAGTGTGTGGGGAAGGGGTTTCAGAGTGTGGGGAAGGGTTTCAGTGTGGGAGTAAGGGCTTTCTGTGTGTGGGGAAGAGGATTCAGTGTGTGGGGAAGGCGTTTCAGTGTGTGGGGATGTGTTTCAGCGTGTGGGGAAGGGGTTTCAGTGTGTGGGGAAGGGTTTCAGTGTGTGGGGAAGGGCTTCACTGTGAGCGGAAGGGGTTTCAGAGCGTGGGGAAGTCGTTTCAGTGTGTGGGGAAGGTGTTTCATTGTGTGCGGAAGGGGTTTCAGTGTGTGTGGAAGGTGTTTCAGTGTGTGTGGAAGGGGTTTCAGTGTGTGGGGAATGTGTTTCAGTGTGTGTGGAAGGGGTTTCAGTGTGTGCGGAAGGGGTTTCAGTGTGTGGGGAAGGGGTTTCAGTGTCTGGGGATGGTGTTTCAGTGTGTGCAGAAGGGGTTTCAGTCTGTGGGGAAGGTGTTTCAGTGTGTGGGGATGTGTTTCAGTGTGTGGGGAAAGGGTTTCATTGTGTGGGGATGATTTCCAGTGTGTGGAGAAGGGGTTTCAGTGTGTGGGGATGTGCTTCAGTGAGTGGGGAAGGGCTTTCAGTGTGTGGGGAAGGATTTCAGAGAGTGCGGAAGGGGTTTCACTGTGTGGGGATGGGTTTCAGTGTGTGGGGATGGGTTACAATGCGTGTAGAACGGGTTTCAGTGTGTGGGGAAGGTGTTTCAGTGTCTAGGGATGTGTTTCAGTGAGTGGGGAAGGGGTTTCAGTGTGTGGGGAAGGGGTTTCAGTGTGTGCGGGTGTGGTTTCAGTGTGTGGGGATGGGTTTCAGTGTGTGCGGAAGGGGTTTCAGTGTGTGGGGAAGGTGTTTCAGTGAGTGGGGATGAGGTTTCAGTGTGTGGGGAAGGGGTTTCAGTGTGTTGGGGAAGGGGTTTCAGTGTGTGGGGAATGTGTTTCAGTGTGTAGGGTAGGGGTTTCGGTGTGTTGGGAAGGTGTTTCTGTGTGTGGGGATGAGTTTCAATTTGTGGGGATGTGTTTCATTTTGTGGTGAAGGGTTTCAGTGAGTGGGGAAGGTGTTTCAGTGTGTGGGGATGGGTTTCAATGTGTGGGGATGGGTTTCAGTGTGTGGGGATGGGTTACAATGTGTGCTGATGGGTTACAATGTGTGTGGAATTGGTTTCAGTGTGTGCGGAAGGGGTTTCAGTGTGTGGGGAAGATGTTTCAGTGAGTAGGGAAGTGGTTTCAGTGTGTGTAGAAGGGGTTTCAGTGTGTGGGGAAGGTGTTTCAGTGTGTGTGGAAGGGGTTTAGGAGTGTGGGGAAGGGTTTCAGTGTGTGGGGAAGGGAGTTCAGTGTGTGGGGAAAGCGGTTCAGTGTGTGGGGATGGGTTTCAGTGTGTGGGGATGGGTTTCAGTGTGTGGGGATGGGTTTCAGTGTGTGTGGAAGGGGTTTTAGTGTGTGGGGAAGGTGTTTCAGTGTGTGGGGATGTGTTTCAGTGTGTGTGGAAGTGGTTTCAGTGTGTCAGGAAGGGGTTTCAGTGTGTGGGGAAGGGTTTCAGTGGGTGGGGATGGGTTGCAGTGTGTGCGTATGGGTTACAATGTGTGCGGAATTGGTTTCAGTGTGTGGGGAAGGTATTTCAGTGTGTGGGGATGAGTTCCAATGTTTGGGTAAGGGGTTTCAGTGTGTGGGGAAGGGGTTTCAGCGTGAGGGTGTGGGGTTTCAGTGTGTGGGGCTGGGTTTCAGTTTGTGCGGAAGGGGTTTCAGTGTGTGGGGAAGGTGTTTCAGTGTGTGGGGAAGGGGCTTCAGTGTGTGGGGAAGGGTTTCAGTGTGTGGGGAAGTGGTTTCAGTGTGTGGGGAAGGGGTTTCAGTGTGTCAGGAAGGGGTTTCAGTGTGTGGGGAAGGGTTTCAGTGGGTGGGGATGGGTTGCAGTGTGTGCGTATGGGTTACAATGTGTGCGGAATTGGTTTCAGTGTGTGGGGAAGGTATTTCAGTGTGTGGGGATGAGTTCCAATGTTTGGGTAAGGGGTTTCAGTGTGTGGGGAAGGGGTTTCAGCGTGAGGGTGTGGGGTTTCAGTGTGTGGGGCTGGGTTTCAGTTTGTGCGGAAGGGGTTTCAGTGTGTGGGGAAGGTGTTTCAGTGTGTGGGGAAGGGGCTTCAGTGTGTGGGGAAGGGTTTCAGTGTGTGGGGAAGTGGTTTCAGTGAGTGGGGAAGTGGTTTCAGTGTGTGTAGAAGTTGTTTCAGTGTGTGGGGAAGGTGTTTCAGTGTGTGTGGAAGGGGTTTAGGAGTGTGGGGAAGGGTTTCAGTGTGTGGGGAAGGGAGTTCAGTGTGTGGGGAAAGCGGTTCAGTGTGTGGGGATGGGTTTCAGTGTGTGGGGATGGGTTTCAGTGTGTGGGGATGGGTTTCAGTGTGTGTGGAAGGGGTTTTAGTGTGTGGGGAAGGTGTTTCAGTGTGTGGGGATGTGTTTCAGTGTGTGTGGAAGTGGTTTCAGTGTGTCAGGAAGGGGTTTCAGTGTGTGGGGAAGGGTTTCAGTGGGTGGGGATGGGTTGCAGTGTGTGCGTATGGGTTACAATGTGTGCGGAATTGGTTTCAGTGTGTGGGGAAGGTATTTCAGTGTGTGGGGATGAGTTCCAATGTTTGGGTAAGGGGTTTCAGTGTGTGGGGAAGGGGTTTCAGCGTGAGGGTGTGGGGTTTCAGTGTGTGGGGCTGGGTTTCAGTTTGTGCGGAAGGGGTTTCAGTGTGTGGGGAAGGTGTTTCAGTGTGTGGGGAAGGGGCTTCAGTGTGTGGGGAAGGGTTTCAGTGTGTGGGGAAGTGGTTTCAGTGTGTGGGGAAGGGGTTTCAGTGTGTCAGGAAGGGGTTTCAGTGTGTGGGGAAGGGTTTCAGTGGGTGGGGATGGGTTGCAGTGTGTGCGTATGGGTTACAATGTGTGCGGAATTGGTTTCAGTGTGTGGGGAAGGTATTTCAGTGTGTGGGGATGAGTTCCAATGTTTGGGTAAGGGGTTTCAGTGTGTGGGGAAGGGGTTTCAGCGTGAGGGTGTGGGGTTTCAGTGTGTGGGGCTGGGTTTCAGTTTGTGCGGAAGGGGTTTCAGTGTGTGGGGAAGGTGTTTCAGTGTGTGGGGAAGGGGCTTCAGTGTGTGGGGAAGGGTTTCAGTGTGTGGGGAAGTGGTTTCAGTGTGTGGGGAAGGGGTTTCAGTGTGTGGGGAAGGGGTTTCAGTGTGTGGGGAAGTGTTTCCGTGTGTGGGGAAGGGTTACAGTGTGTGGGGACGGGGTTTCATTGAGTGGGGAATGGGTTTCAGTGTGTGGGGAAAGGTTACAGTGTGTGGGGAAGGTGTTTCAGTGAGTGCGGAAGGGGTGTCAGTGTGTGGGGAGGTGTTTCAGTGTGTGCTGATGGGTTACAATGTGTGTGGAATTGGTTTCAGTGTGTGCGGAAGGGGTTTCAGTGTGTGGGGAAGATGTTTCAGTGAGTGGGGAAGTGGTTTCAGTGTGTGTAGAAGGGGTTTCAGTGTGTGGGGAAGGTGTTTCAGTGTGTGTGGAAGGGGTTTAGGAGTGTGGGGAAGGGTTTCAGTGTGTGGGGAAGGGAGTTCAGTGTGTGGGGAAAGTGGTTCAGTGTGTGGGGATGGGTTTCAGTGTGTGGGGATGGGTTTCAGTGTGTGGGGATGGGTTTCAGTGTGTGTGGAATGGGTTTTAGTGTGTGGGGAAGGTGTTTCAGTGTGTGGGGATGTGTTTCAGTGTGTGTGGAAGTGGTTTCAGTGTGTCAGGAAGGGGTTTCAGTGTGTGGGGAAGGGTTTCAGTGGGTGGGGATGGGTTGCAGTGTGTGCGTATGGGTTACAATGTGTGCGGAATTGGTTTCAGTGTGTGGGGAAGGTATTTCAGTGTGTGGGGATGTGTTCCAATGTTTGGGTAAGGGGTTTCAGTGTGTGGGGAAGGGGTTTCAGCGTGAGGGTGTGGGGTTTCAGTGTGTGGGGCTGGGTTTCAGTTTGTGCGGAAGGGGTTTCAGTGTGTGGGGAAGGTGTTTCAGATGTGTGGAAGGAGTTTCAGTGTGTGGGGAAGGGTTTCAGTGTGTGGGGAAGGTGTTTCAGTGTGTGGGGAAGGGGCTTCAGTGTGTGGGGAAGGGTTTCAGTGTGTGGGGAAGTGGTTTCAGTGTGTGGGGAAGGGGTTTCAGTGTGTGGGGAAGGGGTTTCAGTGTGTGGGGAAGTGTTTCCGTGTGTGGGGAAGGGTTACAGTGTGTGGGGACGGGGTTTCATTGAGTGGGGAATGGGTTTCAGTGTGTGGGGAAGGGTTACAGTGTGTGGGGAAGGTGTTTCAGTGAGTGCGGAAGGGGTGTCAGTGTGTGGGGAGGTGTTTCAGTGTGTGGGGATGGGTTTCAGTGTGTGGGTATGGGTTACAATGTGTGCGGAATGGGTTTCAGTGTGTGGGGAAGGTATTTCAGTGTGTGGGGATGTGTTTCAGTGTTTGGGTAAGGGGTTTCAGTTTGAGGGTGTGGGGTTTCAGTGTGTGGGGATGGGTTTCAGTGTGTGCGGAAGGGGTTTCAGTGAGTGGGGAAGGTGTTTCAGTGTGTGTGGAAGGTGTGTCAGTGTGTGGGGAAGGGGTTTCAGTGTGTGGGGAAGGGTTTCAGTGTGTGGGGAAGTGGTTTCAGTGTGTGGGGAAGGGGTTTCAGTGTGTGGGGAAGGGGTTTCAGTGTGTGGGGAAGTGTTTCCGTGTGTGGGGAAGGGTTACAGTGGTTGGGGACGGGGTTTCAGTGAGTGGGGAATGGGATTCAGTGTGTGGGGAAGGGTTACAGTGTGCGCGGAAGGTGTTTCAGTGTGTGGGGAAGGGTATCAGTGTGTGGGGAAGGTGTTTCAGTGTGTGCAGAAGGGGTTTCAGTGTGTGGGGAAGGGTTTCAGAGAGAGGGGAAGGGGTTTCAGTGTGTGGGGATGGGTTTCAGTGTGTGGGGATGGGTTACAATGCGTGCAGAAGGGGTTTCAGTGTGTGGGGAAGGTGTTTCAGTGTCTGGGGATGTGTTTCAGTGTGTGGGGAAGGGGTTTCAGTGTGTGGGGAAGGGGTTTCAGTGTGTGGGGGTGGGGTTTCAGTGTGTGGGGATGGGTTTCAGTGTGTGCGGAAGGTGTTTCAGTGTGTGGGGAAGGTGTTTCAGTGTGTGGGGATGAGGTTTCAGTGTGTGTGGAAGGGGTTTCAGTGTGTTGGGGAAGGGGTTTCAGTGTGTGGGGAATGTGTTTCAGTGTGTAGTGTAGGGGTTTCGGTGTGTTGGGAAGGTGTTTCTGTGTGTGGGGATGAGTTTCAATTTGTGGGGATGTGTTTCATTTTGTGGGGAATGGTTTCAGTGAGTGGGGAAGGTGTTTCAGTGTGTGGGGATGGGTTTCAGTGTGTGGGGATGGGTTTCAGTGTGTGGGGATGGGTTACAATGTGTGCGGAATGGGTTTCAGTGAGTGGGGAAGGTGTTTCAGTGTGTGGGGATGGGTTTCAGTGTGTGGGGATGGGTTTCAGTGTGAGGTGATGGGTTACAATGTGTGTGGAATGGGTTTCACTGTGTGCGGAAGGGGTTTCAGTGTGTGGGGAAGATGTTTCAGTGAGTGGGGAAGGGGTTTCAGTGTGTGGAGAAGGGGTTTCAGTGTGTGGGGAAGGTGTTTCAGTGTGTGGGGAAGGGGTTTAGGAATGTGGGGAATGGTTGCAGTGTGTGGGGATGGGATTTCAGTGTGTGGGGAAGGTGTTTCAGTGTGGGGGGATGGGTTTCAGTGTGTGGGGCTGGGTTTCAGTGTGTGCGGAAGGGGTTTTAGTCTGTGGGGAAGATGTTTCAGTGTGTGGGGATGTGTTTCAGTGTGTGTGGAAGTGGTTTCAGTGTGTCGGGAAGGGGTTTCAGTGTGTGGGGAGGGGTTTCAGTGGGCGGGGATGGGTTGCAGTTTGTGGGTATGGGTTACAATGTGTGCGGAATTGGTTTCAGTGTGTGGGGAAGGTATTTCAGTGTGTGGGGATGTGTTTCAGTGTTTGGGTAAGGGGTTTCAGTGTGTGGGGATGGGTTTCAGAGTGTGGGGATGGGTTTCAGTGTGTGGGGCTGGGTTTCAGTGTGTGCGGAAGGGGTTTTAGTGTGTGAGGAAGATGTTACAGTGTATGGGGATGTGTTTCAGTTTGTTGGGAAGGGGTTTCAGTGTGTGGGGAAGGGGTTTCAGTGTGTGGGGGTGGGGTTTCAGTGTGTGGGGATGGGTTTCAGTGTGTGCGGAAGGGGTTTCAGTGTGTGGGGAAGGTGTTCCAGTGTGTGTGGAAGGGGTGTCACTGTGTGGGGAAGGGGTTTCAGTGTGTGGGGAATGTGTTCAGTGTGTTTGGGAACGTGTTTCAGTGTGCGCGGAAGGGGTTTCAGTGTGTGCGGAAGATGTTTCAGTGTGTGGGGAAGGGGTTTCAGTGTGTGGGGAAGGTGTTTCATTGTGTGCGGAAGGGGTTTCAGTGTGTGGGGAAGGGGTTTCAGTGTGTGCGTTTGGGTTTTCAGAGTGTGGGGATGTGTTTCAGTGTGTGCGGAAGGGGTTTCTGTGTGTGGGGAAGGTGTTTCAGTGTGTGGCGAAGGGGTTTCATTGTGTGGGGAAGGGGTTTCATTGTGTGAGGAAGGTGTTTCAGTGTGTGGGGAAGGGGTATCAGATTGTGGGAAAGGGTTTCAGTGTGTGGGGAAGGGGTTTCAGTGTGTGGGGAAGGTGTTTCAGTGTGTGGGGAAGGGTTTTCAGAGTGTGGGGAAGGGTTTCAGTGTGGGAGTAAGGGCTTTCTGTGTGTGGGGAGGGGTTTCAGTGTGTGGGGATGGGTTTCAGTGTGTGGGTATGGGTTACAATGTGTGCGGAATGGGTTTCAGTGTGTGGGGAAGATATTTCAGTGTGTGGGGATGTGTTTCAGTGTTTGGGTAAGGGATTTCAGTGTGTGGGGAAGAGGTTTCAGTGTGAGGGTGTGGGGTTTCAGTGTGTGGGTATGGGTTACAATGTGTGCGGAATGGGTTTCAGTGTGTGGGGAAGATATTTCAGTGTGTGGGGATGTGTTTCAGTGTTTGGGTAAGGGATTTCAGTGTGTGGGGAAGGGGTTTCAGTGAGAGGGTGTGGTTTCAGTGTGTGGGGATGGGTTTCAGTGTGTGGGGAAGGGGTTTCAGTGTGTGGGGAAGGTGTTTCAGTGTGTGTGGAAGGGGTTTCAGTGTGTGGGGAAAGGGTTTCTGTGTGTGGGGATGATTTTCAGTGCGTGGGGAAGGGGTTTCAGTGTGTGGGGATGTGCTTCAGTGAGTGGGGAAGGGTTTTCAGTGTGTGGGGAAGGGTTTCAGAGTGAGGGGAAGGGGTTTCAGTGTGTGGGGATGGGTTTCAGTGTGTGGGGATGGGTTACAATGTGTGCAGTAAGGGTTTCAGTGTGTGGGGAAGGTGTTTCAGTGTATGGGGATGTGTTTCAGTGAGTGGGGAAGGGGTTTCAGTGTGTGGGGAAGAGGTTTCAGTGCATGGGGGTGGGGTTTCAGTGTGTGGGGATGGGTTTCAGTGTGTGCGGAAGGGGTTTCAGTGTGTGGGGCAGGTGTTACAGTGTGTGTGGAAGGGGTTTCACTGTGTGGGGAAGGGGTTTCAGTGTGTGGGGAAGGTGTTTCATTGCGTGCGGAAGGGGTTTCAGTGTGTGGGGAAGGGGTATCAGTGTGTGCGGCTGGGGTTTCAGAGTGTGGGGATGTGTTTCAGTGTGTGCGGAAGGGGTTTCTGTGTGTGGGGAAGGTGTTTCAGTGTGTGGTGAAGGGGTTTCATTGTGTGGGGCAGGGGTTTCATTGTGTGAGGAAGTTGTTTCAGTGTGTGGGGAAGGGGTATCAGATTGTGGGAAAGGGTTTCAGTGTGTGGGGAAGGGATTTCAGTGTGTGGGGATGGTGTATCAGTGTGTGGGGAAGGTATTTCAGTGTGTGTGGATGGGGTTTCAGTGTGTGCGGAAGGTGTTTCAGTGTGTGGGGAAGGGGTTTCAGAGTGTGGGGAAGGGTTTCAGTGTGGGAGTAAGGGCTTTCTGTGTGTGGGGAAGGGGATTCAGTGTGTGGGGAAGGCGTTTCAGTGTGTGGGGATGTGATTCAGCGTGTGGGGAAGGGGTTTCAGTGTGAGGGGAAGGGGTTTCAGTTTGTGAAGAAGGGCTTCACTGTGAGCGGAAGGGGTTTCAGAGTGTGGGGAAGTCGTTTCAGTGTGTAGGGAAGGTGTTTCAGTGTGTGCGGAAGGGGTTTCAGTGTGTGGGGAAGGTGTTTCAGTGTGTGTGGAAGGGGTTTCAGTGTGTGGGGAATGTGTTTCAGTGTGTGTGGAAGGGGTTTCAGTGTGTGTGGAAGGGGTTTCAGTGTGTGGGGAAGGGGTTTCAGTGATTGGGGATGGTGTTTCAGTGTGTGCAGAAGGGGTTTCAGTCTGTGGGGAAGGTGTTTCATTGTGTGGGGATGATTTTCAGTGTGTGGAGAAGGGGTTTCAGTGTGTGGGGATGTGCTTCAGTGAGTGGGGAAGGGTTTTCAGTGTGTGGGGAAGGATTTCAGAGAGTGGGGAAGGGGTTTCAGTGTGTGGGGATGGGTTTCAGTGTGTGGGGATGGGTTACAATGCGTGCAGAACGGGTTTCAGTGTATGGGGAAGGTGTTTCAGTGTCTGGGGATGTGTTTCAGTGAGTAGGGAAGGGGTTTCAGTGTGTGGGGAAGGGGTTTCAGTGTGTGCGGGTGGGGTTTCAGTGTGTGGGGATGGGTTTCAGTGTGTGCGGAAGGGGTTTCAGTGTGTGGGGAAGGTGTTTCAGTGAGTGGGGATGAGGTTTCAGTGTGTGGGGAAGGGGTTTCAGTGTGTTGGGGAAGGGGTTTCAGTGTGTGGGGAATGTGTTTCAGTGTGTAGGGTAGGGGTTTCGGTGTGTTGGGAAGGTGTTTCTGTGTGTGGGGATGAGTTTCAATTTGTGGGGATGTGTTTCATTTTGTGGGGAAGGGTTTCAGTGAGTGGGGAAGGTGTTTCAGTGTGTGGGGATGGGTTTCAATGTGTGGGGATGGGTTTCAGTGTGTGGGGATGGGTTACAATGTGTGCGGAATGGGTTTCAGTGAGTGGGGAAGGTGTTTCAGTGTGTGGGGATGGGTTTCAGTGTGTGGGGATATTTTCAGTGTGTGCTGATGGGTTACAATGTGTGTGGAATGGGTTTCAGTGTGTGCGGAAGGGGTTTCAGTGTGTGGGGAAGATGTTTCAGTGAGTGGGGAAGGGGTTTCAGTGTATGTAGAAGGGGTTTAGGAGTGTGGGGAAGGTGTTTCAGTGTGTGGGGTAGGGGTTTAGGAGTGTGGGGAAGGGTTTCAGTGTGTGGGGAAGGGAGTTCAGTGTGTGGGGAAGGTGTTTCAGTGTGTGGGGATGGGTTTCAGTGTGTGGGGATGGGTTTCAGTGTGTGGGGCTGGGTTTCAGTGTGTGTGGAAGGGGTTTTAGTGTGTGGGGAAGGTGTTTCAGTGTGTGGGGATGTGTTTCAGTGTGTGTGGAAGTGGTTTCAGTGTGTCAGGAAGGGGTTTCAGTGTGTGGGGAAGGGTTTCCGTGGGTGGGGATGGGTTGCAGTGTGTGGGTATGGGTTACAATGTGTGCGGAATTCGTTTCAGTGTGTGGGGAAGGGGTTTCAGCGTGAGGGTGTGGGGTTTCAGTGTGCGGGGCTTGGTTTCAGTTTGTGCGGAAGGGGTTTCAGTGTGTGGGGAAGGTGTTTCAGATGTGTGGAAGGAGTTTCAGTGTATGGGGAAGGGGTTTCAGTGCGTGGGGAAGGTGTTTCATCGTGTGCGGAAGGGGTTTCAGTATGTGGGGAAGCGGTTTCAGTATGTGGGGAACGGTTTCAGTATGTGGGGAAGGGTTTCAGTGTGTGGGGAAGGTGTTTCAGTGTGTGGCGAAGTGGTTTCAGTGTGTGGGGAAGGGGTTTCAGTGTGTGGGGAAGTGGTTTCAGTGTGTGGCGAAGGGGCTTCAGTGTGTGGGGAAGGGTTTCAGTGTGTGGGGAAGTGGTTTCAGTGTGTGGGGAAGGGGTTTCAGTGTGTGGGGAAGGGGTTTCAGTGTGTGGGGAAGTGTTTCCGTGTGTGGGGAAGGGTTACAGTGTGTGGGGACGGGGTTTCATTGATTGGGGAATGGGTTTCAGTGTGTGGGGAAGGGTTACAGTGTGTGGGGAAGGTGTTTCAGTGAGTGCGGAAGGGGTGTCAGTGTGTGGGGAGTGGTTTCAGTGTGTGGGGATGGGTTTCAGTGTGTGGGTATGGGTTACAATGTGTGAAAAATGGGTTTCAGTGTGTGGGGAAGGTATTTCAGTGTGTGGGGATGTGTTTCAGTGTTTGGGTCAGGGGTTTCAGTGTGAGGCTGTGGGGTTTCAGTGTGTGGGGATGGGTTTCAGTGTGTGCGGAAGGTGTTTCAGTGTGTGGGGAAGGTGTTTCAGTGTGTGTGGAAGGTGTTTCAGTGTGTGGGGAAGGGGTTTCAGTGCGTGGGGAAGGTGTTTCAGCGTGTGCTGAAGGGGTTTAAGTATGTGGGGAAGCGGTGTCAGTGTGTGGGTAAGGGTTTCTGTGTGTGGGGAAGGGTTTCAGTGTGTGGGGAAGGTGTTTCAGTGTGTGGGGAAGGGGTTTCAGTGTGTGGGGAAGGGTTTCAGTGTGTGGGGAAGTGGTTTCAGTGTGTGGGGAAGGTGTTTCAGTGTGTGGGGAAGAGGTTTCAGTGTGTGGGGAAGTGTTTCCGTGTGTGGGGAAGGGTTACAGTGGTTGGGGATGGGGTTTCAGTGAGTGGGGAATGGGATTCAGTGTGTGGGGAAGCGTTACAGTGTGTGCGGAAGGTGTTTCAGTGTGTGGGGAAGGGTATCAGTGTGTGGGAAAGGTGTTTCAGTGTGTGCAGAAGGGGTTTCAGTGTGTGGGGAAGGGTTTCAGAGAGAGGGGAAGGGGTTTCAGTGTGTGGGGATGGGTTTCAGTGTGTGGGGATGGGTTACAATGCGTGCAGAAGGGGTTTCAGTGTGTGGGGAAGGTGTTTCAGTGTCTGGGGAAGGGGTTTCAGAGTGTGGGGAAGGGTTTCAGTGTGGGAGTAAGGGCTTTCTGTGTGTGGGGAAGGGGATTCAGTGTGTGGGGAAGGCGTTTCAGTGTGTGGGGATGTGTTTCAGCGTGTGGGGAAGGGGTTTCAGTGTGTGGGGAAGGGGTTTCAGTGTGTGAAGAAGGGCTTCACTGTGAGCGGAAGGGGCTTCAGAGTGTGGGGAAGTCGTTTCAGTGTGTAGGGAAGGTGTTTCAGTGTTTGCGGAAGGGGTTTCAGTGTGTGGGGAAGGAATTTCAGTGTGTGTGGAAGGGGTTTCAGTGTGTGGGGAATGTGTTTCAGTGTGTGTGGAAGGGGTTTCAGTGTGTGTGGAAGGGGTTTCAGTGTGTGGGGAAGGGGTTTCAGTGTCTGGGGATGGTGTTTCAGTGTGTGCAGAAGGGGTTTCAGTCTGTGGGGAAGGTGTTTCAGTGTGTGGGGATGTGTTTCAGTGTGTGGGGAAAGGGTTTCATTGTGTGGGGATGATTTACAGTGTGTGGAGAAGGGGTTTCAGTGTGTGGGGATGTGCTTCAGTGAGTGGGGAAGGGTTTGCAGTGTGTGGGGAAGGATTTCAGAGAGTGGGGAAGGGGTTTCAGTGTGTGGGGATGGGTTTCAGTGTGTGGGGATGGGTTACAATGCGTGCAGAACGGGTTTCAGTGTGTGGGGAAGGTGTTTCAGTGTGTGCGGAAGGGGTTTCAGTGTGTGCGGGTGGGGTTTCAGTGTGTGGGGATGGGTTTCAGTGTGTGCGGAAGGGGTTTCAGTGTGTGGGGAAGGTGTTTCAGTGAGTGGGGATGAGGTTTCAGTGTGTGGGGATGGGTTTCAGTGTGTGCGGAAGGGGTTTCAGTGTGTGGGGAAGGTGTTTCAGTGAGTGGGGATGAGGTTTCAGTGTGTGGGGAAGGGGTTTCAGTGTGTTGGGGAAGGGGTTTCAGTGTGTGGGGAATGTGTTTCAGTGTGTAGAGTAGGGGTTTCGGTGTGTTGGGAAGGTGTTTCTGTGTGTGGGGATGAGTTTCAATTTGTGGGGATGTGTTTCATTTTGTGGGGAAGGGTTTCAGTGAGTGGGGAAGGTGTTTCAGTGTGTGGGGATGGGTTTCAATGTGTGGGGATGGGTTTCAGTGTGTGGGGATGGGTTACAATGTGTGCGGAATGGGTTTCAGTGAGTGGGGAAGGTGTTTCAGTGTGTGGGGATGTGTTTCAGTGTGTGGGGATGGGTTTCAGTGTGTGCTGATGGGTTACAATGTGTGTGGAATGGGTTTCAGTGTGTGCGGAAGGGGTTTCAGTGTGTGGGGAAGATGTTTCAGTGAGTGGGGAAGGGGTTTCAGTGTATGTAGAAGGGGTTTAGGAGTGTGGGGAAGGTGTTTCAGTGTGTGGGGTAGGGGTTTAGGAGTGTGGGGAATGGTTTCAGTGTGTGGGGAAGGGGTTTCTGTGTGTGGGGAAGTGTTTCCGTGTGTGGGGAAGGGTTACAGTGGTTGGGGACGGGGTTTCAGTGTGTGGGGAAGGGGTTTCAGTGAGTGGGGGTGGGGTTTCAGTGTGTGGGGATGGGTTTCAGTGTGTGCGGAAGGGGTTTCAGTGTATGGGGAAGGTGTTTCAGTGTGTGGGGATGAGGTTTCAGTGTGTGTGGAAGGGGTTTCAGTGTGTTGGGGAAGGTGTTTCAGTGTGTGGGGAATGTGCTTCAGTGTGTAGTGTAGGGGTTTCGGTGTGTTGGGAAGGTGTTTCTGTGTGTGGGGATGAGTTTCAATTTGTGGGGATGTGTTTCATTTTGTGGGGAATGGTTTCAGTGAGTGGGGAAGGTGTTTCAGTGTGTGGGGATGGGTTTCAGTGTGTGGGGATGGGTTTCAGTGTGTGGGGATGGGTTACAATGTGTGCGGAATGGGTTTCAGTGAGTGGGGAAGGTGTTTCAGTGTGTGGGGATGGGTTTCAGTGTGTGGGGATGGGTTTCAGTGTGTGGTGATGGGTTAAAATGTGTGTGGAATGGGTTTCACTGTGTGCGGAAGGGGTTTCAGTGTGTGGGGAAGATGTTTCAGTGAGTGGGGAAGGGGTTTCAGTGTGTGGAGAAGGGGTTTCAGTGTGTGGGGAAGGTGTTTCAGTGTGTGGGGAAGGGGTTTAGGAGTGTGGGGAAGTGTTGCAGTGTGTGGGGAAGGGATGTCAGTGTGTGGGGAAGGTGTTTCAGTGTGTGGGGATGGGTTTCAGTGTGTGGGGATGGATTTCAGTGTGTGGGGCTGGGTTTCAGTGTGTGCGGAAGGGGTTTTAGTGTGTGGGGAAGATGTTTCAGTTTGTGGGGATGTGTTTCAGTGTGTGTGGAAGTGGTTTCAGTGTGTCGGGAAGGGTTTTCAGTGTGTGGGGAGGGGTTTCAGTGGATGGGGATGGGTTGCAGTGTGTGGGTATCGGTTACAATGTGTGCGGAATTGGATTCAGTGTGTGGGGAAGGTATTTCAGTGTGTGGGGATGTGTTTCAGTGTTTGGGTAAGGGGTTTCAGTGTGTGGGGAAGGGGTTTCAGTGTGAGGGTGTGGGGTTTCAGTGTGTGGGGCTGGGTTTCAGTTTGTGCGGAAGGGGTTTCAGTGAGTGGGGAAGGTGTTTCAGGGTGTGTGGAAGGAGTTTCAGTGCGTGGGGAAGGTGTTTCATCGTGTGCGGAAGGGGTTTCAGTATGTGGGGAAGCGGTTTCAGTGTGTGGGGAAGGGTTTCAGTGTGTGGGGAAGGGTTTCAGTGTGTGGGGAAGGTGTTTCAGTGTGTGGGGAAGTGGTTTCAGTGTGTGGGGAAGGGGTTTCAGTGTGTGCGGAAGGCGTTTCAGTGTGTGGGGAAGGTGTTTCAGTGTGTGTGGAAGGAGTTTCATGCGTGGGGAAGGTATTTCATCGTGTGTGGAAGTGGTTTCAGTATGTGGGGAAGCGGTTTCAGTGTGTGGGGAAGGGTTTCAGTGTGTGGGGAATGGTTTCAGTGTGTGGGGAAGGTGTTTCAGTGTGTGGGGAAGTGGTTTCAGTGTGTGGGGAAGGGGTTTCAGCCTGTGGGGATGGGTTTCAGTGTGTGGGTATGGGTTACAATGTGTGCGGAATGGGTTTCAGTGTGAGGGGAAGGTATTTCAGTGTGTGGGGATGTGTTTCAGTGTTTGGGTAAGGGGTTTCAGTGTGTGGGGAAGGGATTTCAGTGTGTGGGGAAGGGTTTCAGTGTGTGGGGAAGGGTTTCAGTGTGTGGGGAAGGTGTTTCAGTGTGTGGGGAAGGGGTTTCAGTGTGTGGGGAAGGGTTTCAGTGTGTGGGGAAGTGGTTTCAGTGTGTGGGGAAGGGGTTTCAGTGTGTGGGGAAGGGGTTTCAGTGTGTGGGGAAGTGTTTCCGTGTGTGGGGAAGGGTTACAGTGGTTGGGGACGGGGTTTCAGTGAGTGGGGAATGGGATTCAGTGTGTGGGGAAGGGTTACAGTGTGTGCGGAAGGTGTTTCAGTGTGTGGGGAAGGGTATCAGTGTGTGGGGAATGTGTTTCAGTGTGTGCGGAACGGGTTTCAGTGTGTGGGGAAGGTGTTTCAGTGTATGGGGAAGGTGTTTCAGTTTGTGGGGAAGGGGTTTCAGATGTGTGGGGAAGGTGTTTCAGTGTGTGGGGAAGGGTTTCA
Organism: Heterodontus francisci; assembly: GCF_036365525.1. Classification (NCBI taxonomy): domain Eukaryota; kingdom Metazoa; phylum Chordata; class Chondrichthyes; order Heterodontiformes; family Heterodontidae; genus Heterodontus; species Heterodontus francisci. The sequence goes on from NC_090378.1 coordinate 132,621,730, forward strand.
GTGTGTGGGGAAGGGGTTTCAGTGTGTGGGGAAGGTGTGTCAGTGTTTGGGGAAGGTGTTTCAGTGTGTGGGGAAGGCTTTTCTGTGTGTGGGGATGTGTTTCTGTGTGTGGGGAAGGGTTTTCAGTGTGTGGGGAAGTGGTTTCAGTGTGTGGGGAAGGGTTTCACTGTGTGCGGAAGGGGTTTCAGTGTGTGGGGAAGGGGTTTCAGTGTGTGGGGAATGGTTTCAGTGTGTGGGGAAGGTGTTTCAGTGTGTGGGGAAGTGGTTTCAGTGTGTGGGGAAGGGGCTTCAGCCTGTGGGGATGGGTTTCAGTGTGTGGGTATGGGTTACAATGTGTGCGGAATGGGTTTCAGTGTGAGGGGAAGGTATTTCAGTGTGTGGGGATGTGTTTCAGTGTTTGGGTAAGGGGTTTCAGTGTGTGGGGAAGGGGTTTCAGTGTGAGGGTGTGGGGTTTCAGTGTGTGGGGATGGGTTTCTGTGTGTGCGGAAGGGGTTTCAGTGTGTGGGAAAGGTGTTTCAGTGTGTGTGGAAGGACTTTCAGTGTGTGGGGAAGCGGTGTCAGTGTGTGGGGAAGGGTTTCAGTGTGTGGGGAAGGGTTTCAGTGTGTGGGGAAGGTGTTTCAGTGTGTGGGGATGGGTTTCAGTGTGTGGGGATGGATTTCAGTGTGTGGGGCTGGGTTTCAGTGTGTGCGGAAGGGGTTTTAGTGTGTGGGGAAGATGTTTCAGTGTGTGGGGATGTGTTTCAGTGTGTGTGGAAGTGGTTTCAGTGTGTCGGGAAGGGTTTTCAGTGTGTGGGGAGGGGTTTCAGTGGATGGGGATGGGTTGCAGTGTGTGGGTATCGGTTACAATGTGTGCGGAATTGGATTCAGTGTGTGGGGAAGGTATTTCAGTGTGTGGGGATGTGTTTCAGTGTTTGGGTAAGGGGTTTCAGTGTGTGGGGAAGGGGTTTCAGTGTGAGGGTGTGGGGTTTCAGTGTGTGGGGCTGGGTTTCAGTTTGTGCGGAAGGGGTTTCAGTGAGTGGGGAAGGTGTTTCAGGGTGTGTGGAAGGAGTTTCAGTGCGTGGGGAAGGTGTTTCATCGTGTGCGGAAGGGGTTTCAGTATGTGGGGAAGCGGTTTCAGTGTGTGGGGAAGGGTTTCAGTGTGTGGGGAAGGGTTTCAGTGTGTGGGGAAGGTGTTTCAGTGTGTGGGGAAGTGGTTTCAGTGTGTGGGGAAGGGGTTTCAGTGTGTGCGGAAGGCGTTTCAGTGTGTGGGGAAGGTGTTTCAGTGTGTGTGGAAGGAGTTTCATGCGTGGGGAAGGTATTTCATCGTGTGCGGAAGTGGTTTCAGTATGTGGGGAAGCGGTCTCAGTGTGTGGGGAAGGGTTTCAGTGTGTGGGGAATGGTTTCAGTGTGTGGGGAAGGTGTTTCAGTGTGTGGGGAAGTGGTTTCAGTGTGTGGGGAAGGGGTTTCAGCCTGTGGGGATGGGTTTCAGTGTGTGGGTATGGGTTACAATGTGTGCGGAATGGGTTTCAGTGTGAGGGGAAGGTATTTCAGTGTGTGGGGATGTGTTTCAGTGTTTGGGTAAGGGGTTTCAGTGTGTGGGGAAGGGATTTCAGTGTGTGGGGAAGGGTTTCAGTGTGTGGGGAAGGGTTTCAGTGTGTGGGGAAGGTGTTTCAGTGTGTGGGGAAGGGGTTTCAGTGTGTGGGGAAGGGTTTCAGTGTGTGGGGAAGTGGTTTCAGTGTGTGGGGAAGGGGTTTCAGTGTGTGGGGAAGGGGTTTCAGTGTGTGGGGAAGTGTTTCCGTGTGTGGGGAAGGGTTACAGTGGTTGGGGACGGGGTTTCAGTGAGTGGGGAATGGGATTCAGTGTGTGGGGAAGGGTTACAGTGTGTGCGGAAGGTGTTTCAGTGTGTGGGGAAGGGTATCAGTGTGTGGGGAATGTGTTTCAGTGTGTGCGGAACGGGTTTCAGTGTGTGGGGAAGGTGTTTCAGTGTATGGGGAAGGTGTTTCAGTTTGTGGGGAAGGGGTTTCAGATGTGTGGGGAAGGTGTTTCAGTGTGTGGGGAAGGGTTTCAGTGTGTGGGGAAGGGGTTTCAGTGTGTGGGGAAGGTGTGTCAGTGTTTGGGGAAGGTGTTTCAGTGTGTGGGGAAGGCTTTTCTGTGTGTGGGGATGTGTTTCTGTGTGTGGGGAAGGGTTTTCAGTGTGTGGGGAAGTGGTTTCAGTGTGTGGGGAAGGGTTTCACTGTGTGCGGAAGGGGTTTCAGTGTGTGGGGAAGGGGTTTCAGTGTGTGGGGAATGGTTTCAGTGTGTGGGGAAGGTGTTTCAGTGTGTGGGGAAGTGGTTTCAGTGTGTGGGGAAGGGGCTTCAGCCTGTGGGGATGGGTTTCAGTGTGTGGGTATGGGTTACAATGTGTGCGGAATGGGTTTCAGTGTGAGGGGAAGGTATTTCAGTGTGTGGGGATGTGTTTCAGTGTTTGGGTAAGGGGTTTCAGTGTGTGGGGAAGGGGTTTCAGTGTGAGGGTGTGGGGTTTCAGTGTGTGGGGATGGGTTTCTGTGTGTGCGGAAGGGGTTTCAGTGTGTGGGAAAGGTGTTTCAGTGTGTGTGGAAGGACTTTCAGTGTGTGGGGAAGCGGTGTCAGTGTGTGGGGAAGGGTTTCAGTGTGTGGGGAAGGGTTTCAGTGTGTGGGGAAGGTGTTTCAGTGTGTGGGGAAGGGGTTTCAGTGTGTGGGGAAGGGTTTCAGTGTGTGGGGAAGTGGTTTCAGTGTGTGGGGAAGGGGTTTCAGTGTGTGGGGAAGGGGTTTCAGTGTGTGGGGAAGTGTTTCCGTGTGTGGGGAAGGGTTACAGTGGTTGGGGACGGGGTTTCAGTGAGTGGGGAATGGGATTCAGTGTGTGGGGAAGGGTTACAGTGTGTGCGGAAGGTGTTTCAGTGTGTGGGGAAGGGTATCAGTGTGTGGGGAATGTGTTTCAGTGTGTGCGGAACGGGTTTCAGTGTGTGGGGAAGGTGTTTCAGTGTATGGGGAAGGTGTTTCAGTTTGTGGGGAAGGGGTTTCAGATGTGTGGGGAAGGTGTTTCAGTGTGTGGGGAAGGGTTTCAGTGTGTGGGGAAGGGGTTTCTGTGTGTGGGGAAGGTGTGTCAGTGTTTGGGGAAGGTGTTTCAGTGTGTGGGGAAGGCTTTTCTGTGTGTGGGGATGTGTTTCTGTGTGTGGGGAAGGTTTTTCAGTGTGTGGGGAAGTGGTTTCAGTGTGTGGGGAAGGGTTTCACTGCGTGCGGAAGGGGTTTCAGTGTGTGGGGAAGGGGTTTCAGTGTGTGGGGAAGGAGTTTCAGTGTGTGGGGAAGGGATTTCAGAGTGTGGGGAAGGTGTTTCAGTGTGTGCGGAAGGGGTTTCAGTGTGTGCGGAAGGTGTTTCAGTGTGTGGGGAAAGGGTTTCAGTGTGTGGGGATGGATTTTCAGTCTTTGCGGAAGGGGTTACAATGTGTGCGGAATGGGTTTCAGTGTGTGGGGATGTGTTTCAGTGTGTGGGGATGGGTTGCAAATTGTGCAGAAGGGGTTTCAGTGTGTGGGGAAGGTGTTTCAGTGGATGGGGATGTGTTTCAGTCTTTGCGGAAGGGGTTTCAGTCAGTGGGGAAGGTGTTTCAGTGTGTGGGGATGTGTTTCAGTGTGTGGGGATGGGTTACAAATTGTGCAGAAGGGGCTTCAGTGTGTGGGGAAGGTATTTCAGTGGATGGGGATGTGTTTCAGTGTGTGGGGAAGGGGTTTCAGTGTGTGGGGAAGGGGTTTCAGTGAGTGGGTGTGGTGTTTCAGTGTGTGGGGATGGGTTTCAGTGTGTGCAGAAGGGGTTTCAGTGTGTGGGGAAGGTGTTTCAGTATGTGGGGAAGGGGTTTCAGTGTGTGGGGAAGGGGTTTCAGTGTGTGGGGAAGGTGTTTCAGTGTGTAGGGAAGGGGTTGGAGTGTGTGGGGATGAGTTTCAATGTGTGGGGATTTGTTTCATTTTGTGGGGAAAGGTTTCAGTGTGTGGGGAAGTTGTTTCAGTGTGTGGGGATGGGTTTCAGTGTGTGGGGATGGGTTTCAGTGTTTGGGGCTGGGTTTCAGTGTGTGCGGAAGGGGTTTCACAGTGTGGGGAAGGTGTTTCAGTGTGTGCGGATGTGTTTCAGTGTGTGTGGAAGTGGTTTCAGTTTGTCGGGAAGGGGTTTCAGTGTGTGGGGAGGGGTTACAGTGTGTGGGGATGGGTTTCAGTGTGTGGGTATGGGTTACAATGTGTGCGGAATGGGTTTCAGTGTGTGGGGAAGGTATTTCAGTGTGTGGGGATGTGTTTCAGTGTTTGGGTAAGGGGTTTCAGTGTGTGGGGAAGGGTTTCAGTGTGAGGGTGTGGGGTTTCAGTGTGTGGGGATGGGTTTCAGTGTGTGCAGAAGTGGTTTCAGTGTGTGGGGAAGGTGTTTCAGTGTGTGTGGAAGGGGTTTCAGTGTGTGGGGAAGGAGGTTCAGTGTGTATGGAAGGGGTTTCAGTGTGTGGGGAAGGTGTTTCAGCGTGTGCGGAAGGGGTTTCAGTATGTGGGGAAGCGGTTTCAGTGTGTGGGGAAGGGTTTCAGTGTGTGGGGAAGGGTTTCAGTGTGTGGGGAAGGTGTTTCAGTGTGTGGGGAAGGGGTTTCAGTGTGTGGTGAAGGGCTTCAGTGTGTGGGGAAGGTGTTTCAGTGTGTGCAGAAGGGGTTTCAGTGTGTGGGGAAGGGGTTTCCGTGGATGGGGAAGGTGTTTCAGTGTGTGCGGAAGGGGTTTCAGTCTGTGCGGTAGGGGTTTCAGTGTTTGGGGAAGGGGTTTTAGTTTGTGGGGAAGGTGTTTCAGTGTGTGCAGAAGGGGTTTCAGTGTGTGGAGATGTTGTTTCAGTGTGTGTGGATGTGTTTCAGTGTGTGGGGAAGAGGTTTCGTTGTGAGGTGAGGTGATTCACTGTGTGCGGAAGGGGTTTCAGTGTGTGGGGAAGGTGTTTCAGTGTGTGGGGAAGGGGTTTGAGTGTGTGGGGATGTGTTTCAGTGTGTGGGGAAGGGGTTTCAGTGTGTGGGGATGTGTGTCAGTGTGTGGGGAAGGCATTTCAGTGTGTGGGGAAGGTGTTTCAGTGTGTGCCGAAGGGGTTTCAGTGTGTGCGGAAGGCATTTCAGTGTGTGGGGAAGGGTTTCACTGTGTGTGGAAGGGCTTTCAGTGCGTGGGGAAGGGGTTTCAGTGTGTGGGGATGGGTTTCACTGTGTGCGGAAGGGGTTTCAGTGTGTGGCGAAGGGGTTTCAGTGTGTGGGGAAGGAGTTTCAGTGTGTGGGGAAGGCATTTCAGTGTGTGGGGAAGGTGTTTCAGTGTGTGCGGATGGGGTTTCAGTGTGTGCGGAAGTTGTTTCCGTGTGTGGGGAAAGGGTTTCAGTGTGTGGGGAAGGTTTTTCAGTGTTTGCAGAAGGGGTTTCAGTCTGTGGGGAAGTTGTTTCAGTGTGTCGGGATCTGTTTCAGTGTGTGGGGAAAGGGTTTCCGTGTGTGGGGATGATTTTCAGCGTGTTGGGAAGGGGTTTCAGTCTGTGGGGATGTTCTTCAGTGAGTGGGGAAGGGTTTTCTGTGTGTGGGGAAGGGTTTCAGAGTGAGGGGAAGGGATTTCAGTGTGTGGGGATGTGTTTCAGTGTGTGGGGATGGGTTACAAATTGTGCAGAAGGGGTTTCAGTGTGTGGGGAAGGGGTTTCAGTGTGTGGGTGTGGGGTTTCAGTGTGTGGGGATGGGTTTCAGTGTGTGCAGAAGGGGTTTCAGTGTGTGGGGAAGGTGTTTCAGTATGTGGGGAAGGGGTTTCAGTGTGTGAGGAAGGGGTTTCAGTGTGTGGGGAAGGTGTTTCAGTGTGTAGGGAAGGGGTTGGAGTGTGTGGGGATGAGTTTCAATGTGTGGGGATGTGTTTCATTTTGTGGGAAAAGGTTTCAGTGTGTGGGGAAGTTGTTTCAGTGTGTGGGGATGGGTTTCAGTGTGTGGGGATGGGTTTCAGTGTTTGGGGCTGGGTTTCAGTGTGTGCGGAAGGGGTTTCACTATGTGGGGAAGGTGTTTCAGTGTGTGCGGATGTGTTTCAGTGTGTGTGGAAGTGGTTTCAGTGTGTCGGGAAGGGGTTTCAGTGTGTGGGGAGGGGTTTCAGTTTGTGGGGATGGGTTTCAGTGTGTGGGTATGGGTTACAATGTGTGCGGAATGGGTTTCAGTGTGTGGGAAAGGTATTTCAGTGTGTGGGGATGTGTTTCAGTGTTTGGGTAAGGGGTTTCAGTGTGTGGGGAAGGGGTTTCAGTGCGAGGTTGTGGGGTTTCAGTGTGTGGGGATGGGTGTCAGTGTGTGCGGAAGGGGTTTCAGTGTGTGGGGAAGGTGTTTTAGTGTGTGGGGAAGGGGTTTAGGAGTGTGGGGAAGGGTTGCAGTGTGTGGGGAAGGGATTTCAGTGTGTGGGGAAGGTGTTTCAGTGTGTGGGGATGGGTTTCAGTGTGTGGGGATGGGTTTCAGTGTGTGGGGCTGGGTTTCAGTGTGTGCGGAAGGGGTTTTAGTGTGTGGGGAAGATGTTTCAGTGTGTGGGGATGTGTTTCAGTGTGTGTGGAAGTGGTTTCTGTGTGTCGGGAAGGGGTTTCAGTGTGTGGGGAGGGGTTTCAGTGGGTGTGGATGGGTTGCAGTGTGTGGGTATGGGTTACAATGTGTGCGGAATTGGTTTCAGTGTGTGGGGAAGGTATTTCAGTGTGTGGGGATGTGTTTCAGTGTTTGGGTAAGGGGTTTCAGTGTGTGGGGAAGGGGTTTCAGTGTGAGGGTGTGGGGTTTCAGTGTGTGGGGCTGGGTTTCAGTTTGTGCGGAAGGGGTTTCAGTGTGTGGGGAAGGTGTTTCAGTGTGTGTGGAAGGAGTTTCAGTGCGTGGGGAAGGTGTTTCATCGTGTGCGGAAGGGGTTTCAGTATGTGGGGAAGCGGTTTCAGTGTGTGGGGAAGGGTTTCAGTGTGTGGGGAAGGGTTTCAGTGTGTGGGGAAGGTGTTTCAGTGTGTGGGGAAGTGGTTTCAGTGTGTGGGGAAGGGGTTTCAGTGTGTGGGGAAGGCGTTTCAGTGTGTGGGGAAGGTGTTTCAGTGTGTGTGGAAGGAGTTTCAGTGCGTGGGGACGGTGATTCATCGTGTGCGGAAGGGGTTTCAGTATGTGGGGAAGCGGTTTCAGTGTGTGTGGAAGGGTTTCAGTGTGTGGGGAAGGTGTTTCAGTGTGTGGGGAAGTGGTTTCAGTGTGTGGGGAAGGGGTTTCAGTGTGTGGGGATGGGTTTCAGTGTGTGGGTATGGGTTACAATGTGTGCGGAATGGGTTTCAGTGTGAGGGGAAGGTATTTCAGTGTGTGGGGATGTGTTTCAGTGTTTGTTTAAGGGGTTTCAGTGTGTGGGGAAGGGGTTTCAGTGTGAGGGTGTGGGGTTTCAGTGTGTGGGGATGGGTTTCAGTGTGTGCGGAAGGGGTTTCAGTGTGTGGGGAAGGTGTTTCAGTGTGTGTGGAAGGAGTTTCAGTGTGTGGGGAAGCGGTGTCAGTGTATGGGGAAGGGTTTCAGTGTGTGGGGAAGGGTTTCAGTGTGTGGGGAAGGAGTTTCAGTGTGTGGGGAAGGGGTTTCAGTGTGTGGGGAAGGGTTTCAGTGTGTGGGGAAGTGGTTTCAGTGTGTGGGGAAGGGTATCAGTGTGTGGGGAATGTGTTTCAGTGTGTGCGGAACGGGTTTCAGTGTGTGGGGAAGGTGTTTCAGTGTATGGGGAAGGTGTTTCAGTTTGTGGGGAAGGGGTTTCAGTGTGTGGGGAAGGTGTTTCAGTGTGTGGGGAAGGGTTTCAGTGTGTGGGGAAGGGATTTCAGTGTGTGGGGAAGGTGTGTCAGTGTTTGGGGAAGGTGTTTCAGTGTGTGGGGAAGGCTTTTCTGTGTCTGGGGATGTGTTTCTGTGTGTGGGGAAGGGTTTTCAGTGTGTGGGGAAGGGGTTTCAGTGTGTGGGGAAGGGTTTCACTGTGTGTGGAAGGGGTTTCTGTGTGTGGGGAAGGGGTTTCAGTGTGTGAGGAGGGAGTTTCAGTGTGTGGGGAAGGGATTTCAGAGTGTGGGGAAGGTGTTTCAGTGTGTGCGGAAGGGGTTTCAGTGTGTGCGGAAGGTGTTTCAGTGTGTGGGGAAAGGGTTTCAGTGTGTGGGGATGGAGTTTCAGTCTTTGCGGAAGGGGTTTCAGTCTGTGGGGAAGGTGTTTCAGTGTGTCGGGATGTGTTTCAGTGTGTGGGGAAAGGGTTTCAGTGTGAGGGGATGATTTTCAGTGTGTGGGGAAGGGGTTTCAGTGTCAGGGGAAGGGATTTCAGTGTGTGGGGATGTGTTTCAGTGTGTGGGGATGGGTTACAAATTGTGCAGAAGGGGTTTCAGTGTGTGGGGAAGGTGTTTCAGTGGATGGGGATGTGTTTCAGTGTGTGGGGAAGGGGTTTCAGTGTGTGGGGAAGGGGTTTCAGTGAGAGAGTGTGGGGTTTCAGTGTGTGGGGATGGGTTTCAGTGTGTGCAGAAGGGGTTTCAGTGTGTGGGGAAGGTGTTTCAGTATGTGGGGAAGGGGTTTCAGTGTGTGGGGAAGGGGTTTCAGTGTGTGGGGAAGGTGTTTCAGTGTGTGGGGAAGGGGTTGGAGTGTGTGGGGATGAGTTTCAATGTGTGGGGATCTGTTTCATTTTGTGGGGAAAGGTTTCAGTGTGTGGGGAAGTTGTTTCAGTGTGTGGGGATGGGTTTCAGTGTGTGGGGATGGGTTTCAGTGTTTGGGGCTGGGTTTCAGTGTGTGCGGAAGGGGTTTCACTGTGTGGGGAAGGTGTTTCAGTGTGTGCGGATGTGTTTCAGTGTGTGTGGAAGTGGTTTCAGTGTGTCGGGAAGGGGTTTCAGTGTGTGGGGAGGGGTTTCAGTGTGTGGGGATGGGTTTCAGTGTGTGGGTATTGGTTACAATGTGTGCGGAATGGGTTTCAGTGTGTGGGAAGGTATTTCAGTGTGTGGGGATGTGTTTCCGTGTTTGGGTAAGGGGTTTCAGTGTGTGGGGAAGGGTTTCAGTGTGAGGGTGTGGGGTTTCAGTGTGTGGGGATGGGTTTCAGTGTGTGCGGAAGGGGTTTCAGTGTGTGGGGAAGGTGTTTCAGTGTGTGTGGAAGGGGTTTCAGTGTGTGGGGAAGGAGGTTCAGTGTGTATGGAAAGGGTTTCAGTGTGTGGGGAAGGTGTTTCAGCGTGTGCAGAAGGGGTTTCAGTATGTGGGGAAGCGGTTTCAGTGTGTGGGGAAGTGTTTCAGTGTGTGGGGAAGGGTTTGTGTGTGGGGAAGGGGTTTCAGTGTGTGGGGAAGGTGTTTCAGTGTGTGGGGAAGGGGTTTCAGTGTGTGGTGAAGGGCTTCAGTGTGTGGGGAAGGTGTTTCAGTGTGTGCAGAAGGGGTTTCAGTGTGTGGGGAAGGGTTTCCGTGGATGGGGAAGGTGTTTCAGTGTGTGCGGAAGGGGTTTCAGTCTGTGCGGTAGGGGTTTCAGTCTTTGGGGAAGGGGTTTTAGTTTGTGGGGAAGGTGTTTCAGTGTGTGCGGAAGGGGTTTCAGTGTGTGGAGATGTGGTTTCAGTGTGTGTGGATGTGTTTCAGTGTGTGGGGAAGGGGTTTCGTTGTGAGGTGAGGGGTTTCACTGTGTGCGGAAGGGGTTTCAGTGTGTGGGGAAGGTGTTTCAGTGTGTGGGGAAGGGGTTTGAGTGTGTGGGGATGTGTTTCAGTGTGTGGGGAAGGGGTTTCAGTGTGTGGGGATGTGTGTCAGTGTGTGGGGAAGGCATTTCAGTGTGTGGGGAAGGTGTTTCAGTGTGTGCCGAAGGGGTTTCAGTGTGTGCGGAAGGCATTTCAGTGTGTGGGGAAGGGTTTCACTGTGTGCGGAAGGGGTTTCAGTGCGTGGGGAAGGGGTTTCAGTGTGTGGGGAAGGGTTTCACTGTGTGCGGAAGGGGTTTCAGTGTGTGGGGAAGGGGTTTCAGTGTGTGGGGAAGGGTTTCACTGTGTGCGGAAGGGGTTTCAGTGCGTGGGGAAGGGGTTTCAGTGTGTGGGGAAGGGTTTCACTGTGTGCGGAAGGGGTTTCAGTGTGTGGGGAAGGGGTTTCAGTGTGTGGGGAAGGTGTTTCAGTGTGTGCGGAAGGGGTTTCAGTGTGTGCGGAAGGTGTTTCCGTGTGTGGGGAAAGGGTTTCAGTGTGTGGGGAAGGTTTTTCAGTGTTTGCGGAAGGGGTTTCAGTCTGTGGGGAAGTTGTTTCAGTGTGTCGGGATCTGTTTCAGTGTGTGGGGAAAGGGTTTCCGTGTGTGGGGATGATTTTCAGTGTGTTGGGAAGGGGTTTCAGTCTGTGGGGATGTTCTTCAGTGAGTGGGGAAGGGTTTTCTGTGTTTGGGGAAGGGTTTCAGAGTGAGGGGAAGGGATTTCAGTGTGTGGGGATGTGTTTCAGTGTGTGGGGATGGGTTACAAATTGTGCAGAAGGGGTTTCAGTGTGTGGGGAAGGGGTTTCAGTGTGTGGGTGTGGGGTTTCAGTGTGTGGGGATGGGTTTCAGTGTGTGCAGAATGGGTTTCAGTGTGTGGGGAAGGTGTTTCAGTATGTGGGGAAGGGGTTTCAGTGTGTGAGGAAGGGGTTTCAGTGTGTGGGGAAGGTGTTTCAGTGTGTAGGGAAGGGGTTGGAGTGTGTGGGGATGAGTTTCAATGTGTGGGGATGTGTTTCATTTTGTGGGGAAAGGTTTCAGTGTGCGGGGAAGTTGTTTCAGTGTGTGGGGATGGGTTTCAGTGTGTGGGGATGGGTTTCAGTGTTTGGGGCTGGGTTTCAGTGTATGCGGATTGGGTTTCACTATGTGGGGAAGGTGTTTCAGTGTGTGCGGATGTGTTTCAGTGTGTGTGGAAGTGGTTTCAGTGTGTCGGGAAGGGGTTTCAGTGTGTGGGGAGGGGTTTCAGTGTATGGGGATGGGTTTCAGTGTGTGGGTATGGGTTACAATGTGTGCGGAATGGGTTTCAGTGTGTGGGAAAGGTATTTCAGTGTGTGGGGATGTGTTTCAGTGTTTGGGTAAGGGGTTTCAGTGTGTAGGGAAGGGGTTTCAGTGCGAGGTTGTGGGGTTTCAGTGTGTGGGGATGGGTGTCAGTGTGTGCAGAAGGGGTTTCAGTGTGTGGGGAAGGTGCTTCAGTGTGTGTGGAAGGGGTTTCAGTGTGTGGGGAAGGAGTTTCAGTGTGTGTGGAAGGGGTTTCAGTGTGTGGGGAAGGTGTTTCAGCGTGTGCGGAAGGGGTTTCAGTGGATGGGGAAGGTGTTTCAGTGTGTGCGGAAGGGGTTTCAGTCTGTGCGGTAGGGGTTTCAGTGTTTGGGGAAGGGGTTTCAGTTTGTGGGAAAGCGGTTTCAGTGTGTGGGGAAGGGTTTCAGTGTGTGGGGAAGGGTTTCAGTTTGTGGGGAAGGTGTTTCAGTGTGTGGGGAAGGGGTTTCAGTTTGTGGTGAAGGGCTTCAGTGTGTGGGGAAGGTGTTTCAGTGTGTGCAGAAGGGGTTTCAGTGTGTGGGGAAGGGGTTTCAGTGGATGGGGAAGGTGTTTCAGTGTGTGCGGAAGGGGTTTCAGTCTGTGCGGTAGGGGTTGTAGTGTTTGAGGAAGGGGTTTCAGTTTGTTGGGAAGGTGTTTCAGTGTGTGCGGAAGGGGTTTCAGTGTGTGGAGATGTGGTTTCAGTGTGTGTGGATGTGTTTCAGTGTGTGGGAAGGGGTTTCGTTGCGAGGGGAGGTGTTTGTGTGCGAAAGGGGTTTCAGTGTGTGGGGAAGGTGTTTCAGTGTGTGGGGAAGGGGTTTGAGTGTGTGGGGATGTGTTTCAGTGTGTGGCGAAGGGGTTTCAGTGTGTGGGGATGTGTGTCAGTGTGTGGGGAAGGCATTTCAGTGTGTGGGGACGTTGTTTCACTGTGTGCCGTAGGGGGTTCAGTGTGTGCGGAAGGCATTTCAGTGTGTGGGGAATGGGTTTCAGTATGTGGGGAAGGTGTTTCAGTGTGTGGGGAAGGGGTTTGAGTGTGTGGGGATGTGTTTCAGTGTGTGGGGAAGGGGTTTCAGTGTGTGGGGATGTGTGTCAGTGTGTGGGGAAGGCATTTCAGTGTGTGGGGAAGGTGTTTCAGTGTGTGCCGAAGGGGTTTCAGTGTGTGCGGAAGGCATTTCAGTGTGTGGGGAAGGAGTTTCAGTGTGTGTGGAAGGGGTTTCAGTGTGTGGGGAAGGTGTTTCAGCGTGTGCGGAAGGGGTTTCAGTGGATGGGGAAGGTGTTTCAGTGTGTGCGGAAGGGGTTTCAGTCTGTGCGGTAGGGGTTTCAGTGTTTGGGGAAGGGGTTTCAGTTTGTGGGAAAGCGGTTTCAGTGTGTGGGGAAGGGTTTCAGTGTGTGGGGAAGGGTTTCAGTTTGTGGGGAAGGTGTTTCAGTGTGTGGGGAAGGGGTTTCAGTTTGTGGTGAAGGGCTTCAGTGTGTGGGGAAGGTGTTTCAGTGTGTGCAGAAGGGGTTTCAGTGTGTGGGGAAGGGGTTTCAGTGGATGGGGAAGGTGTTTCAGTGTGTGCGGAAGGCGTTTCAGTCTGCGCGGTAGGGGTTTTAGTGTTTGAGGAAGGGGTTTCAGTTTGTTGGGAAGGTGTTTCAGTGTGTGCAGAAGGGGTTTCAGTGTGTGGAGATGTGGTTTCAGTGTGTGTGGATGTGTTTCAGTGTGTGGGAAGGGGTTTCGCTGCGAGGGGAGGTGTTTCACTGTGTGCGAAAGGGGTTTCAGTGTGTGGGGAAGGTGTTTCAGTGTGTGGGGAAGGGGTTTGAGTGTGTGGGGATGTGTTTCAGTGTGTGGCGAAGGGGTTTCAGTGTGTGGGGATGTGTGTCAGTGTGTGGGGAAGGCATTTCAGTGTGTGGGGACGTTGTTTCAGTGGGTGCCGTAGGGGGTTCAGTGTGTGCGGAAGGCATTTCAGTGTGTGGGGAATGGGTTTCAGTATGTGGGGAAGGTGTTTCAGTGTGTGGGGAATGTGTTTCAGTGTGCTGAGGAGGTTTTCAGTGTGTTGGGAACGTGTTTCAGCATGTGGTGAATGGGTATCAGTGTTTGGGGAAGGTTTTCAGTGTGTGGGGAAGGGGTTTCAGTGGATGGGGAAGGAGTTTCAGCGTGCGCGGAAGGGGTTTCAGTCTGTGCGGTACGGGTTTCAGTGTTTGGGGAAGGGGTTTCAGTTTGTGGGGAAGGTGTTTCAGTGTGTGCGGAAGGGGTTTCAGTGTGTGGAGATGTGGTTTCAGTGTGTGTGGATGTGTTTCAGTGTGTGGGAAGGTGTTTCGTTGTGAGGGGAGGGGTTCCACTGTGTGCGGAAGGGGTTTCAGTGTGTGGGGAAGGTGTTTCAGTGTGTGGGGAAGGGGTTTGAGTGTGTGGGGATGTGTTTCAGTGTGTGGGGAAGGGCGTTCAGTGTGTGGGGATGTGTGTCAGTGTGTGGGGAATGCATTTCAGTGTGTGGGGAAGGTGTTTCAGTGTGTGCCGAAGGGGTTTCAGTGTGTGCGGAAGGCATTTCAGTGTGTGGGGAATGGATTTCAGTGTGTGCAGAAGGGGTTTCAGTGTGTGGGGAAGGTGTTTCAGTATGTGGGGAAGGGGTTTCAGTGTGTTGGGAAGGGGTTTCAGTCTGTGGGGATGTTCTTCAGTGAGTGGGGAAGGGTTTTCTGTGTGTGGGGAAGGGTTTCAGAGTGAGGGGAAGGGATTTCAGTGTGTGGGGATGTGTTTCAGTGTGTGGGGATGGGTTACAAATTGTGCAGAAGGGGTTTCAGTGTGTGGGGAAGGGGTTTCAGTGTGTGGGGAAGGGGTTTCAGTGTGTGGGGATGGGTTTCAGTGTGTGGGTATGGGTTACAATGTGTGCGGAATGGGTTTCAGTGTGTGGGGAAGTTGTTTCAGTATGTGGGGAAGGGGTTTCAGTGTGTGGGGATGGGTTTCAGTGTGTGGGTATGGGTTACAATGTGTGCGGAATGGGTTTCAGTGTGTGGGGAAGGTATTTCAGTGTGTGGGGATGTGTTTCAGTGTTTGGGTAAGGCGTTTCAGTGTGTGGGGAAGGGTTTCAGTGTGAGGGTGTGGGGTTTCAGTGTGTGGGGATGGGTTTCAGTGTGTGCGGAAGGGGTTTCAGTGTGTGGGGAAGGTGTTTCAGTGTGTGTGGAAGGGGTTTCTGTGTGTGGGGAAGGAGGTTCAGTGTGTATGGAGGGGTTTCAGTGTGTGGGGAAGGTGTTTCAGCGTGTGCGGAAGGGGTTTCAGTATGTGGGGAAGCGGTTTCAGTGTGTGGGCAAGGGTTTCAGTGTGTGGGGAAGGGTTTCAGTGTGTGGGGAAGATGTTTCAGTGTGTGGGGAAGGGGTTTCAGTGTGTGGTGAAGGGCTTCAGTGTGTGGGGAAGGTGTTTCAGTGTGTGCAGAAGGGGTTTCAGTTTGTGGGGAAGGGGTTTCCGTGGATGGGGAAGGTGTTTCAGTGTGTGCGGAAGGGGTTTCAGTCTGTGCAGTAGGGGTTTCAGTGTTTGGGGAAGGGGTTTTAGTTTGTGGGGAAGGTGTTTCAGTGTGTGCGGAAGGGGTTTCAGTGTGTGGAGATGTGGTTTCAGTGTGTGTGGATGTGTTTCAGTGTGTGGGGAAGGGGTTTCGTTGTGAGGTGAGGGGTTTCACTGTGTGCGGAAGGTGTTTCAGTGACTGGGGAAGGTGTTTCAGTGTGTGGGGAAGGGGTTTGAGTGTGTGGGGATGTGTTTCAGTGTGTGGGGAAGGGGTTTCAGTGTGTGGGGATGTGTGTCAGTGTGTCGGGAAGGCATATCAGTGTGTGGGGAAGGGTTTCACTGTGTGCGGAAGGGGTTTCAGTGCATGGGGAAGGGGTTTCAGTGTGTGGGGAAGGGGTTTGAGTGTGTGGGGATGTGTTTCAATGTGTGCCGAAGGTGTTTCAGTGTGTGCCGAAGGGGCTTCAGTGTGTGCGGAAGGCATTTCAGTGTGTGGGGAAGGGTTTCACTGTGTGCGGAAGGGGTTTCAGTGCGTGGGGAAGGGGTTTCAGTGTGTGGGGAAGGGTTGCACTGTGTGCGGAAGGGGTTTCAGTGTGTGGGGAAGGGGTTTCAGTGTGTGGGGAAGGAGTTTCAGTGTGTGGCGAAGGCATTTCAGAAGTGGGGAAGGTGTTTCAGTGTGTGCGGAAGGGGTTTCAGTGTGTGCGGAAGGTGTTTCCGTGTGTGGGGAAAGGGTTTCAGTGTGTGGGGAAGGTTTTTCAGTGTGTGCAGAAGGGGTTTCAGTGTGTGGGGAAGGGGTTTCAGTGTGTGGGGAAGGAGTTTCAGTGTGTGGCGAAGGCATTTCAGTGTGTGGGGAAGGTGTTTCAGTGTGTGCGGAAGGGGTTTCAGTGTGTGCGGAAGGTGTTTCAGTGTGTGGGGAAGGGGTTTCAGTGTGTGGGGAAGGAGTTTCAGTGTGTGGGGAAGGAGTTTCAGTGTGTGGCGAAGGTGTTACAGTGTGTGCGGAAGGGGTTTCAGTGCGTGGGGAAGGGGTTTCAGTGTGTGGGGAAGGGTATCACTGTGTGCGGAAGGGGTTTCAGTTTGTAGGGAAGGGGTTTCAGTGTGTGGGGAAGGAGTTTCAGTGTGTGGCGAAGGCATTTCAGTGTGTGGGGAAGGTGTTTCAGTGTGTGCGGAAGGGGTTTCAGTGTGTGCGGAAGGTGTTTCCGTGTGTGGGGAAAGGGTTTCAGTGGATGGGGAAGGTGTTTCAGTGTGTGCGGAAGTTGTTTCAGTCTGTGCGGTAGGGGTTTCAGTGTTTGGGGAAGGGGTTTCAGTTTGTGGGAAAGCGGTTTCAGTGTGTGGGGAAGGGTTTCAGTGTGTGGGGAAGGGTTTCAGTTTGTGGGGAAGGTGTTTCAGTGTGTGGGGAAGGGGTTTCAGTTTGTGGTGAAGGGCTTCAGTGTGTGGGGAAGGTGTTTCAGTGTGTGCAGAAGGGGTTTCAGTGTGTGGGGAAGGGGTTTCAGTGGATGGGGAAGGTGTTTCAGTATGTGCGGAAGGGGTTTCAGTCTGTGCGGTAGGGGTTTCAGTGTGTGGAGATGTGGTTTCAGTGTGTGTGGATGTGTTTCAGTGTGTGGGAAGGGGTTTCGTTGCGAGGGGAGGTGTTTCACTGTGTGCGAAAGGGGTTTCAGTGTGTGGGGAAGGTGTTTCAGTGTGTGCGGAAGGGGTTTCAGTGTGTGGAGATGTGGTTTCAGTGTGTGTGGATGTGTTTCAGTGTGTGGGAAGGGGTTTCGTTGCGAGGGGAGGTGTTTCACTGTGTGCGAAAGGGGTTTCAGTGTGTGGGGAAGGTGTTTCAGTGTGTGGGGACGGGGTTTGAGTGTGTGGGGATGTGTTTCAGTGTGTGGCGAAGGGGTTTAAGTGTGTGGGGATGTGTGTCAGTGTGTGGGGAAGGCATTTCAGTGTGTGGGGACGTTGTTTCAGTGTGTGCCGTAGGGGGTTCAGTGTGTGCGGAAGGCATTTCAGTGTGTGGGGAATGAGTTTCAGTATGTGGGGAAGGTGTTTCAGTGTGTGGGGAATGTGTTTCAGTGTGTTTAGGATGTTTTCAGTGTGTGTGGAACGTGTTTCAGTGTGTGGTGAATGGGTATCAGTGTTTGGGGAAGGTTTTCAGTGGGTGGGGAAGGGGTTTCAGTGGATGGGGAAGGTGTTTCAGCGTGCGCGGAAGGGGTTTCAGTCTGTGCGGTACGGGTTTCAGTGTTTGGGGAAGGGGTTTCAGTTTGTGGGGAAGGTGTTTCAGTGTGTGCGGAAGGGGTTTCAGTGTGTGGAGATGTGGTTTCAGTGTGTGTGGATGTATTTCAGTGTGTGGGAAGCTGTTTCGTTGTGAGGGGAGGGGTTCCACCGTGTGCGGAAGGGGTTTCAGTGTGTGGGGAAGGTGTTTCAGTGTGTGGGGAAGGGGTTTGAGTGTGTGGGGATGTGTTTCAGTGTGTGGGGAAGGGCGTTCAGTGTGTGGGGATGTGTGTCAGTGTGTGGGGAATGCATTTCAGTGTGTGGGGAAGGTGTTTCAGTGTGTGCCGAAGGGGTTTCAGTGTGTGCGGAAGGCATTTCAGTGTGTGGGGAATGGATTTCAGTGTGTGCAGAAGGGGTTTCAGTGTGTGGGGAAGGTGTTTCAGTATGTGGGGAAGGGGTTTCAGTGTGTGGGGAAGGGGTTTCAGTGTGTGGGGAAGGTGTTTCAGTGTTGAGGGAAGGGGTTGGAGTGTGTGGGGATGAGTTTCAATGAGTGGGGATTTGTTTCATTTTGTGGGGAAAGGTTTCAGTGTGTGGGGAAGTTGTTCCAGGGTGTGGGGATGGGTTTCAGTGTGTGGGGATGGGTTTCAGTGTTTGGGGCTGGGTTTCAGTGTGTGCGGAAGGGGTTTCACTGTGTGGGGAAGGTGTTCCAGTGTGTGTGGATGTGTTTCAGTGTGTGTGGAAGTGGTTTCAGTGTGTCGGGAAGGGGTTTCAGTGTGTGGGGAGGGGTTTCAGTGTGTGGGGATGGGTTTCAGTGTGTGGGTATGGGTTACAATGTGTGTGGAATGGGTTTCAGTGTGTGGGGAAGGTATTTCAGTGTGTGGGGATGTGTTTCAGTGTTTGGGTAAGGGGTTTCAGTGTGTGGGGAAGTGTTTCAGTGTGAGGGTGTGGGGTTTCAGTGTGTGGGGATGGGTTTCAGTGTGTGCGGAAGGGGTTTCACTGTGTGGGGAAGGTGTTTCAGTGTGTGTGGAAGGGGTTTCAGTGTGTGGGGAAGGAGGTTCAGTGTGCATGGAAGGGGTTTCAGTGTGTGGGGAAGGTGTTTCAGCGTGTGCGGAAGGGGTTTCAGTATGTGGGGAAGCGGTTTCAGTGTGTGGGGAAGGTGTTTCAGTGTGTGCGGAAGGGGTTTCAGTGTGTGGAGATGTGGTTTCAGTGTGTGTGGATGTGTTTCAGTGTGTGGGAAGGGGTTTCGTTGCGAGGGGAGGTGTTTCACTGTGTGCGAAAGGGGTTTCAGTGTGTGGGGAAGGTGTTTCAGTGTGTGGGGACGGGGTTTGAGTGTGTGGGGATGTGTTTCAGTGTGTGGCGAAGGGGTTTAAGTGTGTGGGGATGTGTGTCAGTGTGTGGGGAAGGCATTTCAGTGTGTGGGGACGTTGTTTCAGTGTGTGCCGTAGGGGGTTCAGTGTGTGCGGAAGGCATTTCAGTGTGTGGGGAATGAGTTTCAGTATGTGGGGAAGGTGTTTCAGTGTGTGGGGAATGTGTTTCAGTGTGTTTAGGATGTTTTCAGTGTGTGTGGAACGTGTTTCAGTGTGTGGTGAATGGGTATCAGTGTTTGGGGAAGGTTTTCAGTGGGTGGGGAAGGGGTTTCAGTGGATGGGGAAGGTGTTTCAGCGTGCGCGGAAGGGGTTTCAGTCTGTGCGGTACGGGTTTCAGTGTTTGGGGAAGGGGTTTCAGTTTGTGGGGAAGGTGTTTCAGTGTGTGCGGAAGGGGTTTCAGTGTGTGGAGATGTGGTTTCAGTGTGTGTGGATGTATTTCAGTGTGTGGGAAGCTGTTTCGTTGTGAGGGGAGGGGTTCCACCGTGTGCGGAAGGGGTTTCAGTGTGTGGGGAAGGTGTTTCAGTGTGTGGGGAAGGGGTTTGAGTGTGTGGGGATGTGTTTCAGTGTGTGGGGAAGGGCGTTCAGTGTGTGGGGATGTGTGTCAGTGTGTGGGGAATGCATTTCAGTGTGTGGGGAAGGTGTTTCAGTGTGTGCCGAAGGGGTTTCAGTGTGTGCGGAAGGCATTTCAGTGTGTGGGGAATGGATTTCAGTGTGTGCAGAAGGGGTTTCAGTGTGTGGGGAAGGTGTTTCAGTATGTGGGGAAGGGGTTTCAGTGTGTGGGGAAGGGGTTTCAGTGTGTGGGGAAGGTGTTTCAGTGTTGAGGGAAGGGGTTGGAGTGTGTGGGGATGAGTTTCAATGAGTGGGGATTTGTTTCATTTTGTGGGGAAAGGTTTCAGTGTGTGGGGAAGTTGTTCCAGGGTGTGGGGATGGGTTTCAGTGTGTGGGGATGGGTTTCAGTGTTTGGGGCTGGGTTTCAGTGTGTGCGGAAGGGGTTTCACTGTGTGGGGAAGGTGTTCCAGTGTGTGTGGATGTGTTTCAGTGTGTGTGGAAGTGGTTTCAGTGTGTCGGGAAGGGGTTTCAGTGTGTGGGGAGGGGTTTCAGTGTGTGGGGATGGGTTTCAGTGTGTGGGTATGGGTTACAATGTGTGTGGAATGGGTTTCAGTGTGTGGGGAAGGTATTTCAGTGTGTGGGGATGTGTTTCAGTGTTTGGGTAAGGGGTTTCAGTGTGTGGGGAAGTGTTTCAGTGTGAGGGTGTGGGGTTTCAGTGTGTGGGGATGGGTTTCAGTGTGTGCGGAAGGGGTTTCACTGTGTGGGGAAGGTGTTTCAGTGTGTGTGGAAGGGGTTTCAGTGTGTGGGGAAGGAGGTTCAGTGTGCATGGAAGGGGTTTCAGTGTGTGGGGAAGGTGTTTCAGCGTGTGCGGAAGGGGTTTCAGTATGTGGGGAAGCGGTTTCAGTGTGTGGGGAAGGGTTTCAGTGTGTGGGGAAGGGTTTCAGTGTGTGGGGAAGGTGTTTCAGTGTGTTGGGAAGGGGTTTCAGTGTGTGGTGAAGGGCTTCAGTGTGTGGGGAAGGTGTTTCAGTGTGTGCAGAAGGGGTTTCAGTGTGTGGGGAAGGGGTTTCCGCGGATGGGGAAGGTGTTTCAGTGTGTGTGGAAGGGGTTTCAGTCTGTGCGGTAGGGGTTTCAGTGTTTGGGGAAGGGGTTTTAGTTTGTGGGGAAGGTGTTTCCGTGTGTGCGGAAGGGGTTTCAGTGTGTGGAGATGTGGTTTCAGTGTGTGTGGATGTGTTTCAGTGTGTGGGGAAGGGGTTTTGTTGTGAGGTGAGGGGTTTCACTGAGTGCGGAAGGGGTTTCAGTGTGTGGGGAAGGTGCTTCAGTGTGTGGGGAAGGGGTTTGAGTGTGTGGGGATGTGTTTCAGTGTGTGGGGAAGGGGTTTCAGTGTGTGGGGATGTGTGTCAGTGTGTGGGGAAGGCATTTCAGTGTGTGGGGAAGGTGTTTCAGTGTGTACCGAAGGGGTTTCAGTGTGTGCGGAAGGCATTTCAGTGTGTGGGCAAGGGGTTTCACTGTGTGCGGAAGGGGTTTCAGTGCGTGGGGAAGGGGTTTCAGTGTGTGGGGAAGGGTTTCACTGTGTGCGGAAGGGGTTTCAGTGTGTGGGGAAGGGGTTTCAGTGTGTGGGGAAGGAGTTTCAGTGTGTGGGGAAGGCATTTCAGTGTGTGGGGAAGGTGTTTCAGTGTGTGCGGAAGGGGTTTCAGTGTGTGCGGAAGGTGTTTCCGTGTGTGGGGAAAGGGTTTCAGTGTGTGGGGAAGGTTTTTCAGTGTTTGCGGAAGGGGTTTCAGTCTGTGGGGAAGTTGTTTCAGTGTGTCGGGTTCTGTTTCAGTGTGTGGGGAAAGGGTTTCCGTGTGTGGGGTTGATTTTCAGTGTGTTGGGAAGGGGTTTCAGTCTGTGGGGATGTTCTTCAGTGAGTGGGGAAGGGTTTTCTGTGTGTGGGGAAGGGTTTCAGAGTGAGGGGAAGGGATTTCAGTGTGTGGGGATGTGTTTCAGTGTGTGGGGATGGGTTACAAATAGTGCAGAAGGGGTTTCAGTGTGTGGGGAAGGGGTTTCAGTGTGTGGGGAAGGGGTTTCAGTGTGTGGGTGTGGGGTTTCAGTGAGTGGGGATGGGTTTCAGTGTGTGCAGAAGGGGTTTCAGTGTGTGGGGAAGGTGTTTCAGTATGTGAGGAAGGGGTTTCAGTGTGTGGGGATGGGTTTCAGTGTGTGGGTATGGGTTACAATGTGTGCGGAATGGGTTTCAGTGTGTGGGGAAGGTATTTCAGTGTGTGGGGATGTGTTTCAATGTTTGGGTAAGGGGTTTCAGTGTGTGGGGAAGGGTTTCAGTGTGAGGGTGTGGGGTTTCAGTGTGTGGGGATGGGTTTCAGTGTGTGCGGAAGGGGTTTCAGTGTGTGGGGAAGGTGTTTCAGTGTGTGGGGAAGTAGGTTCAGTGTGTATGGAGGGGTTTCAGTGTGTGGGGAAGGTGTTTCAGCGTGTGCGGAAGGGGTTTCAGTATGTGGGGAAGCGGTTTCAGTGTGTGGGCAAGGGTTTCAGTGTGTGGGGAAGGGTTTCAGTGTGTGGGGAAGGCGTTTCAGTGTGTGGGGAAGGGGTTTCAGTGTGTGGTGAAGGGCTTCAGTGTGTGGGGAAGGTGTTTCAGTGTGTGCAGAAGGGGTTTCAGTGTGTGGGGAAGGGGTTTCCGTGGATGGGGAAGGTGTTTCAGTGTGTGCGGAAGGGGTTTCAGTCTGTGCGGTAGGGGTTTCAGTGTTTGGGGAAGGGGTTTTAGTTTGTGGGGAAGGTGTTTCAGTGTGTGCGGAAGGGGTTTCAGTGTGTGGAGATGTGGTTTCAGTATGTGTGGATGTGTTTCAGTGTGTGGGGAAGGGGTTTCGTTGTGAGTTGAGGGGTTTCACTGTGTGCGGAAGGGGTTTCAGTGTCTGGGGAAGGTGTTTCAGTGTGTGGGGAAGGGGTTTGAGTGTGTGGGGATGTGTTTCAGTGTGTGGGGAAGGGGTTTCAGTGTGTGGGGATGTGTGTCAGTGTGTGGGGAAGGCATTTCAGTGTGTGGGGAAGGGTTTCACTGTGTGCGGAAGGGTTTCAGTGCGTGGGGAAGGGGTTTCAGTGTGTGGGGAAGGGGTTTGAGTGTGTGGGGATGTGTTTCAATGTGTGCCGAAGGTGTTTCAGTGTGTGCCGAAGGGGCTTCAGTGTGTGCGGAAGGCATTTCAGTGTGTGGGGAAGGGTTTCACTGTGTGCGGAAGGGGTTTCAGTGCGTGGGGAAGGGGTTTCAGTGTGTGGGGAAGGGTTTCACTGTGTGCGGAAGGGGTTTCAGTGTGTGGGGAAGGGGTTTCAGTGTGTGGGGAAGGAGTTTCAGTGTGTGGCAAAGGCATTTCAGTGTGTGGGGGAGGTGTTTCAGTGTGTTCGGAAGGGGTTTCAGTGTGTGCGGAAGGTGTTTCCGTGTGTGGGGAAAGGGTTTCAGTGTGTGGGGAAGGTGTTTCAGTGTTTGCGGAAGGGGTTTCTGTCTGTGGGGAAGTTGTTTCAGTGTGTCGGGATCTGTTTCAGTGTGTGGGGAAAGGGTTTCCGTGTGTGGGGATTATTTTCAGTGTGTTGGGAAGGGGTTTCAGTCTGTGGGGATGTTCTTTAGTGAGTGGGGAAGGGTTTTCTGTGTGTGGGGAAGGGTTTCAGAGTGAGGGGAAGGGATTTCAGTGTGTGGGGATGTGTTTCAGTGTGTGGGGATGGGTTACAAATTGTGCAGAAGGGGTTTCAGTGTGTGGGGAAGGGGTTTCAGTTTGTGGGGAAGGGGTTTCAGTGAGTGGGTGTGGGGTTTCAGTGTGTGGGGATGGGTTTCAGTGTGTGCAGAAGGGGTTTCAGTGTGTGGGGAAGGTGTTTCAGTATGTGGGGAAGGGGTTTCAGTGTGTGAGGAAGGGTTTTCAGTGTGTGGGGAAGGTGTTTCAGTGTGTAGGGAAGTGGTTGGAGTGTGTGGGGATGAGTTTCAATGTGTGGGGATGTGTTTCATTTTGTGGGGGAAGGTTTCAGTGTGTGGGGAAGTTGTTTCAGTGTGTGGGGATGGGTTTCAGTGTGTGGGGATGGGTTTCAGTGTTTGGGGCTGGGTTTCAGTGTGTGCGGAAGGGGTTTCACTATGTGGGGAAGGTGTTTCAGTGTGTGCGGAAGGGGTTTCAGTGTGTGGGGAAGGGGTTTCAGTGTGTGGGGAAGGAGTTTCAGTGTGTGGGGAAGGCATTTCAGTTTGTGGGGAAGGTGTTTCAGTGTGTGCGGAAGGGGTTTCAGTGTGTGCGGAAGGTGTTTCCGTGTGTGGGGAAAGGGTTTCAGTGTGTGGGGAAGGTTTTTCAGTGTTTGCGGAAGGGGTTTCTGTCTGTGGGGAAGTTGTTTCAGTGTGTCGGGATCTGTTTCAGTGTGTGGGGAAAGGGTTTCCGTGTGTGGGGATGATTTTCAGTGTGTTGGGAAGGGGTTTCAGTCTGTGGGGATGTTCTTTAGTGAGTGGGGAAGGGTTTTCTGTGTGTGGGGAGGGTTTCAGAGTGAGGGGAAGGGATTTCAGTGTGTGGGGATGTGTTTCAGTGTGTGGGGATGGGTTACAAATTGTGCAGAAGGGGTTTCAGTGTGTGGGGAAGGGGTTTCAGTCTGTGGGGAAGGGGTTTCAGTGAGTGGGTGTGGGGTTTCAGTGTGTGGGGATGGGTTTCAGTGTGTGCAGAAGGGGTTTCAGTGTGTGGGGAAGGTGTTTCAGTATGTGGGGAAGGGGTTTCAGTGTGTGAGGAAGGGTTTTCAGTGTGTGGGGAAGGTGTTTCAGTGTGTAGGGAAGGGGTTGGAGTGTGTGGGAAAGGTATTTCAGTGTGTGGGGATGTGTTTCAGTGTTTGGGTAAGGCGTTTCAGTGTGTGGGGAAGGGGTTTGAGTGCGAGGTTGTGGGGTTTCAGTGTGTGGGGATGGGTGTCAGTGTGTGCGGAAGGGGTTTCAGTGTGTGGGGAAGGTGTTTCAATGTGTGTGGAAGGGGTTTCAGTGTGTGGGGAAGGAGTTTCAGTGTGTGTGGAAGGGGTTTCAGTGTGTGGGGAAGGTGTTTCAGCGTGTGCGGAAGGGGTTTCAGTGGATGGGGAAGGTGTTTCAGTGTGTGCGGAAGGGGTTTCAGTCTGTGTGGTAGGGGTTTCAGTGTTTGGGGAAGGAGTTTCAGTTTGTGGGGAAGCGGATTCAGTGTGTGGGGAAGGGTTTCAGTGTGTGGGGAAGGGTTTCGGTGTGTGGGGAAGGTGTTTCAGTGTGTGGGGAAGGGGTTTCAGTGTGTGTTGAAGGGCTTCAGTGTGTGGGGAAGGTGTTTCAGTGTGTGCAGAAGGGGTTTCAGTGTGTGGGGAAGGGGTTTCAGTGGATGGGGAAGGTGATTCAGTGTGTGCGGAAGGGGTTTCAGTCTGTGCGGTAGGGGTTTTAGTGTTTGAGGAAGTGGTTTCAGTTTGTTGGGAAGGTTTTTCAGTGTGTGCGGAAGGGGTTTCAGTGTGTGGGGAAGGTGTTTCAGTGTGTGGGGAAGGGGTTTGAGTGTTTGGGGATGTGTTTCAGTGTGTGGCGAAGGGGTTTCAGTGTGTGGGGATGTGTGTCAGTGTGTGGGGAAGGCATTTCAGTGTGTGGGGACGTTGTTTCAGTGTGTGCCGAAGGGAGTTCAGTGTGTGCGGAAGGCATTTCAGTGTGTGGGGAATGGGTTTCAGTATGTGGGGAAGGTGTTTCAGTGTGTGGGGAATGTGTTTCAGTGTGCTTGGGATGGCTTCAGTGTGTGGGGAACGTGTTTCAGTGTGTGGTGAATGGGTATCAGTGTTCGGGGAAGGTTTTCAGTGTGTGGGGAAGGGGTTTCAGTGGATGGGGAAGGTGTTTCAGTGTGCGCGGAAGGGGTTTCAGTCTGTGCGGTACGGGTTTCAGTGTTTGGGGAAGGGGTTTCAGTTTGTGGGGAAGGTGTTTCAGTGTGTGCGGAAGGGGTTTCAGTGTGTGGAGATGTGGTTTCAGTGTGTGTGGATGTGTTTCAGTGTGTGGGAAGGGGTTTCGTTGTGAGGGGAGGGGTTCCACTGTGTGCCGAATGGGTTTCAGTGTGTGGGGAAGGTGTTTCAGTGTGTGGGGAAGGGGTTTGAGTGTGTGGGGATGTGTTTCAGTGTGTGGGGAAGGGGTTTCAGTATGTGGGGATGTGTGTCAGTGTGTGGGGAATGCATTTCAGTATGTGGGGAATGGGTTTCAGTATGTGGGGAAGGGGTTAAAGTGTGTGGGGAATGTGTTTCAGTGTGCTTGGGATGGTTTCAGAGTGTGGGGAACGTGTTTCAGTGTTTGGTGAATGGGTATCAGTGTTTGGGGAAGGTTTTCAGTGTGTGGGGAAGGGGTTTCAGTGTGTGGGGAAGGTGTTTCAGTGTGTGGGGAAGTGTTTCAGTGTGTGTGGATGGTGTTTCAGTGTGTGGGGAAGGTGTTTCAGTGTGTGGGGAAGGGGTTTTAGTGTATGGTGAAGGTGTTTCAGTGTGTGGGGAAGATGTTTCAGTGTGTGGGGAAGGGGTTTCAGTGTGTGGGGATGTGTTTCAGTGTGTGGGGAAGGGGTTTCAGTGTGTGGGGATGTGTTTCAGTGTGTGGGGAAGGGGTTTCAGTGTGTGGGGAAGTGTTTCAGTGTGTGGGGAATGGGTTTCAGTGTGTGAGGAAGGGATTTCAGTGTGTGGGGATGGGTTTCAGTTTGTGTGGATGGGTTTCATTGTGTGGGGAAGGTGTTTCAGTGAGTGGGGAAGGTGCTTCAGTGTGTTGGGAAGGTGTTTCAGTGTGTGGGGTAGGTGCTTCAGTGTGTGGGGATGTGTTGCAGTGTGTGGGGAAGCTGTCAGTGTGTGGGGAAGGTGTTTCAGTGTGTGGGGATGGGTTTCAGTGTGTGGGGATGGGTTTCACTGTGTGGGATGGGTTTCAGTGTGGGCGGAAGGGGTTTCAGTGTGTGGGGAAGGTATTTCAGTGTGTGGGGAAGGAGTTTCAGTGTTTGGGGAAGGGGTTTCAGTGTGTGGGGATGGGTTTCAGTGTGTGGGGATGGGTTTTATTTTGTGGGAAGGTGTTTCAGTGTGTGGGGAAGGGTTTCAGTGTGTGGGGAAGGGTTTCAGTGTGGGTTGAAGGGGTTTCAGTGTGTGTGGAAGGGGTTTCAGTGTGTGGGGAAGGGGTTGCAGTCTCTGGGGAAGCGGTTTCATTGTGTGGGGAAGGTGTTTCAGTGTGTGCGGAAGGGGTTTCATTGTTTGCGGGAGGGGTTTCAGTGTGTGGGGAAGGGGTTTCAGTGTTTGGGAAACCTGTTTCAGTGTGTGTGGAAGGGGTTTCAGTTTGTGGGGCAGGTGTTTCAGTGTATGGGTATGTGTTTTAGTTTGTGGGGAAGGGGTTTCAGTGTGTGGGGATGTGTTTCAGTGATTGTGGAATGTGTTTCAATGTGTGGGCAAGGGGATTCAGTGTGTGGGGAAGGTGATTCAGTGTGTGGGGAGGGTGTTTCAGTGCGTGGGGAAGAGTTTTAGTGTGTGTGAGGAAGGTGTTTCAGTGTGTGGGAAAGGTGTTTCAGTGTGTGGGGAAGGTGTTTCAGTGTGTGGGGAAGGGTTTCAGTGTGTGGGGAAGGGATTTCAGTGTGTAGGGAAATGTTTCAGTGTCTGGGGAAGGTGTTTCAGTGTGTGCAGAAGGGGTTTCAGTGTGTGGTGAATGTGTTTCAGTGTGTGGGGAAGGTGTTTTAGTATGTGGGGATGGTCTTTCAGTGTGTGGGGAAGCTGCTTCATTGTGTGGGGAAAGGGTTTCAGTGTTTGGGGAAAGTGTTTCAGTGTGTGGGGAAGGGTTCCACTGTCTGGGGATGGTATTTCAGTGTGTTCGGAAGCGGTTTCAGTGTGTGGGGATGTGTTTCCGTGAGTGCGGAAGGTGTTTCAGTGTGTGGGGAAGGGGTTTCAGTGTGTGGGGAAGGTGTTTCAGTGTTTGCGGAAGGGGTTTCTGTCTGTGGGGAAGTTGTTTCAGTGTGTCGGGATCTGTTTCAGTGTGTGGGGAAAGGGTTTCCGTGTGTGGGGATTATTTTCAGTGTGTTGGGAAGGGGTTTCAGTCTGTGGGGATGTTCTTTAGTGAGTGGGGAAGGGTTTTCTGTGTGTGGGGAAGGGTTTCAGAGTGAGGGGAAGGGATTTCAGTGTGTGGGGATGTGTTTCAGTGTGTGGGGATGGGTTACAAATTGTGCAGAAGGGGTTTCAGTGTGTGGGGAAGGGGTTTCAGTTTGTGGGGAAGGGGTTTCAGTGAGTGGGTGTGGGGTTTCAGTGTGTGGGGATGGGTTTCAGTGTGTGCAGAAGGGGTTTCAGTGTGTGGGGAAGGTGTTTCAGTATGTGGGGAAGGGGTTTCAGTGTGTGAGGAAGGGTTTTCAGTGTGTGGGGAAGGTGTTTCAGTGTGTAGGGAAGTGGTTGGAGTGTGTGGGGATGAGTTTCAATGTGTGGGGATGTGTTTCATTTTGTGGGGGAAGGTTTCAGTGTGTGGGGAAGTTGTTTCAGTGTGTGGGGATGGGTTTCAGTGTGTGGGGATGGGTTTCAGTGTGTGGGGATGGGTTTCAGTGTTTGGGGCTGGTTTTCAGTGTGTGCGGAAGGGGTTTCACTATGTGGGGAAGGTGTTTCAGTGTGTGCGGAAGGGGTTTCAGTGTGTGGGGAAGGGGTTTCAGTGTGTGGGGAAGGAGTTTCAGTGTGTGGGGAAGGCATTTCAGTGTGTGGGGAAGGTGTTTCAGTGTGTGCGGAAGGGGTTTCAGTGTGTGCGGAAGGTGTTTCCGTGTGTGGGGAAAGGGTTTCAGTGTGTGGGGAAGGTTTTTCAGTGTTTGCGGAAGGGGTTTCTGTCTGTGGGGAAGTTGTTTCAGTGTGTCGGGATCTGTTTCAGTGTGTGGTGAAAGGGTTTCCGTGTGTGGGGATGATTTTCAGTGTGTTGGGAAGGGGTTTCAGTCTGTGGGGATGTTCTTTAGTGAGTGGGGAAGGGTTTTCTGTGTGTGGGGAAGGGTTTCAGAGTGAGGGGAAGGGATTTCAGTGTGTGGGGATGTGTTTCAGTGTGTGGGGATGGGTTACAAATTGTGCAGAAGGGGTTTCAGTGTGTGGGGAAGGGGTTTCAGTCTGTGGGGAAGGGGTTTCAGTGAGTGGGTGTGGGGTTTCAGTGTGTGGGGATGGGTTTCAGTGTGTGCAGAAGGGGTTTCAGTGTGTGAGGAAGGTGTTTCAGTATGTGGGGAAGGGGTTTCAGTGTGTGAGGAAGGGTTTTCAGTGTGTGGGGAAGGTGTTTCAGTGTGTAGGGAAGGGGTTGGAGTGTGTGGGAAAGGTATTTCAGTGTGTGGGGATGTGTTTCAGTGTTTGGGTAAGGCGTTTCAGTGTGTGGGGAAGGGGTTTGAGTGCGAGGTTGTGGGGTTTCAGTGTGTGGGGATGGGTGTCAGTGTGTGCGGAAGGGGTTTCAGTGTGTGGGGAAGGTGTTTCAATGTGTGTGGAAGGGGTTTCAGTGTGTGGGGAAGGAGTTTCAGTGTGTGTGGAAGGGGTTTCAGCGTGTGGGGAAGGTGTTTCAGCGTGTGCGGAAGGGGTTTCAGTGGATGGGGAAGGTGTTTCAGTGTGTGCGGAAGGGGTTTCAGTCTGTGTGGTAGGGGTTTCAGTGTTTGGGGAAGGAGTTTCAGTTTGTGGGGAAGCGGATTCAGTGTGTGGGGAAGGGTTTCAGTGTGTGGGGATGTGTTTCAGTGTGTGTTGAAGGGCTTCAGTGTGTGGGGAAGGTGTTTCAGTGTGTGCAGAAGGGGTTTCAGTGTGTGGGGAAGGGGTTTCAGTGGATGGGGAAGGTGATTCAGGGTGTGCGGAAGGGGTTTCAGTCTGTGCGGTAGGGGTTTTAGTGTTTGAGGAAGGGGTTTCAGTTTGTTGGGAAGGTCTTTCAGTGTGTGCGGAAGGGGTTTCAGTGTGTGGGGAAGGTGTTTCAGTGTGTGGGGAAGGGGTTTGAGTGTGTGGGGATGTGTTTCAGTGTGTGGCGAAGGGGTTTCAGTGTGTGGGGATGTGTGTCAGTGTGTGGGGAAGGCATTTCAGTGTGTGGGGACGTTGTTTCAGTGCGTGCCGAAGGGAGTTCAGTGTGTGCGGAAGGCATTTCAGTGTGTGGGGAATGGGTTTCAGTATGTGGGGAAGGTGTTTCAGTGTGTGGGGAATGTGTTTTAGTGTGCTTGGGATGGCTTCAGTGTGTGGGGAACGTGTTTCAGTGTGTGGTGAATGGGTATCAGTGTTCGGGGAAGGTTTTCAGTGTGTGGGGAAGGGGTTTCAGTGGATGGGGAAGGTGTTTCAGTGTGCGCGGAAGGGGATTCAGTCTGTGCGGTACGGGTTTCAGTGTTTGGGGAAGGGGTTTCAGTTTGTGGGGAAGGTGTTTCAGTGTGTGCGGAAGGGGTTTCAGTGTGTGGAGATGTGGTTTCAGTGTGTGTGGATGTGTTTCAGTGTGTGGGAAGGGGTTTCGTTGTGAGGGGAGGGGTTCCACTGTGTGCCGAATGGGTTTCAGTGTGTGGGGAAGGTGTTTCAGTGTGTGGGGAAGGGGTTTGAGTGTGTGGGGATGTGTTTCAGTGTGTGGGGAAGGGGTTTCAGTATGTGGGGATGTGTGTCAGTGTGTGGGGAATGCATTTCAGTATGTGGGGAATGGGTTTCAGTATGTGGGGAAGGGGTTAAAGTGTGTGGGGAATGTGTTTCAGTGTGCTTGGGATGGTTTCAGAGTGTGGGGAACGTGTTTCAGTGTTTGGTGAATGGGTATCAGTGTTTGGGGAAGGTTTTCAGTGTGTGGGGAAGGGGTTTCAGTGTGTGGGGAAGGTGTTTCAGTGTGTGGGGAAGTGTTTCAGTGTGTGTGGATGGTGTTTCAGTGTGTGGGGAAGGTGTTTCAGTGTGTGGGGAAGGGGTTTTAGTGTATGGTGAAGGTGTTTCAGTGTGTGGGGAAGATGTTTCAGTGTGTGGGGAAGGGGTTTCAGTGTGTGGGGATGTGTTTCAGTGTGTGGGGAAGGGGTTTCAGTGTGTGGGGATGTGTTTCAGTGTGTGGGGAAGGGGTTTCAGTGTGTGGGGATGGGTTTCAGTTTGTGTGGATGGGTTTCATTGTGTGGGGAAGGTGTTTCAGTGAGTGGGGAAGGTGCTTCAGTGTGTTGGGAAGGTGTTTCAGTGTGTGGGGTAGGTGCTTCAGTGTGTGGGGATGTGTTGCAGTGTGTGGGGAAGCTGTCAGTGTGTGGGGAAGGTGTTTCAGTGTGTGGGGATGGGTTTCAGTGTGTGGGGATGGGTTTCACTGTGTGGGATGGGTTTCAGTGTGGGCGGAAGGGGTTTCAGTGTGTGGGGAAGGTATTTCAGTGTGTGGGGAAGGAGTTTCAGTGTTTGGGGAAGGGGTTTCAGTGTGTGGGGATGGGTTTCAGTGTGTGGGGATGGGTTTTAGTTTGTGGGAAGGTGTTTCAGTGTGTGGGGAAGGGTTTCAGTGTGTGGGGAAGGGTTTCAGTGTGGGCTGAAGGGGTTTCAGTGTGTGTGGAAGGGGTTTCAGTGTGTGGGGAAGGGGTTGCAGTCTCTGGGGAAGCGGTTTCATTGTGTGGGGAAGGTGTTTCAGTGTGTGCGGAAGGGGTTTCATTGTTTGCGGGAGGGGTTTCAGTGTGTGGGGAAGGGGTTTCAGTGTTTGGGAAACCTGTTTCAGTGTGTGTGGAAGGGGTTTCAGTTTGTGGGGCAGGTGTTTCAGTGTATGGGTATGTGTTTTAGTTTGTGGGGAAGGGGTTTCAGTGTGTGGGGATGTGTTTCAGTGATTGCGGAATGTGTTTCAATGTGTGGGCAAGGGGATTCAGTGTGTGGGGAAGGTGATTCAGTGTGTGGGGAAGGTGTTTCAGTGCGTGGGGAAGAGTTTTAGTGTGTGTGAGGAAGGTGTTTCAGTGTGTGGGGAAGGTGTTTCAGTGTGTGGGGAAGGTGTTTCAGTGTGTGGGGAAGGGTTTCAGTGTGTGGGGAAGGGATTTCAGTGTGTAGGGAAATGTTTCAGTGTCTGGGGAAGGTGTTTCAGTGTGTGCAGAAGGGGTTTCAGTGTGTGGTGAATGTGTTTCAGTGTGTGGGGAAGGTGTTTTAGTATGTGGGGATGGTCTTTCAGTGTGTGGGGAAGCTGCTTCATTGTGTGGGGAAAGGGTTTCAGTGTTTGGGGAAAGTGTTTCAGTGTGTGGGGAAGGGTTCCACTGTCTGGGGATGGGGTTTCAGTGTGTGGGAAATGTGTTTCAGTGTGTGGGGATGGTATTTCAGTGTGTGGGGAAGCGGTTTCAGTGTGTGGGGATGTGTTTCCGTGAGTGCGGAAGGTGTTTCAGTGTGTTGGGAAGGGGTTTCAGTGTGTGGGGAAGGTGATTCAGTGTGTGTGGAAGGTGTTTCAGTGTGTGGGGAAGGGGTTTCAGTGTGTGTGAGGAAGGAGTTTCAGTGAGTGGGGAAGGTGTTTCAGTGTGTGGGGAAGATGTTTCAGTGTGTGGGGAAGGGATTCAGTGCGTGGGGAAGGTGTTCCAGTGTGTGGGGAAATGTTTCAGTCTGTGAGGAAGGTGTTTCAGTGTGCGCGGAAGGGATTTCAGAGTGTGGTGAATGTGTTGCAGTGTGCGGGGAAGGTTTTTCAGTGTGTGGGTAAGGTGTTTCAGTCTGTGGGGAAGGGGTTTCAGTGTGTGGGGAAGCTGTTTCAGTGTATGGGGAAGGGGTTTCAGTGTTTGGGGAAGTTGTTTCAGTGTGTGGGAAGGGTTCCAGTGTCTGGGGAAGGTGTTTCAGTGTATGAGAAATGTGTTTCAGTGTGTCGGGATGGTATTTCAGTGTGAGGGGAAGGTGTTACAGTGTGTGGGGACGGTGTTTCAGTGTGTGGGGTTGTGTTTCAGTGTGGGCGAAAGGTGTTTCAGTGTGTGGGGAATGGTTTTCAGCGTGTGGGGAAGGTGTTTCAGTGTGTGTGGTTGGGCTTCAGTGTATGGGGAAGTGGTTTCAGTGTGTGGGGATGGGTTTCAGTGTGTGCGGAAGGGGTTTCAGAGTGTGGGGAAGTTGTTTCAGTGTGTGGGGAAGTGTTTCAGTTTGTGGGGAAGGGGTTTCAGTGTGTGGGGAAGGGGTATCAGTGTGTGGGGAAGTGGTTTCAGTGTGTGGGGACGGGTTTCAGTTTGTGGGGATGTGTTACATTGTGTGGGGATGTGTTTCAGTGGGTGAGGAAGGGGTTCCAGTATGTGGGGAAGGGGTTTCAGTGTGTGGGGAAGGTGCTTCAGTGTGTGGGGACGTGTTGCAGTGTGTGGGGAAGCTGTCAGTGTCTGGGAAAGGTGTTTGTGTGTGTGGGGATGGGTTTCAGTGTGTTGGGATGGGTTTCACTGTGTGGGGATGGGTTTCAGTGTGGGCGGAAGGGGTTTCAGTGTGTGGGGAAGGTATTCCAGTGTGTGGGGAAGGAGTTTCAGTGTTTGGGGAAGGGGTTTCAGTGTGTGGGGATGGGTTTCAGTGTGTGGGGATGGGTTTTAGTTTGTGGGAAGGGGTTTCAGTGTGTGGGGAAGGGGATTCAGTGTGTGGGGAAGGGTTTCAGTGTGGGGTGAAGGGGTTTCAGTGTGTGTGGAAGGGGTTTCAGTGTGTGGGGAAGGGGTTTGCAGTCTCTGGGGAAGCGGTTTCAGTGTGCGGGGAAGGTGGTTCAGTGTGTGCGGAAGGGGTTTCAGTGTTTGCGGAAGGGGTTTTAGTGTGTGGGGAAGGGGTTTCAGTGTTGGGGGAAGCTGTTTCAGTGTGTGTGGAAGTGGTTTCAGTTTGTGGGGCAGGTGTTTCAGTGTATGGATATGTGTTTTAGTTTGTGGGGAAGGTGATTCAGTGTGTGAGGAAGGTGTTTCAGTGCGTGGGGAAGAGTTTTAGTGTGTGTGAGGAAGGTGTTTCAGTGTGTGGGGAAGGTGTTTCAGTGTGTGGGGAAGGTGTTTCAGTGTGTGGGGAAATGTTTCAGTGTGTGGGGAAGTTGTTTCAGTGTGTGCAGAAGGGGTTTCAGTGTGTGGTGAATGTGTTTCAGTGTGTGGGGAAGGTGTTTTAGTATGTGGGGATGGTCTTTCAGTGTGTGGGGAACCTGCTTCAGTGTGTGGGGAAAGGGTTTCAGTGTTTGGGGAAAGTGTTTCAGTGTGTGGGGAAGGGTTCCAGTGTCTGGAGATGGGGTTTCAGTGTGTGGGAAATGTGTTTCAGTGTGTGGGGATGGTATTTCAGTGTGTGGGGATGGTATTTCAGTGTGTGAGGAAGGCGTTTCAGTGTGTGGGGAAGGGGTATCAGATTGTGGGAAAGGGTTTCAGTGTGTGGGGAAGGGATTTCAGTTTGTGGGGATGGTGTATCAGTGTGTGTGGAAGATATTTCAGTGTGTGGGAGTAAGGGCTTTCTGTGTGTGGGGAAGGGGATTCAGTGTGTGGGGAAGGCGTTTCAGTGTGTGGGGATGTGTTTCACCGTGTGGGGAAGGGGTTTCAGTGTGTGGGGAAGGGGTTTCAGAGTGTGGGGAAGGGTTTCACTGTGCGCGGAAGTGGTTTCAGAATGTGGGGAAGTCGTTTCAGTGTGTGGGGAAGTTGTTTCAGTGTGTGCGGAAGGGGTTTCAGTGTGTGGGGAAGGTGTTTCAGTGTGTGTGGAAGGGGTTTCAGTGTGTGGGGAAGGTGTTTCAGTGAGTGTGGAAGGGGTTTCAGTGTGTGCGGAAGGGGATTCAGTGTGTGGGGAAGGGGTTTCAGTATGTGGGGAAGGGGTTTCAGTGTGTGCGGAAGGGGTTTCTGTCTGTGGGGAAGGTGACTCAGTGTGTGGGGATGTGTTTCAGTGTGTGGGGAAAGGGTTTCAGTGTGTGGGGATGATTTTCAGTGTGTGGGGAAGGGGTTTCAGTGTGTGGGGATGTGCTTCAGTGAGTGGGGAAGGGTTTTCAGCGTGTGGGGAAGGTTTTCAGACTGAGGGGAATGGGTTTCAGTGTGTGGGGATGGGTTTCAGTGTGTGGGGATGGGTTACAATGTGTGCAGAAGGGGTTTCAGTGTGTGGGGAAGGTGTTTCAGTGACTGGGGATGTGTTTCAGTGTGTGGGGAATGGGTTTCAGTGTGTGGGGAATGGGTTTCAGTGTGTGGAGGTGGGGTTTCAGTGTGTAGGGATGGGTTTCAGTGTGTGCGGAAGGGGTTTCAGTGTGTGGGGAATGTGTTTCAGTGTGTAGGGTAGGGGTTTCAGTGTGTGGGGAAGGTGTTTCTGTGTGTGGGGATGAGTTTCAATTTGTGGGGATGTGATTCATTTTGTGGGGAAGGGTTTCAGTGAGTGGCGAAGGTGTTTCAGTGTGTGGGGATGGGTTTCAGTTTGTGGGGATGGGTTTCAGTGTGTGGGGATGCGTTACAATGTGTGCGGAATGGGTTTCAGTATGTGGGGAAGGTATTTCAGTGTGTGGGGATGTGTTTCAGTGTTTGGGTAAGGGGTTTCAGTGTGTGGGGAAGGGGTTTCAGTGTGTGTGTGTGGGGTTTCAGTGTGTGGGGATGGGTTTCAGTGTGTGCGGAAGGGGTTTCAGTGTGTGGAGAAGGTGTTTCAGTGAGTGGGGAAGGGGTTTCACTGTGTGGAGAAGGGGTTTCAGTGTGTGGGGAAGGTGTTTCAGTGTTTGGGGAAGGGGTTTAGGATTGTGATGAAGGGTTTCAGTGTGTCGGGAAGGGATTTCAGTGTGTGGGGAAGGTGTTTCAGTGTGTGGGGAAGGTGTTTCAGTGTGTGGGGAAGGCTTTTCAGTGTGTGGGGATGTGTTTCTGTGTGTGGGGAAGGGTTTTCAGTGTGTGGGGAAGGGGTTTCAGTGTGTGGGGAAGGGTTTCACTGTGTGCGGAAGGTGTTTCAGTGTGTGGTGATGGGGATTCAGTGTGTGGGGAAGGAGTTTCCCTGTGTGGGGAAGGGATTTCAGTGTGTGGGGAAGGAGTTTCAGTGTGTGCGGAAGGGGTTTCAGTGTGTGCGCAAGGTGTTTCAGTTTGTGGGGAAAGGGTTTCAGTGTGTGGGGATGGTGTTTCAGTGCATGCGGAAGGGGTTTCAGTCTTTGGGGAAGGTGTTTCAGTGTGTGGGGATGTGTCTCAGTGAGTGGGGAAAGGGTTTTAGTGTGTGGGAATGATTTTCAGTGTGTGTGGAAGGGGTTTCAGTGTGTGGGGACGTGCTTCAGTCAGTGTGGAAGGGTTTTCAGAGTGTGGGGAAGGGTTTCAGAGTGAGGGGAAGGGGTTTCAGTGTGTGGGGATGGGTTTCAGTGTGTGGGGATGGGTTACAATTTGTGCAGAAGGGGTTTCAGTGTGTGGGGAAGGTGTTTCAGTGTATGGGGATGTGTTTCAGTGTGTGGGGAAGGGGTTTCAGTGTGTGGGGTAGGGGTTTCAGTGATTGGGTGTGGGGTTTCAGTGTGTGGGGATGGGTTTCAGTGTGTGCAGAAGGGGTTTCATTGTATGGGGAAGGTGTTTCAGTGTGTGGGGA
Source organism: Heterodontus francisci (assembly GCF_036365525.1). NCBI lineage: Eukaryota > Metazoa > Chordata > Chondrichthyes > Heterodontiformes > Heterodontidae > Heterodontus > Heterodontus francisci. Next base: position 132,656,558 of record NC_090378.1, read on the forward strand.
AGGGGTTTCAGTGTGTGGGGAAGGGGTTTCAGTGCGTGGGGAAGGTGTTTCAGCGTGTGCGGAAGGGGTTTCAGGATGTGGGGAAGCGGTTTCAGTGTGTGGGGAAGGGTTTCAGTGTGTGGGGAAGGGTTTCAGTGTGTGGGGAAGGGTTTTAGTGTTTGGGGAAGTGGTTTCAGTGTGTGGGGAAAGGGTTTCAGTGTGTGGGGAAGGGGTTTCAGTGTGTGGGGAAGTGTTTCCGTGTGTGGGGAAGGCTTACAGTGTGTGAGGACGGGGTTTCAGTGAGTGGGGAATGGGTTTCAGTGTGTGGGGAAGGGTTACTGTGTGTGCGGAAGGGGTTTCAGTGTGTGGGGAAGGGTTTCAGTGTGTGGGGAAGGTGTTTCAGTGTATGGGGAAGGTGTTTCAGTGTGTGGGGAAGGGGTTTCAGAGTGTGGGGAAGGTGTTTCAGTGTGTGGGCAAGGGTTTCAGTGTGTGGGGAAGGGATTTCACTGTGTGGGGAAGGTGTTTCAGTGTGTGGGGAAGGTGTTTCAGTGTGTGGGGAAGGCTTTTCTGTGTGTGGGGAAGGTGTTTCAGTTTGTGGGGAATGGTTTCAGTGTATGGGGAAGGGGTTTCAGTGTGTGGGGAAGGGTTTTCATTGTGTGGGAATGGTTTTCAGTGTGTGGGGAAGGGGTCTCACTGTGTGGGGAAGGGTTTCACTGTGTGCGGAAGGGGTTTCAGTGTGTGTGGAAGGGGTTTCAGTGTGTGGGGAAGGAGTTTCAGTGTGTGGGGAAGGTATTTCAGTGTGTGGGGACGGTGTTTCAGTGTGTGTGCAAGGAGTTTCAGTGTGTGCGGAAGGAGTTTCAGTGTGTGGGGAAAGGGTTTCAGTGTGTGGGGATTGTGTTTCAGTGTTTGCGGAAGGGGTTTCAGTCTGTGGGGAAGCTGTTTCAGTGTGTGTGGATGTGTTTCAGTGTGTGCGGAAGGGGTTTCTGTGTGCGGGGATGATTTTCAGTGTGTGGGGAAGGGGTTTCTGTGTGTGGGGATGTGCTTCTGTGATTGGGGAAGGGTTTTCAGTGTGTGGGGAAGGGTTTCAGAGTGAGAGGAAGTGATTTCAGTGTGTGGGGTTGGGTTTCAGTGTGTGGAGATGGGTTACAAAGTGTGCAGAAGGGGTTTCAGTGTGTGGGGAAGGTGTTTCAGTGTATGGGGATGTGTTTCAGTGTGTGGGGAAGGGGTTTCAGTGTGTGGGGATGGGTTTCAGTGTGTGGGTGTGGGGTTTCAGTGTGTGGGGATGGGTTTCAGTGTGTGCAGAAGGGGTTTCAGTGTGTGGGGAAGGTGTTTCAGTATGTGGGGAAGGGGTTTCAGTGTGTGGGGAAGGGGTTTCAGTGTGTGGGGAAGGTGCTTCAGTGTGTAGGGAAGGGGTTTCAGTGTGTGGGGAAGGTGTTTCTGTGTGTGGGAATGAGTTTCAATGTGTGGGGATGTGTTTCATTTTGTGGGGAAAGATTTCAGTGTGTGGGGAAGGGATTTCAGTCTGTGGGGAAGGTGTTTCAGTGTGTGTGGATGTGTTTCAGGGTGTGGGGAAAGGGTTTCAGAGTGCGGGGATGATTTTCAGTGTGTGGGGAAGGGGTTTCAGTGTGTGGAGATGTGCTTTAGTGAGTGGGGAAGGGTTTTCAGTGTGTGGGGAAGGGTTTCAGAGTGAGAGGAACTTATTTCAGTGTGTGGGGTTGGGTTTCAGTGTGTGGGGATGGGTTACAAAGTGTGCAGAAGGGGTTTCAGTGTGTGGGGAAGGGGTTTCAGTGTATGGGGATGTGTTTCAGTGTGTGGGGAAGGGGTTTCAGTTTGTGGGGAAGGGGTTTCAGTGTGTGGGTGTGGGGTTTCAGTGTGTGGGGATGGGTTTCAGTGTGTGCAGAAGGAGATTCAGTGTGTGGGGAAGGTTTTTCAGTATGTGGGGAAGGGGTTTCAGTGTGTGGGGAAGGGGTTTCAGTGTGTGGGGAAGGTGTTTCAGTGTGTAGGGAAGGGGTTTCAGTGTGTGGGGAAGGTGTTTCTGTGTGTGGGGATGAGTTTCAATGTGTGGGGATGTGTTTCATTTTGTGGGGAAAGATTTCAGTGTGTAGGGAAGGTGTTTCAGTGTGTGGGGATGTGTTTCAGTGTTTGGGTAAGGGGTTTCAGTGTGTGGGGAAGGGGTTTCAGTGTGAGGGTGTGGGGTTTCAGTGTGTGGGGATGGGTTTCAGTGTGTGCGGAAGGGGTTTCAGTGTGTGGGGAAGGGTTTGAGTGTGTGTGGAAGGGGTTTCAGTGTGTGGGGAAGGAGTTTCAGTGTGCAGCGAAGGGGTTTCAGTGTGTGGGGAAGTGTTTCAGTGTGTGGGGAAGGATTACAGTGTGTGGGGACGGTGTTGCAGTGAGTGGGGAATGGGTTTCAGTGTGTGGGGAAGGTTTTCAGTGTTTGCGGAAGGGGTTTCAGTGTGTGGGGAAGGTGTTTCAGTGTATGGGGAAGATGTTTCAGTGTGTGGGGAAGGGGTTTCAGTGTGTGGAGAACGTGTTTCAGTGTGTGGGGAACGGTTTCAGTGTGTGGGGAAGGGGTCTCAGTGTGTGAGGAAGGTGTTTCAGTGTCTGATGAAGGTATTTCAGTGTGTGGGGAAGGGATTTCAGTGTGTGGGGAAGGTGTTTCAGTGTGTGCGGGAGGTGTTTCTGTGTGTGGGGAAGGGGTTTCAGTGTGTGGGGAAGATGTTTCAGTGTGTGGGGAAGGTGTTTCAGTGTGTGGGGATGGGTTTCAGTGTGTGGGGATGGATTTCAGTGTGTGGGGATGGGTGTCAGTGTGTGCGGAAGGGGTATCAGTATGTGGGGAAGGTGTTTCTGTGTGTGGGGTGGAGTTTCAGTGTGTGGGGAAGGGGGTTCATTGTGTGATGAAGGGGTTTCAGTGTGTGGGGATGGGTTTCAGTGTGTGGGGATGGACTTCAATGTGTGCGGAAGGGGTTTCAGTGTGTGGGCAAGGTGTTTCAGTGTGTGCGGAATGGGTTTCAGTGTGTGGGGAAGGTATTTCAGTGTGTGCGGATGTGCTTCAGTGAGTGGGGAAGGGTTTTCAGTGTGTGGGGAAGGGTTTCAGAGTGAGGGGAAGGGGTTTAAGTGTGTGGTGATGGGTTTCAGTGTGTGGGGATGGGTTACAATGTGTGCAGAAGGCGTTTCAGTGTGTGGGGAAGGTGTTTCAGTGCATGGGGATGAGTTTCAGTGTGTGGGGAAGGGGTTTCAGTGTGTGTGGGGAAGGGGTTTCAGTGTGTGAGAGTGGGGTTTCAAAGTGTGGGGATGGGTTTCAGTGTGTGCGGAAGGGGTTTCAGTCTGTGGGGAAGGTGTTTCAGTGTGTGTGGAAGGGGTTTCACTGTGTGGGGAAGGGGTTTCAGTGTGTGGGGAAGGTGTTTCAGTGTGTTTGGGAAGGTGTTTTAGTGTGTGCGGCAGTGTTTTCAGTGTGTGCAGAAGATGTTTCAGTGTGTGGGGAAGGGGTTTCAGTGTGTGGGGAAGGGGTTTCAGTGTGTTCGGGTGGGGTTTCAGAGTGTGGGGAAGGGGTTTCTTTGCGTGAGGAAGGCGTTTCAGTGTGTGGGGAAGGGGTATCAGATTGTGGGAAAGGGTTTCAGTGTGTGGGGAAGGGATTTCAGTATGTGGGGATGGTGTATCAGTGTGTGTGGAAGATATTTCAGTGTGTGGGAGTAAGGGCTTTCTGTGTGTGGGGAAGGGGATTCAGTGTGTGGGGAAGGCGTTTCAGTGTGTGGGGATGTGTTTCACCGTGTGGGGAAGGGGTTTCAGTGTGTGGGGAAGGGGTTTCAGAGTGTGGGGAAGGGTTTCACTGTGCGCGGAAGTGGTTTCAGAATGTGGGGAAGTCGTTTCAGTGTGTGGGGAAGGTGTTTCAGTGTGTGCGGAAGGGGTTTCAGTGTGTGGGGAAGGTGTTTCAGTGAGTGTGGAAGGGGTTTCAGTGTGTGTGGAAGGTGTTTCAGTGAGTGTGGAAGGGGTTTCAGTGTGTGGGGAAGTGTTTCCGTGTGTGGGGAAGGCTTACAGTGTGTGAGGACGGGGTTTCAGTGAGTGGGGAATGGGTTTCAGTGTGTGGGGAAGGGTTACTGTGTGTGCGGAAGGGGTTTCAGTGTGTGGGGAAGGGTTTCAGTGTGTGGGGAAGGTGTTTCCGTGTATGGGGAAGGTGTTTCAGTGTGTGGGGAAGGGGTTTCAGAGTGTGGGGAAGGTGTTTCAGTGTGTGGGCAAGGGTTTCAGTGTGTGGGGAAGGGATTTCACTGTGTGGGGAAGGTGTTTCAGTGTGTGGGGAAGGTGTTTCAGTGTGTGGGGAAGGCTTTTCTGTGTGTGGGGAAGGTGTTTCAGTGTGTGGGGAATGGTTTCAGTGTGTGGGGAAGGGGTTTCAGTGTGTGGGGAAGGGTTTTCAGTGTGTGGGAAGGGTTTTCAGTGTGTGGGGAAGGGGTCTCACTGTGTGGGGAAGGGTTTCACTGTGTGCGGAAGGGGTTTCAGTGTGTGTGGAAGGGGTTTCAGTGTGTGGGGAAGGAGTTTCAGTGTGTGGGGAAGGGATTTCAGTGTGTGGGGAAGGTGTTTCAGTGTGTGTGCAAGGAGTTTCAGTGTGTGCGGAAGGAGTTTCAGTGTGTGGGGAAAGGGTTTCAGTGTGTGGGGATTGTGTTTCAGTGTTTGCGGAAGGGGTTTCAGTCTGTGGGGAAGCTGTTTCAGTGTGTGTGGATGTGTTTCAGTGTGTGGGGAAGGGGTTTCAGTGTGCGGGGATGATTTTCAGTGTGTGGGGAAGGGGTTTCAGTGTGTGGGTGTGGGGTTTCAGTGTGTGTGGATGGGTTTCAGTGTGTGCAGAAGGAGATTCAGTGTGTGGGGAAGGTTTTTCAGTATGTGGGGAAGGGGTTTCAGTGTGTGGGGAAGGGGTTTCAGTGTGTGGGGAAGGTGTTTCAGTGTGTAGGGAAGGGGTTTCATTGTGTGGGGAAGGTGTTTCTGTGTGTGGGGATGAGTTTCAATGTGTGGGGATGTGTTTCATTTTGTGGGGAAAGATTTCAGTGTGTAGGGAAGGTGTTTCAGTGTGTGGGGATGTGTTTCAGTGTTTGGGTAAGGGGTTTCAGTGTGTGGGGAAGGGGTTTCAGTGTGAGGGTGTGGGGTTTCAGTGTGTGGGGATGGGTTTCAGTGTGTGCGGAAGGGGTTTCAGTGTGTGGGGAAGGGTTTGAGTGTGTGTGGAAGGGGTTTCAGTGTGTGGGGAAGGAGTTTCAGTGTGCAGCGAAGGGGTTTCAGTGTGTGGGGAAGTGTTTCAGTGTGTGGGGAAGGATTACAGTGTGTGGGGACGGTGTTGCAGTGAGTGGGGAATGGGTTTCAGTGTGTGGGGAAGGTTTTCAGTGTTTGCGGAAGGGGTTTCAGTGTGTGGGGAAGGTGTTTCAGTGTATGGGGAAGATGTTTCAGTGTGTGGGGAAGGGGTTTCAGTGTGTGGAGAACGTGTTTCAGTGTGTGGGGAACGGTTTCAGTGTGTGGGGAAGGGGTCTCAGTGTGTGAGGAAGGTGTTTCAGTGTCTGATGAAGGTATTTCAGTGTGTGGGGAAGGGATTTCAGTGTGTGGGGAAGGTGTTTCAGTGTGTGCGGGAGGTGTTTCTGTGTGTGGGGAAGGGGTTTCAGTGTGTGGGGAAGATGTTTCAGTGTGTGGGGAAGGTGTTTCAGTGTGTGGGGATGGGTTTCAGTGTGTGGGGATGGATTTCAGTGTGTGGGGATGGGTGTCAGTGTGTGCGGAAGGGGTATCAGTATGTGGGGAAGGTGTTTCTGTGTGTGGGGTGGAGTTTCAGTGTGTGGGGAAGGGGGTTCATTGTGTGATGAAGGGGTTTCAGTGTGTGGGGATGGGTTTCAGTGTGTGGGGATGGACTTCAATGTGTGCGGAAGGGGTTTCAGTGTGTGGGCAAGGTGTTTCAGTGTGTGCGGAATGGGTTTCAGTGTGTGGGGAAGGTATTTCAGTGTGTGCGGATGTGCTTCAGTGAGTGGGGAAGGGTTTTCAGTGTGTGGGGAAGGGTTTCAGAGTGAGGGGAAGGGGTTTAAGTGTGTGGTGATGGGTTTCAGTGTGTGGGGATGGGTTACAATGTGTGCAGAAGGGGTTTCAGTGTGTGGGGAAGGTGTTTCAGTGTATGGGGATGAGTTTCAGTGTGTGGGGAAGGGGTTTCAGTGTGTGTGGGGAAGGGGTTTCAGTGTGTGAGAGTGGGGTTTCAAAGTGTGGGGATGGGTTTCAGTGTGTGCGGAAGGGGTTTCAGTCTGTGGGGAAGGTGTTTCAGTGTGTGTGGAAGGGGTTTCACTGTGTGGGGAAGGGGTTTCAGTGTGTGGGGAAGGTGTTTCAGTGTGTTTGGGAAGGTGTTTTAGTGTGTGCGGCAGTGTTTTCAGTGTGTGCAGAAGATGTTTCAGTGTGTGGGGAAGGGGTTTCAGTGTGTGGGGAAGGGGTTTCAGTGTGTTCGGGTGGGGTTTCAGAGTGTGGGGAAGGGGTTTCTTTGCGTGAGGAAGGCGTTTCAGTGTGTGGGGAAGGGGTATCAGATTGTTGGAAAGGGTTTCAGTGTGTGGGGAAGGGATTTCATTATGTGGGGATGGTGTATCAGTGTGTGTGGAAGATATTTCAGTGTGTGGGAGTAAGGGCTTTCTGTGTGTGGGGAAGGGGATTCAGTGTGTGGGGAAGGCGTTTCAGTGTGTGGGGATGTGTTTCACCGTGTGGGGAAGGGGTTTCAGTGTGTGGGGAAGGGGTTTCAGAGTGTGGGGAAGGGTTTCACTGTGCGCGGAAGTGGTTTCAGAATGTGGGGAAGTCGTTTCAGTGTGTGGGGAAGGTGTTTCAGTGTGTGCGGAAGGGGTTTCAGTGTGTGGGGAAGGTGTTTCAGTGAGTGTGGAAGGGGTTTCAGTGTGTGGGGAAGGTGTTTCAGTGAGTGTGGAAGGGGTTTCAGTGTGTGGGGAAGTGTTTCCGTGTGTGGGGAAGGCTTACAGTGTGTGAGGACGGGGTTTCAGTGAGTGGGGAATGGGTTTCAGTGTGTGGGGAAGGGTTACTGTGTGTGCGGAAGGGGTTTCAGTGTGTGGGGAAGGGTTTCAGTGTGTGGGGAAGGTGTTTCAGTGTATGGGGAAGGTGTTTCAGTGTGTGGGGAAGGGGTTTCAGAGTGTGGGGAAGGTGTTTCAGTGTGTGGGCAAGGGTTTCAGTGTGTGGGGAAGGGATTTCACTGTGTGGGGAAGGTGTTTCAGTGTGTGGGGAAGGTGTTTCAGTGTGTGGGGAAGGCTTTTCTGTGTGTGGGGAAGGTGTTTCAGTGTGTGGGGAATGGTTTCAGTGTGTGGGGAAGGGGTTTCAGTGTGTGGGGAAGGGTTTTCAGTGTGTGGGAAGGGTTTTCAGTGTGTGGGGAAGGGGTCTCACTGTGTGGGGAAGGGTTTCACTGTGTGCGGAAGGGGTTTCAGTGTGTGTGGAAGGGGTTTCAGTGTGTGGGGAAGGAGTTTCAGTGTGTGGGGAAGGGATTTCAGTGTGTGGGGAAGGTGTTTCAGTGTGTGTGCAAGGAGTTTCAGTGTGTGCGGAAGGAGTTTCAGTGTGTGGGGAAAGGGTTTCAGTGTGTGGGGATTGTGTTTCAGTGTTTGCGGAAGGGGTTTCAGTCTGTGGGGAAGCTGTTTCAGTGTGTGTGGATGTGTTTCAGTGTGTGGGGAAGGGGTTTCAGTGTGCGGGGATGATTTTCAGTGTGTGGGGAAGGGTTTCAGTGTGTGGGGATGTGCTTCTGTGATTGGGGAAGGGTTTTCAGTGTGTGGGGAAGGGTTTCAGAGTGAGAGGAAGTGATTTCAGTGTGTGGGGTTGGGTTTCAGTGTGTGGAGATGGGTTACAAAGTGTGCAGAAGGGGTTTCAGTGTGTGGGGAAGGTGTTTCAGTGTATGGGGATGTGTTTCAGTGTGTGGGGAAGGGGTTTCAGTGTGTGGGGATGGGTTTCAGTGTGTGGGTGTGGGGTTTCAGTGTGTGGGGATGGGTTTTAGTGTGTGCAGAAGGGGTTTCAGTGTGTGAGGAAGGTGTTTCAGTATGTGGGGAAGGGGTTTCAGTGTGTGGGGAAGGGGTTTCAGTGTGTGGGGACGGTGCTTCAGTGTGTAGGGAAGGGGTTTCAGTGTGTGGGGAAGGTGTTTCTGTGTGTGGGAATGAGTTTCAATGTGTGGGGATGTGTTTCATTTTGTGGGGAAAGATTTCAGTGTGTGGGGAAGGGATTTCAGTCTGTGGGGAAGGTGTTTCAGTGTGTGTGGATGTGTTTCAGTGTGTGGGGAAAGGGTTTCTGAGTGCGGGGATGATTTTCAGTGTGTGGGGAAGGGGTTTCAGTGTGTGGAGATGTGCTTTAGTGAGTGGGGAAGGGTTTTCAGTGTGTGGGGAAGGGTTTCAGAGTGAGAGGAACTTATTTCAGTGTGTGGGGTTGGGTTTCAGTGTGTGGGGATGGGTTACAAAGTGTGCAGAAGGGGTTTCAGTGTGTGGGGAAGGGGTTTCAGTGTATGGGGATGTGTTTCAGTGTGTGGGGAAGGGGTTTCAGTTTGTGGGGAAGGGGTTTCAGTGTGTGGGTGTGGGGTTTCAGTGTGTGGGGATGGGTATCAGTGTGTGCAGAAGGAGATTCAGTGTGTGGGGAAGGTTTTTCAGTATGTGGGGAAGGGGTTTCAGTGTGTGGGGAAGGGGTTTCAGTGTGTGGGGAAGGTGTTTCAGTGTGTAGGGAAGGGGTTTCAGTGTGTGGGGAAGGTGTTTCTGTGTGTGGGGATGAGTTTCAATGTGTGGGGATGTGTTTCATTTTGTGGGGAAAGATTTCAGTGTGTAGGGAAGGTGTTTCAGTGTGTGGGGATGTGTTTCAGTGTTTGGGTAAGGGGTTTCAGTGTGTGGGGAAGGGGTTTCAGTGTGAGGGTGTGGGGTTTCAGTGTGTGGGGATGGGTTTCAGTGTGTGCGGAAGGGGTTTCAGTGTGTGGGGAAGGGTTTGAGTGTGTGTGGAAGGCGTTTCAGTGTGTGGGGAAGGAGTTTCAGTGTGCAGCGAAGGGGTTTCAGTGTGTGGGGAAGTGTTTCAGTGTGTGGGGAAGGATTACAGTGTGTGGGGACGGTGTTGCAGTGAGTGGGGAATGGGTTTCAGTGTGTGGGGAAGGTTTTCAGTGTTTGCGGAAGGGGTTTCAGTGTGTGGGGAAGGTGTTTCAGTGTATGGGGAAGATGTTTCAGTGTGTGGGGAAGGGGTTTCAGTGTGTGGAGAACGTGTTCAGTGTGTGGGGAACGGTTTCAGTGTGTGGGGAAGGGGTCTCAGTGTGTGAGGAAGGTGTTTCAGTGTCTGATGAAGGTATTTCAGTGTGTGGGGAAGGGATTTCAGTGTGTGGGGAAGGTGTTTCAGTGTGTGCGGGAGGTGTTTCTGTGTGTGGGGAAGGGGTTTCAGTGTGTGGGGAAGATGTTTCAGTGTGTGGGGAAGGTGTTTCAGTGTGTGGGGATGGGTTTCAGTGTGTGGGGATGGATTTCAGTGTGTGGGGATGGGTGTCAGTGTGTGCGGAAGGGGTATCAGTATGTGGGGAAGGTGTTTCTGTGTGTGGGGTGGAGTTTCAGTGTGTGGGGAAGGGGGTTCATTGTGTGATGAAGGGGTTTCAGTGTGTGGGGATGGGTTTCAGTGTGTGGGGATGGACTTCAATGTGTGCGGAAGGGGTTTCAGTGTGTGGGCAAGGTGTTTCAGTGTGTGCGGAATGGGTTTCAGTGTGTGGGGAAGGTATTTCAGTGTGTGGGGATGTGTTTCAGTGTTTGGGTAAGGGGTTTCAGTGTGTGGGGAAGGGGTTTCAGTGTGAGGGTGTGGGGTTTCAGTGTGTGGGGATGGGTTTCTGTGTGTGCGGAAGGGGTTTCAGTGTGTGGGAAAGGTTTGAGTGTGTGTGGAAGGGGTTTCAGTGTGTGGGGAAGGAGTTTCAGTGTGTGTGGAAGGTGTTTCAGCATGTGCAGAAGGGGTTTCAGTATGTGGGGAAGCGGTTTCAGAGTGTGGGGAAGTGTTTCAGTGTGTGGGGAAGGGTTTCAGTGTGTGGGGAATGTGTTTCAGTGTGTGGGGAAGGGGTTTCAGTGTGTGGTGAAGGGTTTCAGTGTGTGGGGAAGGGGTTTCAGTGTGTGGGGAAGTGGTTTCAGTGTGCAGGGAAGGGGTTTCAGTGTTTGGGGATGTGTTTCAGTGTGTGGGGAAGGGTTACAGTGTGTGGGGACGGTGTTTCAGTGAGTGGGGAATGGGTTTCAGTGTGTGGGGATTGTGTTTCAGTGTTTGCGGAAGGGGATTCACTGTGTGGGGAAGGGTTTCAGTGTGTGGGGATGGTGTTTCAGTGTGTGCGGAAGGGATTTCAGTGTGTGGGGAAGGGGTTTCAGTGTGTGGGGATGGACTTCAATGTGTGCGGAAGGGGTTTCAGTGTGTGGGCAAGGTGTTTCAGTGTGTGGGGATGGGTTTCAGTGTGTGGGGAAGGTGTTTAAGTGTGTGGGGAAGGTGTTTCAGTGTGTGGGGAAGGGGTTTCAGAGTTTGCGTAATTGTTTCAGTGTGTGGGGAAGGGGTTTCAGTGAGTGGGGAATGTGTTTCAGAGTGTGGGGAAGGGTTTCAGTGTGTGGGGAAGGGTTTTGAGTGTGTGGGGAAGGGGTTTCAGTGTGTGGGGATGGGGCTTCACTGTGTGGGGATGTGTTTCAGTGTGTGAGGAAGGGGTTTCAGTGTGTGGGGAAGGGTTTCACTGTGTGCGGAAGTGGCTTCAGTGTGTGGGGAAGGGGTCTCAGTGTGTGGGGAAGGTGTTTCAGTGTGTGCGGAAGGGGTTTCAGTGTGTGGGGAAGAGGTTTCAGTGTGTGGGGAAGGTGTTTCAGTGTGTGCGGAAGAGGTTTCAGTGTGTGCGATAAAGGGGTTCAGTGTGTGGGGAAGGGGTTTCAGTGTGTGGGGAAGGTGTTTCAGCGTGTGCGGAAGGGGTTTCAGTGTGTGGGGAAGGGGTTTCAGTGTGTGGGGAAGGTGTATCAGTGTGTGCGGAAGAGGTTTCAGTGTGTGCGATAAGGGTTTCATTGTGTGGGGAAGGGGTATCAGTGTGTGGGGAAGGTGTTACAGTGTGTGCGGAAGGGTTTTCAGTGTGTGGGGAAGGGGTTTGAGTGTGTGGGGAAGGGTTTCACTGCGTGCAGAATGGGTTTCAGTGTGTGGGGAAGGAGTTTCGGTGTGTGGGGAAGGTGTTTCAGTGTGTGGGGAAGGGGTTTCAGTGTGTGGGGAAGGTGTATCAGTGTGTGGGGAATGTGTTTCAGTGTGTGGGGAAGGGCTTTCAGTGTGGGGGATGAGTTTCAGTGTGTGGGGAAGGTGTTTCTGTGTGTGGGGCAGGGCTTCAGTGTGTGCGGAAGGGGTTTCAGTGTGTGGGGAAGGTGTTTCGGTATGTGCGGAAGGGGTTTCAGTGTTGTGGGGAAGGGGTTTCAGTGTGTGGAGAAGGTGTTTCAGTGTGTGCGGAATGTGCTTCAGTGTCTTTGGAAGGTTTTCAGTGTGTGGTCAATGTGTTTCAGTGTGAGGGGAAGGGGTTTCAGTGTGAGGGGAAGGGCTTCAGTTTTTGGTGAAGGGTTTCAGTGTGTGGGGAAGGGGTATCAGTGTGTGAGGAAGGGGATTCAGTGTCTGGGGAAGGGTTTCAGTGTGTGGGGATGGGGTTTCAGTGTGTGGGGAAGGGGTTTCAGTGTGTGGGGATGTGCTTCAGTGAGTGGGGAAGGGTTTTCAGTGTGTGGGGAAGGGTTTCAGAGTGAGAGGAAGTGATTTCAGTGTGTGGGGTTGGGTTTCAGTGTGTGGGGATGGGTTACAAATTGTACAGATGGGGTTTCAGTGTGTAGGGAAGGTGTTTCAGTGTATGGGGATGTGTTTCAGAGTGTGGGGAAGGGGTTTCAGTGTGTGGGGAAGGGGTTTCAGTGTGTGTGTGTGGGGTTTCAGTGTGTGGGGATGGGTTTCAGTGTGTGCAGAAGGGGTTTCAGTGTGTGGGGAAGGTGTTTCAGTATGTGGGGAAGGGGTTTCAGTGTGTGGGGAAGGGGTTTCAGTGTGTGGGGAAGGTGTTTCAGTGTGTTGGGAAGGGGTTTCAGTGTGTGGGGAAGGTGTTTCTGTGTGTGGGAATGAGTTTCAATGTGTGGGGATGTGTTTCATTTTGTGGGGAAAGATTTCAGTGTGTGGGGAAGGGATTTCAGTGGGTGGGGAAGGTGTTTCAGTGTGTGCGCAAGGAGTTTCAGTGTGTGCGGAAGGTGTTTCAGTGTGTGGGGAAGGGTTTCAGTGTGTGGGGATTGTGTTTCAGTGTTTGCGGAAGGGGTTTCAGTGTGTGGGGAAGGTGTTTCAGTGTGTGTGGATGTGTTTCAGTGTGTGGGGAAAGGGTTTCAGTGTGCGGGGATGATTTTCAGTGTGTGGGGAAGGGGTTTCAGTGTGTGGGGATGTGCTTCAGTGAGTGGGGAAGGGTTTTCAGTGTGTGGGGAAGGGTTTCAGAGTGAGAGGAAGTGATTTCAGTGTGTGGGGTTGGGTTTCAGTGTGTGGGGATGGGTTACAAAGTGTGCAGAAGGGGTTTCAGTGAGTGGGGAAGGTGTTTCAGTGTATGGGGATGTGTTTCAGTTTGTGGGGAAGGGGTTTCAGTGTGTGGGGAAGGGGTTTCAGTGTGTGGGTGTGGGGTTTCAGTGTGTGGGGATGGGTTTCAGTGTGTGCAGAAGGGGTTTCAGTGTGTGGGGAAGGTGCTTCAGTATGTGGGGAAGGGGTTTCAGTGTGTGGGGAAGGGGTATCAGTGTGTGGGGTTGGGTTTCACTGTGTGGGGATGGGTTACAAAGTGTGCAGAAGGGGTTTCAGTGTGTGGGGAAGATGTTTCAGCGCATGGGGATGTGTTTCAGTGTGTGGGGAAGGGGTTTCAGTGTGTGGGGAAGGGGTTTCAGTGTGTGGGTGTGGGGTTTCAGTGTGTGGGGATGGGTTTCAGTGTGTGCAGAAGGGGTTTCAGTGTGTGGGGAAGGTGTTTCAGTATGTGGGGAAGGGGTTTCAGTGTGTGGGGAAGGGGTTTCAGTGTGTGGGGAAGGTGTTTCTGTGTGTGGGGATGAGTTTCAATGTGTGGGGATGTGTTTCATTTTGTGGGGAAGGATTTCAGTGTGTGGGGAAGTTGGTTCAGTGTGTGGGGATGGGTTTCAGTGTTTGGGGATGGGTTTCTGTGTGTGGGGCTGGGTTTCTGTGTGTGCGGAAGGGGTTTCAGTGTGTGGGGAAGGTGTTTCAGTGTGTGGGGATGTGTTTCAGTGTGTGTGGAAGTGGTTTCAGTGTGTCGGGAAGGGGTTTCAGTGTGTGGGGAGGGGTTTCAGTGTGTGGGGATGGGTTTCAGTGCTTGGGTATGGGTAACAATGTGTGCGGAATGGGTTTCAGTGTGTGGGGAAGGTATTTCAGTGTGTGGGGCTGTGTTTCAGTGTTTGGGTAAGGGGTTTCAGTGTGTGGGGAAGGGTTTCAGTGTGAGGGTGTGGGGTTTCAGTGTGTGGGGATGGGTTTCAGTGTGTGCGGAAGGGGTTTCAGTGTGTGGGGAAGGGTTTGAGTGTGTGCAGAAGGGGTTTCAGTGTGTGGGGAAGGTGTTTCAGTATGTGGGGAAGGGGTTTCAGTGTGTGGGGAAGGGGTTTCAGTGTGTGGGGAAGGTGTTTCAGTGTGTTGGGAAGGGGTTTCAGTGTGTGGGGAAGGTGTTTCTGTGTGTGGGAATGAGTTTCAATGTGTGGGGATGTGTTTCATTTTGTGGGGAAAGATTTCAGTGTGTGGGGAAGGGATTTCAGTGGGTGGGGAAGGTGTTTCAGTGTGTGCGCAAGGAGTTTCAGTGTGTGCGGAAGGTGTTTCAGTGTGTGGGGAAAGGGTTTCAGTGTGTGGGGATTGTGTTTCAGTGTTTGCGGAAGGGGTTTCAGTCTGTGGGGAAGGTGTTTCAGTGTGTGTGGATGTGTTTCAGTGTGTGGGGAAAGGGTTTCAGTGTGCGGGGATGATTTTCAGTGTGTGGGGAAGGGGTTTCAGTGTGTGGGGATGTGCTTCAGTGAGTGGGGAAGGGTTTTCAGTGTGTGGGGAAGGGTTTCAGAGTGAGAGGAAGTGATTTCAGTGTGTGGGGTTGGGTTTCAGTGTGTGGGGATGGGTTACAAAGTGTGCAGAAGGGGTTTCAGTGAGTGGGGAAGGTGTTTCAGTGTATGGGGATGTGTTTCAGTTTGTGGGGAAGGGGTTTCAGTGTGTGGGGAAGGGGTTTCAGTGTGTGGGTGTGGGGTTTCAGTGTGTGGGGATGGGTTTCAGTTTGTGCAGAAGGGGTTTCAGTGTGTGGGGAAGGTTTTTCAGTATGTGGGGAAGGGGTTTCAGTGTGTGGGGAAGGGGTTTCAGTGTGTGGGGTTGGGTTTCAGTGTGTGGGGATGGGTTACAAAGTGTGCAGAAGGGGTTTCAGTGTGTGGGGAAGATGTTTCAGCGCATGGGGATGTGTTTCAGTGTGTGGGGAAGGGGTTTCAGTGTGTGGGGAAGGGGTTTCAGTGTGTGGGTGTGGGGTTTCAGTGTGTGGGGATGGGTTTCAGTGTGTGCAGAAGGGGTTTCAGTGTGTGGGGAAGGTGTTTCAGTATGTGGGGAAGGGGTTTCAGTGTGTGGGGAAGGGGTTTCAGTGTGTGGGGAAGGTGTTTCTGTGTGTGGGGATGAGTTTCAATGTGTGGGGATGTGTTTCATTTTGTGGGGAAGGATTTCAGTGTGTGGGGAAGTTGGTTCAGTGTCTGGGGATGGGTTTCAGTGTTTAGGGATGGGTTTCTGTCTGTGGGGCTGGGTTTCTGTGTGTGCGGAAGGGGTTTCAGTGTGTGGGGAAGGTGTTTCAGTGTGTGGGGATGTGTTTCAGTGTGTGTGGAAGTGGTTTCAGTGTGTCGGGAAGGGGTTTCAGAGTGTGGGGAGGGGTTTCAGTGTGTGGGGATGGGTTTCAGTGCGTGGGTATGGGTAACAATGTGTGCGGAATGGGTTTCAGTGTGTGGGGATGGTATTTCAGTGTGTGGGGATGTGTTTCAGTGTTTGGGTAAGGGGTTTCAGTGTGTGGGGAAGGGTTTCAGTGTGAGGGTGTGGGGTTTCAGTGTGTGGGGATGGGTTTCAGTGTGTGCGGAAGGGGTTTCAGTGTGTGGGGAAGGGTTTGAGTGTGTGTGGAAGGGGTTTCAGTGTGTGGGGAAGGAGTTTCAGTGTGCAGGGAAGGGGTTTCAGTGTGTGGGGAAGTGTTTCAGTGTGTGGGGAAGGATTACAGTGTGTGGGGACGGTGTTTCAGTGAGTGGGGAATGGGTTTCAGTGTGTGGGGAAGGGTTTCAGTGTTTGCGGAAGTGGTTTCACTGTGTGGGGAAGGGTTTCAGTGTGTGGGGATGGTGTTTCAGTGTGTGCGGAAGGGGTTTCAGTGTGTGGGGAAGGTGTTTCAGTGTATGGGGAAGGTGTTTCAGTGTGTGGGGAAGGGGTTTCAGTGTGTGGAGAACGTGTTTCAGTGTGTGGGGAACGGTTTCAGTGTGTGGGGAAGGGGTATCCGTGTGTGAGGAAGGTGTTTCAGTGTCTGATGAAGGTATTTCAGTGTGTGGGGAAGGGATTTCTGTGTGTGGGGAAGGTGTTTCAGTGTGTGCGGGAGGTGTTTCAGTGTGTGGGGAAGGGGTTTCAGTGTGTGGGGAAGATGTTTCAGTGTGTGGGGAAGGTGTTTCAGTGTGTGGGGATGGGTTTCAGTGTGTGGGGATGGATTTCAGTGTGTGGGGATGGGTGTCAGTGTGTGCGGAAGGGGTATCAGTATGTGGGAAAGGTGTTTCTGTGCGTGGGGTGGAGTTTCAGTGTGTGGGGAAGGGGGTTCATTGTGTGGGGAAGGTGTTTCAGTATGTGGGGAAGGGGTTTCAGTGTGTGGGGAAGGGGTTTCAGTGTGTGGGGAAGGTGTTTCAGTGTGTAGGGAAGGGGTTTCAGTGTGTGGGGAAGGTGTTTCTGTGTGTGGGAATGAGTTTCAATGTGTGGGGATGTGTTTCATTTTGTGGGGAAAGATTTCAGTGTGTGGGGAAAGGATTTCAGTGTGTGGGGAAGGTGTTTCAGTGTGTGCGCAAGTAGTTTCCGTGTGTGCGGAAGGTGTTTCAGTGTGTGGGGAAAGGGTTTCAGTGTGTGGGGATTGTGTTTCAGTGATTGTGGAAGGGGTTTCAGTCTGTGGGGAAGGTGTTTCAGTGTGTGTGGATGTGTTTCAGTGTGTGGGGAAAGGGTTTCAGTGTGCGGGGATGATTTTCAGTGTGTGGGGAAGGGGTTTCAGTGTGTGGGGATGTGCTTCAGTGAGTGGGGAATGGTTTTCAGTGTGTGGGGAAGGGTTTCAGAGTGAGAGGAAGTGATTTCAGTGTGTGGGGTTGGGTTTCAGTGTGTGGGGATGGGTTACAAAGTGTGCAGAAGGGGTTTCAGTGTGTGAGGAAGGTGTTTCAGTGTATGGGGATGTGTTTCACTGTGTGGGGAAGGGGTTTCAGTGTGTGGGGAAGGGGTTTCAGTGTGTGTGTGTGGGGTTTCAGTGTGTGGGGATGGGTTTCAGTGTGTGCAGAAGGGGTTTCAGTGTGTGGGGAAGGTGCTTCAGCATGTGGGGAAGGGGTTTCAGTGTGTGGGGAAGGGGTTTCAGTGTGTGGGGTTGGGTTTCAGTGTGTGGGGATGGGTTACAAAGTGTGCAGAAGGGGTTTCAGTGTGTGGGGAAGGTGTTTCAGTGTATGGGGATGTGTTTCAGCGTGTGGGGAAGGGGTTTCAGTGTGTGGGGAAGGGGTTTCAGTGTGTGGGTGTGGGATTTCAGTGTGTGGGGATGGGTTTCAGTGTTTGCAGAAGGGGTTTCAGTGTGTGGGGATGGTGTTTCAGTATGTGGGGAAGGGGTTTCAGTGTGTGGGGAAGGGGTTTCAGTGTGTGGGGAAGGTGTTTCAGTGTGTAGGGAAGGGGTTTCAGTGTGTGGGGAAGGTGTTTCTGTGTGTGGGGATGAGTTTCAATGTGTGGGGATGTGTTTCATTTTGTGGGGAAAGATTTCAGTGTGTGGGGAAAGGATTTCAGTGTGTGGGGAAGGTGTTTCAGTGTGTGCGCAAGGAGTTTCCGTGTGTGCGGAAGGTGTTTCAGTGTGTGGGGAAAGGGTTTCAGTGTGTGGGGATTGTGTTTCAGTGGTTGTGGAAGGTGTTTCAGTCTGTGGGGAAGGTGTTTCAGTGTGTGTGGATGTGTTTCAGTGTGTGGGGAAAGGGTTTCAGTGTGCGGGGATGATTTTCAGTGTGTGGGGAAGGGGTTTCAGTGTGTGGGGATGTGCTTCAGTGAGTGGGGAAGGGTTTTCAGTGTGTGGGGAAGGGTTTCAGAGTGAGAGGAAGTGATTTCAGTGTGTGGGGTTGGGTTTCAGTGTGTGGGGATGGGTTACAAAGTGTGCAGAAGGGGTTTCAGTGTGCGGGGAAGGTGTTTCAGTGTATGGGGATGTGTTTCAGTGTGTGGGGAAGGGGTTTCAGTGTGTGGGGAAGGGGTTTCAGTGTTTGTGTGTGGGGTTTCAGTGTGTGGGGATGGGTTTCAGTGTGTGCAGAAGGGGTTTCAGTGTGCGGGGAAGGTGCTTCAGCATGTGGGGAAGGGGTTTCAGTGTGTGGGGAAGGGGTTTCAGTGTGTGGGGTTGGGTTTCAGTGTGTGGGGATGGGTTACAAAGTGTGCAGAAGGGGTTTCAGTGTGTGGGGAAGGTGTTTCAGTGTATGGGGATGTGTTTCAGTGTGTGGGGAAGGGGTTTCAGTGTGTGGGGAAGGGGTTTCAGTGTGTGGGTGTGAGATTTCAGTGTGTGGGGATGGGTTTCAGTGTGTGCAGAAGGGGTTTCAGTGTGTGGGGAAGGTGTTTCAGTATGTGGGGAAGGGGTTTCAGTGTGTGGGGAAGGGGTTTCAGTGTGTGGGGAAGGTGTTTCAGTGTGTAGGGAAGGGGTTTCAGTGTGTGGGGAAGGTGTTTCTGTGTGTGGGGATGAATTTCAATGTGTGGGGATGTGTTTCATTTTGTGGGGAAAGATTTCAGTGTGTGGGGAAGTTGGTTCAGTGTGTGGGGATGGTTTTCAGTGTTTGGGGATGGGTTTCTGTGTGTGGGGCTGGGTTTCTGTGTGTGCGGAAGGGGTTTCAGTGTGTGGGGAAGGTGTTTCAGTGTGTGGGGATGTGTTTCAGTGTGGGTGGAAGTGGTTTCAGTGTGTCGGGAAGGGGTTTCAGTGTGTGGGGAGGGGTTTCAGTGTGTGGGGATGGGTTTCAGTGCGTGGGTATGGGTTACAATGTGTGCGGAATGGGTTTCAGTGTGTGGGGAAGGTATTTCAGTGTGTGGGGATGTGTTTCAGTGTTTGGGTAAGGGGTTTCAATGTGTGGGGAAGGGGTTTCAGTGTGAGGGTGTGGGGTTTCAGTGTGTGGGGATGGATTTCAGTGAGTGCGGAAGGGGTTTCAGTGTGTGGGGAAGGGTTTGAGTGTGTGTGGAAGGGGTTTCCGTGTGTGGGGAAGGAGTTTCAGTGTGCAGGGAAGGTGTTTCAGTGTGTGGGGAAGTGTTTCAGTGTGTGGGGAAGGGTTACAGTGTGTGCGGACGGTGTTTCAGTGAGTGGGGAATGGGTTTCAGTGTGTGGGGAAGGGTTTCAGTGTTTGCGGAAGTCATTTCACTGTTTGTGGAAGGGTTTCAGTGTGTGGGGATGGTGTTTCAGTGTGTGCGGAAGGGGTTTCAGTGTGTGGGGAAGGTGTTTCAGTGTATGGGGAAGGTGTTTCAGTGTGTGGGGAAGGGGTTTCAGTGTGTGGAGAACGTGTTTCAGTGTGTGGGGAACGGTTTCAGTGTGTGAGGAAGGGGTATCAGTGTGTGAGGAAGGTGTTTCAGTGTCTGATGAAGGTATTTCAGTGTGTGGAGAAGGGATTTCAGTGTGTGGGGAAGGTGTTTCAGTGTGTGCGGGAGGTGTTTCAGTGTGTGGGGAAGGGGTTTCAGTGTGTGGGGAAGATGTTTCAGTGTGTGGGGAAGGTGTTTCAGTGTGTGGGGATGGGTTTCAGTGTGCGGGGATGATTTTCAGTGTGTGGGGAAGGGGGTTCAGTGTGTGGGGATGTGCTTCAGTGAGTGGGGAAGTGTTTTCAGTGTGTGGGGAAGGGTTTCAGAGTGAGAGGAAGTGATTTCAGTGTGTGGGGTTGGATTTCAGTGCGTGGGAATGGGTTACAAAGTGTGCAGAAGGGGTTTCCGTGTGTGGGGAAGGTGTTTCAGTGTATGGGGATGTGTTTCAGTGTGTGGGGAAGGGGTTTCAGTGTGTGGCGAAGGGGTTTCAGTGTGTGTGTGTGGGGTTTCAGTGTGTGGGGATGGGTTTCAGTGTGTGCAGAAGGGGTTTCAGTGTGTGGGGAAGGTGCTTCAGCATGTGGGGAAGGGGTTTCAGTGTGTGGGGAAGGGGTTTCAGTGTGTGGGGTTGGGTTTCAGTGTGTGGGGATGGGTTACAAAGTGTGTGGGGAAGGGGTTTCAGTGTGTGGGGAAGGTGTTTCAGTGTATGGGGATGTGTTTCAGTGTGTGCGGAAGGGGTTTCAGAGTGTGGGGAAGGGGTTTCAGTGTGTGGGTGTGGGTTTTCAGTGTGTGGGGATGGGTTTCAGTGTGTGCAGAAGGGGTTTCAGTGTGTGGGGAAGGTGTTTCAGTATGTGGGGAAGGGGTTTCAGTGTGTGGGGAAGGGGTTTCAGTGTGTGGGGAAGGTGTTTCAGTGTGTAGGGAAGGGGTTTCAGTGTGTGGGGAAGGTGTTTCTGTGTGTGGGGATGAGTTTCAATGTGTGGGGATGTGTTTCATTTTGTGGGGAAAAATTTCAGTGTGTGGGGAAGTTGGTTCAGTGTGTGGGGATGGGTTTCAGTGTTTGGGGATGGGTTTCTGTGTGTGGGGCTGGGTTTCTGTGTGTGCGGAAGGGGTTTCAGTGTGCGGGGAAGGTGTTTCAGTGTGTGGGGATGTGTTTCAGTGTGGGTGGAAGTGGTTTCAGTGTGTCGGGAAGGGGTTTCAGTGTGTGGGGAGGTGTTTCAGTGTGTGCGGATGGGTTTCAGTGCGTGGGTATGGGTTACAATGTGTGCGGAATGGGTTTCAGTGTGTGGGGAAGGTATTGCAGTGTGTGGGGATGTGTTTCAGTGTTTGGGTAAGGGGTTTCAATGTGTGGGGAAGGGGTTTCAGTGTGAGGGTGTGGGGTTTCAGTGTGTGGGGATGGGTTTCAGTGTGTGCGGAAGGGGTTTCAGTGTGTGGGGAAGGGTTTGAGTGTGTGTGGAAGGGGTTTCAGTGTGTGGGGAAGGAGTTTCAGTGTGCAGGGAAGGGGTTTCAGTGTGTGGGGATGTGTTTCAGTGTGTGGGGAAGGGTTACAGTGTGTGCGGACGGTGTTTCAGTGAGTGGGGAATGGGTTTCAGTGTGTGGGGAAGAGTTTCAGTGTTTGCGGAAGTCATTTCACTATGTGGGGAAGGGTTTCAGTGTGTGGGGATGGTGTTTCAGTGTGTGTGGAAGGGGTTTCAGTGTGTGAGGAAGGTGTTTCAGTGTCTGATGAAGGTATTTCAGTGTGTGGGGAAGGGATTTCAGTGTGTGGGGAAGGTGTTTCAGTGTGTGCGGGAGGTGTTTCAGTGTGTGGGGAAGGGGTTTCAGTGTGTGGGGAAGATGTTTCAGTGTGTGGGGAAGGTGTTTCAGTGTGTGGGGATGGGTTTCAGTGTGTGGGGATGGATTTCAGTGTGTGGGGATGGGTGTCAGTGTGTGCGGAAGGGGTATCAGTATGTGGGGAAGGTGTTTCTGTGTGTGGGGTGGAGTTTCAGTGTGTGGGGAAGGGGGTTCATTGTGTGGTGAAGGCGTTTCAATGTGTGGGGATGGGTTTCAGTGTGTGGGGATGGACTTCAATGTGTGCGGAAGGGGTTTCAGTGTGTGGGCAAGGTGTTTCAGTGTGTGGGGAAGGGTTAAAGTGTGTGGGGACGGTGTTTCAGTGCGTGGGGAATGGGTTTCAGTGTGTGGGGAAGGGTTTCAGTTTTTGCGGAAGGGGTTTCACTGTGTGGGGAAGGGTTTCAGTGTGTGGGGATGGTGTTTCAGTGTGTGCAGAAGGGGGTTCAGTGTGTGGGGAAGGGGTTTCAGTGTGTGGGGATGGACTTCAATGTGTGCGGAAGGGGTTTCAGTGTGTGGGCAAGGTGTTTCAGTGTGTGGGGATGGGTTTCAGTGTGTGGGGAGGGTGTTTAAGTGTGTGGGGAAGGTGTTTCAGTGTGTGGGGAAGGGGTTTCAGAGTTTGCGTAATTGTTTCAGTGTGTGGGGAAGGGGTTTCAGTGAGTGGGGAATGTGTTTCAGAGTGTGGGGAAGGGTTTCAGTGTGTGGGGAAGGGTTTTGAGTGTGTGGGGAAGGGGTTTCAGTGTGTGGGGAAGGGGTTTCACTGTGTGGGGATGTGTTTCAGTGTGTGAGGAAGGGGTTTCAGTGTGTGGGGAAGGGTTTCACTGTGTGCGGAAGTGGTTTCAGTGTATGGGGAAGGGGTCTCAGTGTGTGGGGAATGTGTTTCAGTGTGTGCGGAAGGGGTTTCAGTGTGTGGGGAAGAGGTTTCAGTGTGTGGGGAAGGTGTTTCAGTGTGTGCGGAAGAAGTTTCAGTGTATGCGATAAGGGGTTCAGTGTGTGGGGAAGGGGTTTCAGTGTGTGGGGAAGGTGTTTCAGCGTGTGCGGAAGGGTTTTCAGTGTGTGGGGAAGGGGTTTCAGTGTGTGGGGAAGGTGTTTCAGTGTGTGCGGAAGAGGTTTCAGTGTGTGCGATAAGGGTTTCAGTGTGTGGGGAAGAGGTTTCAGTGTGTGGAAAAGGTGTTACACTGTGTGCGGAAGGGTTTTCAGTGGGTGGGGAAGGGGTTTGAGTGTGTGGGGAAGGGTTTCACTGCGTGCAGAATGGGTTTCAGTGTGTGGGGAAGGAGTTTCAGTGTGTGGGGAAGGTGTTTCAGTGTGTGGGGAAGGGGTTTCAGTGTGTGGGGATTTGTTTCAGTGTGTGCGGAAGGGCTTTCAGTGTGTGGGGATGAGTTTCAGTGTGTGGGGAAGGTGTTTCTGTGTGTGGGGCAGGGCTTCAGTGTGTGCGGAAGGTGTTTCAGTGTGTGGGGAAGGTGTTTCGGTATGTGCGGAAGGGGTTTCAGTGTTGTGGGGAAGGGGTTTCAGTGTGTGGGGATGTGTTTCAGTGTTTGGGTAAGGGGTTTCAGTGTGTGGGGAAGGGGTTTCAGTGTGAGGGTGTGGGGTTTCAGTGTGTGGGGATGGGTTTCAGTGTGTGCGGAAGGGGTTTCAGTGTGTGGTGAAGGGTTTGAGTGTGTGTGGAAGGGGTTTCAGTGTGTGGGGAAGGAGTTTCAGTGTGTGTGGAAGGTGTTTCAGCATGTGCGGAAGGGGTTTCAGTATGTGGGGAAGCGGTTTCAGAGTGTGGGGAAGGGTTTCAGTGTGTGGGGAAGGGTTTCAGTGTGTGGGGAAGGTGTTTCAGTGTGTGGGGAAGGGGTTTCAGTGTATGGTGAAGGGTTTCAGTGTGTGGGGAAGGGGTTTCAGTGTGTGGGGAAGGGGTTTCAGTGTGCTGGGAAGGGGTTTCAGTGTGTGGGGAAGTGTTTCAGTGTGTGGGGAAGGGTTACAGTGTGTGGGGGCGGTGTTTCAGTGAGTGGGGAATGGGTTTCAGTGTGTGGGGAAGGGATTCAGTGTTTGCGGAAGGGGTTTCACTCTGTGGGGAAGGGTTTCAGTGTGTGGGGATGGTGTTTCCGTGTGTGCGGAAGGGGTTTCAGTGTGTGGGGATGGGTTTCAGTGTGTGGGGATGTACTTCAATGTGTGCGGAAGGGGTTTCAGTGTGTGGGCAAGGTATTTCAGTGTGTGGGGATGGGTTTCAGTGTGTGGGGAAGGTGTTTAAGTGTGTGGGGAAGGTGTTTCAGTGTGTGGGGAAGGGGTTTCAGAGGTTGGGTAATTGTTTCAGTGTGTGGGGAATGTGTTTCAGAGTGTGGGGAAGGGTTTCAGTGTGTGGCGAAGGGTTTTGAGTGTGTGGGGAAGGGGCTTCAGAGTGTGGGGAAGGGGTTTTAGTGTGTGGGGATGTGTTTCAGTGTGTGAGGAAGTGGTTTCAGTGTGTGGGGAAGGGTTTCACTGTGTGCGGAAGTGGTTTCAGTGTGTGGGGAAGGGGTTTCAGTGTGTGGGGAAGGTGTTTCAGTGAGTGCAGAAGGGGTTTCAGTGTGTGGGGAAGAGGTTTCAGTGTGTGGGGAAGGTGTTTCAGTGTGTGCGGAAGGGGTTTCAGTCAGAGCTGAAGTCGTTTCAGTGTGTGGGGAAGGGGTTTCTTTGTGTGGGGATGGGGTTTCAGTGTGTGGGGAATGTGTTTCAGTGTCTTTGGAAAGTTTTCAGTGTGTGGGCAATGTGTTTCAGTGTGTGGTGAATGGGTATCAGTGTTTGGGGAACGGTTTCAGTGTGTGGGGAAGGGGTTTCAGTGTGTGGGAAAGGGGTTTCAGTGTGAGGGGAAGGGTTTCAGTTTTTGGTGAAGGGTTTCAGTGTGTGGGGAAGGGGTATCAGTGTGTGAGGAAGGGGATTCAGTACCTGGGGAAGGGTTTCAGTGTGTGGGGATGGGGTTTCAGTGTGTGGGGAAGGGGTTTCAGTGTGTGGGGAACTGTTTCAGTGTGTGGGGAAGGATTACAGTGTCAGGGGACGGGGTTTCAGTGTGTGGGGATGAGTTTCAGTGTGTGAGGAAGGGGTTTCAGTGTGTGGGGAAGGGTTTCACTGTATGCGGAAGTGGTTTCAGTGTGTGGGGAAGGGGTTTCAGTGTGTGGGGAAGGGGTTTCAGTGTGTGCGGAAGGGGTTTCAGTGTGTGGGGAAGAGGTTTCAGTGTGTGGGGAAGGTGTTTCAGTGTGTGCGGAAGAGGTTTCAGTGTGTGCGATAAGGGGTTCAGTGTGTGGGGAAGGGGTTTCAGTGTTTGGGGAAGGTGTTTCAGCGTGTGCGGAAGGGGTTTCAGTGTGTGGGGAAGGGGTTTCAGTGTGTGGGGAAGGTGTTTCAGTGTGTGCGGAAGAGGTTTCAGTGTGTGCGATAAGGGTTTCAGTGGGTGGGGAAGGGGTTTCAGTGTGTGGGGAAGGTGTTACAGTGTGTGCGGAAGGGTTTTCAGTGTGTGGGGAAGGGGTTTCACTGCGTGCAGAATGGGTTTCAGTGTGTGGGGAAGGAGTTTCAGTTTGTGGGGAAGGTGTTTCAGTGTGTGGGGAAGGGGTTTCAGTGTGTGGGGATTTGTTTCAGTATGTGCAGAAGGGCTTTCAGTGTGTGGGGATGAGTTTCAGTGTGTGGGAATGTGTTTCTGTGTGTGGGGCAGGGCTTCAGTGTGTGCGGAAGGGGTTTCAGTGTGTGGGGAAGGTGTTTCGGTATGTGCGGAAGGGGTTTCAGTGTTGTGGGGAAGGGGTTTCAGTGTGTGGGGAAGGTGTTTCAGTGTGTGTGGAAGGGGTTTCCGTCAGAGCGGAAGGCGTTTCAGTGTGTGGGGAAGGGGTTTCTTTGTGTGGGGAAGGGGTTTCAGTGTGTGGGGAATGTGCTTCAGTGTCTTTGGAAGGTTTTCAGTGTGTGGGCAATGTGTTTCAGTGTGTGGTGAATGGGTATCAGTGTTTGGGGAACGGTTTCAGTGTGTGGGGAAGGGGTTTCAGTGTGTGGGAAAGGGGTTTCAGTGTGAGGGGAAGGGTTTCAGTTTTTGGTGAAGGGTTTCAGTGTGTGGGGAAGGGGTATCAGTGTGTGAGGAAGGGGATTCAGTGTCTGGGGAAGGGTTTCAGTGAGTGGGGATGGGGTTTCAGTGTGTGGGGAAGGGGTTTCAGTGTGTGGGGATGTGCTTCAGTGAGTGGGGAAGGGTTTTCAGTGTGTGGGGAAGGGTTTCAGAGTGAGAGGAAGTGATTTCAGTGTGTGGGGTTGGGTTTCAGTGTGTGGGGATGGGTTACAAATTGTGCAGAAGGGGTTTCAGTGTGTGGGGAAGGTGTTTCAGTGTATGGGGATGTGTTTCAGTGTGTGGGGAAGGGGTTTCAGTGTGTGGGGAAGTGGTTTCAGTGTGTGGGGAAGGTGTTTCAGTGTGTAGGGAAGGGGTTTCAGTGTGTGGGGAAGGTGTTTCTGTGTGTGGGAATGAGTTTCAATGTGTGGGGATGTGTTTCATTTTGTGGGGAATGATTTCAGTGTGTGGGGAAGGGACTTCAGTGTGTGGGGAAGGTGTTTCAGTGTGTGCGCAAGGAGTTTCAGTGTGTGCGGAAGGTGTTTCAGTGTGTGGGGATGTGTTTCAGTGTTTGGGTAAGGAGTTTCAGTGTGTGGGGAAGGGGTTTCAGTGTGAGGGTGTGGGGTTTCAGTGTGTGGGGATGGGTTTCAGTGTGTGCGGAAGGGGTTTCAGTGTGTGGGGAAGGGTTTGAGAGTGTGTGGAAGGGGTTTCAGTGTGTGGGGAAGGAGTTTCAGTGTGCAGGGAAGGGGTTTCAGTGAGTGGGGAAGTGTTTCAGTGTGTGGGGAAGGGTTACAGTGTGTGGGGACGGTGTTTCAGTGAGTGGGGAATGGGTTTCAGTGTGTGGGGAAGGGTTTCAGTGTTTGCGGAAGGGGTTTCACTGTGTGGGGAAGGGTTTCAGTGTGTGGGGATGGTGTTTCAGTGTGTGCGGAAGGGGTTTCAGTGTGTGGGGAAGGTGTTTCAGTTTATGGGGAAGGTGTTTCAGTGTGTGGGGAAGGGGTTTCAGTGTGTGGAGAACGTGTTTCAGTGTGTGGGGAACGGTTTCAGTGTGTGGGGAAGGGGTATCAGCGTGTGAGGAAGGTGTTTCAGTGTCTGATGAAGGTATTTCAGTGTGTGGGGAAGGGATTTCAGTGTGTGGGGAAGGTGTTTCAGTGTGTGCAGGAGGTGTTTCAGTGTGTGGGGAAGGGGTTTCAGTGTGTGGGGAAGATGTTTCAGTGTGTGGGGAAGGTGTTTCAGTGTGTGGGGAAGGGGTTTCAGTGTGTGGGGATGGGTTTCAGTGTGTGGGGATGGATTTCAGTGTGTGGGGATGGGTGTCAGTGTGTGAGGAAGGGGTATCAGTATGTGGGGAAGGTGTTTCTGTGTGTGGGGTGGAGTTTCAGTGTGTGGGGATGGGGGTTCATTGTGTGGTGAAGGGGTTTCTGTGTGTGGGGATGGGTTTCAGTGTGTGGGCATGGACTTCAATGTGTGCGGAAGGGGTGTCAGTGTGTGGGCAAGGTGTTTCAGTGTGTGGGGATGGGTTTCAGTGTGTGGGTAAGGTGTTTAAGTGTGTGGGGAAGGTGTTTCAGTGCGTGGGTATGGGTTACAATGTGTGCGGAATGGGTTTCAGTGTGTGGGGAAGGTATTTCAGTGTGTGAGGATGTGTTTCAGTGTTTGGGTAAGGGGTTTCAGTGTGTGGGGAAGGGGTTTCAGTGTGAGGGTGTGGAGTTTCAGTGTGTGGGGATGGGTTTCAGTGTGTGCGGAAGGGGTTTCAGTGTGTGGGGAAGGGTTTGAGTGTGTGTGGAAGGGGTTTCAGTGTGTGGGGAAGGAGTTTCAGCATGTGCGGAAGGGGTTTCAGTATGTGGGGAAGCGGTTTCAGTGTGCAGGAAACGGGTTTCAGTTTGTGGGGAAGTGTTTCAGTGTGTGGGTAAGGGTTACAGTGTGTGGGGACGGTGTTTCAGTGAGTGGGGAATGGGTTTCAGTGTGTGGGGAAGGGATTCAGTGTTTGCGGAATGGGTTTCACTGTGTGGGGAAGGGTTTCAGTGTGTGGGGATGGTGTTTCTGTGTGTACGGAAGGGGTTTCAGTGTGTAGGGATGGGTTTCAGTGTGTGGGGATGGACTTCAATGTGTGCAGAAGGGGTTTCAGTGTGTGGGCAATGTGTTTCAGTGTGTGGGGATGGGTTTCAGTGTGTGGGGAAGGTGTTTAAGTGTGTGGGGAAGGTGTTTCAGTGTGTGGGGAAGGGGTTTCAGAGTTTGGGTAATTGTTTCAGTGTGTGGGGAAGGGGTTTCAGTGAGTGGGGAATGTGTTTCAGAGTGTGGAGAAGGGTTTTAGTGTGTGGGGAAGGGGTTTCAGTGTGTGGGGAAGGGGTTTCAGTGTGTGGGGAAGGGGTTTCAGTGTGTGGGGATGTGTTTCAGTGTGTGAGGAAGGGGTTTCAGTGTGTGGGGAAGGGTTTCACTGTGTGCGGAAGTGGTTTCAGTGTGTGGGGAAGGGGTTTCAGTGTGTGGGGAAGGTGTTTCAGTGTGTGCGGAAGGGGTTTCAGTGTGTGGGGAAGAGGTTTCAGTGTGTGGGGAAGGTGTTTCAGTGTGTGCGGAAGAGGTTTCAGTGTGTGCGATAAGGGGTTCAGTTTGTGGGGAAGGGGTTTCAGTGTGTGGGGAAGGTGTTTCAGTTTGTGCGGAAGGGGTTTCAGTGTGTGGGGAAGGGGTTTCAGTGTGTGGGGAAGGTGTTTCAGTGTGTGCGGAAGAGGTTTCAGTGTTTGCGATAAGGGTTTCATTGTGTGGGGAAGGGGTTTCAGTGTGTGGGGAAGGTGTTACAGTGTGTGCGGAAGGGTTTTCAGTGTATGCGGAAGGGGTTTGAGTGTGTGGGGAGGGGTTTCACTGCGTGCAGAATGGGTTTCAGTGTGTGGGGAAGGAGTTTCAGTGTGTGGGGAAGGTGTTTCAGTCTGTGGGGAAGGGGTTTCAGTGCTTGGGGATTTTTTCAGTGTGTGCGGGAGGGTTTTCAGTGTGTGGGGATGAGTTTCAGTGTGTGGGGAAGGTGTTTCTGTGTGTGGGGCCGGGCTTCAGTGTGTGCGGAAGGGGTTTCAGTGTGTGGGGATGGTGTTTCGGTATGTGCGGAAGAGGTTTCAGTGTTGTGGGGAAGGGGTTTCAGTGTGTGGGGAAGGTGTTTCAGTGTGTGCGGAAGGGGCATCAGTCAGAGCGGAAGGCGTTTCAGTGTGTGGGGATGTGGTTTCAGTGTGTGGGGAAGGGGTTTCAGTGTGTGGGAAAGGGGTTTCAGTGTGAGGGGAAAGGTTTCAGTTTTTGGTGAAGGGTTTCAGTGTGTGGGGAAGGGGTATCAGTGTGTGAGGAAGGGGATTCAGTGTCTGGGGAAGGGTTTCAGTGTGTGGGGATGGGGTTTCAGTGTGTGGGGAAGGGGTTTCAGTGTGTGGGGAAGTGTTTCAGTGTGTGGGGAAGGATTACAGTGTCTGGGGACGGGGTTTCAGTGTGTGGGGAAGGGGTTTCAGTGTGTGGGGAACTCTTTCAGTGTGTGCGGAAGTGGTTTCAGTGTGTGGTGAAGGGTTTCAGTGTGTGGGGAAGGTGTTTCAGTGTGTGGGGATGTGTTTCAGTATGTGGGGAAGGGTTTGACTGAGTGCAGAAGGGGTTTCAGTGTTTGGGGAAGGGGTTTCAGTGTGTGGGAAGGTGTTTCAGTGTGTGGGGATGTGTTTCAGTGTGTGGGGAAGGCGTTTCAGTGTGTGGGGATGTGTTTCAGTGTGTGGGGAAGGGGTTTCAGTGTGTGGGGACGGTGTTTCAGTGTGTGGGGAAGGGGTTTCAGTGTGTGGGGAAGAGTTTCACTGTGTTTGGAAGGGGTTTCAGTGTGTGCGGAAGGTGTTTCAGTGTGTGGGGAAGGTGTTTCAGTGTGTGTGGAAGGTGTTTCAGTGTGTGGGGAAGGAATTTCAGTGTGTGGGGAAGGGGTTTCAGTTTGAGCGGAAGGTGTCTCAGTGTGTGGGGAAGTGGTTTCAATGTGTTGGGAAGGAGTTTCATTGTGTGCGGAAGGTGTTTCAGTGTGTGGGGCAGGGGATTCTGTGTGTGGGGAAGGTGTTTCATTGTGGGGGAAGGTGTTTCAGTGTATGGGGAAGGTGTTTCAGTGAGTGGGGAAGGGGTTTCAGTGTGTGGTGAACGTGTTTCTGTGTGTGGGGAAAGGTTTCAGTGTGTGGGGAAGGGGTATCAGTGTGTGAGGAAGGTGTTTCAGTGTCTGGAGAAGGTATTTCAGTTTGTTGGGTAGGGATTTCAGTGTGTGGGGAAGGTGTTTCAGTGTGTGCGGGAGGTGTTTCAGTGTGTGGGTATGGGCTTCAATGTGTGGGGATGGGTTTCAGTGTGTGGGGATGGGTGTCAGTTTGTGCGGAAGTGGTATCAGTATGTGGGGAATGTGTTTCTGTGTGTGGGGTGGTGTTTCAGTGTGTGGGGAAGGGGGTTCAGTGTGTGGGGAAGGGGTTTCAGTGTGTGGGGATGGGTTTCAGTGTGTGGGGATGGACTTCTGTGTGTGAAAAAGTGTTTCAGTGTGTGGGCAAGGTGTTTCAGTGTGTGGGGAAGGGTTTCAATGTGTGGGGAAGGAGGTTAAGTGTGTGGGGAAGGTGTTTCAGTGTGTGGGGAAGGGGTTTCAGAGTTTGGGTAATTGTTTCAGTCAGTGGGGAAGGGGTTTCAGTGAGTGGGGAAGGTGTTTCAGAGTGTGGGGAAGGGTTTCAGTGTGTGGGGAAGGGTTTTGAGTTAGTGGGGAAGGGGTTTCAGTGTGTGGGGAAGGGGTTTCAGTTTGTGGGATGTGTTTCAGTGTGTGAGAAAGGGGTTTCAGTGTGTGGGGAAGGGTTTCACTTTGTGCGGAAGTGGTTTCAGTGTGTGGGGAAGAGGTTTCAGTGTGTGGGGAAGGTGTTTCCGTGTGTGCGGAAGGGGTTTCAGTGTGAGGGGAAGGGGTTTCAGTGTGTGGGGAAGGGGTTTCAGTGTGTGGGGTACTATTTCAGTGTGTGCGGAAGTGGTTTCAGTGTGTGGGGAAGGGTTTCAGTGTGTGGGGAAGGTGTTTCAGTGTGTGGGAATGTGTTTCAGTATGTGGGGAAGGGTTTGACTGAGTGCGGAAGGGGTTTCAGTTTTTGGGGAAATGGTTTCTGTATGTGGGGAAGGTGTTTCAGTGTGTGGGGATGTGTTTCAGTGTGTGGGGAAGGCGTTTCAGTGTGTGGGGATGTGTTTCAGTGTGTGGGGAATGTGTTTCAGTGTGTGGGGAAGGGGTTTCAGAGTTTGGGTAATTGTTTCAGTGTGTGGGGAAGGGGTTTCAGTGAGTGGGGAAGGTGTTTCAGAGTGTGGGGAAGGGTTTCAGTGTGTGGGGAAGGGTTTTGAGTGTGTGGGGAAGGGGTTTCAGTGTGTGGGGAAGGGGTTTCAGTGTGTGGGGATGTGTTTCAGTGTGTGAGGAAGGGGTTTCAGTGTGTGGGGAAGGGTTTCACTGTGTGCGGATGGGGTTTCAGTGTGTGGGGAAGGGGTTTCAGTGTGTGGGGAAGGTGTTTCAGTGTGTGCAGAAGGGGTTTCAGTGTGTGGGGAAGGGGTTTCAGTGTGTGGGGAAGGTGTTTCAGCATGTGCGGAAGTGGTTTCAGTGTGTGCGATAAGGGGTTCAGTGTGTGGGGAAGGGGTTTCAGTGTGTGGGGAAGGTGTTTCAGTGTGTGCGGAAGGGGTTTCAGTGTGTGGGGAAGGGGTTTCAGTGTGTGGGGAAGGTGTTTCAGTGTGTGCGGAAGAGGTTTCAGTGTGTGCGATAAGGGTTTCAGTGTGTGGGGAAGGGGTTTCAGTGTTTGGGGAAGGTGTTACAGTGTGTGCGGAAGGGTTTTCAGTGTGTGGGGAAGGGGTTTGAGTGTGTGGGGAAGGGATTCACTGCGTGCAGAATGGGTTTCAGTGTGTGGGGAAGGAGTTTCAGTGTGTGGGGAAGGTGTTTCAGTGTGTGGGGAAGGGGTTTCAGTGTGTGGGGATTTGTTTCAGTGTGTGCGGAAGGGCTTTCAGTGTGTGGGGATGAGTTTCAGTGTGTGGGGAAGGTGTTTCTGTGTGTGGGGCAGGGCTTCAGTGTGTGCGGAAGGGGTTTCAGTGTGTGGGGAAGGTGTTTCGTTATGTGAGGAAGGGGTTTCAGTGTTGTGGGGAAGGTGTTTCAGTGTGTGGGGAAGGTGTTTCAGTGTGTGCGGAAGGGGTTTCAGTCAGAGTGGAAGGCATTTCAGTGTGTGGGGAAGGGGTTTCAGTGTGTGGGGAAGGTGTTTTGGTATGTGCGGAAGGGGTTTCAGTGTGTTTGGAAGGTTTTCAGTGTGTGGGCAATGTGTTTCAGTGTGTGGTGAATGGGTATCAGTGTCTGGGGAAGGGTTTTCAGTGTGTGATGAAGGGGTTTCAGTGTGTGGGGAAGGGTTTCACTGTTTGCGGAAGGGGTTTCAGTGTGTGGGGAAGGGGTTTCATTGTGTGCGGAAGGGTATTCAGTGTGAGGGGAAGGGGTTTCAGTGTGTGGGGAGGGGGTTTCAGTGTGTGGGGAACGGTTTATATGTGTGTGGAAGGGATTTCAGAGTGTGGGGAAGGTGTTTCAGTGTGTGGGGAAGGAGTTTCAGGATGTGGGGAAGGGGTTTCAGTGTGAGGGGAAGGGTTTCAGTTTTTGGTGAAGGGTTTCAGTGTGTGGGGAAGGGGTATCAGTGTGTGAGGAAGGGGATTCAGTGTCTGGGGAAGGGTTTCAGTGCTTCGGGATGGGGTTTCAGTGTGTGGGGAAGGGGTTTCAGTGTGTGGGGAAGTGTTTCAGTGTTTGGGGAAGGATTACAGTGTCTGGGGACGGTGTTTCAGTGTGTGGGGAAGGGGTTTCAGTGTGTGGGGAACTGGTTGAGTGTGTGCGGAAGTGGTTTCAGTGTGTGGGGAAGGGTTTCAGTGTGTGGGGAAGGTGTTTCAGTGTGTGGGGATGTGTTTCAGTATGTGGGGAAGGGTTTGACTGAGTGCGGAAGGGGTTTCAGTGTTTGGTGAAGGGGTTTCAGTGTGTGGGGAAGGTGTTTCAGTGTGTGGGGATGTGTTTCAGTGTGTGGGGAAGGCGTTTCAGTGTGTGGGGATGTGTTTCAGTGTGTGGGGAAGGCGTTTCAGTGTGTGGGGAAGGTGTTTCAGTGTGTGGGGAAGGGGTTTCAGTGTGTGGGGAAGAGTTTCACTGTGTGTGGAAGGGGTTTCAGTGTGTGCGGAAGGGGTTGCAGTGTGTGGGGAAGGTGTTTCAGTGTGTGTGGAAAGTGTTTCAGTGTTTGGGGAAGGAGTTTCAGTGTGTGGCGAAGGGGTTTCAGTTTGAGCGGAAGGTGTTTCAGTGTGTGGTGAAGGTGTTTCAATGTGTTGGGAAGGTGTTTCATTGTGTGGGGAAGGTGTTTCAGTGGATGGGGAAGGTGTGTCAGTGTGTGGGGAAGGGGTTTCAGTGTGTGGGGAACGTGTTTCTGTGTGTGGGGAACGGTTTCAGTCTGTGGGAAGGGGTATCAGTGTGTGAGGAAGGTGTTTCAGTGTGTGCGGGAGGTGTTTCAGTGTGTGGAGAAAGGGTTTCAGTGTGTGGGGAAGGTGTTTCAGTGTGTGGGGATGGGTTTCAGTGTGTGGGGATGGGTTTCAGTGTGTGGGGATGGGTGTCAGTGTGTGCGGAAGGGGTATCAGTATGTGGGGAATGTGTTTCTGTGTGTGGGGTGGTGTTTCAGTTTGTGGGGAAGGGGGTTCAGTGTGTGGGGAAGGGGTTTCAGTGTGTGGGGATGGACTTCTGTGTGTGAAAATGTGTTTCAGTGTGTGGGCAAGGTGTTTCAGTGTGTGGGGAAGGGTTTCAGTGTGTGGGGAAGGTGTTTAAGTGTTTGGGGAAGGTGTTTCAGTGTGTGGGGAAGGGGTTTCAGAGTTTGGGTAATTATTTCAGTTTGTGGGGAAGGGGTTTCAGTGAGTGGGGAAGGTGTTTCAGAGTGTGGGAAGGGTTTCAGTGTGTGGGGAAGGGTTTTGAGTGTGTGGGGAAGGGGTTTCAGTGTGTGGGGAAGGGGTTTCAGTGTGTGGGGATGTGTTTCAGTGTGTGAGAAAGGGGTTTCAGTGTGTGGGGAAGGGTTTCACTGTGTGCGGAAGTGGTTTCAGTGTGTGGGGAAGGGGTTTCAGTGAGTGGTGAAGGTGTTTCAGTGTGTGCAGAAGGGGTTTCAGTGTGTGGGGAAGGGGTTTCAGTGTGTGGGGAAGGTGTTTCAGTGTGTGCGGAAGAGGTTTCAGTGCGTGCGATAAGTGTTTCAGTGTGTGGGGAAGGGGTTTCAGTGTGTGGGGAAGGTGTTACAGTGTGTGCGGAAGTGTTTTCAGTGTGTGGGGACGGGGTTTCAGTGTGTGGGGACGGGGTTTCAGTGTGTGGGGAACTGTTCCAGTGTGTGCGGAAGTGGTTTCAGTGTGTGGGGAACTGTTTCAGTGTGTGGGGAAGGTGTTTCAGTGTGTGGGGATATGTTT
Organism: Heterodontus francisci; assembly: GCF_036365525.1. Classification (NCBI taxonomy): domain Eukaryota; kingdom Metazoa; phylum Chordata; class Chondrichthyes; order Heterodontiformes; family Heterodontidae; genus Heterodontus; species Heterodontus francisci. Next base: position 132,689,511 of record NC_090378.1, read on the forward strand.
CAGTATGTGGGGAAGGGTTTGACTGAGTGCGGAAGGGGTTTCAGTGTTTGCTGAAGGTGTTTCAGTGTGTGGGGAAGGTGTTTCAGTGTGTGGGGATGTGTTTCAGTGTGTGGGGAAGGCGTTTCAGTGTGTGGGGATGTGTTTCAGTGTGTGGGGAAGGGGTTTCATTGTGTGGGGAAGGTGTTTCAGTGTGTGGGGAAGGGGTTTCAGTGTGTGGGGAAGAGTTTCACTGTGTGTGGAAGGCGTTTCAGTGTGTGGGGAAGGGGTTTCAGTGTGTGGGGAAGGAGTTTCAGTGTGTGGGGAAGGGGTTTCAGTTTGAGCGGAAGGTGTTTCAGTGTGTGGGGAAGGGGTTTCAATGTGTTGGGAAGGTGTTTCAGTGTGTGCGGAAGTTCTTTCAGTGAGTGGGGCAGGGGATTCTGTGTGTGGGGAAGGTGTTTCATTGAGTGGGGAAGGTGTTTCAGTGTATGGGGAAGGTGTTTCAGTGTGTGGGGAAGGGGTTTCAGTGTGTGGGGAACGTGTTTCAGTGTGTGGGGAACGGTTTCAGTGTGTGGGGAAGGGGTATCAGTGTGTGAGGAAGGTGTTTCAGTGTCTGGAGAAGGTATTTCAGTGTGTGGGGAAGGGATTTCAGTGTGTGGGGAAGGTGTTTCAGTGTGTGCGGGAGGTGTTTCGGTGTGTGGGGAAATGGTTTCAGTGTGTGGGGAAGGTGTTTCAGTGTGTGGGGATGGGTTTCAGTGTGTGGGGATGGGTTTCAGTGTGTGGGGATGGGTGGCAGTGTGTGCGGAAGGGGTATCAGTATGTGGGGAATGTGTTTCTGTGTGTGGGGTGGTGTTTCAGTGTGTGGCGAAGGGGGTTCAGTGTGTGGGGAAGGGATTTCAGTGTGTGGGGATGGGTTTCAGTGTGTGGGGATGGACTTCTGTGTGTGCGGAAGGTGTTTCAGTTTGTGGGCAAGGTGTTTCAGTGTGTGGGGAAGGGTTTCAGTCTGTGGGGAAGGTGTTTAAGTGTGTGGGGAAGGTGTTTCAGTATGTGGGGAAGGGGTTTCAGAGTTTGGGTAATTGTTTCAGTGTGTGGGGAAGGAGTTTCAGTGAGTGGGGAAGGTGTTTCAGAGTGTGGGGAAGGGTTTCAGTGTGTGGGGAAGGGTTTTGAGTGTGTGGGGAAGGTGTTTCTGTGTGTGGGGAAGGGGTTTCAGTGTGTGGGGATGTGTTTCAGTGTCTGAGGAAGGGGTTTCAGTGTATGGGGAAGGTTTTCACTGTGTGCGGAAGGGGTTTCAGTGTGTGGGGAAGGGGTTTCAGTGTGTGGGGAAGGTGTTTCAGTTTGTGCAGAAGGGGTTTCAGTGTGTGGGGAAGTCGTTTCAGTGTGTGGGGAAGGCGTTTCAGCGTGTGCGGAAGAGGTTTCAGTGTGTGCGATAAGGGGTTCAGTATGTGGGGAAGGGGTTTCAGTGTGTGGGGAAGGTATTTCAGTGTGTGCGGAAGGGTTTTCAGTGTGTGGGGAAGGGGTTTCAGTGTGTGGGGAAGGTGTTTCAGTGTGTCCGGAAGAGGTTTCAGTGTGTGCGATAAGGGTTTCAGTGTGTGGGAAAGGGGTTTCAGTGTGTGGGGAAGGTGTTACAGTGTGTGCGGAAGGGTTTTCAGTGTGTGGGGAAGGGGTTTGAGTGTGTGGGGAAGGGTTTCACTGCGTGCAGAATGGGTTTCAGTGTGTGGGGAAGGAGTTTCAGTGTGTGGGGAAGGTGTTTCAGTGTGTGGGGAAAGGGTTTCAGTGTGTGGGGATTTGTTTCAGTGTGTGCGGAAGGGCTTTCAGTGTGTGGGGATGACTTTCAGTATGTGGGGAAGGTGTTTCTGTGTGTGGGGCAGGGCTTCAGTGTGTGCGGATGGGGTTTCAGTGTGTGGGGAAGGTGTTTCGGTATGTGCGGAAGGGGTTTCAGTGTTGTGGGGAAGGTGTTTCAGTGTGTGGGGAAGGTGTTTCAGTGTGTGCGGAAGGGGTTTCAGTCAGAGCGGAAGGCGTTTCAGTGTGTGGGGAAGGGGTTTCAGTGTGTGGGGAAGGTGTTTCGGTATGTGCGGAAGGGGTTTCAGTGTGTTTGGAAGGTTTTCAGTGTGTGAGCAATGTGTTTCAGTGTGTGGTGAATGGGTATCAGTGTGTGGGGAAGGGTTTTCAGTGTGTGAGGAAGGGGTTTCAGTGTGTGGGGAAGGGTTTCACTGTGTGCGGAAGGGGTTTCAGTGTGTGGGGAAGGTGTTTCAGTGTGTGGGGAAAGGGTTTCAGTGTGTGGGGATTTGTTTCAGTGTGTGCGGAAGGGCTTTCAGTGTGTGGGGATGACTTTCAGTATGTGGGGAAGGTGTTTCTGTGTGTGGGGCAGGGCTTCAGTGTGTGCGGATGGGGTTTCAGTTTGTGGGGAAGGTGTTTCGGTATGTGCGGAAGGGGTTTCAGTGTTGTGGGGAAGGTGTTTCAGTGTGTGGGGAAGGTGTTTCAGTGTGTGCGGAAGGGGTTTCAGTCAGAGCGGAAGGCGTTTCAGTGTGTGGGGAAGGGGTTTCATTGTGTGGGGAAGGTGTTTCGGTATGTGCGGAAGGTGTTTCAGTGTGTTTGGAAGGTTTTCACTGTGTGGGCAATGTGTTTCAGTGTGTGGTGAATGGGTATCAGTGTGTGGGGAAGGGTTTTCAGTGTGTGAGGAAGGGGTTTCAGTGTGTGGGGAAGGGTTTCACTGTGTGCGGAAGGGGTTTCAGTGTGTGGGGAAGGGGTTTCAGTGTGTGAGGAAGGTGTTTCAGTGTGTGGGGAAGGGTTTTCAGTGTGTGGGGAAGGTGTTTCAGTGTGTGGGGAATTGTTTCAGTGTGTGGGGAAGGTGTTTCAGTGTGTGGGGAAGGCTTGCAGTGTGTGGGGAAAGTGTTTCAGTGTGTGCGGAAGGGGTTTCAGTGTGTGGGGAAGGTGTTTTGGTGTGTGGGGAAGGTGTTTCAGTGTGTGGGGCAGGGGTTTCAGTGTGTGGGGAAGGTGTTTCAGTGTGCGGGGAAGGTGTTTCAGTGTGTGGCAAGGTGTTTCAGTGTGTGGGGAAGGGTTTTCAGTGTGTGGGGCAGGTGTTTCAGTATGTGGGGAAGTGTTTCAGTGTGTGGGGAAGGTGTTTCAGTGTGTGGGGAAGGTTTGCAGTGTGTGGGGTAAGTGTTTCAGTGTGTGCAGAAGGGGTTTCAGTGCGTGCGGAAGGTGTTTCAGTGTGTGGGGAAGGGATTCCAGTGTGTGGGGAAGGTGTTTCATTGTGTGGGGTAGTTGTTTCAGTGTGTGGGGAAGGTGTTTCAGTGTGTGGGGAAGGTGTTTCAGAGTTTGGGTAATTGTTTCAGTGTGTGGGGAAGGGGTTTCAGCGAGTGGGGAAGGTGTTTCAGAGTGTGGGGAAGGGTTTCAGTGTGTGGGGAAGGGTTTTGAGTGTGTGGGGAAGGGGTTTCAGTGTGTGGGGAAGGGGTTTCAGTGTGTGTGGATGTGTTTCAGTGTGTGAGGAAGGGGTTTCAGTGTATGGGGAAGGGTTTCACTGTGTGCGGAAGGGGTTTCAGTGTGTGGGGAAGGGGTTTCAGTGTGTGGGGAAGGTGTTTCAGTTTGTGCAGAAGGGGTTTCAGTGTGTGGGGAAGTGGTTTCAGTGTGTGGGGAAGGTGTTTCAGCGTGTGCGGAAGAGGTTTCAGTGTGTGCGATAAGGGGTTCAGTATGTGGGGAAGGGGTTTCAGTGTGTGGGGAAGGTGTTTCAGTGTGTGCGGAAGGGTTTTCAGTGTGTGGGGGAGGGGTTTCAGTGTGTGGGGAAGGTGTCTCAGTGTGTCCGGAAGAGGTTTCAGTGTGTGCGATAAGGGTTTCAGTGTGTGGGGAAGGGGTTTCAGTGTGTGGGGAAGGTGTTACAGTGTGTGCGGAAGGGTTTTCAGTGTGTGGGGAAGGGGTTTGAGTGTGTGGGGAAGGGTTTCACTGCGTGCAGAATGGGTTTCAGTGTGTGGGGAAGGAGTTTCAGTGTGTGGGGAAGGTGTTTCAGTGTGTGGGGAAAGGGTTTCAGTGTGTGGGGATTTGTTTCAGTGTGTGCGGAAGGGCTTTCAGTGTGTGGGGATGACTTTCAGTATGTGGGGAAGGTGTTTCTGTGTGTGGGGCAGGGCTTCAGTGTGTGCGGATGGGGTTTCAGTGTGTGGGGAAGGTGTTTCGGTATGTGCGGAAGGGGTTTCAGTGTTGTGGGGAAGGTGTTTCAGTGTGTGGGGAAGGTGTTTCAGTGTGTGCGGAAGGGGTTTCAGTCAGAGCGGAAGGCGTTTCAGTGTGTGGGGAATGGGTTTCAGTGTGTGGGGAAGGTGTTTCGGTATGTGCGGAAGGTGTTTCAGTGTGTTTGGAAGGTTTTCAGTGTGAGGGCAATGTGTTTCAGTGTGTGGTGAATGGGTATCAGTGTGTGGGGAAGGGTTTTCAGTGTGTGAGGAAGGGGTTTCAGTGTGTGGGGAAGGGTTTCACTGTGTGCGGAAGGGGTTTCAGTGTGTGGGGAAGGTGTGTCAGTGTGTGAGGAAGGTGTTTCAGTGTGTGGGGAAGGGTTTTCAGTGTGTGGGGAAGGTGTTTCAGTGTGTGGGGAATTGTTTCAGTGTGTGGGGAAGGTGTTTCAGTGTGTGGGGAAGGCTTGCAGTGTGTGGGGAAAGTGTTTCAGTGTGTGCGGAAGGGGTTTCAGTGTGTGGGGAAGGTGTTTCGGTGTGTGGGGAAGGTGTTTCAGTGTGTGGGGCAGGGGTTTCAGTGTGTGGGGAAGGTGTTTCAGTGTGCGGGGAAGGTGTTTCAGTGTGTGGCAAGGTGTTTCAGTGTGTGGGGAAGGGTTTTCAGTGTGTGGGGAAGGTGTTTCAGAATGTGGGGATGTGTTTCAGTGTGTGGGGAAGGTGTTTCAGTGTGTGGGGAAGGGTTGCAGTGTGTGGGGAAAGTGTTTCAGTGTGTGCAGAAGGGGTTTCAGTGCGTGCGGAAGGTGTTTCAGTGTGTGGGGAAGGGGTTCCAGTGTGTGGGGAAGGTGTTTCATTGTGTGCGGAAGGGGTTTCAGTTTGTGGGGAAGTGGATTCAGTGTGTGGGGAAGGTGTTTCATTGTGTGGGGTAGTTGTTTCAATGTGTGCGGAAGGGTATTCAGTGTGAGGGGAAGGGGTTTCAGTGTGTGGGGAGGGGGTTTCAGTGTGTGGGGATCGGTTTAACTGTGTGCGGAAGGGGTTTCAGAGTGTGGGGAAGTTGTTTCAATGTGTGGGGAAGGAGTTTCAGTATGTGGGGAAGGGGATTCAGTGTCTGGGGAAGGGTTTCAGTGTGTGGGGATGGGGTTTCAGTGTGTGGGGAAGGGGTTTCAGTGTGTGGGGAAGTGTTTCAGTGTTTGGGGAAGGATTACAGTGTCTGGGGACGGGGTTTCAGTGTGTGGGGAAGGGGTTTCAGTGTGTGGGGAACTGTTTCAGTGTGTGCGGAAGTGGTTTCAGTGTGTGGGGAAGGGTTTCAGTGTGTGAGAAAGGGGTTTCAGTGTGTGGGGAAGGGTTTCACTGTGTGCGGAAGTGGTTTCAGTGTGTGGGGAAGGGGTTTCAGTGAGTGGTGAAGGTGTTTCAGTGTGTGCGGAAGGGGTTTCAGTGTGTGGGGAAGGGGTTTCAGTGTGTGGGGAAGGTGTTACAGAGTGTGGGGACGGGGTTTCAGTGTGTGGGGAACTGTTTCAGTGTGTGCGGAAGTGGTTTCAGTGTGTGGGGAAGGGTTTCAGTGTGTGGGGAAGGTGTTTCAGTGTGTGGGGATATGTTTCAGTATGTGGGGAAGGGTTTGACTGAGTGCGGAAGGGGTTTCAGTGTTTGGGGAAGTTGTTTCAGTGTGTGGGGAAGGTGTTTCAGTGTGTGGGGAAGGCGTTTCAGTGTGTGGGGATGTGTTTCAGTGTGTGGGGAAGGGGTTTCATTGTGTGGGGAAGGTGTTTCAGTGTGTGGGGAAGGGGTTTCAGTGTGTGGGGAAGAGTTTCACAGTGTGTGGAAGGGGTTTCAGTGTATGGGGAAGGGGTTTCACTCTGTGGGGAAGGAAATTCAGTGTGTGGGGAAGGTGTTTCAGTTTGAGCGGAAGGTGTTTCAGTGTGTGGGGAAGGGGTTTCAATGTGTTGGGAAGGTGTTTCAGTGTGTGCGGAAGGTCTTTCAGTGTGTGGGACAGGGGATTCTGTGTGTGGGGATGGTGTTTCATTGTGTGGGGAAGGTGTTTCAGTGTATGGGGAAGGTGTTTCAGTGTGTGGGGAAGGGGTTTCAGAGTGTGGGGAACGTGTTTCAGTGTGTGGGGAACGGTCTCAGTGTGTGGGGAAGGGGTATCAGTGTGTGAGGAAGGTGTTTCAGTGTCTGGAGAAGGTATTTCAGTGTGTGGGGAATGGATTTCAGTGTGTGGGGAAGGTGTTTCAGTGTGTGCGGAAGGGGTTTCAGTATGTGTGGAAGGTGTTTCAATGTGTGCGGAAGTGGTTTCAGTGAGCGGGGATGTGTTTCAGTGTGTGGGGAAGGCGTTTCAGTGTGTGGGGATGTGTTTCAGTGTGTGGGGAAGGGGTTTCAGAGTTTGGGTAATTATTTCAGTGTGTGGGGAAGGGGTTTCAGTGTGTGGGGAAGAGTTTCACAGTGTGTGGAAGGGGTTTCAGTGTGTGGGGAAGGGGTTTCAGTGTGTGGGGAAGGAGTTTCAGTGTGTGGGGAAGGGGTTTCAGTTTGAGCGGAAGGTGTTTCAGTGTGTGGGGAAGGGGTTTCAATGTGTTGGGAAGGTGTTTCAGTGTGTGCGGAAGGTCTTTCAGTGTGTGGGGCAGGGGATTCTGTGTGTGGGGATGGTGTTTCATTGTGTGGGGAAGGTGTTTCAGTGTATGGGCAACGTGTTTCAGTTTGTGGGGAAGGGGTTTCACTGTGTGGGGAACGTGTTTCAGTGTGTGGGGAACGGTTTCAGTGTGTGGGGAAGGGGTATCAGTGTGTGAGGAAGGTGTTTCAGTGTCTGGAGAAGGTATTTCAGTGTGTGGGGAATGGATTTCAGTGTGTGGGGAAGGTGTTTTAGTGTGTGCGGAAGGGGTTTCAGTATGTGTGGAAGGTGTTCCAGTGTGTGCGGACGTGGTTTCAGTGTGTGGGGATGTGTTTCAGTGTGTGGGGAAGGCGTTTCAGTGTGTGGGGATGTGTTTCAGTGTGTGGGGAAGGGGTTTCAGAGTTTGGGTAATTATTTCAGTGTGTGGGGAAGGGGTTTCAGTGTGTGGGGAAGAGTTTCACAGTGTGTGGAAGGGGTTTCAGTGTGTGGGGAAGGGGTTTCAGTGTGTGGGGAAGGAGTTTCAGTGTGTGGGGAAGGGGTTTCAGTTTGAGCGGAAGGTGTTTCAGTGTGTGGGGAAGGGGTTTCAATGTGTTGGGAAGGTGTTTCAGTGTGTGCGGAAGGTCTTTCAGTGTGTGGGGCAGGGGATTCTGTGTGTGGGGATGGTGTTTCATTGTGTGGGGAAGGTGTTTAAGTGTTTGGGGAAGGTGTTTCAGTGTGTGGGGAAGGGGTTTCAGTGTGTGGGGAACGTGTTTCAGTGTGTGGGAACGGTTTCAGTGTGTGGGGAAGGGGTATCAGTGTGTGAGGAAGGTGTTTCAGTGTCTGGAGAAGGTATTTCAGTGTGTGGGGAATGGATTTCAGTGTGTGGGGAAGGTGTTTCAGTGTGTGCGGAAGGGGTTTCAGTATGTGTGGAAGGTGTTTCAGTGTGTGCGGAAGTGGTTTCAGTGTGTGGGGATGTGTTTCAGTGTGTGGGGAAGGCGTTTCAGTGTGTGGGGATGTGTTTCAGTGTGTGCGGAAGGTCTTTCAGTGTGTGGGGCAGGGGATTCTGTGTGTGGGGATGGTGTTTCATATTGTGGGGAAGGTGTTTCAGTGTATGGGGAAGGTGTTTCAGTGTGTGGGGAAGGGGTTTCATTGTGTGGGGAAGGTGTTTCAGTGTGTGGGGAAGGGGTTTCAGTGTGTGGGGAAGAGTTTCACAGTGTGTGGAAGGGGTTTCAGTGTATGGGGAAGGGGTTTCACTCTGTGGGGAAGGAAATTCAGTGTGTGGGGAAGGTGTTTCAGTTTGAGCGGAAGGTGTTTCAGTGTGTGGGGAAGGGGTTTCAATGTGTTGGGAAGGTGTTTCAGTGTGTGCGGAAGGTCTTTCAGTGTGTGGGACAGGGGATTCTGTGTGTGGGGATGGTGTTTCATTGTGTGGGGAAGGTGTTTCAGTGTATGGGGAAGGTGTTTCAGTGTGTGGGGAAGGGGTTTCAGAGTGTGGGGAACGTGTTTCAGTGTGTGGGGAACGGTCTCAGTGTGTGGGGAAGGGGTATCAGTGTGTGAGGAAGGTGTTTCAGTGTCTGGAGAAGGTATTTCAGTGTGTGGGGAATGGATTTCAGTGTGTGGGGAAGGTGTTTCAGTGTGTGCGGAAGGGGTTTCAGTATGTGTGGAAGGTGTTTCAATGTGTGCGGAAGTGGTTTCAGTGAGCGGGGATGTGTTTCAGTGTGTGGGGAAGGCGTTTCAGTGTGTGGGGATGTGTTTCAGTGTGTGGGGAAGGGGTTTCAGAGTTTGGGTAATTATTTCAGTGTGTGGGGAAGGGGTTTCAGTGTGTGGGGAAGAGTTTCACAGTGTGTGGAAGGGGTTTCAGTGTGTGGGGAAGGGGTTTCAGTGTGTGGGGAAGGAGTTTCAGTGTGTGGGGAAGGGGTTTCAGTTTGAGCGGAAGGTGTTTCAGTGTGTGGGGAAGGGGTTTCAATGTGTTGGGAAGGTGTTTCAGTGTGTGCGGAAGGTCTTTCAGTGTGTGGGGCAGGGGATTCTGTGTGTGGGGATGGTGTTTCATTGTGTGGGGAAGGTGTTTCAGTGTATGGGCAACGTGTTTCAGTTTGTGGGGAAGGGGTTTCACTGTGTGGGGAACGTGTTTCAGTGTGTGGGGAACGGTTTCAGTGTGTGGGGAAGGGGTATCAGTGTGTGAGGAAGGTGTTTCAGTGTCTGGAGAAGGTATTTCAGTGTGTGGGGAATGGATTTCAGTGTGTGGGGAAGGTGTTTTAGTGTGTGCGGAAGGGGTTTCAGTATGTGTGGAAGGTGTTCCAGTGTGTGCGGACGTGGTTTCAGTGTGTGGGGATGTGTTTCAGTGTGTGGGGAAGGCGTTTCAGTGTGTGGGGATGTGTTTCAGTGTGTGGGGAAGGGGTTTCAGAGTTTGGGTAATTATTTCAGTGTGTGGGGAAGGGGTTTCAGTGTGTGGGGAAGAGTTTCACAGTGTGTGGAAGGGGTTTCAGTGTGTGGGGAAGGGGTTTCAGTGTGTGGGGAAGGAGTTTCAGTGTGTGGGGAAGGGGTTTCAGTTTGAGCGGAAGGTGTTTCAGTGTGTGGGGAAGGGGTTTCAATGTGTTGGGAAGGTGTTTCAGTGTGTGCGGAAGGTCTTTCAGTGTGTGGGGCAGGGGATTCTGTGTGTGGGGATGGTGTTTCATTGTGTGGGGAAGGTGTTTAAGTGTTTGGGGAAGGTGTTTCAGTGTGTGGGGAAGGGGTTTCAGTGTGTGGGGAACGTGTTTCAGTGTGTGGGAACGGTTTCAGTGTGTGGGGAAGGGGTATCAGTGTGTGAGGAAGGTGTTTCAGTGTCTGGAGAAGGTATTTCAGTGTGTGGGGAATGGATTTCAGTGTGTGGGGAAGGTGTTTCAGTGTGTGCGGAAGGGGTTTCAGTATGTGTGGAAGGTGTTTCAGTGTGTGCGGAAGTGGTTTCAGTGTGTGGGGATGTGTTTCAGTGTGTGGGGAAGGCGTTTCAGTGTGTGGGGATGTGTTTCAGTGTGTGCGGAAGGTCTTTCAGTGTGTGGGGCAGGGGATTCTGTGTGTGGGGATGGTGTTTCATATTGTGGGGAAGGTGTTTCAGTGTATGGGGAAGGTGTTTCAGTGTGTGGGGAAGGGGTTTCAGTGTGTGGGGAACGTGTTTCAGTGTGTGGGGAACGGTTTCAGTGTGTGGGGAAGGGGTATCAGTGTGTGAGGAAGGTGCTTCAGTGTGTGGGGAAGGGGTTTCAGTTTGAGCGGAAGGTGTTTCAGTGTGTGGGGAAGGGATTCCAATGTGTTGGGAAGGTGTTTCATTGTGTGCGGAAGGTGTTTCAGTGAGTGGGGCAGGGGAATCTGCGTGTGGGGAAGGTGTTTCATTGTGTGGGGAAGGTGTTTCAGTGTATGGGGAAGGTGTTTCAGTGTGTGGGGAAGGGGTTTCAGTGTGTGGGGAACGTGTTTCAGTGTGTGGGGAACGGTTTCAGTGTGTGCTGAAGGGGGATCAGTGTGTGAGGAAGGTGTTTCAGTGTCTGGAGAAGGTATTTCAGTGTGTGGGGAAGGGATTTCAGTGTGTGGGGAAGGTGTTTCAGTGTGTGCGGGAGGTGTTTCTGTGTGTGGGGAAAGGGTTTCAGTGTGTGGGGAAGGTGTTTCAGTGTGTGGGGATGGGTTTCAGTGTGTGGGGATGGGTTTCAGTGTGTGGGGATGGGTGTTAGTGTGTGCGGAAGGGGTATCAGTATGTGGGGAATGTGTTTCTGTGTGTGGGGTGGTGTTTCAGTGTGTGGGGAAGGGGGTTCAGTGTGTGGGGAAGGGGTTTCAGTGTGTGGGGATGGGTTTCAGTGTGTGGGGATGGACTTCTGTGTGTGCGGAAAGTGTTTCAGTGTGTGGGCAAGGTGTTTCAGTGTGTGGGGAAGGGTTTCAGTGTGTGGGGAAGGTGTTTCAGTGTGTGGAGAAGGGGTTTCAGAGTTTGTGTAATTGTTTCAGTGTGTGCGGAAGGGGTTTCAGTGAGTGGGGAAGGTGTTTCAGAGTGTGGGGAAGGGTTTCAGTGTGTGGGGAAGGGTTTTGAGTGTGTGGGGAAGGCGTTTCAGTTTGTGGGGAAGGGGTTTCATTGTGTGGGGATGTGTTTCAGTGTGTGAGGAAGGGGTTTCAGTGTGTGGGGAATGTTTTCACTGTGTGCGGAAGTGGTTTCAGTGTGTGGGGAAGGTGTTTCAATGTGTGGGGAAGGGGTTTCAGAGATTGGGTAATTGTTTCAGTGTGTGGGGAAGGGGTTTCAGTGAGTGGGGAAGGTGTTTCAGAGTGTGGGGAAGGGTTTCAGTGTGTGGGGAAGGGTTTTGAGTGTGTGGGGAAGGGGTTTCAGTGTGTGGGGAAGGGGTTTCAGTGTGTGGGGATGTGTTTCACTGTTTAAGAAAGGGGTTTCAGTGTGTGGGGAAGGGTTTCACTGTGTGCGGAAGTGGTTTCAGTGTGTGGGGAAGGGGTTTCAGTGTGTGGGGAAGGGTTTCACTGTGTGCGGAAGTGGTTTCAGTGTGTGGGGAAGGGTTTTCAGTGTGTGGGGAAGGTGTTTCAGAGTGTGTGGAAGGGGTTTCAGTGTGTGGGGAAGGGGTTTCAGTGTGTGGGGAAGGTGTTTCAGTGTGTGCAGAAGAGGTTTCAGTGTGTGGGGAAAGGGTTTCAGTGTGTGGGGAAGGTGTTACAGTGTGTGCAGAAGGGTTTTCAGTGAGTGGGGAAGGGGTTTCAGTGTGTGGGGATGTGCTTCAGTGTGTGGGGAAGGTGTTTGAGTGTGTGGGGAAGGGGTTCACTGTGTGCAGAAGGGGTATCAGTGTGTGGGGAAGGAGTTTCAGTGTGTGGGGAAGGTGTTTCAGTGTGTGGGGAAGGGGTTTCAGTGTGTGGGGATTTGTTTCAGTGTGTGCGGAAGGGCTTTCAGTGTGTGGGGATGTGTTTCAGAGTGTGGGGAAGGTGTTTCTGTGTGTGGGTATGGGTTTCAGTGTGTGCGGAAGGGGTTTCAGTGTGTGGGGATGGGTGTCAGTGTGTGCAGAAGGGGTATCAGTATGTGGGGAATGTGTTTCTGTGTGTGGGGTGGTGTTTCAGTGTGTGGGGAAGGGGGTTCAGTGTATGGGGAAGGGGTTTTAGTGTGTGGGGATGGGTGTCAGTGTGTGAGGATGGACTTCTGTGTGTGAAAAGGTGTTTCAGTGTGTGGGGAAGGGATTTCAGTGTGTGGGGATGGGTTTCAGTGTATGGGGGAGGTGCTTAAGTGTGTGCGGAAGGGGTTTCAGTGTGTGGGGAAGGGGTTTCAGAGTTTGGGTAATTGTTTCAGTGTGTGGGGAAGGGGTTTCAGTGAGTGGGGAAGGTGTTTCAGAGTGTGGGGAAGGGTTTCAGTGTGTGGGGAAGGGTTTTGAGTGTGTGGGGAAGGGGTTTCAGTTTGTGGGGAAGGGGTTTCAGTGTGCGGGGATGTGTTTCAGTGTGTGAGGAAGGGGTTTCAGTGTGTGGTGAAGGGTTTCACTGTGTGCGGAAGTGGTTTCAGTGTGTGGGGAAGGGGTTTCAGTGTGTGGGGAAGGTGTTTCAGAGTGAGCGGAAGGGGTTTCAGTGTGTGGGGAAGGGGTTTCAGTGTGTGGGGAAGGGGTTTCTGTGTGTGGGGAAGGTGTTACAGTGTGTGCAGGAGGATTTTCAGAGTGTGGGGAAGGTGTTTCTGTGTGTGGGTATGGGTTTCAGTGTGTGCGGAAGGGGTTTCAGTGTGTGGGGATGGGTGTCAGTGTGTGCAGAAGGGGTATCAGTATGTGGGGAATGTGTTTCTGTGTGTGGGGTGGTGTTTCAGTGTGTGGGGAAGGGGGTTCAGTGTATGGGGAAGGGGTTTTAGTGTGTGGGGATGGGTTTCAGTGTGTGAGGATGGACTTCTGTGTGTGAAAAGGTGTTTCAGTGTGTGGGCAAGGTGTTTCATGTGTGGGGAAGGGTTTCAGTGTGTGGGGAAGGTGTTTAAGTGTGTGGGGAAGTTGTTTCAGTGTGTGGGGAAGGGTTTTCAGAGTTTGGGTAATTGTTTCAGTGTGTGGGGAAGAGGTTTCAGTGAGTGGGGAAGGTGTTTCAGAGTGTGGGGAAGGGTTTCAGTGTGTGGGGAAGGGTTTTGAGTGTGTGGGGAAGGGGTTTCAGTGTGTGGGGAAGGGGTTTCAGTGTGTGGGGATTTGTTTCAGAGTGTGAGAAAGGTCATTCAGTGTGTGGGGAAGGGTTTCCCAGTGTGCGGAAGTGGTTTCTGTGTGTGGGTAAGGGGTTTCAGTGTGTGGTGAAGGTGTTTCAGTGTGTGCGGAAGGGGTTTTAGTGTTTGGGGAAGGGGTTTCAGTGTGTGGGGAAGGTGTTTCAGTGTGTGCGGAAGAGGTTTCAGTGTGTGCGATAAGGGTTTCAGTGTGTGGGGAAGGGGTTTCAGTGTGTGGGGAAGGTGTTACAGTGTGTGCGGAAGGGTTTTCAGTGTGTGGGGACGGGGTTTCAGTGTGTGGGGAAGGGGTTTCAGTGTGTGGGGAACTGTTTCAGTGTGTGCAGAAGTGGTTTCAGTGTGTGGGGAAGGGTTTCAGTGTGTGGGGAAGGTGTTTCAGTGTGTGGGGATGTGTTTCAGTATGTGGGGAAGTATTTGACTGAGTGCGGAAGGGGTTTCAGTGTTTGGGGAAGGTGTTTCAGTGTGTGAGGAAGGTGTTTCAGTGTGTGGGGATGTGTTTCAGTGTGTGGGGAAGGCGTTTCAGTGTGTGGGGATGTGTTTCAGTGAGTGGGGAAGGGGTTTCAGTGTGTGGGGAAGGTGTTTCAGTGTGTGGGGAAGGGGTTTCAGTGTGTGGCGAGGAGTTTCACTGTGTGTGGAAGGGGTTTCAGTGTGTGGGGAAGGTGTTTCAGTGTGTGGGGAAGGAATTTCAGTGTGTGGGGAAGGGGTTTCAGTTTGAGCGGAAGGTGTTTCTGTGTGTGGGGAAGGGGTTTCAATGTGTTGGGAAGTTGTTTCATTGTGTGCGGAAGGTGTTTCAGTGTGTGGGGCAGGGGATTCTGAGTGTGGGGAAGGTGTTTCATTGTGTGGGGAAGGTGTTTCAGTGTATGGGGAAGGTGTTTCAGTGTGTGGGGAAGGGGTTTCAGTGTGTGGGGAACGTGTTTCAGTGTGTGGGGAACGGTTTCAGTGTGTGGGGAAGGGGTATCAGTGTTTGAGGAAGGTGTTTCAGTGTCTGGAGAAGATATTTCAGTGTGTGGGGAAGGGATTTCAGTGTGTGGGGAAGGGATTTCAGTGTGTTAGGAAGGTGTTTCAGTGTGTGCGGGAGGTGTTTCTGAGTGTGGGGAAAGGGTTTCAGTGTGTGGGGAAGGTGTTTCAGTGTGTGGGGATGGGTTTCAGTGTGTGGGGATGTGTTTCAGTGTGTGGGGATGGGTGTCAGTGTGTGCGGAAGGGGTATCAGTATGTGGGGAATGTGTTTCTGTCTGTGGGGTGGTGTTTCAGTGTGTGTGGAAGGGGGTTCAGTGTGTGGGGAAGGGATTTCAGTGTGTGGGGATGGGTTTCAGTGTATGGGGATGGACTTCTGTGTGTGCGGAAAGTGTTTCAGTGTGTGTGCAAGGTGTTTCAGTGTGTGGGGAAGGGTTTCAGTGTGTGGGGGAGGTGTTTAAGTGTGTGGGGAAGGTGTTTCAGTGTGTGGGGAAGGGGTTTCAGAGTTTGGGTAATTGTTTCAGTGTGTGGGGAAGGGGTTTCAGTGAGTGGGGAAGGTGTTTCAGAGTGTGGGGAAGGGTTTCAGTGTGTGGGGAAGGGTTTTGAGTGTGTGGGGAAGGGGTTTCAGTTTGTGGGGAAGGGGTTTCAGTGTGCGGGGATGTGTTTCAGTGTGTGAGGAAGGGGTTTCAGTGTGTGGTGAAGGGTTTCACTGTGTGCGGAAGTGGTTTCAGTGTGTGGGGAACGGTTTCAGTGTGTGGGGAAGGGGTATCAGTGTTTGAGGAAGGTGTTTCAGTGTCTGGAGAAGATATTTCAGTGTGTGGGGAAGGGATTTCAGTGTGTGGGGAAGGGATTTCAGTGTGTTAGGAAGGTGTTTCAGTGTGTGCGGGAGGTGTTTCTGAGTGTGGGGAAAGGGTTTCAGTGTGTGGGGAAGGTGTTTCAGTGTGTGGGGATGGGTTTCAGTGTGTGGGGATGTGTTTCAGTGTGTGGGGATGGGTGTCAGTGTGTGCGGAAGGGGTATCAGTATGTGGGGAATGTGTTTCTGTCTGTGGGGTGGTGTTTCAGTGTGTGTGGAAGGGGGTTCAGTGTGTGGGGAAGGGATTTCAGTGTGTGGGGATGGGTTTCAGTGTATGGGGATGGACTTCTGTGTGTGCGGAAAGTGTTTCAGTGTGTGTGCAAGGTGTTTCAGTGTGTGGGGAAGGGTTTCAGTGTGTGGGGGAGGTGTTTAAGTGTGTGGGGAAGGTGTTTCAGTGTGTGGGGAAGGGGTTTCAGAGTTTGGGTAATTGTTTCAGTGTGTGGGGAAGGGGTTTCAGTGAGTGGGGAAGGTGTTTCAGAGTGTGGGGAAGGGTTTCAGTGTGTGGGGAAGGGTTTTGAGTGTGTGGGGAAGGGGTTTCAGTTTGTGGGGAAGGGGTTTCAGTGTGCGGGGATGTGTTTCAGTGTGTGAGGAAGGGGTTTCAGTGTGTGGTGAAGGGTTTCACTGTGTGCGGAAGTGGTTTCAGTGTGTGGGGAAGGGGTTTCAGTGTGTGGGGAAGGTGTTTCAGAGTGAGCGGAAGGGGTTTCAGTGTGTGGGGAAGGGGTTTCAGTGTGTGGGGAAGGGGTTTCTGTGTGTGGGGAAGGTGTTACAGTGTGTGCAGGAGGATTTTCAGAGTGTGGGGAAGGTGTTTCTGTGTGTGGGTATGGGTTTCAGTGTGTGCGGAAGGGGTTTCAGTGTGTGGGGATGGGTGTCAGTGTGTGCAGAAGGGGTATCAGTATGTGGGGAATGTGTTTCTGTGTGTGGGGTGGTGTTTCAGTGTGTGGGGAAGGGGGTTCAGTGTATGGGGAAGGGGTTTTAGTGTGTGGGGATGGGTTTCAGTGTGTGAGGATGGACTTCTGTGTGTGAAAAGGTGTTTCAGTGTGTGGGCAAGGTGTTTCAGTGTGTGGGGAAGGGTTTCAGTGTGTGGGGAAGGTGTTTAAGTGTGTGGGGAAGTTGTTTCAGTGTGTGGGGAAGGGTTTTCAGAGTTTGGGTAATTGTTTCAGTGTGTGGGGAAGAGGTTTCAGTGAGTGGGGAAGGTGTTTCAGAGTGTGGGGAAGGGTTTCAGTGTGTGGGGAAGGGTTTTGAGTGTGTGGGGAAGGGGTTTCAGTGTGTGGGGAAGGGGTTTCAGTGTGTGGGGATTTGTTTCAGAGTGTGAGAAAGGTCATTCAGTGTGTGGGGAAGGGTTTCCCAGTGTGCGGAAGTGGTTTCTGTGTGTGGGTAAGGGGTTTCAGTGTGTGGTGAAGGTGTTTCAGTGTGTGCGGAAGGGGTTTTAGTGTTTGGGGAAGGGGTTTCAGTGTGTGGGGAAGGTGTTTCAGTGTGTGCGGAAGAGGTTTCAGTGTGTGCGATAAGGGTTTCAGTGTGTGGGGAAGGGGTTTCAGTGTGTGGGGAAGGTGTTACAGTGTGTGCGGAAGGGTTTTCAGTGTGTGGGGACGGGGTTTCAGTGTGTGGGGAAGGGGTTTCAGTGTGTGGGGAACTGTTTCAGTGTGTGCAGAAGTGGTTTCAGTGTGTGGGGAAGGGTTTCAGTGTGTGGGGAAGGTGTTTCAGTGTGTGGGGATGTGTTTCAGTATGTGGGGAAGTATTTGACTGAGTGCGGAAGGGGTTTCAGTGTTTGGGGAAGGTGTTTCAGTGTGTGAGGAAGGTGTTTCAGTGTGTGGGGATGTGTTTCAGTGTGTGGGGAAGGCGTTTCAGTGTGTGGGGATGTGTTTCTGTGAGTGGGGAAGGGGTTTCAGTGTGTGGGGAAGGTGTTTCAGTGTGTGGGGAAGGGGTTTCAGTGTGTGGCGAGGAGTTTCACTGTGTGTGGAAGGGGTTTCAGTGTGTGGGGAAGGTGTTTCAGTGTGTGGGGAAGGAATTTCAGTGTGTGGGGAAGGGGTTTCAGTTTGAGCGGAAGGTGTTTCTGTGTGTGGGGAAGGGGTTTCAATGTGTTGGGAAGTTGTTTCATTGTGTGCGGAAGGTGTTTCAGTGTGTGGGGCAGGGGATTCTGAGTGTGGGGAAGGTGTTTCATTGTGTGGGGAAGGTGTTTCAGTGTATGGGGAAGGTGTTTCAGTGTGTGGGGAAGGGGTTTCAGTGTGTGGGGAACGTGTTTCAGTGTGTGGGGAACGGTTTCAGTGTGTGGGGAAGGGGTATCAGTGTTTGAGGAAGGTGTTTCAGTGTCTGGAGAAGATATTTCAGTGTGTGGGGAAGGGATTTCAGTGTGTGGGGAAGGGATTTCAGTGTGTTAGGAAGGTGTTTCAGTGTGTGCGGGAGGTGTTTCTGAGTGTGGGGAAAGGGTTTCAGTGTGTGGGGAAGGTGTTTCAGTGTGTGGGGATGGGTTTCAGTGTGTGGGGATGTGTTTCAGTGTGTGGGGATGGGTGTCAGTGTGTGCGGAAGGGGTATCAGTATGTGGGGAATGTGTTTCTGTCTGTGGGGTGGTGTTTCAGTGTGTGTGGAAGGGGGTTCAGTGTGTGGGGAAGGGATTTCAGTGTGTGGGGATGGGTTTCTGTGTATGGGGATGGACTTCTGTGTGTGCGGAAAGTGTTTCAGTGTGTGTGCAAGGTGTTTCAGTGTGTGGGGAAGGGTTTCAGTGTGTGGGGGAGGTGTTTAAGTGTGTGGGGAAGGTGTTTCAGTGTGTGGGGAAGGGGTTTCAGAGTTTGCGTAATTGTTTCAGTGTGTGGGGAAGGGGTTGCAGTGAGTGGGGAAGGTGTTTCAGAGTGTGGGGAAGGGTTTCAGTGTGTGGGGAAGGGTTTTGAGTGTGTGGGGAAGGGGTTTCAGTTTGTGGGGAAGGGGTTTCAGTGTGCGGGGATGTGTTTCAGTGTGTGAGGAAGGGGTTTCAGTGTGTGGTGAAGGGTTTCACTGTGTGCGGAAGTGGTTTCAGTGTGTGGGGAAGGGGTTTCAGTGTGTGGGGAAGGTGTTTCAGAGTGAGCGGAAGGGGTTTCAGTGTGTGGGGAAGGGGTTTCAGTGTGTGGGGAAGGGGTTTCTGTGTGTGGGGAAGGTGTTACAGTGTGTGCAGGAGGATTTTCAGTGTGTGGGGAAGGGGTTTCAGTGTGTGGGGATGTGCTTCAGTGTGTGGGGAAGGTGTTTCAGTGTGTGGGGAAGGGGTTTCAGTATGTGGGGAACGTGTTTCAGTGTGTGGGGAACGGTTTCAGTGTGTGGGGAAGGGGTATCAGTGTGTGAGGAAGGTGTTTCAGTGTCTGGAGAAGGTATTTCAGTGTGTGGGGAAGGGATTTCAGTGTGTGGGGAAGGGATTTCAGTGTGTGGGGAAGGTGTTTCAGTGTGTGCGGACGGGTTTCAGTGTGTGGGGATGGGTGTCAGTGTGTGCGGAAGGGGTACCAGTATGTGGGGAATGTGTTTCTCTGTGTGGGGTGGTGTTTCAGTGTGTGGGGAAGGGGTTCAGTGTGTGGGGAAGGTGTTTCAGTGTGTGGGGATGGGTTTCAGTGTATAGGGATGGACTTCTGTGTGTGCGGAAGGTGTTTCAGTGTGAGGGCAAGGTGCTTCAGTGTGTGGGGAAGGGTTTCAGTGTGTGGGGAAGGTGTTTAAGTGTGTGGGGAAGGTGTTTCAGTGTGTGGGGAAGGGGTTTCAGAGTTTGGGTAATTGTTTCAGTGTGTGGGGAAGGGGTTTCAGTGAGTGGGGAAGGTGTTTCAGAGTGTGGGGAAGGGTTTCAGTGTGTGGGGAAGGGTTTTCAGTTTGAGCGGAAGGTGTTTCTGTGTGTGGGGAAGGGGTTTCAATGTGTTGGGAAGTTGTTTCATTGTGTGCGGAAGGTGTTTCAGTGTGTGGGGCAGGGGATTCTGAGTGTGGGGAAGGTGTTTCATTGTGTGGGGAAGGTGTTTCAGTGTATGGGGAAGGTGTTTCAGTGTGTGGGGAAGGGGTTTCAGTGTGTGGGGAACGTGTTTCAGTGTGTGGGGAACGGTTTCAGTGTGTGGGGAAGGGGTATCAGTGTTTGAGGAAGGTGTTTCAGTGTCTGGAGAAGATATTTCAGTGTGTGGGGAAGGGATTTCAGTGTGTGGGGAAGGGATTTCAGTGTGTTAGGAAGGTGTTTCAGTGTGTGCGGGAGGTGTTTCTGTGTGTGGGGAAAGGGTTTCAGTTTGTGGGGAAGGTGTTTCAGTGTGTGGGGATGGGTTTCAGTGTGTGGGGATGTGTTTCAGTGTGTGGGGATGGGTGTCAGTGTGTGCGGAAGGGGTATCAGTATGTGGGGAATGTGTTTCTGTCTGTGGGGTGGTGTTTCAGTGTGTGTGGAAGGGCGTTCAGTGTGTGGGGAAGGGATTTCAGTGTGTGGGGATGGGTTTCAGTGTATGGGGATGGACTTCTGTGTGTGCGGAAAGTGTTTCAGTGTGTGAGCAAGGTGTTTCAGTGTGTGGGGAAGGGTTTCAGTGTGTGGGGGAGGTGTTTAAGTGTGTGGGGAAGGTGTTTCAGTGTGTGGGGAAGGGGTTTCAGAGTTTGGGTAATTGTTTCAGTGTGTGGGGAAGGGGTTTCAGTGAGTGGGGAAGGTGTTTCAGTGTGTGGGGAAGGGTTTCAGTGTGTGGGGAAGGGTTTTGAGTGTGTGGGGAAGGGGTTTCAGTTTGTGGGGAAGGGGTTTCAGTGTGCGGGGATGTGTTTCAGTGTGTGAGGAAGGGGTATCAGTGTGTGGTGAAGGGTTTCACTGTGTGCGGAAGTGGTTTCAGTGTGTGGGGAAGGGGTTTCAGTGTGTGGGGAAGGTGTTTCAGTGTGAGCGGAAGGGGTTTCAGTGTGTGGGGAAGGGGTTTCAGTGTGTGGGGAAGGGGTTTCTGTGTGTGGGGAAGGTGTTACAGTGTGTGCGGGAGGATTTTCAGAGTGTGGGGAAGGGGTTTCAGTGTGTGGGGATGTGCTTCAGTGTGTGGGGAAGGTGTTTCAGTGTGTGGGGAAGGGGTTTCAGTGTGTGGGGAACGTGTTTCAGTGTGTGGGGAACGGTTTCAGTGTGTGGGGAAGGGGTATCAGTGTGTGAGGAAGGTGTTTCAGTGTCCGGAGAAGGTATTTCAGTGTGTGGGGAAGGGATTTCAGTGTGTGGGGAAGGGATTTCAGTGTGTGGGGAAGATGTTTCAGTGTGTGGGGATGGGTTTCAGTGTGTGGGGATGGGTGTCAGTGCGTGCGGAAGGGGTATCAGTATGTGGGGAATGTGTTTCTCTGTGTGGGGTGGTGTTTCAGTGTGTGGGGAAGGGGTTCAGTGTGTGGGGAAGGTGTTTCAGTGTGTGGGGATGGGTTTCAGTGTATAGGGATGGACTTCTGTGTGTGCGGAAGGTGTTTCAGTGTGAGGGCAAGGTGCTTCAGTGTGTGGGGAAGGGTTTCAGTGTGTGGGGAAGGTGTTTAAGTGTGTGGGGAAGGTGTTTCAGTGTGTGGGGAAGGGGTTTCAGAGTTTGGGTAATTGTTTCAGTGTGTGGGGAAGGGGTTTCAGTGAGTGGGGAAGGTGTTTCAGAGTGTGGGGAAGGGTTTCAGTGTGTGGGGAAGGGTTTTGAGTGTGTGGGGAAGGGTTTACAGTTTGTGGGGAAGGGGTTTCAGTGTGTGGGGATGTGTTTCAGTGTGAGAGGAAGGGGTTTCAGTGTGTGGGGAAGGCTTTCACTGTGTGCGGAATTGGTTTCAGTGTGTGGGGAAGGGGTTTCAGTGTGTGGGGTAGGTGTTTCAGTGTGTGCGGAAGGGGTTTCAGTGTGTGGGGAAGGTGTTTCAGTGTGTGGGGAAGGGGTTTCAGTGTGTGGGGAAGGAGTTACAGTGTGTGCGGAAGGGTTTTCAGTGTGTGGGGAAGGGGTTTCAGTGTGTGGGGATGTGCTTCAGTGTGTGGGGAAGGGGTTTGAGTGTGTGGGGAAGGGGTTCACTGTGTGCAGAAGGGGTATCAGTGTGTGGGGAAGGAGTTTCAGTGTGTGGGGAAGGTGTTTCAGTGTGTGGGGAAGGGGTTTCAGTGTGTGGGGATTTGTTTCAGTGTGTGCGGAAGGGCTTTCAGTGTGTGGGGATGTGTTTCAGCGTGTGGGGAAGGTGTTTCTGTGTGTGGGGCAGGGTTTCTGTGTGTGCGGAAGGGGTTTCAGTGTGTAGGGAAGGTGTTTCAGTATGTGCGGAAGGGGTTTTAGTGTTGTGGGGAAGGTGTTTCAGAGTGTGGTGAAGGTGTTTCAGTGTGTGCGGAAGGGGTTTCAGTCAGTGCGGAAGGCGTTTCAGTGTGTGGGCAAGGGGTTTCTTTGTGTGGGGAAGGGGTTTCAGTGTGTGGGGAATGTGTTTCAGTGTGTTTGGAATGTTTTCAGTGTGTGGGCAATGTGTTTCAGTGTGTGGTGAATGGGTATCAGTGTTTGGGGAACGGTTTCAGTGTGTCGGGAAGGGGTTTCAGTGTGTGGGGAAGGTGTTTCAGTGTGTGACGACGTGTTGCATTGTGTGGGGTAGGGGTTTCAGTGTGTGGGGAAGGTGTTTCAGTGTGTGAGGAAGGTGTTTCAGTGTGTGGGGAAGGGTTTTCAGTGTGTGGGGAAGGTGATTCAGTTTGTGGGGAAGTGTTTCAGTGTGTGCGAAGGTGTTTCAGTGTGTGGGGAAGGGTCGCAGTGTGTGGGGAAGGTGTTTCAGTGTGTGCAGAAGGGGTTTCAGTGTGTGGGGAAGGTGTTTTGGTGTGTGGGGAAGGTGTTTCAGTGTGTGGGGAAGGGGTTTCAGTGTGTGGGGTAGGTGTTTCAGTGTGCAGTGAAGGAGTTTCAGTGTGTGGGAAGGGGTTTCAGTGTGTGGGGATGGAGTTCTGTGTGTGCGGAAGGTGTTTCAGTGTGTGGGCAACGTGTTTCAGTGTGTGGGGAAGGGTTTCAGTGTGTGGGGAAGGTGTATAAGTGTGTGGGGAAGGTGTTTCAGTGTGTGGGGAAGGGCTTTCAGAGTATGGGTAATTGTTTCAGTGTGTGGGGAAGGGGTTTCAGTGAGTGGGGAAGGTGTTTCAGATTGTGGGGAAGGGTTTCAGTGTGTGGGGAAGGGTTTTGAGTGTGTGGGGAAGGGGTTTCAGTTGTGCACAGGGGTTTCAGTGTGTGGGGATGTGTTTCAGTGTGTGAGGAAGGGGTTTCAGTGTGTGGGGAAGGGTTTCACTGTGTGCGGAAGTGGTTTCAGTGTGTGGGGAAGGGGTTTCAATGTTTGGGGAAGGTGTTTCAGTGTGTGCGGAAGGGGCTTCAATGTGTGGGGAAGGGGTTTCAGTGTGCGGGGAAGATGTTTCAGTGTGTGCGGAAGAGGTTTCAGTGCGTGCGATAAGGGTTTCAGTGTATGGGGAATGGGATTCAGTGTGTGGGGAAGGTGTTACAGTGTGTTCGGAAGGGTTTTCAGTGTGTGGGCAATGTGTTTCAGTGTGTGGGGAAGGGGTTTCAGTGTGTGTGGAAGGTGTTTCTGTGTGTGAGGACGTGTTGCATTGTGTGGGGAAGGGGTTTCAGTGAGTGGGGAAGGTGTTTCATGTGTAAGGAAGCTGTTTCAGTGTGTGGGGAAGGGGTTCAGTGTGTGGGGAAGGTGTTTCAGTATGTGGGGAAGGTGTTTCGGTGTGTGGGGAAGGTGTTTCAGTATGTGGGGAAGGGGTTTCAGTGTGTGGGGAAGGTGTTTCAGTGTGCAGGGAAGGTGTTTCAGTGTGTGGGAAGGGGTTTCAGTGTGTGGGGAAAGGTTTCAGTGAGTAGGGAAGGTTTTCAGTGTGTGGGGAAGGTGTTTCCGTGTGTGGGGAAGGGGTTTCAGTGAGTGGGGAAGGGGTATCAGTGTGTGAGGAAGGTGTTTCAGTGTCTGGAGAAGGTATTTCAGTGTGTGAGGAAGGGATTTCAGTGTGTGGGGAAGGGATTTCAGTGTGTGGGGAAGGTGTTTCAGTGTGTGGGGATGGGTTTCAGTGTGTGGGGATGGGTGTCAGTGTGTGCGTAAGGGGTATCAGTATGTGGGGAATGTGTTTCTCTGTGTGGGGTGGTGTTTCAGTGTGTGGGGAAGGGGTTCAGTGTGTGGGGAAGGTGTTTCAGTGTGTGGGGATGGGTTTCAGTGTATAGGGATGGACTTCTGTGTGTGCGGAAGGTGTTTCAGTGTGAGGGCAAGGTGCTTCAGTGTGTGGGGAAGGGTTTCAGTGTGTGGGGAAGGTGTTTAAGTGTGTGGGGAAGGTGTTTCAGTGTGTGGGGAAGGGGTTTCAGAGTTTGGGTAATTGTTTCAGTGTGTGGGGAAGGGGTTTCAGTGAGTGGGGAAGGTGTTTCAGAGTGTGGGGAAGGGTTTCAGTGTGTGGGGAAGGGTTTTGAGTGTGTGGGGAAGGGTTTTCAGTTTGTGGGGAAGGGGTTTCAGTGTGTGGGGATGTGTTTCAGTGTGAGAGGAAGGGGTTTCAGTGTGTGGGGAAGGCTTTCACTGTGTGCGGAAGTGGTTTCAGTGTGTGGGGAAGGGGTTTCAGTGTGTGGGGTAGGTGTTTCAGTGTGTGCGGAAGGGGTTTCAGTGTGTGGGGAAGGTGTTTCAGTGTGTGGGGAAGGGGTTTCAGTGTGTGGGGAAGGAGTTACAGTGTGTGCGGAAGGGTTTTCAGTGTGTGGGGAAGGGGTTTCAGTGTGTGGGGATGTGCTTCAGTGTGTGGGGAAGGGGTTTGAGGGTGTGGGGAAGGGGTTCACTGTGTGCAGAAGGGGTATCAGTGTGTGGGGAAGGAGTTTCAGTGTGTGGGGAAGGTGTTTCAGTGTGTGGGGAAGGGGTTTCAGTGTGTGGGGATTTGTTTCAGTGTGTGCGGAAGGGCTTTCAGTGTGTGGGGATGTGTTTCAGCGTGTGGGGAAGGTGTTTCTGTGTGTGGGGCAGGGTTTCTGAGTGTGCGGAAGGGGTTTCAGTGTGTGGGGAAGGTGTTTCAGCATGTGAGGAAGGGGTTTCAGTGTTGTGGGGAAGGTGTTTCAGAGTGTGGTGAAGGTGTTTCAGTGTGTGCGGAAGGAGTTTCAGTCAGTGCGGAAGGCGTTTCAGTGTGTGGGCAAGGGGTTTCTTTGTGTGGGGAAGGGGTTTCAGTGTGTGGGGAATGTGTTTCAGTGTGTTTGGAATGTTTTCAGTGTGTGGGCAATGTGTTTCAGTGTGTGGTGAATGGGTATCAGTGTTTGGGGAACGGTGTCAGTGTGTGGGGAAGGGGTTTCAGTGTGTGGGGAAGGTGTTTCAGTGTGTGAGGACGTGTTGCATTGTGTGGGGTAGGGGTTTCAGTGTGTGGGGAAGGTGTTTCAGTGTGTGAGGAAGCTGTTTCAGTGTGTGGGGAAGGGTTTTCAGTGTGTGGGGAAGGTGATTCAGTTTGTGGGGAAGTGTTTCAGTGTGTGCGAAGGTGTTTCAGTGTGTGCAGAAGGGGTTTCAGTGTGTGGGGAAGCTGTTTTGGTGTGTGGGGAAGGTGTTTCAGTGTGTGGGGAAGGGGTTTCAGTGTGTGGGGTAGGTGTTTCAGTGTGCAGTGAAGGAGTTTCAGTGTGTGGGAAGGGGTTTCAGTGTGTGGGGATGGACTTCTGTGTGTGCGGAAGGTGTTTCAGTGTGTGGGCAAGGTGTTTCAGTGTGTGGGGAAGGGTTTCAGTGTGTGGGGAAGGTGTTTAAGTGTGTGGGGAAGGTGTTTCAGTGTGTGGGGAAGGGCTTTCAGAGTATGGGTAATTGTTTCAGTGTGTGGGGAAGGGGTTTCAGTGAGTGGGGAAGGTGTTTCAGATTGTGGGGAAGGGTTTCAGTGTGTGGGGAAGGGTTTTGAGTGTGTGGGGAAGGGGTTTCAGTTGTGCACAGGGGTTTCAGTGTGTGGGGATGTGTTTCAGTGTGTGAGGAAGGGGTTTCAGTGTGTGGGGAAGGATTTCACTGTGTGCGGAAGTGGTTTCAGTGTGTGGGGAAGGGGTTTCAATGTGTGGGGAAGGTGTTTCAGTGTGTGCGGAAGGGGCTTCAATGAGTGGGGAAGGGGTTTCAGTGTGCGGGGAAGATGTTTCAGTGTGTGCGGAAGAGGTTTCAGTGCGTGCAATAAGGGTTTCAGTGTATGGGGAATGGGATTCACTGTGTGGGGAAGGTGTTACAGTGTGTTCGGAAGGGTTTTCAGTGTGTGGGCAATGTGTTTCAGTGTGTGGGGAAGGGGTTTCAGTGAGTGTGGAAGGTGTTTCTGTGTGTGAGGACGTGTTGCATTGTGTGGGGAAGGGGTTTCAGTGTGTGGGGAAGGTGTTTCAATGTGTAAGGAAGCTGTTTCAGTGTGTGGGGAAGGGTTTCAGTGTGTGGGGAAGGTGTTTCAGTATGTGGGGAAGGAGTTTCGGTGTGTGGGGAAGGTGTTTCAGTATGTGGGGAAGGGTTTTCAGTGTGTGGGGAAGGTGTTTCAGTGTGCAGGGAAGGTGTTTCAGTGTGTGGGAAGGGGTTTCAGTGTGTGGGGAAAGGTTTCAGTGAGTGGGGAAGGTTTTCAGTGTGTGGGGAAGGTGTTTCCGTGTGTGGGGAAGGTGTTTCAGTGTGTGTGGAAGAGGTTTCAGTGTGTGTGGAAGGGGTTGCAGTGTGTGGGGAAGGGGTTTCAGTGTGTGGGGAAGGTCTTTCAGTGTGTGCGGAAGAGGTTTCAGTGCGTGCGGAAGGTGTTTCAGTGTGTGGTGAATGGGTTCCAGTGTGTGGGGAAGGTGTTTCATTGTGTGCGGAAGGGGTTTCAGTTTGTGGGGAAGTGGATTCAGTGTCTGGGGAAGGTGTTTCATTGTGTGCGGAAGGGTATTCAGTGTGAGGGGAAGGGGTTTCAGTGTGTGGGGAGGGGGTTTCAGTGTGTGGGGAAGGGTTTAACTGTGTGCGGACGGGTTTCAGTGTGTGGGTAAGGTGTTTCAGTGTGTGGGGAAGGAGTTTCAGTATGTGGGGAAGGGGTTTCAGTGTGAGGGGAAGGGTTTCAGTTTTTGGTGAAGGGTTTCAGTGTGTGGGGAAGGGGTTTCAGTGTGTGGGGAAGGGGTTTCGATGTGTAGGGAAGTGTTTCAGTGTGTGGGGAAGGACTACAGTGTCTGGGGACGGGGTTTCAGTGTATGGGGAAGGGGTTTCAGTGTGTGTGGAAGGTGTTTCAGTGTGTGCGGAATTGGTTTCAGTGTGTGGGGAAGTTGTTTCAGTGAGTGGGGAAGGGGTTTCAGTGTGTGGCGAGGAGTTTCACTGTGTGTGGAATGGGTTTCAGTGTGTGGGGAAGCGGTTTCAGAGTGTGGGGAAGGAGTTTCTGTGTGTGGGGAAGGGGTTTCAGTTTGAGCGGAAGGTGTTTCTGTGTGTGGGGAAGGGGTTTCAATGTGTTGGGAAGTTGTTTCATTGTGGGCAGAAGGTGTTTCAGTGTGTGGGGCAGGGGATTCTGAGTGTGGGGAAGGTGTTTCATTGTGTGGGGAAGGTGTTTCAGTGTATGGGGAACTTGTTTCAGTGTGTGGGGAAGGGGTTTCAGTGTGTGGGGAACGTGTTTCAGTGTGTGGGGAAGAGGTTTCAGTGTGTGGGGAAGGGGTATCAGTGTGTGAGGAAGGTGTTTCAGTGTCTGGAGAAGGTATTTCAGTGTGTGGGGAAGGGATTTCAGTGTGTGGGGAAGGGATTTCAGTGTGTGGGGAAGGTGTTTCAGTGTGTGCGGGAGGTGTTTCTGTGTGTGGGGAAAGGGTTTCAGTGCGTAGGGAAGGTGTTTCAGTGTGTGGGGATGGGTTTCAGTGTGTGCGGGAGGTGTTTCTGTGTGTGCGGTGGTGTTTCAGTGTGTGGGGAAGGGGTTCAGTGTGTGGGGAAGGTGTTTCAGTGTGTGGGGATGGGTTTCAGTGTATAGGGATGGACTTCTGTGTGTGCGGAATGTGTTTCAGTGTGAGGGCAAGGTGTTTCAGTGCGTGGGGAAGGGTTTCAGTGTGTGGGGAAAGTGTTTAAGTGTGTGGGGAAGGTGTTTCAGTGTGTGGGGAAGGGGTTTCAGAGTTTGGGTAATTGTTTCAGTGTGTGGGGAAGGGGTTTCAGTGAGTGGGGAAGGTGTTTCAGAGTGTGGGGAAGGGTTTCAGTGTGTGGGGAAGGGTTTTGAGTGTGTGGGGAAGGGGTTTCAGTTTGTGGGGAAGGGGTTTCAGTGTGTGGGGATGTGTTTCAGTGTGAGAGGAAGGGGTTTCAGTGTGTGGGGAAGGGTTTCACTGTGTGCGGAAGTGGTTTCAGTGTGTGGGGAAGGGGTTTCAGTGTGTGGGGTAGGTGTTTCAGTGTGTGCGGAAGGGGTTTCAGTGTGTGGGGAAGGGGTTTCAGTGTGTGGGGAAGGGGTTTCAGTGTGTGGGGAAGGTGTTTCAGTGTGTGGGGAAGTGGTTTCAGTGTGTGGGGAAGCTGTTTCAGTGTGTGGGGTAGGGTTCCAGTGTCTGGGGAAGGGGTTTCAGTGAGTGGGAAAGGTGTTTCATTGTGTGTGGATGGTATTTCAGTGCGTGGGGAAGTTGTTTCAGTGTGTGGGGAAGGTGTCTTAGTGTGTGGGCAAGGGGTTTCAGTATGTGGGGATGGTGTTTCAGTGTGTGGGGATGTGTTTCAGTGTGTGGAGATGTGTTTAAGTGTGTGGGGAAGGGTTTCAGTGTGTGGGGAATGTGTTTCAGTGTGTGGGGATGGGTTTCAGTGTGTGGCGATGGCTTTCAGTGTGTGGGGATGAGTTGCATTGTGTGCGGAAGGGGTTTTGGTGTGTGGGGAAGGTGTCTTAGTGTGTGGGCAAGGGGTTTCAGTATGTGGGGAAGGTGTTTCAGTGTGTGGGGATGTGTTTCAGTGTGTGGAGATGTGTTTAAGTGTGTGGGGAAGGGTTTCAGTGTGTGGGGAATGTGTTTCAGTGTGTGGGGATGGGTTTCAGTGTGTGGCGATGGCTTTCAGTGTGTGGGGATGAGTTGCATTGTGTGCGGATGGGGTTTTGGTGTGTGGGGAAGGTGTTTCAGTGTGTGGGGAAGGGGTTTCAGTATGTGGGGAAGGGGTTTCAGTGTGTGGGGACTGTTTATCTGTGTGTTTGGAAGGGTTTCAATGTGTGGGGAATGTGTTTCAGTGTGTGGTGAATGGGTTTCAGTGTTTGGGAAAGGCTTTCAGTGTGTGGGGAAGGGGTTTTAGAGTGTGGGGAAGATGTTTCAGTAGTGTGGGGATGTGTTGCAGTTTGTGGGGAAGGTGTTTCAGTGTGTGGGGAAGTGTTTCAGTGTGTGGGGAAGGTGTTTCAGTGTGTGGGGAAGGGTTTCAGTGATTGGGGAAGGTGTTTCAGTGTGTGCGGAAGGGGTTTCAGTGTGTGGGAAAGGTGTTTCAGTTTGTGGGGTTGATATTTCTGTGTGTTGGGAAGGTGTTTCAGTGTGTGGGGAACGTGTTTAAGTGGGTGGGGAAGGGGTTTCAGTGTGTGGGGAAGTTGTTTTAGTGTGTGGGGATGTGTTTCAGTGTGTGGGGATGTGTTTCAGTGTGTCGGGAAGGGTTTCAGTGTGTGGGGAAGGTATTTCAGTGTGTGGGGATGGTTTTCACTGTGTGGGGATGGGTTTCATTGTGTGGGGATGGGTTTCATTGTATGCGGAAGGGGTTTCAGTGTGTGGGGAAGGTGTTTCAGTGTGTGTGGGAGGGGTTTCAGTTTGTGGGGAAGGTGTTTCAGTGTGTGGGGAAGGGGTTTCAGTGTGTGGGGAAGGGTTTCCAGTGTCTGGGGAAGGAGTTTCAGTGTGTGGGGAAGTGTTTCAGTGCGTGGGGATGGTATTTCAGTGTGTGGGGAAGGTGTTTCAGTATGTGTGGAAGGTGTTAAAGTGTCTGGGGATGGGGTTTCAGTATGTGGGGAAGGTGTTTCAGTGTGTGGGGAAGGGGTTTCAGTGTGTGGGGAAGCTGTTTCAGTGTGTGGGGTAGGGTTCCAGTGTGTGGGGAAGGGGTTTCAGTGAGTGGGAAAGGTGTTTCGTTGTGTGGGGATGGTATTTCAGTGCGTGGGGAAGTTGTTTCAGTGTGTGGGGAAGGTGTCTTAGTGTGTGGGGAAGGGGTTTTAGTATGTGGGGAAGGTGTTTCGGTGTGTGGGGATGTGTTTCAGTTTGTGGAGATGTGTTTCAGTGTGTGGGGAAGGGTTTCAGTGTGTGGGGAATGTGCTTCAGTGTGTGGGGATGGGTTTCAGTGTGTGGCGATGGCTTTCAGTGCGTGGGGAAGGGTTTCAGTGTGTGGGGAATGTGCTTCAGTGTGTGGGGATGGGTTTCAGTGTGTGGCGATGGCTTTCAGTGCGTGGGGATGAGTTGCATTGTGAGCGAGAAGGGGTTTTGGTATGTGGGGAAGGTGTTTCAGTGTGTGGGGAAGGGATTTCAGTATGTGGGGAAGGGGTTTCAGTGTGTGGGGTTTGTGATTCTGTGTGTTTGGAAGGGTTTCAGCGTGGGGGAATGTGTTTCAGTGTGTGGTGAATGGGTTTCAGTGTTTGGGGAAGGGTTTCAGTGTGTGGGGAAGGGGCTTTAGAATGTGGGGAAGATGTTACAGTGTGTGGGGATGTGTTGCAGTTAGTGGGGAAGGAGTTTCAGTGTGTGGGGAAGTTGTTTCAGTGTGTGGGGAAGGTGTTTCAGTGTGTGGGGAAGGGGTTTCAGTGTGTGCGGATGGGGTTTCAGTGTGTGGGGAAGGTGTTTCAGTGTGTGGGGAAGGTGTTTCAGTGTGTGGGGAAGGGGTTTCAGTGTGTGGCGATGTGTTTCAGTGTGTAGGGAAGGGGTTTCAGTGTGTGGGGAAGGGTTTCACTGTGTGCGGAAGGGGAGTCAGTGTGTGGGGAAGGAGTTTCAGTGTGTGGGGAAGGTGTTTCAGTGTGTGTGGGGAAGGGGTTTCAGTGTGTGGGGATTTGTTTCATTGAGTAGGGAAGGGGTTTAAGTGTGTGGGGATGTGTCTCACTGCGTGGGGAAGGTGTTTCATTGTGTGGGGAAGGTTTTCACTGTGTGCGGAAGGGGTTTCAGTGTGTGGGGAAGGGGTTTCAGTGTGTGGGGATGGTGTTTCAGTATGTGCGGAAGGGGCTTCAGTGTGTGGGGAAGGGGTTTCAGTGTGTGGGGAAGGTGTTTCAGTGTGTGCAGAAGGTATTTCAGTGTGTGGGGAAGGGTTTTCAGTGAGTGGGGAATGTGTTTCAGTGTGTTTGGAAGGGTTTCAGTGTGTGGGGAATGTGTTTCAGTGTGTGATGAATGAGTATCAGTGTTTTGGGAACGTTTACAATGTGTGGGGAAGGGGTTTCAGCGTGTGGAGAATGTGTTTCAGTGTGTGGCGATGTGTTGCAGTGTGTGGGGATGGAGTTTCAGAGTGTGGGGAAGGTGTTTCAGTGTGTGGGGAAGGGGTTTCAGTGTGTGGGGAAGGGTTTCAGTGTGTGGGGAAGGTGTTTCAGCGTGTGCGGAAGGAGTTTCAGTGTGTGCGGAAGGTGTTTTGTTGCGTGGGGAAGGTGTTTCAGTGTGTGGGGAAGGGGTTTCAGTGTCTGGGGAAGGTGCTTCAGTGTGTGGGGAAGGGGTTTCAGTGTGTGGGGAAGGGGTTTCTGATGGTGGGGATTGTGATTCTGTGTTAGGAAGGGTTTCAGTGTGTGGCGAATGTGTTTCAGTGTGTGGTGAATGGGTTTCAGTGTTTGGGGGAGGGTTTCAGTGGGTGGTGATGGGGTCTCACTATGTGGGGAAGATGTTTCAGTTTGTGGGAATGTGTTGCAGTTTGTGGGGAAGGAGTTTCAGTGTGTGGGGAAGTGTTTCAGTGTGTGGGGAAGGTGTTTCAGTGTGTGGGGAAGGGGTTTCAGTGTGTGGGGAAGCTGTTTCAGTGTGTGGGGTAGGGTTCCAGTGTGTGGGGAAGGGGTTTCAGTGAGTAGGAAAGGTGTTTCATTGTGTGGGGTTGGTATTTCATTGCGTGGGGAAGTTGTTTCAGTGTGTGGGGAAGGTGTCTTAGTGTGTGGGGAAGGGGTTTCAGTATGTGGGGAAGGTGTTTCAGTGTGTGGGGATGTGTTTCAGTGTGTGGAGATGTGTTTCAGTGTGTGGAGAAGGGTTTCAGTGTTTGGGGAATGTGTTTCAGTGTGTGGGGATGGGTTTCAGTGTGTGGCGATGGGTTTCAGTGTGTGGGGATGAGTTGCATTGTTGCGGAAGGGGTTTTGGTGTGTGGGGAAGGTGTTTCAGTGTGTGGGTAAGGGGTTTCAGTGTGTGGGGAAGTTGTTTCAGTGTGTGGGGACGGGGTTTCAGTGTGTGGGGTAGGGTTTCCAGTGTGTGGGGAATGTGCGACTGTGTGTGGGAGGTGTTTCAGTGTGTGGGGAAGGTGTTTCAGTGTGTGGGGACGGGTTTCAGTGTGTGGGGAAGGTGTTTCAGCGTGTGCGGAAGGGGTTTCAGTATGTGGGGAAGGTGCTTTGTTGCGTGGGGAAGGTGTTTCAGTGTGTGGGGAAGGCGTTTCACTGTGTGGGGAAGGGGTTTCAGTCTGTGGGGATTGTGATTCTGTGTGTTAGGAAGGGTTTCAGTGTGTGGCGAATGTGTTTCAGTGTCTGGGGATGGATTTCAGTGTGTGGCGATGGGTTTCAGTGCGTGGGGATGAGTTGCATTGTGTGCGGAAGGGGTTTTGGTGTGTGCAGAAGGTGTTTCAGTGTGTGGGGAAGGGGTTTCAGTGTGTGGGTAAGGGGTTTCAGTGTGTGCGGATTGTGATTCTTTGTGTTTGGAAGGGTTTCAGTGTGTGGGGACCGTATTTGAGTGTGTGGGGAAGGGGTTTCAGAGTGTGGGTAAGGGTTTCAGTGTGTGGGGAAGGGGTTTCAGTGAGTGGGGAAGGGGTTTCAGAGTGTGGGGATGGGTTTCAGTGTGTGGGGAAGGGTTTTCAGTGTGCGGGGAAGGGGTTTCAGTGTGTGGGGAAGGGTTTTCAGTGTGTGGGGATGTGTTTCAGTGTGTGAGGAAGGGGTTTCAGTGTGTGGGGAAGGGATTCACTGTGAGCTGAAATTGTTTCAGTGCGTGGGGAAGGGGTTTCAGTGTGTGGGGAAGGCGTTTCAGTATGTGCGGAAGAGGTTTCAGTGTGTGCGGTAAGGGTTTCAGTGTGTGGGGAAGGGGTTTCAGTGTGTGGGGAAGGGGTTTCAATGTGTGGGGATTTGTTTCAGTGTGTGGGGAAGGGCTTTCAGTGTGTGGGGATGTGTTTCAGTGTGTGGGGAAGGTGTTTCTGTGTGTGGGGATGGGTTTCAGTGTATGCGGAAGGGGTTTCAGTGTGTGGGGAAGGTGTTTCAGTATGTGCGGAAGGTGTTTCAGTGTTGTGGGGAAGGGGTTTCAGTGTGTGGGGAAGGTGTTTCAGTGTGAGCAGCAGGGGTTTCAGTCAGTGCGGAACGCGTTTCAGTGTGTGGGGAAGGGGTTTCTGTATGTGGGGAAGGGGTTTCAGTGAGTGGGGAATGTGTTTCATTGTGTGGCGATGTGTTGCAGTGTGTGGTGATGGCGTTTCAGTGTGTGGGGAAGGTGTTTCAGTGTGTGGTGAAGGGGTTTCAGTGTGTGGGGAAGGGTTTCCAGTGTGTGGGGAAGGTGCTACTGTGTGTGGGACGTGTTTCAGTGTGTGGGGAAGGTGTTTCAATTTGTGGGGAAGGGTTTCAGTGTGTGGGAAAGGTGTTTCAGTGTGTGCTGAAGGGGTTTCAGTGCGTGGGGAAGGTGTTTTGTTGCGTGGCGAAGGTGTTTCAGTGTGTGGGGAAGGGGTTTCACTGTGTGGGGATGTTGTTTCAGTGTGTGGGGAAGGTGTTTCAATGTGTGGGAAGGGGTTTCAGTGTGTGGGGAAGCGGCTTCAATGTGTGGGGAAGGGTTTCAGTGTGTGATGAAGGTGTTTCTGTGTGTGCGGAAGGGGTTTCAGTGTGTGGGGAACGTATTTCAGTGTGTGGGGAAGGAGTTTCAGTGTGTGGGGTAGGTGTTTCAGTGTTTGGGGAAGCGGTTTCAGTGTGTGGGGAATCTGTTTCAGTGTGTGGGGAAGGTGTTTCAGTGTTTGGGGAAGGTGTTTCAGTGTGTGGGGTAGGGTTCCAGTGTGTGGGGAAGGCGTTTCAGTGTGTGGGAAAGGTGTTTCAGTGTGTGGGGATGGTATTTCTGTGTGTTGGGAAGGTGTTTCAGAGTGTGGGGAACGTGTTTCAGTGAGTGGGGAAGGGGTTTCAGTGTGTGGGGAAGTTGTTTCAGTGTGTGGGGATGTGTTTCAGTGTGTGGGGATGTGTTTCAGTGCGTCACGAAGGGTTTCAGTGTGTGGGGAAGGTGTTTCAGTGTGTGGGGATGGTTTTCAGTATGTGGGGATGGGTTTAATTGTGTGGGGATGCGTTTCATTGTATGCGGAAGGGGTTTCAGTGCGTGGGAAGGTGTTTCACTGTGTGTGGAAGGGGTTTCAGTGTGTGGGGAAGGTGTTTCAGTGTGTGGGGAAGGGTTTCAGTGTGTGGGGAAGGGTTTCCAGTGTCTGGGGAAGGAGTTTCAGTGTGTGGGGAAGTGTTTCAGTGTGTGGGGATGGGGTTTCAGGGTTTGGGATAGGTGTTCAGTGTGTGGGGATGGTATTTTAGTGTGTGGGGAAGGTGTTTCAGTGCGTGGGGAAGGGGTTTCAGTGTGTGGGGAACGTGTTTCAGTGTGTGGGGAACGGTTTCAGTGTGTGAGGAAGGTGTTTCAGTGTCTGGAGAAGGTATTTCAGTGTGTGGGGAAGGATTTCAGTGTGTGGGGAAGGGATTTCAGTGTGTGGGGAAGATGTTTCAGTGTTGTGTGGGAGGTGTTTCTGTGTGTGGGGAAAGGGTTTCAGTGTGTAGGGAAGGTGTTTCAGTGTGTGGGGATGGGTTTCAGTGTGTGGGGATGGGTTTCAGTGTGTGGGGATGGGTGTCAGTGTGTGTGGAAGGGGTTTCAGTATGTGGGGGAATGTGTTTCTCTGTGTGGGGTGGTGTTTCAGTGTGTGGGGAATGGGTTCAGTGTGTGGGGAAGGTGTTTCAGTGTGTGGGGATGGGTTTCAGTGTATAGGGATGGACTTCTGTGTGTGCGGAAGGTGTTTCGATGTGAGGGCAAGGTGTTTCAGTGCGTGGGGAAGGGTTTCAGTGTGTGGGGAAGGTGTTTAAGTGTGTGGGGAAGGTGTTTCAGTGTGTGGAGAAGGGGTTTCAGAGTTTGGGTAATTGTTTCAGTGTGTGGGGAAGGGGTTTTCAGTGAGTGGGGTAGGTGTTTCAGAGTGTGGGGAAGGGTTTCAGTGTGTGGGGAAGGGTTTTGAGTGTGTGGGGAAGGGGTTTCAGTTTGTGGGGAAGGGGTTTCAGTGTGTGGGGATGTGTTTCAGTGTGAGAGGAAGGGGTTTCAGTGTGTGGGGAAGGGTTTCACTGTGTGCGGAAGTGGTTTCAGTCTGTGGGGAAGGGGTTTCAGCGTGTGGGGTAGGTGTTTCAGTGTGTGCGGAAGGGGTTTCAGTGTGTGGGGAAGGGGTTTCAGTGTGTGGGGAAGGTGTTTCAGTGTGTGGGGAAGGGGTTTCAGTGTGTGGGGAAGCTGTTTCAGTGTGTGGGGTAGGGTTCCAGTGTCTGGGGAAGGGGTTTCAGTGATTGGGAAAGGTGTTTCATTGTGTGTGGATGGTATTTCAGTGCGTGGGGAAGTTGTTTCAGTGTGTGGGGAAGGTGTCTTAGTGTGTGGGCAAGGGGTTTCAGTATGTGGGGAAGGTGTTTCAGCGTGTGGAGAATGTGTTTCAGTGTGTGGCGATGTGTTGCAGTGTGTGGGGATGGCGTTTCAGTGTGTGGGGAAGGTGTTTCAGTGTGTGGGGAAGGGGTTTCAGTGTGTGGGGTAGGGTTTCCAGTGTGTGGGGAAGGTGCTACTGTGTGTGGGAGGTGTTTCAGTGTGTGGGGAAGGTGTTTCAGTGTGTGAATAAGGGTTTCAGTGTGTGGGGAAGGTGTTTCAGCGTGTGCGGAAGGGGTTTCAGTGTGTGGGGAAGGTGTTTTGTTGCGTGGGGAAGGTGTTTCAGTGTGTGGGGAAGGGGTTTCAGTGTGTGGGGAAGGTGTTTCAGTGTGTGGGGAAGGGGTTTCAGTGTGTGGGGAAGGGGTTTCAGTGTGTGGTGATTGTGATTCTGTGTGTTAGGATGGCGTTTCAGTGTGTGGCGAATGTGTTTCAGTGCGGGTGAATGGGTTTCAGTGTTTGGGGAAGGGTTTCAGTGTGTGGTGAAGGGGTTTCACCATGTGGGGAAGGTGTTTCAGTTTGTGGGAATGTGTTGCAGTTTGTGGGGAAGGAGTTTCAGTGTGTGGGGAAGTGTTTCAGTGTTTGGGGAATGTGTTTCAGTGTGTGGGGAAGGGGTTTCAGTGTGTGGGGAAGCTGTTTCAGTGTGTGGGGTAGGGTTCCAGTGTGTGGGGAAGGGGTTTCAGTGAGTGGGAAAGGTGTTTCATTGTGTGTGGATGCAATTTCAGTGCGTGGGGAAGTTGTTTCAGTGTGTGGGGAAGGTGGCTTAGTGTGTGGGGAAGGGGTTTCAGTATGTGGGGAATGTGTTTCAGTGTGTGGGGAAGGGTTTCAGTGTGTGGGGAATGTGTTTCAGTGTGTGGGAATGGATTTCAGTGTGTGGCGATGGGTTTCAGTGTGTGGGGATGAGTTGCATTGTGTGCGGAAGGGGTTTTGGTGTGTGGGGAAGGTGTTTCAGTGTGTGGGGAAGGGGTTTCAGTGTGTGGGGAAGGGGTTTCAGTGTGTGGGGATTGTGATTCTGTGTGCTTGGAAGGGTTTCAGTGTGTGGGGAATGTGTTTCAGTGTGTGGTGAATGGGTTTCAGTGTTTGGGGAAGTGTTTCAGTGTGTGGGGAAGGGGTTTTAGAGTGTGCGGAAGGGGTTTCAGTGTGTGGGGATTGTGATTCTGTGTGCTTGGAATGGTTTCAGTGTGTGGTGAATGGGTTTCAGTGTTTGGGGAAGTGTTTCAGTGTGTGGGGAAGGGGTTTTAGAGTGTGGGGAAGGGGTTTCAGTGTGTGAGGAAGGTGTTTCAGTGTATGGGGAAGGTGTTTCAGTGTGTGGGGAAGGGGCTTCAGTGTGTGGGGAAGTTGTTTCATTGTTTGGGGAAAGTGTTTCAGTGTGTGGGGAAGGGGTTTCATTGTGTGGGGAAGGTGTTTCAGTGTGTGGGGAAGGGGTTTCAGTGTGTGGGGAAGGGGTTTCAGTGTGTGGGGATTGTGATTCTTTGTGTTAGGAAGGGTTTCAGTGTGTGGCGAATGTGTTTCAGTGCGGGTGAATGGTTTCAGTGTTTGGGGAAGGGTTTCAGTGGGTGGTAAAGGGGTTTCACTATGTGGGGAAGGTGTTTCAGTTTGTGGGAATGTGTTGCAGTTTGTGGGGAAGGAGTTTCAGTGTGTGGGGAAGTGTTTCAGTGTGTGGGGAAGGTGTTTCAGTGTGTGGGGAAGGGGTTTCAGTGTCTGGGGAAGCTGTTTCAGTG
This sequence comes from Heterodontus francisci, assembly GCF_036365525.1. Taxonomy (NCBI): domain Eukaryota; kingdom Metazoa; phylum Chordata; class Chondrichthyes; order Heterodontiformes; family Heterodontidae; genus Heterodontus; species Heterodontus francisci. The sequence continues at coordinate 132,725,460 of NC_090378.1, forward strand.
TGTGGGGTAGGGTTCCAATGTGTGGGGAAGGGGTTTCAGTGAGTGGGAAAGGTGTTTCATTGTGTGGGGATGGTATTTCAGTGCGTGGGGAAGTTGTTTCAGTGTGTGGGGAAGGTGTCTTAGTGTGTGGGGAAGGGGTTTCAGTATGTGGGGAAGGTGTCTCAGTGTGTGGGGATGTGTTTCATTGTGTGGGGAAGGGTTTCAGTGTGTGGGGAATGTGTTTCAGTGTGTGGGGATGAGTTGCATTGTGTGCGGAATGGGTTTTGGTGTGTGGGGAAGGTGTTTCAGTGTGTGGGGAAGTGGTTTCAGTGTGTGGGGAAGGGGTTTCAGTGTGTGTGGATTGTGATTCTGTGTGTTTGGAAGGGTTTCATTGTGTGGGGTTTGTGTTTCAGTGTGTGGTGAATGTGTTTCAGTGTTTGGGGAAGGGTTTCAGTGTGTGGGGAAGGAGTTTTAGCGTGTGGGGAAGGTGTTTCAGTGTGTGGGGATGTGTTGCAGTTTGTGGGGAAGGAGTTTCAATGTGTGGGGAATTGTTTCAGTGTGTGGGGAAGGTGTTTCAGTGTGTGGGGAAGGGTTTCAGTGTGTGGGTAAGGTGTTTCAGTGTTTGCAGAATGGGTTTCAGTGTGTGGGGAAGGTGTTTCAGTGTATGGGGAAGGTGTTTCAGTGTGTGGGGAAGGGGCTTCAGTGTGTGGGGAAGTTGTTTCAGTGTGTGGGGAAGGGGTTTCAGTGTGTGGGGAAGGGGTTTCAGTGTGTGCGGAAGGGGTTTCAGTGTGTGGGGAAGGGGTTTCAGTGTGTGGGGAAGGTGTTTCAGTGTGTGGGGAAGGGGTTTCAGTGTGTGCGGAAGGGGTTTCAGTGTGTGGGGAAGGTGTTTCAGTGTGTGGGGAAGGGGTTTCAGTGTGTGGGGTAGGGTTTCCAGTGTGTGGGGAAGGTGCTACTGTGTGTGGGAGGTGTTTCAGTGTGTGGGGAAGGTGTTTCAGTGTGTGAATAAGGGTTTCAGTGTGTGGGGAAGGTGTTTCAGCGTGTGCGGAAGGGGTTTCAGTGTGTGGGGAAGGTGTTTTGTTGCGTGGGGAAGGTGTTTCAGTGTGTGGGGAAGGGGTTTCAGTGTGTGGGGAAGGTGTTTCAGTGTGTGGGGAAGGGGTTTCAGTGTGTGGGGAAGGGGTTTCAGTGTGTGGTGATTGTGATTCTGTGTGTTAGGATGGCGTTTCAGTGTGTGGCGAATGTGTTTCAGTGCGGGTGAATGGGTTTCAGTGTTTGGGGAAGGGTTTCAGTGTGTGGTGAAGGGGTTTCACCATGTGGGGAAGGTGTTTCAGTTTGTGGGAATGTGTTGCAGTTTGTGGGGAAGGAGTTTCAGTGTGTGGGGAAGTGTTTCAGTGTTTGGGGAATGTGTTTCAGTGTGTGGGGAAGGGGTTTCAGTGTGTGGGGAAGCTGTTTCAGTGTGTGGGGTAGGGTTCCAGTGTGTGGGGAAGGGGTTTCAGTGAGTGGGAAAGGTGTTTCATTGTGTGTGGATGCAATTTCAGTGCGTGGGGAAGTTGTTTCAGTGTGTGGGGAAGGTGGCTTAGTGTGTGGGGAAGGGGTTTCAGTATGTGGGGAATGTGTTTCAGTGTGTGGGGATGTGTTTCAGTGTGTGGAGATGTGTTTCAGTGTGTGGGGAAGGGTTTCAGTGTGTGGGGAATGTGTTTCAGTGTGTGGGGATGGATTTCAGTGTGTGGCGATGGGTTTCAGTGTGTGGGGATGAGTTGCATTGTGTGCGGAAGGGGTTTTGGTGTGTGGGGAAGGTGTTTCAGTGTGTGGGGAAGGGGTTTCAGTGTGTGGGGAAGGGGTTTCAGTGTGTGGGGATTGTGATTCTGTGTGCTTGGAAGGGTTTCAGTGTGTGGGGAATGTGTTTCAGTGTGTGGTGAATGGGTTTCAGTGTTTGGGGAAGTGTTTCAGTGTGTGGGGAAGGGGTTTTAGAGTGTGCGGAATGGGTTTCAGTGTGTGGGGATTGTGATTCTGTGTGCTTGGAATGGTTTCAGTGTGTGGGGAATGTGTTTCAGTGTGTGGTGAATGGGTTTCAGTGTTTGGGGAAGTGTTTCAGTGTGTGGGGAAGGGGTTTTAGAGCGTGGGGAAGGGGTTTCAGTGTGTGAGGAAGGTGTTTCAGTGTATGGGGAAGGTGTTTCAGTGTGTGGGGAAGGGGCTTCAGTGTGTGGGGAAGTTGTTTCATTGTTTGGGGAAAGTGTTTCAGTGTGTGGGGAAGGGGTTTCATTGTGTGGGGAAGGTGTTTCAGTGTGTGGGGAAGGGGTTTCAGTGTGTGGGGAAGGGGTTTCAGTGTGTGGGGATTGTGATTCTTTGTGTTAGGAAGGGTTTCAGTGTGTGGCGAATGTGTTTCAGTGCGGGTGAATGGGTTTCAGTGTTTGGGGAAGGGTTTCAGTGGGTGGTAAAGGGGTTTCACTATGTGGGGAAGGTGTTTCAGTTTGTGGGAATGTGTTGCAGTTTGTGGGGAAGGAGTTTCAGTGTGTGGGGAAGTGTTTCAGTGTGTGGGGAAGGTGTTTCAGTGTGTGGGGAAGGGGTTTCAGTGTCTGGGGAAGCTGTTTCAGTGTGTGGGGTAGGGTTCCAATGTGTGGGGAAGGGGTTTCAGTGAGTGGGAAAGGTGTTTCATTGTGTGGGGATGGTATTTCAGTGCGTGGGGAAGTTGTTTCAGTGTGTGGGGAAGGTGTCTTAGTGTGTGGGGAAGGGGTTTCAGAATGTGGGGAAGGTGTCTCAGTGTGTGGGGATGTGTTTCATTGTGTGGGGAAGGGTTTCAGTGTGTGGGGAATGTGTTTCAGTGTGTGGGGATGAGTTGCATTGTGTGCGGAATGGGTTTTGGTGTGTGGGGAAGGTGTTTCAGTGTGTGGGGAAGTGGTTTCAGTGTGTAGGGAAGGGGTTTCAGTGTGTGTGGATTGTGATTCTGTGTGTTTGGAAGGGTTTCATTGTGTGGGGTTTGTGTTTCAGTGTGTGGTGAATGTGTTTCAGTGTTTGGGGAAGGGTTTCAGTGTGTGGGGAAGGAGTTTTAGCGTGTGGGGAAGGTGTTTCAGTGTGTGGGGATGTGTTGCAGTTTGTGGGGAAGGAGTTTCAATGTGTGGGGAATTGTTTCAGTGTGTGGGGAAGGTGTTTCAGTGTGTGGGGAAGGGTTTCAGTGTGTGGGTAAGGTGTTTCAGTGTTTGCAGAATGGGTTTCAGTGTGTGGGGAAGGTGTTTCAGTGTATGGGGAAGGTGTTTCAGTGTGTGGGGAAGGGGCTTCAGTGTGTGGGGAAGTTGTTTCAGTGTGTGGGGAAGGGGTTTCAGTGTGTGGGGAAGGGGTTTCAGTGTGTGCGGAAGGGGTTTCAGTGTGTGGGGAAGGGGTTTCAGTGTGTGGGGAAGGTGTTTCAGTGTGTGGGGAAGGGGTTTCAGTGTGTGCGGAAGGGGTTTCAATGTGTGGGGAAGGTGTTTCAGTGTGTGGGGAAGGTGTTTCAGTGTGTGGGGAAGGGCTTTCAGTGTGTGGGGATGTGTTTCAGTGTGTGGGGAAGGGGTTTCAGTGTGTGGGGAAGGGTTTCACCGTGTGCGGAAGGGGTTTCAGTGAGTGGGGAAGGAGTTTCAGTGTGTGGGGAAGGTGTTTCAGTGTGTGTGGGGAAGGGGTTTCAGTGTGTGGGGATTTGTTTAATTGTGTAGGGAAGGGGTCTAAGTGTGTTGGGATGTGTCTCAGTGTGTGGGGTAGTTGTTTCAGTGTGTGGGCAAGTTTTTCACTGTGAGCGGAAAGGGTTTCAGTGTGTGGGGAAGGAGTTTCAGTGTTTGGGGAAGGTGTTTCAGGATGTGCGGAAGGGGCTTCAGTGTGTGGGGAATGTGTTTCAAGTGTGTTTGGATGGTTTTCAGTGTGTGCGGAATGTGTTTCAGTGTGTGGTGAATGAGTATCAGTGTTTTGGGAAGGTTTACAGTGTGTGGGGAAGGGGTTTCAGCGTGTGGGGAATGTGTTTCAGTGTGTGGCGATGTGTTGCAGTGTGTGGGGATGGCGTTTCAGTGTGTGGGGAAGGTGTTTCAGTGTGTGGGGAAGGGGTTTCAGTGTGTGGGGGAGGGTTTCCAGTGTGTGGGGAAGGTGCTACTGTGTGTGGGAGGTGTTTCAGTGTGTGGGGAAGGTGTTTCAGTGTGTGGGGAAGGCTTTCAGTGTGTGGGGAAGGTGTTTCAGTGTATGCGGAAGGGGTTTCAGTATGTGGGAAAGGTGTTTTGTTGCGTGGGGAAGGTGTTTCAGTGTGTGGGGAAGGGGTTTCATTGTGTGGGGAAGGGGTTTGGTGTGTGCGGAAGGGGTTTCAGTGTGTGGGGAAGGTGTTTCAGAGTGTGGGGAAGGGTTTCACTGTGTGCGGAAGGGGTTTCAGTGAGTGGGGAGGGGGTTTCAGTGCATGGGGAAGGTGTTTCAGTATGTGCGGAAGCGGCTTCAGTGTGTGGGGAAGGGGTTTCAGTGTGTGGTGATTGGGTTTCAGTGTTTGGGGAAGGGTTTCAGTGTGTGGGGAAGGGGGTTCAGTGTGTGGGGAAGGTGTTTCAGTGTGTGGGGATGTGTTGCAGTTTGTGGGGAAGGAGTTTCAGTGTGTGGGGAAGTGTTTCAGTGTGTTGGGAAGGTGTTTCAGTGTGTGGGGAAGGGTTTCAGTGTGTGGGGAAGGTGTTTCAGTGTGTGCAGAAGGGGGTTCAGTGTGTGGGGCAGGTGTTTCAGTGTATGGGGAAGGTGTTTCAATGTGTGGGGAAGGGGCTTCAGTGTGTGGGGAAGTTGCTTCAGTGTGTGGGGAAGGTGTTTCAGTGTGTGGGGAAGGGGTTTCAGTGTGTGCGGAAGGGTCTTCAGTGTGTGGGGAAGGGGTTTCAGTGTGTGGGGAAAGGGTTTCATTGTGTGGGGACTGTGATTCTGTGTGTTTGGAAGGGTTTCAGTGTGTGGGGAATGTGTTTCACTGTGTGGTGAATGTTTTTCAGTGTTTGGGGAAGGGTTTCAGTGTGTGGGGAAGGGGTTTCAGTGTGTGGGGAAGGTGTTTCAGTGTGTGGGGTTGTGTTGCAGTTTGTGGGGAAGGGGTTTCAGTGTGTGGGAAAGTGTTTCAGTGTGTGGAGAAAGTGTTTCAGTGTGTGGGGAAGGGTTTCAGTGTGTGGGGAAGGTTTTTCAGTGTGTGCGGAAGGGGTTTCAGTGTGTGGGGAAGGTGTTTCAGTGTGTGGGGAAGGGGCTTCAGTGTGGGGGGAAGTTGTTTCAGTGTGTGGGGAAGGTGTTTCAGTGTGTGGGGAAGGGGTTTCAGTTTGCGCGGAAGGGGTTTCAGAGTGTGGGGAAGGTTTTTCAGTGTATGGGGAAGGTGTTTCAGTGTGTGGGGAAGGTGTTTCAGTGTGTGGGGAAGGGGTTTCAGTGTGTCGGGATGTGTTTCAGTGTGTAGGGAAGGCGTTTCAGTGTGCGGGGAAAGGTTTCACTGTGTGCGGAAGGGTTTCAGTGTGTGAGGAAGGAGTTTCAGTGGGTGGGGAAGGTGTTTCAGTGTGTGTGGGGAAGGGGTTTCAGTGTGTGGGGATTTGTTTCATTGTGTAGAGAAGGGGATTAAGTGTGTGGGGATGTGTCTCAGTGTGTGGGGAAGGTGTTTCAGTGTGTGGGGAAGGTTTTCACTGTGTGCGGAAGGGGTTTCAGTGTGTGCGGAAGGGGTTTCAGTGTCTGGGGAAGGTGTTTCAGTATGTGCGGAAGGTGTTTCAGTGTGTGCGGAAGGGGTTTAAGTGTGTGGGGAAGGTGTTTCAGTGTGTGCAGAAGGGATTTCAGTGTGTGGGGAAGGGGTTTCAGTGTGTGGGGAATGTGTTTCAGTGTGTTTGGAAGTGTTTCAGTGTGTGGGGAATGTGTTTCAGTGTGTGGTGAATGAGTATCAGTGTTTTGGGAAGGTTTACAGTGTGTGGGGAAGGGGTTTCAGCGTGTGGGGAATGCGTTTCAGTGTGTGGCGATGTGTTGCAGTGTGTGGGGATGGCGTTTCAGTGTGTGGGGAAGGTGTTACAGTGTGTGGGGAAGGGGTTTCAATGTGTGGGGGAGGGTTTCCAGTGTGTGGGGAAGGTGCTACTGTGTGTGCGAGGTGTTTCAGTGTGTGGGCACGGTGTTTCAGTGTGTGGGGAAGGGTTTCAGTGTGTGGGGAAGGTGTTTCAGTGTGTGCAGAAGGGGTTTCAGTGTGTGGGGAAGGTGTTTCAGTGTGTGGGGAATGTGTTTCAGTGTGTTTGGAAGGTTTTCAGTGTGTGGGGAATGTGTTTCAGTGTGTGCTGAATGGCTATCAGTGTTTTGGGAAGGTTTACAGTTTGTGGGGAAGGGGTTTCAGCGTCTGGGGAATGTGTTTCAGTGTGTGGCAATGTGTTGCAGTGAGTGGGGATGGCGTTTCAGTGTGTGGGGAAGGTGTTTCAGTGTGTGGGGAAGGTGTTTCAGTGTGTGGTGAAGGTTTTCACTGTGTGCAGAAGGGGTTTCAGTGTGTGCGGAAGGGGTTTCAGTGTCTGGGGAAGGTGTTGCAGTATGTGCGGAAGGTGTTTCAGTGTGTGGGGAAGGGGTTTCAGTGTGTGGGGAAGGTGTTTCAGTGTGTGCAGAAGGGATTTCAGTGTGTGGGGAAGGGGTTTCAGTGTGTGGGGAATGTGTTTCAGTGTGTTTGGAAGGGTTTCACTGTGTGGGGAATGTGTTTCAGCGTGTGGTGAATGAGTATCAGTGTTTTGGTAAGGTTTACAGTGTGTGGGGAAGGGGTTTCAGCGTGTGGGGAATGTGTTTCAGTGTGTGGCAATGTGTTGCAGTGAGTGGGGATGGCGTTTCAGTGTGTGGGGAAGGTGTTTCAGTGTGTGGGGAAGGTGTTTCAGTGTGTGGTGAAGGTTTTCACTGTGTGCGGAAGGGGTTTCAGTGTGTGCGGAAGGGGTTTCAGTGTCTGGGGAAGGTGTTGCAGTATGTGCGGAAGGTGTTTCAGTGTGTGGGGAAGGGGTTTCAGTGTGTGGGGAAGGTGTTTCAGTGTGTGCAGAAGGGATTTCAGTGTGTGGGGAAGGGGTTTCAGTGTGTGGGGAATGTGTTTCAGTGTGTTTGGAAGGGTTTCAGTGTGTGGGGAATGTGTTTCAGTGTGTGGGGAAGGGGTTTCAAAGTGTGGGGAATGTGTTTCAGTGTGTGGCGATGTGTTGCAGTGTGTGGGGATGGCGTTTCAGTGTGTGGGGAAGGGGTTTCAGTGTGTGGGGAAGGGGTTTCAAAGTGTGGGGGAAGGTGTCCAGTGTGTGGGGAAGGTGCTACTGTGAGTGCGAGGTGTTTCAGTGTGTGGGGAAGGTGTTTCAGTGTGTGGGGAAGGGTTTCAGTGTGTGGGGAAGGTGTTTCAGTGTGTGCAGAAGGGGTTTCAGTGTGTGGGGAAGGGGTTTCAGTGTGTGGGGAATGTGTTTCAGTGTATTTGGAAGGGTTTCAGTGTGTGGGGAATGTGTTTCAGTGTGTGCTGAATGGCTATCAGTGTTTTGGGAAGGTTTACAGTGTGTGGGGAAGGGATTTCAGCATGTGGGGAATGTGTTTCAGTGTGTGGCAATGTGTTGCAGTGAGTGGGGATGGCGTTTCAGTGTGTGGGGAAGGGTTTCCAGTGTGTGGGGAAGGTATTACTGTGAGTGGGAGGTGTTTCAGTGTGTGGGGAAGGTGCTTCAGTGTGTGGGGAAGGGTTTCAGTGTGTGGGGAAAGTGTTTCAGTGTGTGCGGAAGGGGTTTCAGTGTGTGGGGGAGGTGTTTTGTTGCGTGGGGAAGGTGTTTCAGTCTGTGGGGAAGGGGTTTCAGTGTGTGGGGAAGGTGTTTCAGCGTGTGGGGAAGGTGTTTCAGTGAGTGCAGAAGGGGTTTCAGTCAGTGCGGAAGGCGTTTCAGTGTGTGGGGAAGTGGTTTCTGTGTGTGGGGAAGTGGTTTCAGTGTGTAGGGAATGTGTTTCAGTGTGTTTGGCAGGGTTTCAGTGTGTGGGGAACGTGTTTCACTGTGTGGTGAATGGTTTTCAGTGTTTGGGGAAGGGTTTCAGTGTGTGGGGAAGGGGTTTCAGTGTGTGGGGAAGGTGTTTCAGTGTGTGGGGTTGTGTTGCAGTTTGTGGGGAAGGAGTTTCAGTGTGTGGGGAAGTGTTTCAGTGTGTGAGGAAGGTGTTTCAGTGTGTGGGGAAGGGTTTCAGTGTGTGGGGAAGCTGTTTCAGTGTGTGCGGAAGGGGTTTCAGTGTGTTGGGAAGGTGATTCAGTGTATGGGGAAGGTGTTTCAGTGGGTGGGGAAGGGGCGTCAGTGTGTGGGGAAGTTGTTTCAGTTGTGGGGAAGGTGTTTCAGTGTGTGGGGAAGGGGTTTCAGTGTGTGCGGAAGTGGTTTCAGTGTGTGGGGAAGGTGTTTCAGTGTGTGGGGAAGGTGTTTCAGTGTGTGGGGAAGGGGTTTCAGTGTGTGGGGATGTGTTTCAGTGTGTAGGGAAGGGGTTTCAGTGTGTGGGGAAGGGTTTCACTGTGTGCGGAAGGGGTTTCAGTGTGTGGGGAAGGAGTTTCGGTGTGTGGGGAAGGTGTTTCAGTGTGTTGTGAATGAGTATCAGTGTTTTGGGAAGGTTTACAGTGTGTGGGGAAGGGGTTTCAGCGTGTGGGGAATGTGTTTCAGTGTGTGGCGATGTGTTGCAGTGAGTGGGGATGGCGTTTCAGTGTGTGGGGAAGGTGTTTCAGTGTGTGGGGAAGGGGTTTCAGTGTCTGGGGAAGGGTTTCCAGTGTGTGGGGAAGGTGCTACAGTGAGTGGGAGGTGTTGCAGTGTGTGGGGAAGGTGTTTCAGTGTGTGGGGAAGAGTTTCAGTGCGTGGGGAAGGTGTTTCAGTGAGTGCAGAAGGGGTTTCAGTGTGTGGGGGAGGTGTTTTGTTGTTTGGGGAAGGTGTTTCAGTGTTTGGGGAAGGGGTTTCAGTGTGTGGGGAAGGTGTTTCAGTGTGTGGGGAAGGTGTTTAAGTGTGTGGGGAAGGGTTTCCAGTGTCTGGGGAAGGGGTTTCAGTGTGTGGCGAAGTGTTTCAGTGTGTGGGGAAGGTGTTTAAGTGTGTGGGGAAGGGTTTCCGTGTGTGGGCAAGGTGTTTCAGAGTGTGCGGAAGGGGTTTCAGTGTGTGGGGAAGGTGTTTCAGTGCATGGGGAAGGTGTACCAGTGTGTGGGGAAGGGGTTTCAGTGTGTGGGAAGTTGTTTCAGTGTGTGGGGAAGCTGTTTCAATGTGTGGGGAATAGGTTTCAGTGTGTGGGGAAGGTGTTTCAGTGTGTGGGGAAGGGGTTTCAGTGTGTGGGGAAGGGTTTCCATTGTGTGGGGAAGGTGTTTCAGTGTGTGGGGAAGTGTTTCAGTGTGTGGGGAAGCTGTTTCAGTGTGTGGGGAGGGTTTCATTGTGTGGGGATGGTGTTTCAGTGTGTGGGGAAGGTGTTTCAGTGTGTGGGGAAGGTGTTTCGGTGTGTGGGGAAGGTGTTTCAGTATGTGTGGAAGGGGTTTCAGTGTGTGGGGAAGGTGTTTCAGTGTGTGGGGCAGGTGTTTCAGTGTGTGGGAAGGGCTTTCAGTGTGTAGGGAAGGGTGTCAGTATTTGGGGAAGGGGTTTCAGTGTGTGGGGAAGGGTTTCAGTGTGTTGGGAACGGTTTCCAGTGTGTGGGGAAGGTGTTTCAGTGTGTGGGGAAGTGTTTCAGTGTCTGGGGAAGCTGTTTCAGTGATTGGGGAGGGATTCATTGTGTGGGGAAGGTGTTTCAGTGTGTGCGGAAGGTGTTTCAGTGTGTGGGGAAGGTGTTTCGGTGTGTGGGGAAGGTGTTTCAGTGTGTGGGGAAGGGGTTTCAGTGTGTGGGGAAGGTGTTTCAGTGTGTGGGGCAGTTGTTTCAGTGTGTGGGAAGGGCTTTCAGTGTGTAGGGAAGGGTTTCAGTGTGTGGGGAAGGGGTTTCAGTGTGTGGGGAAGGGTTTCAGTGATTGGGGAATGTGTTTCAGTGAGTGTGGAAGGGCTTTCAGTGTGTGGGGAAGGTGTCTCAGTGTTTGGGGAAGGTGTTTCAGTGTGTGAGGAAGGGGTTTCAGGGTGTGGGGTAGCTGTTTCAGTGTGTCGGGAAGGGGTTTCAGTGTTTGGGGAAGGTGTTTCACTGTGTGGGGTTGGGTTCCAGTGTGTGGGGAAGGGGTTTCAGTGTGTGGGAAAGGTGTTTCAGTGTGTGGGGATGGTATCTCAGTGTGTGGGGAAGGTGTTTCAGTGTGTGGGGAAGGTGTTTTAGTATGTGGGGAAGGGGTTTCAGTGTGTGGGGAAGGTGTTTTAGTGTATGGGGATTGTGATTCTGTGTGTTTAGAAGGGTTTAAGTGTGTGGGAAATGTGTTTCAGTGTGTGGTGAATGGGTTTCAGTGTTTGGGGAAGAGTTTCAGTGTGTGTGGAAGGGGTTTCAGTGTGTGGGGAAGGTGTTTCAGTGTGTGGGGAAGGTGTTTCAGTGTGTGGGGATGTGTTGCAGTTTGTGGGGATGGGGTTTCAGTGTGTGGGGAAGGTGTTTCAGAGTGTGGGGAAAGGGTTTCAGTGTGTGGCGAAGGGTTTCCAGTGTCTGGGGAAGGGGTTTCAGTGTGTGGCGAAGTGTTTCAGTGTGTGGGGAAGGTGTTTAAGTGTGTGGGGAAGGGTTTTGGTGTGTGGGCAATGTTTTTCAGAGTGTGCGGAAGTGGTTTCAGTGTGTGGGGACGGTGTTTCAGTGCATGGGGAAGGTGTTTCAGTGTGTGGGGAAGGGGTTTCAGTGTGTGGGGAAGGTGTTTCAGTGTGTGGGGAAGGTGTTTTAGTATGTGGGGAAGGGGTTTCAGTGTGTGGGGAAGGTGTTTTAGTGTATGGGGATTGTGATTCTGTGTGTTTGGAAGTGTTTAAGTGTGTGGGAAATGTGTTTCAGTGTGTGGTGAATGGGTTTCAGTGTTTGGGGAAGGGTTTCAGTGTGTGTGGAAGGTGTTTCAGTGTGTGGGGAAGGTGTTTCAGTGTGTGGGGATGTGTTGCAGTTTGTGGGGATGGGGTTTCAGTGTGTGGGGAAGGTGTTTCAGAGTGTGGGGAAAGGGTTTCAGTGTGTGGGGAAGGGTTTCCAGTTTCTGGGGAAGGGGTTTCAGTGTGTGGGGAAGTGTTTCAATGTGTGGGGAAGGTGTTTAAGTGTGTGGGGAAGGGTTTTGGTGTGTGGGCAATGTGTTTCAGAGTGTGCGGAAGTGGTTTCAGTGTGTGGGGACGGTGTTTCAGTGCATGGGGAAGGTGTTTCAGTGTGTGGGGAAGGGGTTTCAGTGTGTGGGGAAGTTGTTTCAGTGTGTGGGGAAGGGGTTTCAGTGTGTGGGGAAGGGGTTTCAGTGTGGGGGAAGGTGTTTCAGTGTGTGGGGAAGGGGTTTCAGTGTGTGGGGAAATGTTTCCAATGTGTGGGGAAGGTGTTTCAGTGTGTGGGGAAGTGTTTCAATGTATGGGGAAGCTGTTTCAGTGTGTGGGGAAGGTTTCATTGTGTGGGGAAGGTGTTTCAGTGTGTGCGGAAGGGGTTTCAGTGTGTGGGGAAGGTGTTTCGGTGTGTGGGGAAGGTGTTTCAGTGTGTGGGGAAGGGGTTTCAGTGTGTGGGGAAGGTGTTTCAGTTTGTGGGGCAGGTGTTTCAGTGTGTGGGAAGGGCTTTCAGTGTGTAGGGAAGGGTTTCAGTGTGTGGGGAAGGGGTTTCAGTGTGTGGGGAAGTGTTTCAGTGATTGGGGAAGGTGTTTCAGTGAGTGTGGAAGGGCTTTCAGTGTGTGGGGAAGGTGTCTCACTGTTTGGGGAAGGTGTTTCAGTGTGTGCGGAAGGGGTTTCAGTGTGTGGGGAAGCTGTTTCAGTGTGTGGGGAAGGGGTTTCAGTGTTTGGGGAAGCTGTTTCAGTGTGTGGGGTAGGGTTCCAGATGTGGGGAAGGGGTTTCAGTGTGTGAGAAAGGTGTTTCAGTGTGTGGGGATGGTATTTCAGTGTGTGGGGAAGTTGTTTCAGTGTGTGGGGAAGTTGTTTTAGTGTGTGGGGAAGGGTTTCAGTATGTGGGGAAGGTGTTTCAGTGTGTGGGGATGTGTTTCAGTGTGTGGGGAAGGTGTTTCAGTGGGTGGGGATGGGTTTCAGTGTGTGGCGATGGGTTTCAGTGTGTGGGGATGTGTTGCATTTTGTGGGGATGGGGTTTCAGTTTCTGGGGAAGGTGTTTCAGAGTGCGGGGAAGGGGTTTCAGTGTGTGGGGAAGGGTTTCCAGTGTCTGGGGAAGGAGTTTCAGTGTGTGGGGAAGTGTTTCAGTGTGTGGGGAAGGTGTTTCAGTGTGTGGGGAAGGGTTTCGGTGTGTGGGGAAGGTGTTTCAGAGTGTGCGGAAGGAGTTTCAGTGTGTGGGGAAGGTGTTTCAGTGTATGGGGAAGGTGTTTCAGTGTTGTGGGAAGGGGTTTCAGTGTGTGGGGAAGTTGTTTCAGTGTGTGGGGAAGGTGTTTCAGTGTGTGGGAAGTGGTTTCAGTGTGTGGGGAAGGGGTTTCAGTGTGTGGGGAAGGGGTTTCAGTGTGTGGGGAAGGGTTTCCAGTGTGTGGGGAAGCTGTTTCAGTGTGTGCGGAAGCTGTTGCAGTGTGTGGGGAGGGTTTCATTGTGTGGGGAAGGTGTTTCAGTGTGTGCGGAAGGGGTTTCAGTATGTGGGGAAGGTGTTTCATTGTGTGGGGAAGGTGTTTCCGTGTGTGGGGCAGGTATTTCAGTGTGTGGGAAGTGCTTTCAGTGTGTAGGGAAGTGTTTCAGTGTGTGGGGAAGGGGTTTCAGTGTGTGGGGAAGGGTTTCAGTGTTTGGGGAAGGTGTTTCAGTGAGTGTAGAAGGGCTTTCAGTTTGTGGGGAAGATGTCTCAGTGTTTGGGGAAGGTGTTTCAGTGTGTGGGGAAGGGGTTTCTGTGTGTGGGGAAGCTGTTTCAGTGTGTGGGGTAGGGGTTTCAGTGTTTGGGGAAGGTGTTTCAGTGCGTGGGGTAGGGTTCCAGTGTGTGGGGAAGGGGTTTTAGTGTGTGGGAAAGGTGTTTCAGTGTGTGGGGATGTTATTTCAGTGAGTGGGGAAGGTGTTTCAGTGTGTGGGGAAGGTGTTTTAGTGTGTGGGGAAGGGTTTCAGTATGTGGGGAAGGTGTTTCAGTGTGTGGGGATGTCTTTCAGTGTGTGGGGAAGGTGTTTCAGTGTGTGGGGATGGGTTTCAGTGTGTGGCGATGGGTTTCAGTGTGTGGGGATCAGTTGCAATGTATGCGGAAGGGGTTTTGGTGTGTGGGGAAGTTATTTCAGTGTGTGGGGAAGGGGTTTCAGTGTGTGGGGAAGGGGTTTCAGTGTGTGGGGATTATGATTCTGTGTGTTTGGAAGGGTTTCAGTGTGTGGGGAATGTGTTTCAGTGTGTGGTGAATGGGTTTCAGTGTTTGGGGAAGGGTTTCAGTGTGTGGGGAAGGTGTTTCAGTGTGTGCGGAAGGGGTTTCAGTGTGTGGGGAAGCTGTTTCAGTGTGTGGGGAAGGGGTTTCAGTGTTTGGGGAAGCTGTTTCAGTGTGTGGGGTAGGGTTCCAGATGTGGGGAAGGGGTTTCAGTGTGTGAGAAAGGTGTTTCAGTGTGTGGGGATGGTATTTCAGTGTGTGGGGAAGTTGTTTCAGTGTGTGGGGAAGTTGTTTTAGTGTGTGGGGAAGGGTTTCAGTATGTGGGGAAGGTGTTTCAGTGTGTGGGGATGTGTTTCAGTGTGTGGGGAAGGTGTTTCAGTGGGTGGGGTTGGATTTCAGTGTGTGGCGATGGGTTTCAGTGTGTGGGGATGTGTTGCATTTTGTGGGGATGGGGTTTCAGTCTCTGGGGAAGGTGTTTCAGAGTGCGGGGAAGGGGTTTCAGTGTGTGGGGAAGGGTTTCCAGTGTCTGGGGAAAGAGTTTCAGTGTGTGGGGAAGTGTTTCAGTGTGTGGGGAAGGTGTTTCAGTGTGTGGGGAAGGGTTTCGGTGTGTGGGGAAGGTGTTTCAGAGTGTGCGGAAGGAGTTTCAGTGTGTGGGGAAGGTGTTTCAGTGTATGGGGAAGGTGTTTCAGTGTTGTGGGAAGGGGTTTCAGTGTGTGTGGAAGTTGCTTCAGTGTGTGGGGAAGGTGTTTCAGTGTGTGGGAAGTGGTTTCAGTGTGTGGGGAAGGGGTTTCAGTGTGTGGGGAAGGGGTTTCAGTGTGTGGGGAAGGGTTTCCAGTGTGTGGGGAAGCTGTTTCAGTGTGTGGCGAAGCTGTTGCAGTGTGTGGGGAGGGTTTCATTGTGTGGGGAAGGTGTTTCAGTTTGTGCGGAAGGGGTTTCAGTATGTGGGGAAGGTGTTTCATTGTGTGGGGAAGTTGTTTCCGTGTGTGGGGCAGGTGTTTCAGTGTGTGGGAAGTGCTTTCAGTGTGTGCGGATTGTGATTCTTTGTGTTTGGAAGGGTTTCAGTGTGTGGGGACCGTGTTTGAGTGTGTGGGGAAGGTGTTTCAGTGAGTGTGGAAGGGCTTTCAGTGTGTGGGGAAGGGGTTTGAGTGAGTGGGGAAGGTGTTTCAGAGTGTGGGGATGGGTTTCAGTGTGTGCGGAAGGGGTTTTGGTGTGTGCAGAAGGTGTTTCAGTGTGTGGGGAAGGGGTTTCAGTGTGTGGGTAAGGGGTTTCAGTGTGTGCGGATTGTGATTCTTTGTGTTTGGAAGGGTTTCAGTGTGTGGGGACCGTGTTTGAGTGTGTGGGGAAGGGGTTTCAGAGTGTGGGTAAGGGTTTCAGTGTGTGGGGAAGGGGTTTCAGTGAGTGGGGAAGGTGTTTCAGAGTGTGGGGATGGGTTTCAGTGTGTGGGGAAGGGTTTTCAGTGTGCGGGGAAGGGGTTTCAGTGTGTGGGGAAGGGTTTTCAGTGTGTGGGGATGTGTTTCAGTGTGTGAGGAAGGGGTTTCAGTGTGTGGGGAAGGGATTCACTGTGTGCTGAAATGGTTTCAGTGCGTGGGGAAGGGGTTTCAGTGTGTGGGGAAGGCGTTTCAGTATGTGCGGAAGAGGTTTCAGTGTGTGCGGTAAGGGTTTCAGTGTGTGGGGAAGGGGTTTCAGTGTGTGGGGAAGGGGTTTCAATGTGTGGGGATGTGTTTCAGTGTGTGGGGAAGGGGTTTCAGTGTGCGTGGAAGGGTTTCACTGTGTGCGGAAGGTGTTTCAGTGTGAGGGGAAGGAGTTTCACTGTGTGGGGAAGGTGTTTCAGTGTGTGGGGAAGGGGTTTCAGTGTGTGGGGATTTGTTTCAGTGTGTGGGGAAGGGCTTTCAGTGTGTGGGGATTTGTTTCAGTGTGTGGGGAAGGTGTTTCTGTGTGTGGGGATGGGTTTCAGTGTTTGCGGAAGGGGTTTCAGTGTGTGGGGAAGGTGTTTCAGTATGTGCGGAAGGGGTTTCAGTGTAGTGGGGAAGGGGTTTCAGTGTGTGGGGAAGGTGTTTCAGTGTGTGCAGCAGGGGTTTCAGTCAGTGTGGAACTCGTTTCAGTGTGTGGGGAAGGGGTTTCTGTGTGTGGGGAAGGGGTTTCAGTGAGTGGGGAATGTGTTTCATTGTGTGGCGATGTGTTGCAGTGTGTGGTGATTGCGTTTCAGTGTGTGGGGAAGGTGTTTCAGTGTGTGGTGAAGGGGTTTCAGTGTGTGGGGAAGGGTTTCCAGTGTGTGGGGAAGGTGCTACTGTGTGTGGGACGTGTTTCAGTGTGTGGGGAAGGTGTTTCAATTTGTGGGGAAGGGTTTCAGTGTGTGGGAAGGGTGTTTCAGTGTGTGCTGAAGGGGTTTCAGTGCGTGGGGAAGGTGTTTTGTTGCGTGGCGAAGGTGTTTCAGTGTGTGGGGAAGGGGTTTCAGTGTGTGGGGATGTTGTTTCAGTGTGTGGGGAAGCTGTTTCAATGTGTGGGAAGGGGTTTCAGTGTGTGGGGAAGGGTTTCAGTGTGTGGGGAAGCGGCTTCAATGTGTGAGGAAGGGTTTCAGTTTGTGATGAAGGTGTTTCTGTGTGTGCGGAAGGGGTTTCAGTGTGTGGGGAACGTATTTCAGTGTGTGGGGAAGAAGTTTCAGTGTGTGGGGTAGGTGTTTCAGTGTTTGGGGAAGCGGTTTCAGTGTGTGGGGAATCTGTTTCAGTGTGTGGGGAAGGTGTTTCATTGTTTGGGGAAGGTGTTTCAGTGTGTGGGGTAGGGTTCCAGTGTGTGGGGAAGGCGTTTCAGTGTGTGGGAAAGGTGTTTCAGTGTGTGGGGATGGTATTTCTGTGTGTTGGGAAGGTGTTTCAGTGTGTGGGGAAAGTGTTTCAGTGAGTGGGGAAGGTGTTTCAGTGTGTGGGGAAGTTGTTTCAGTGTGTGGGGATGTGTTTCAGTGTGTGGGGATGTGTTTCAGTGCGTCACGAAGGGTTTCAGTGTGTGGGGAAGGTGTTTCAGTGTGTGGGGATGCTTGTCAGTATGTGGGGATGGGTTTAATTGTGTGGGGATGCGTTTCATTGTATGCGGAAGGGGTTTCAGTGCGTGGGGAAGGTGTTTCACTGTGTGTGGAAGGGGTTTCAGTGTGTGGGGAAGGTGTTTCAGTGTGTGGGGAAGGGGTTTCAGTGTGTGGGGAAGGGTTTCCAGTGTCTGGGGAAGGAGTTTCAGTGTGTGGGGAAGTGTTTCAGTGTGTGGGGAAGGGGTTGCAGGGTTTGGGATAGGTGTTCCAGTGTGTGGGGAAGGGTTTCCAGTGTGTGGGGAAGGTGCTACTGTGTGTGGGACGTGTTTCAGTGTGTGGGGAAGGTGTTTCAATTTGTGGGGAAGGGTTTCAGTGTGTGGGAAAGGTGTTTCAGTGTGTGCTGAAGGGGTTTCAGTGCGTGGGGAAGGTGTTTTGTTGCGTGGCGAAGGTGTTTCAGTGTGTGGGGAAGGGGTTTCAGTGTGTGGGGATGTTGTTTCAGTGTGTGGGGAAGGTGTTTCAATGTGTGGAAAGGGGTTTCAGTGTGTGGGGAAGGGTTTCAGTGTGTGGGGAAGCGGCTTCAATGTGTGGGGAAGGGTTTCAGTGTGTGATGAAGGTGTTTCTGTGTGTGCGGAAGGGGTTTCAGTGTGTGGGGAACGTATTTCAGTGTGTGGGGAAGGAGTTTCAGTGTGTGGGGTAGGTGTTTCAGTGTTTGGGGAAGCGGTTTCAGTGTGTGGGGAATCTGTTTCAGTGTGTGGGGAAGGTGTTTCAGTGTTTGGGGAAGGTGTTTCAGTGTGTGGGGTAGGGTTCCAGTGTGTGGGGAAGGCGTTTCAGTGTGTGGGAAAGGTGTTTCAGTGTGTGGGGATGGTACTTCTGTGTGTTGGGAAGTTGTTTCAGTGTGTGGGGAAAGTGTTTCAGTGAGTGCGGAAGGGGTTTCAGTGTGTGGGGAAGTTGTTTCAGTGTGTGGGGATGTGTTTCAGTGTGTGGGGATGTGTTTCAGTGCGTCACGAAGGGTTTCAGTGTGTGGGGAAGGTGTTTCAGTGTGTGGGGATGGTTTTCAGTATGTGGGGATGGGTTTAATTGTGTGGGGATGCGTTTCATTGTATGCGGAAGGGGTTTCAGTGCGTGGGGAAGGTGTTTCACTGTGTGTGGAAGGGGTTTCAGTGTGTGGGGAAGGTGTTTCAGTGTGTGGGGAAGGGGTTTCAGTGTGTGGGGAAGTGTTTCAGTGTGTGGGGAAGGGGTTTCAGGGTTTGGGATAGGTGTTCCAGTGTGTGGGGATGGTATTTTAGTGTGTGGGGAAGGTGTTTCAGTGTGTGGGGAAGGGGTTTCAGTGTGTGGGGAACGTGTTTCAGTGTGTGGGGAACGGTTTCAGTGTGTGGGGAAGGGGTATCAGTGTGTGATGAAGGTGTTTCAGTGTCTGGAGAAGGTATTTCAGTGTGTGGGGAAGGGATTTCAGTGTGTGGGGAAGGGATTTCAGTGTGTGGGGAAGATGTTTCAGTGTGTGCGGGAGGTGTTTCTGGGTGTGGGGAAAGGGTTTCAGTGTGTAGGGAAGGTGTTTCAGTGTGTGGGGATGGGTTTCAGTGTGTGGGGATGGGTTTCAGTGTGTGGGGATGGGTGTCAGTGTGTGCGGAAGGGGTTTCAGTATGTGGGGAATGTGCTTCTCTGTGTGGGGTGGTGTTTCAGTGTGTGGGGAAGGGGTTCAGTGTGTGGGCAAGGTGTTTCAGTGTGTGGGGATGGGTTTCAGTGTATAGGGATGGACTTCTGTGTGTGCGGAAGGTGTTTCGATGTGAGGGCAAGGTGTTTCAGTGCGTGGGGAAGGGTTTCAGTGTGTGGGGAAGGTGTTTAAGTGTGTGGGGAAGGTGTTTCAGTGTGTGGGGAAGGGGTTTCAGAGTTTGGGTAATTGTTTCAGTGTGTGGGGAAGGGGTTTCAGTGAGTGGGGAAGGTGTTTCAGAGTGTGGGGAAGGGTTTCAGTGTGTGGGGAAGGGTTTTGAGTGTGTGGGGAAGGGGTTTCAGTTTGTGGGGAAGGGGTTTCAGTGTGTGGGAATGTGTTTCAGTGTGAGAGGAAGGGGTTTCAGTGTGTGGGGAAGGGTTTCACTGTGTGCGGAAGTGGTTTCAGTGTGTGGGGAAGGGGTTTCAGTGTGTGGGGTAGGTGTTTCAGTGTGTGCGGAAGGGGTTTCAGTGTGTGGGGAAGGGGTTTCAGTGTGTGGGGAAGGTGTTTCAGTGTGTGGGGAAGGGGTTTCAGTGTGTGGGGAAGCTGTTTCAGTGTGTGGCGAAGGGTTCCAGTGTGTGGGGATGGCGTTTCAGTGTGTGGGGAAGGTGTTTCAGTGTGTGGGGAAGGGGTTTCAGTGTGTGGGGTAGGGTTTCCAGTGTGTGGGGAAGGTGCTACTGTGTGTGGGAGGTGTTTCAGTGTGTGGGGAAGGTGTTTCAGTGTGTGAATAAGGGTTTCAGTGTGTGGGGAAGGTGTTTCAGCGTGTGCGGAATGGGTTTCAGTGTGTGGGGAAGGTGTTTTGTTGCGTGGGGAAGGTGTTTCAGTGTGTGGGGAAGGGGTTTCAGTGTGTGGGGAAGGTGTTTCAGTGTGTGGGGAAGGGGTTTCAGTGTGTGGGGAAGGGGTTTCAGTGTGTGGGGATTGTGATTCTGTCTGTTAGGAAGGGTTTCAGTGTGTGGCGAATGTGTTTCAGTGCGGGTGAAGGGTTTCAGTGTTTGGGGAAGGGTTTCAGTGGGTGGTGAAGGGGTTTCACCATGTGGGGAAGGTGTTTCAGTTTGTGGGAATGTGTTGCAGTTTGTGGGGAAGGAGTTTCAGTGTGTGGGGAAGTGTTTCAGTGTTTGGGGAAGTGTTTCAGTGTGTGGGGATGGGGTTTCAGTGTGTGGGGAAGCTGTTTCAGTGTGTGGGGTAGGGTTCCAGTGTGTGGGGAAGGGGTTTCAGTGAGTGGGAAAGGTGTTTCATTGTGTGTGGATGCAATTTCAGTGCGTGGGGAAGTTGTTTCAGTGTGTGGGGAAGGTGTCTTAGTGTGTGGGGAAGGGGTTTCAGTATGTGGGGAATGTGTTTCAGTGTGTGGGGATGTGTTTCAGTGTGTGGAGATGTGTTTCAGTGTGTGGGGAAGGGTTTCAGTGTGTGGGGAATGTGTTTCAGTGTGTGGGGATGGATTTCAGTGTGTGGCGATGGGTTTCAGTGTGTGGGGATGAGTTGCATTGTGTGCGGAAGGGGTTTTGGTGTGTGGGGAAGGTGTTTCAGTATGTGGGGAAGGGGTTTCAGTTTGTGGGGAAGGGGTTTCAGTGTGTGGGGATTGTGATTCTGTGTGCTTGGAAGGGTTTCAGTGTGTGGGGAATGTGTTTCAGTGTGTGGTGAATGGGTTTCAGTGTTTGGGGAAGTGTTTCAGTGTGTGGGGAAGGGGTTTTAGAGTGTGGGGAAGGGGTTTCAGTGTGTGGGGATTGTGATTCTGTGTGCTTGGAAGGGTTTCAGTGTTTGGGGAAGTGTTTCAGTGTGTGGGGAAGGGGTTTTAGAGTGTGGGGAAGGGGTTTCAGTGTGTGAGGAAGGTGTTTCAGTGTATGGGGAAGGTGTTTCAGTGTGTGGGGAAGGGGCTTCAGTGTGTGGGGAAGTTGTTTCAGTGTTTGGGGAAGGTGTTTCAGTGTGTGGGGAAGGGGTTTCATTGTGTGGGGAAGGTGTTTCAGTGTGTGGGGAAGGGGTTTCAGTGTGTGGGGAAGGGGATTCAGTGTGTGGGGATTGTGATTCTTTGTGTTAGGAAGGGTTTCAGTGTGTGGCGAATGTGTTTCAGTGCGGGTGAATGGGTTTCAGTGTTTGGGGAAGGGTTTCAGTGGGTGGTAAAGGGGTTTCACTATGTGGGGAAGGTGTTTCAGTTTGTGGGAATGTGTTGCAGTTTGTGGGGAAGGAGTTTCAGTGTGTGGGGAAGTGTTTCAGTGTGTGGGGAAGGTGTTTCAGTGTGTGGGGAAGGGGTTTCAGTGTCTGGGGAAGCTGTTTCAGTGTGTGGGGTAGGGTTCCAATGTGTGGGGAAGGGGTTTCAGTGAGTGGGAAAGGTGTTTCATTGTGTGGGGATGGTATTTCAGTGCGTGGGGAAGTTGTTTCAGTGTGTGGGGAAGGTGTCTTAGTGTGTGGGGAAGGGGTTTCAGAATGTGGGGAAGGTGTCTCAGTGTGTGGGGATGTGTTTCAGTGTGTGGAGATGTGTTTCATTGTGTGGGGAAGGGTTTCAGTGTGTGGGGAATGTGTTTCAGTGTGTGGGGATGAGTTGCATTGTGTGCGGAATGGTTTTGGTGTGTGGGGAAGGTGTTTCACTGTGTGGGGAAGGGGTTTCAGTGTGTGGGGAAGGGGTTTCAGTGTGTGTGGATTGTGATTCTGTGTGTTTGGAAGGGTTTCAGTGTGTGGGGTTTGTGTTTCAGTGTGTGGTGAATCGGTTTCAGTGTTTGGGGAAGGGTTTCAGTGTGTGGGGAAGGGGTTTTAGCGTGTGGGGAAGGTGTTTCAGTGTGTGGGGATGTGTTGCAGTTTGTGGGGAAGGAGTTTCAATGTGTGGGGAATTGTTTCAGTGTTTGGGGAAGGTGTTTCAGTGTGTGGGGAAGGGTTTCAGTGTGTGGGTAAGGTGTTTCAGTGTTTGCAGAATGGGTTTCAGTGTGTGGGGAAGGTGTTTCAGTGTATGGGGAAGGTGTTTCAGTGTGTGGGGAAGGGGCTTCAGTGTGTGGGGAAGTTGTTTCAGTGTGTGGGGAAGGTGTTTCAGTGTGTGGGGAAGGGGTTTCAGTGTGTGCGGAAGGTGTTTTAGTGTGTGGGGAAGGGGTTTCAGTGTGTGGGGAAGGTGTTTCAGTGTGTGGAGAAGGGGTTTCAGTGTGTGCGGAAGGGGTTTCAATGTGTGGGGAAGGTGTTTCAGTGTGTGGGGAAGGTGTTTCAGTGTGTGGGGAAGGGGTTTCAGTGTGTGGGGATGTGTTTCAGTGTGTGGGGAAGGGGTTTCAGTGTGTGGGGAAGGGTTTCACTGTGTGCGGAAGGGGTTTCAGTGAGTGGGGAAGGAGTTTCAGTGTGTGGGGAAGGTGTTTCAGTGTGTGTGGGGAAGGGGTTTCAGTGTGTGGGGATTTGTTTAATTGTGTAGGGAAGGGGTCTAAGTGTGTGGGGATGTGTCTCAGTGTGTGGGGTAGTTGTTTCAGTGTGTGGGCAAGTTTTTCACTGTGTGCGGAAAGGGTTTTAGTGTGTGGGGAAGGAGTTTCAGTGTTTGGGGAAGGTGTTTCAGGATGTGCGGAAGGGGCTTCAGTGTGTGGGGAAGGGGTTTCAGTGTGTGCACAAGGGATTTCAGTGTGTGGGGAATGTGTTTCAAGTGTGTTTGGAAGGTTTTCAGTGTGTGGGGAATGTGTTTCAGTGTGTGGTGAATGAGTATCAGTGTTTTGGGAAGGTTTACAGTGTGTGGGGAAGGGGTTTCAGCGTGTGGGGAATGTGTTTCAGTGTGTGGCGATGTGTTGCAGTGTGTGGGGATGGCGTTTCAGTGTGTGGGGAAGGTGTTTCAGTGTGTGGGGAAGGGGTTTCAGTGTGTGGGGGAGGGTTTCCGGTGTGTGGGGAAGGTGCTACTGTGTGTGGGAGGTGTTTCAGTGTGTGGGGAAGGTGTTTCAGTGTGTGGGGAAGGCTTTCAGTGTGTGGGGAAGGTGTTTCAGAGTGTGCGGAAGGGGTTTCAGTATGTGGGAAAGGTGTTTTGTTGCGTGGGGAAGGTGTTTCAGTGTGTGGGGAAGGGGTTTCATTGTGTGGGGAAGGTGTTTGGTGTGTGCGGAAGGGGTTTCAGTGTGTGGGGAAGTTGTTTCAGAGTGTGGGGAAGGGTTTCACTGTGAGCGGAAGGGGTTTCAGTGAGTGGGGAGGGGGTTTCAGTGCATGGGGAAGGTGTTTCAGTATGTGTGGAAGCGGCTTCAGTGTGTGGGGAAGGGGTTTCAGTGTTTGGTGATTGGGTTTCAGTGTTTGGGGAAGTGTTTCAGTGTGTGGGGAAGGGGGTTCAGTGTGTGAGGAAGGTGTTTCAGTGTGTGGGGATGTGTTGCAGTTTGTGGGGAAGGAGTTTCAGTGTGTGGGGAAGTGTTTCAGTGTGTGGGGAAGGTGTTCCAGTGTGTGGGGAAGGGTTTCAGTGTGTGTGGAAGGTGTTTCAGTGTGTGCAGAAGGGGTTTCAGTGTGTGGGGAAGGTGTTTCAATGTGTGGGGAAGGGGCTTCAGTGTGTGGGGAAGTTGCTTCAGTGTGTGGGGAAGGTGTTTCAGTGTGTGGGGAAGAGGTTTTCAATGTGTGCGGAAGGGGCTTCAGTGTGTGGGGAAGGGGTTTCAGTATGTGGGGAAAGGGTTTCAGTGTGTGGGGACTGTGATTCTGTGTGTTTGGAAGGGTTTCAGTGTGTAGGGAATCTGTTTCACTGTGTGGTGAATGTTTTTCAGTGTTTGGGGAAGGGTTTCAGTGTGTGGGGAAGGGGTTTCAGTGTGTGGGGAAGGTATTTCAGTGTGTGGGGTTGTGTTGCAGTTTGTGGGGAAGGAGTTTCAGTGTGTGGGAAAGTGTTTCTGTGTGTGGAGAAAGTGTTTCAGTGTGTGGGGAAGGGTTTCAGTGTGTGGGGAAGGTGTTTCAGTGTGTGCGGAAGGGGTTTCAGTGTGTGGGGAAGGTGTTTCAGTGTGTGGGGAAGGGGCTTCAGTGTGGGGGGAAGCTGTTTCAGTGTGTGGGGAAGGTGTTTCAGTGTGTGGGGAAGGGGTTTCAGTTTGCGCGGAAGGGGTTTCAGAGTGTGGGGAAGGTGTTTCAGTGTATGGGGAAGGTGTTTCAGTGTGTGGGGAAGGTGTTTCAGTGTGTGGGGAAGGGGTTTCAGTGTGTCGGGATGTGTTTCAGTGTGTAGGGAAGGGGTTTCAGTGTGCGGGGAAAGGTTTCACTGTGTGCGGAAGGGTTTCAGTGTGTGGGGAAGGAGTTTCAGTGGGTGGGGAAGGTGTTTCAGTGTGTGTGGGGAAGGGGTTTCAGTTTGTGGGGATTTGTTTCATTGTGTAAGGAAGGGGTTTAAGTGTGTGGGGATGTGTCTCAGTGTGTGGGGAAGGTGTTTCAGTGTGTGCGGAAGGTTTTCACTGTGTGCGGAAGGGGTTTCAGTGTGTGCGGAAGGGGTTTCAGTGTCTGGGGAAGGTGTTTCAGTATGTGCGGAAGGTGTTTCAGTGTGTGGGGAAGGGGTTTAAGTGTGTGGGGAAGGTGTTTCAGTGTGTGCAGAAGGGATTTCAGTGTGTGGGGAAGGGGTTTCAGTGTGTGGGGAATGTGTTTCAGTGTGTTTGGAAGTGATTCAGTGTGTGGGGAATGTGTTTCAGTGTGTGGTGAATGAGTATCAGTGTTTTGGGAAGGTTTACAGTGTGTGGGGAAGGGGTTTCAGCGTGTGGGGAATGCGTTTCAGTGTGTGGCGATGTGTTGCAGTGTGTGGGGATGGCGTTTCAGTGTGTGGGGAAGGTGTTACCGTGTGTGGGGAAGGGGTTTCAATGTGTGGGGGAGGGTTTCCAGTGTGTGGGGAAGGTGCTACTGTGTGTGCGAGGTGTTTCAGTGTGTGGGCACGGTGTTTCTGTGTGTGGGGAAGGGTTTCAGTGTGTGGGGAAGGTGTTTCAGTGTGTGCAGAAGGGGTTTCAGTGTGTGGGGAAGGTGTTTCAGTGTGTGGGGAATGTGTTTCAGTGTGTTTGGAAGGTTTTCAGTGTGTGGGGAATGTGTTTCAGTGTGTGCTGAATGGCTATCAGTGTTTTGGGAAGGTTTACAGTTTGTGGGGAAGGGGTTTCAGCGTGTGGGGAATGTGTTTCAGTGTGTGGCAATGTGTTGAAGTGAGTGGGGATGGCGTTTCAGTGTGTGGGGAAGGTGTTTCAGTGTGTGGGGAAGGTGTTTCAGTGTGTGGTGAAGGTTTTCACTGTGTGCAGAAGGGGTTTCAGTGTGTGCGGAAGGGGTTTCAGTGTCTGGGGAAGGTGTTGCAGTATGTGCGGAAGGTGTTTCAGTGTGTGCGGAAGGGGTTTCAGTGTGTGGGGAAGGTGTTTCAGTGTGTGCAGAAGTGATTTCAGTGTGTGGGGAAGGGGTTTCAGTGTGTGGGGAATGTGTTTCAGTGTGTTTGGAAGGGTTTCAGTGTGTGGGGAATGTGTTTCAGCGTGTGCTGAATGAGTATCAGTGTTTTGGGAAGGTTTACAGTGTGTGGGGAAGGGGTTTCAGCGTGTGGGGAATGTGTTTCAGTGTGTGGCGATGTGTTGCAGTGTGTGGGGATGGCGTTTCAGTGTGTGGGGAAGGTGTTTCAGTGTGTGGGGAAGGGGTTTCAATGTGTGGGGGAGGGTTTCCAGTGTGTGGGGAAGGTGCTACTGTGTGTGCGAGGTGTTTCAGTGTGTGGGGAAGGTGTTTCAGTGTGTGGGGAAGGGTTTCAGTGTGTGGGGAAGGTGTTTCAGTGTGTGCAGAAGGGGTTTCAGTGTGTGGGGAAGGGGTTTCAGTGTGTGGGGAATGTGTTTCAGTGTATTTGGAAGGGTTTCAGTGTGTGGGGAATGTGTTTCAGTGTGTGCTGAATGGCTATCAGTGTTTTGGGAAGGTTTACAGTGTGTGGGGAAGGGATTTCAGCGTGTGGGGAATGTGTTTCAGTGTGTGGCAATGTGTTGCAGTGAGTGGGGATGGCGTTTCAGTGTGTGGGGAAGGGTTTCCAGTGTGTGGGGAAGGTATTACTGTGAGTGGGAGGTGTTTCAGTGTGTGGGGAAGGTGCTTCAGTGTGTGGGGAAGGGTTTCAGTGTGTGGGGAAAGTGTTTCAGTGTGTGCGGAAGGGGTTTCAGTGTGTGGGGGAGGTGTTTTGTTGCGTGGGGAAGGTGTTTCAGTCTGTGGGGAAGGGGTTTCAGTGTGTGGGGAAGGTGTTTCAGTGTGTGGGGAAGGTGTTTCAGTGAGTGCAGAAGGGGTTTCAGTCAGTGCGGAAGGCGTTTCAGTGTGTGGGGAAGTGGTTTCTGTGTGTGGGGAAGTGGTTTCAGTGTGTAGGGAATGTGTTTCAGTGTGTTTGGCAGGGTTTCAGTGTGTGGGGAACGTGTTTCACTGTGTGGTGAATGGTTTTCAGTGTTTGGGGAAGGGTTTCAGTGTGTGGGGAAGGGGTTTCAGTGTGTGGGGAAGGTGTTTCAGTGTGTGGGGTTGTGTTGCAGTTTGTGGGGAAGGAGTTTCAGTGTGTGGGGAAGTGTTTCAGTGTGTGGGGAAGGTGTTTCAGTGTGTGGGGAAGGGTTTCAGTGTGTGGGGAAGCTGTTTCAGTGTGTGCGGAAGGGGTTTCAGTGTGTTGGGAAGGTGTTTCTGTGCATGGGGAAGGTGTTTCAGTGGGTGGGGAAGGGGCTTCAGTGTTTGGGGAAGTTGTTTCAGTTGTGGGGAAGGTGTTTCAGTGTGTGGGGAAGGGGTTTCAGTGTGTGGGGAAGGTGTTTCAGTGTGTGGGGAAGGTGTTTCAGTGTGTGGGGAAGGGGTTTCAGTGTGTGGGGATGTGTTTCAGTGTGTAGGGAAGGGGTTTCAGTGTGTGTGGAAGGGTTTCACTGTGTGCGGAAGGGGTTTCAGTGTGTGGGGAAGGAGTTTCGGTGTGTGGGGAAGGTGTTTCAGTGTGTTGTGAATGAGTATCAGTGTTTTGGGAAGGTTTACAGTGTGTGGGGAAGGGGTTTCAGCGTGTGGGGAATGTGTTTCAGTGTGTGGCGATGTGTTGCAGTGTGTGGGGATGGCATTTCAGTGTGTGGGGAAGGTGTTTCAGTGTGTGGGGAAGGGGTTTCAGTGTGTGTGGGAGGGTTTCCAGTGTGTGGGGAAGGTGCTACTGTGTGTGAGAGGTGTTTCAGTGTGTGGGGAAGGTATTTCAGTGTGTGGGGAAGGGTTTCATTGTGTGGGGAAGGTGTTCCAGTGTGTGCAGAAGGGTTTTCAGTGTGTGGGGAAGTGGTTTCAGTGTGTGGGGAATGTGTTTCAGTGTGTTTGGAAGTGTTTCAGTGTGTGGGGAATGTGTTTCAGTGTGTGCTGAATGGCTATCAGTGTTTTGGGAAGGTTTACAGTTTGTGGGGAAGGGGTTTCAGCATGTGGGGAATGTGTTTCAGTGTGTGCAATTGTGTTGCAGTGAGTGGGGATGGCGTTTCAGTGTGTGGGGAAGGTGTTTCAGTGTGTGGGGAAGGGGTTTCAGTGGCTGGGGAAGGGTTTCCAGTGTGTGGGGAAGGTGCTACAGTGAGTGGGAGGTGCTGCAGTGTGTGGGGTAGGTGTTTCAGTGTGTGGGGAAGAGTTTCAGTGCGTGGGGAAGGTGTTTCAGTGAGTGCAGAAGGGGTTTCAGTGTGTGGGGGAGGTGTTTTGTTGTTTGGGGAAGGTGTTTCAGTGTGTGGGGAAGGGGTTTCAGTGTGTGGGTAAGGTGTTTCAGTGTGTGGAGAAGGTGTTTAAGTGTGTGGGGAAGGGTTTCCAGTGTCTGGGGAAGGGGTTTCATTGTGTGGTGAAGTGTTTCAGTGTGTGGGGAAGGTGTTTAAGTGTGTGGGGAAGGGTTTCCGTGTGTGGGCAAGGTGTTTCGGAGTGTGCGGAAGGGGTTTCAGTGTGTGGGGAAGGTGTTTCAGTGCATGGGGAAGGTGTTTCAGTGTGTGGGGAAGGGGTTTCAGTGTGTGGGGAAGTTGTTTCAGTGTGTGGGGAAGCTGTTTCAATGTGTGGGGAAGAGGTTTCAGTGTGTGGGGAAGGTGTTTCAGTGTGTGGGGAAGGGGTTTCAGTGTGTGGGGAAGGGTTTCCAGTGTGTGGGGAAGGTGTTTCAGTGTGTGGGGAGTGTTTCTGTGTGTGGGGAAGCTGTTTCAGTGTGTGGGGAGGGTTTCATTGTGTGGGGAAGGTGTTTCAGTGTGTGCGGAAGGTGTTTCAGTGTGTGGGGCAGGTGTTTCGGTGTGTGGGGAAGTTGTTTCAGTGTGTGTGGAAGGGGTTTCAGTGTGTGGGGAAGGTGTTTCAGTGTGTGGGGCATGTGTTTCAGTGTGTGGGAAGGGCTTTCAGTGTGTAGGGAAGGGTGTCAGTGTGTGGGGAAGGTGTTTCAGTGTTTCGGGAAGTGTTTCAGTGTGTGGGGAAGGGTTTCCAGTGTGTGGGGAAGGTGTTTCAGTGTGTGGGGAAGTGTTTCAGTGTCTGGGGAAGCTGTTTCAGTGTGTGGGGAGGGATTCATTGTGTGGGGAAGGTGTTTCAGTGTGTGCGGCAGGTGTTTCAGTGTGTGGGGAAGGTGTTTCGGTGTGTGGCGAAGGTGTTTCAGTATGTGGGGAAGGGGTTTCAGTGTGTGGGGAAGGTGTTTCAGTGTGTGGGGCAGTTGTTTCAGTGTGTGGGAAGGGCTTTCAGTGTGTAGGGAAGGGTTTCAGTGTGTGGGGAAGGGGTTTCAGTGTGTGGGGAAGGGTTTCAGTGATTGGGGAATGTGTTTCAGTGAGTGTGGAAGGGCTTTCAGTGTGTGGGGATGGTGTCTCAGTGTTTGGGGAAGGTGTTTCATTGTGTGAGGAAGGGGTTTCAGTGTGTGGGGTAGCTGTTTCAGTGTGTGGGGTAGCTGTTTCAGTGTGTCGGGAAGGGGTTTCAGTGTTTGGGGAAGGTGTTTCACTGTGTGGGGAAGGGGTTTCAGTGTGTGGGAAAGGTGTTTCAGTGTGTGGGGATGGTATCTCAGTGTGTGGGGAAGGTGTTTCAGTGTGTGGGGAAGGTGTTTTAGTATGTGGGGAAGGGGTTTCAGTGTGTGGGGAAGGTGTTTTAGTGTATGGGGATTGTGATTCTGTGTGTTTGGAAGGGTTTAAGTGTGTGGGAAATGTGTTTCAGTGTGTGGTGAATGGGTTTCAGTGTTTGGGGAAGGGTTTCAGTGTGTGTGGAAGGGGTTTCAGTGTGTGGGGAAGGTGTTTCAGTGTGTGGGGATGTGTTGCAATTTGTGGGGATGGGGTTTCAGTGTGTGGGGAAGGTGTTTCAGAGTGTGGGGAAAGGGTTTCAGTGTGTGGCGAAGGGTTTCCAGTGTCTGGGGAAGGGGTTTCAGTGTGTGGGGAAGTGTTTCAGTGTGTGGGGAAGGTGTTTAAGTGTGTGGGGAAGGGTTTTGGTGTGTGGGCAATGTGTTTCAGAGTGTGCGGAAGTGGTTTCAGTGTGTGGGGACGGTGTTTCAGTGCATGGGGAAGGTGTTTCAGTGTGTGGGGAAGGGGTTTCAGTGTGTGGGGAAGTTGTTTCAGTGTGTGGGGAAGGGGTTTCAGTGTGTGGGGAAAGGGTTTCAGTGTGGGGGAAGGTGTTTCAGTGTGTGGGGAAGTGGTTTCAGTGTGTGGGGAAGGGTTTCCAATGTGTGGGGAAGGTGTTTCAGTGTGTGGGGAAGTGTTTCAATGTATGGGGAAGCTGTTTCAGTGTGTGGGGAAGGTTTCATTCTGTGGGGAAGGTGTTTCAGTGTGTGCGGAAGGGGTTTCAGTTTTTGGGGAAGGTGTTTCGGTGTGTGGGGAAGGTGTTTCAGTGTGTGGGGAAGGGGTTTCAGTGTGTGGGGAAGGTGTTTCAGTGTGTGGGGCAGGTGTTTCAGAGTGTGGGTAGGGCTTTCAGTGTGTAGGGAAGGGTTTCAGTGTGTGGGGAAGGGGTTTCAGTGTGTGGGGAAGTGTTTCAGTGATTGGGGAAGGTGTTTCAGTGAGTGTGGAAGGGCTTTCAGTGTGTGGGGAAGGTGTCTCACTGTTTGGGGAAGGTGTTTCAGTGTGTGCGGAAGGGGTTTCAGTGTGTGGGGAAGCTGTTTCAGTGTGTGGGGAAGGGGTTTCAGTGTTTGGGGAAGCTGTTTCAGTGTGTGGGGTAGGGTTCCAGATGTGGGGAAGGGGTTTCAGTGTGTGAGAAAGGTGTTTCAGTGTGTGGGGATGGTATTTCAGTGTTTGGGGAAGTTGTTTCAGTGTGTGGGGAAGTTGTTTTAGTGTGTGGGGAATGGTTTCAGTATGTGGGGAAGGTGTTTCAGTGTGTGGGGATGTGTTTCAGTGTGTGGGGAAGGTGTTTCAGTGGGTGGGGATGGGTTTCAGTGTGTGGCGATGGGTTTCAGTGTGTGGGGATGTGTTGCATTTTGTGGGGATGGGGTTTCAGTCTCTGGGGAAGGTGTTTCAGAGTGCGGGGAAGGGGTTTCAGTGTGTGGGGAAGGGTTTCCAGTGTCTGGGGAAGGAGTTTCAGTGTGTGGGGAAGTGTTTCAGTGTGTGGGGAAGGTGTTTCAGTGTGTGGGGAAGGGTTTTGGTGTGTGGGGAAGGTGTTTCAGAGTGTGCGGAAGGAGTTTCAGTGTTGTGGGAAGGGGTTTCAGTGTGTGGGGAAGTTGTTTCAATGTGTGGGGAAGGTGTTTCAGTGTGTGGGAAGTGGTTTCAGTGTGTGGGGAAGGGGTTTCAGTGTGTGGGGAAGGGGTTTCAGTGTGTGGGGAAGGGTTTCCAGTGTGTGGGGAAGCTGTTTCAGTGTGTGGGGAAGCTGTTGCAGTGTGTGGGGAGGGTTTCATTGTGTGGGGAAGGTGTTTCAGTGTGTGCGGAAGGGGTTTCAGTATGTGGGGAAGGTGTTTCATTGTGTGGGGAAGGTGTTTCCGTGTGTGGGGCAGGTGTTTCAGTGTGTGGGAAGTGCTTTCAGTGTGTAGGGAAGTGTTTCAGTGTGTGGGGAAGGGGTTTCAGTGTGTGGGGAAGGGTTTCAGTGTTTGGGGAAGGTGTTTCAGTGAGTGTGGAAGGGCTTTCAGTTTGTGGGGAAGATGTCTCAGTGTTTGGGGAAGGTGTTTCAGTGTGTGGGGAAGGGGTTTCTGTGTGTGGGGAAGCTGTATCAGTGTGTGGGGTAGGGGTTTCAGTGTTTGGGGAAGGTGTTTCAGTGCGTGGGGTAGGGTTCCAGTGTGTGGGGAAGGGGTTTCAGTGTGTGGGAAAGGTGTTTCAGTGTGTGGGGATGTAATTTCAGTGAGTGGGGAAGGTGTTTCAGTGTGTGGGGAAGGTGTTTTAGTGTGTGGGGAAGGGTTTCAGTATGTGGGGAAGGTGTTTCAGTGTGTGGGGATGTCTTACAGTGTGTGGGGAAGGTGTTTCAGTGTGTGGGGATGGGTTTCAGTGTGTGGCGATGGGTTTCAGTGTGTGGGGATGAGTTGCATTGTATGCGGAAGGGGTTTTGGTGTGTGGGGAAGTTGTTTCAGTGTGTGGGGAAGGGGTTTCAGTGTGTGGGGAAGGGGTTTCAGTGTGTGGGGATTATGATTCTGTGTGTTTGGAAGGGTTTCAGTGTGTGGGGAATGTGTTTCAGTGTGTGGTGAATGGGTTTCAGTGTTTGGGGAAGGGTTTCAGTGTGTGGGGAAGGTGTTTCAGTGTGTGCGGAAGGGGTTTCAGTGTGTGGGGAAGCTGTTTCAGTGTGAGGGGAAGGGGTTTCAGTGTTTGGGGAAGCTGTTTCAGTGTGTGGGGTAGGGTTCCAGATGTGGGGAAGGGGTTTCAGTGTGTGAGAAAGGTGTTTCAGTGTGTGGGGATGGTATTTCAGTGTGTGGGGAAGTTGTTTCAGTGTGTGGGGAAGTTGTTTTAGTGTGTGGGGAAGGGTTTCAGTATGTGGGGAAGGTGTTTCAGTGTGTGGGGATGTGTTTCAGTGTGTGGGGAAGGTGTTTCAGTGGGTGGGGATGGGTTTCAGTGTGTGGCGATGGGTTTCAGTGTGTGGGGATGTGTTACATTTTGTGGGGATGGGGTTTCAGTCTCTGGGGAAGGTGTTTCAGAGTGCGGGGAAGGGGTTTCAGTGTGTGGGGAAGTGTTTCAGTGTGTGGGGAAGGTGTTTCAGTGTGTGGGGAAGGGTTTCGGTGTGTGGGGAAGGTGTTTCAGAGTGTGCGGAAGGAGTTTCAGTGTGTGGGGAAGGTGTTTCAGTATATGGGGAAGGTGTTTCAGTGTTGTGGGAAGGGGTTTCAGTGTGTGGGGAAGTTGTTTCAGTGTGTGGGGAAGGTGTTTCAGTGTGTGGGAAGTGGTTTCAGTGTGTGGGGAAGGGGTTTCAGTGTGTGGGGAAGGGGTTTCAGTGTGTGGGGAAGGGTTTCCAGTGTGTGGGGAAGCTGTTTCAGTGTGTGGGGAAGCTGTTGCAGTGTGTGGGGAGGGTTTCATTGTGTGGGGAAGGTGTTTCAGTGTGTGCGGAAGGGGTTTTAGTATGTGGGGAAGGTGTTTCCGTGTGTGGGGCAGGTGCTTCAGTGTGTGGGAAGTGCTTTCAGTGTGTAGGGAAGTGTTTCAGTGTGTGGGGAAGGGGTTTCAGTGTGTGGGGAAGGGTTTCAGTGTTTGGGGAAGGTGTTTCAGTGAGTGTGGAAGGGCTTTCAGTTTGTGGGGAAGATGTCTCAGTGTTTGGGGAAGATGTTTCAGTGTGTGTGGGGAAGGGGTTTCAGTGTGTGGGGATTTGTTTCATTGTTTAGGGAAGGGGTTTAAGTGTGTGCGGATGTGTTTCAGTGTGTGGGGAAGGTGTTTCAGTGTGTGGGGAAGGTTTTCACTGTGTGCGGAAGGGGTTTCAGTGTGTGGGGAAGGGGTTTCAGTGTGTGGGGAAGGTGTTTCAGTATGTGCGGAAGTGGTTTCAGTGTGTGGGGAAGGGTTATCAGTGTGTGGGGAAGGTGTTTCAGTGTGTGCAGAAGGGGTCTCAGTGTGTGGGGAAGGGGTTTCAGTGAGTGGGGAATGTGTTTCAGTGTGTTTGGAAGGGTTTCTGTGTGTGGTGAATGTGTTTCAGTGCTTTGGGAAGGGTTTCAGTGAGTGGGGAAGGGGTTTCAGTGTGTGTGGGAATGTGTTTCAGTGTGTGGGGATGTGTTGCAGTGTGTGGGGAATGCGTTTCAGTGTGTGTGCAAGGTGTTTCAGTGTGTGGGGAAGGTGCTACAGTGTGTGGGAAGTGTTTCAGTGTGTGGGGAAGGTGTTTCAGTGTGTGGGGATGGGTTTCAGTGTGTGGGGAAGGTGTTTCAGTGTGTGGGGAAGCTGTTACAATGTGTGGGGAAGAGGTTTCAGTGTGTGGGGAAGGTTTTTCAGTGTGTGGGGAAGGGGTTTCAGTGTGTGGGGAAGGGTTTCCAGTGTGTGGGGAAGGTGTTTCAGTGTGTGGGAAGGGGTTTCAGTGTTTGGGGAAGGTGTTTCAGTGCGTGGGGTAGGGTTCCAGTGTGTGGGGAAGGGGTTTCAGTGTGTGGGAAAGGTGTTTCAGTGTGTGGGGATGTTATTTCAGTGAGTGGGGAAGGTGTTTCAGTGTGTGGGGAAGGTGTTTTAGTGTGTGGAGAAGGGTTTCAGTATGTGGGGAAGGTGTTTCAGTTTGTGGGGATTTCTTTCAGTGTGTGGGGAAGGTGTTTCAGTGTGTGGGGATGGGTTTCAGTGTGTGGCGATGGGTTTCAGTGTGTGGGGATGAGTTGCATTGTATGCGGAAGGGATTTTGGTGTGTGGGGAAGTTGTTTCAGTGTGTGGGGAAGGAGTTTCAGTGTGTGGGGAAGTGTTTCAGTGTGTGGGGAAGGTGTTTCAGTGTGTGGGGAAGGGTTTTGGTGTGTGGGGAAGGTGTTTCAGAGTGTCCGGAAGTTGTTTCAGTGTGTGTGGAAGGTGTTTCAGTGTATGGGGAAGGTGTTTCAGTGTTGTGGGAAGGGGTTTCAGTGTGTGGGGAAGTTGTTTCAGTGTGTGGGGAAGGTGTTTCAGTGTGTGGGAAGTGGTTTCAGTGTGTGGGGAACGGGTTTCAGTGTGTGGGGAAGGGGTTTCAGTATGTGGGGAAGGGTTTCCAGTGTGTGGGGAAGGTGTTTCAGTGTGTGGGGAAGCTGTTGCAGTGTGTGGGGAGGGTTTCATTGTGTGGGGAAGGTGTTTCAGTGTGTGCGGAAGGTGTTTCAGTATGTGGGGAAGGTGTTTCAGTGTGTGGGGAAGGTGTTTCAGTGTGTGGTGAAAGGGTTTCATTGTGTGGGGAAGGTGTTTCCGTGTGTGGGGCAGTTGTTTCAGTGTGTGGGAAGTGCTTTCAGTGTGTAGGGAAGTGTTTCAGTGTGTGGGGAAGGGGTTTCAGTGTGTGGGGAAGGGTTTCAGTGTTTGGCGAAGGTGTTTCAGTGAGTGTGGAAGGGCTTTCAGTTTGTGGGGAAGATGTCTCAGTGTTTGGGGAAGGTGTTTCAGTGTGTGGGGAAGGGGTTTCTGTGTGTGGGGAAGCTGTTTCAGTGTGTGGGGAAGGGGTTTCAGTGTTTGGGGAAGGTGTTTCAGTGCGTGGGGTAGGGTTCCAGTGTGTGGGGAAGGGGTTTCAGTGTGTGGGGAAGGTGTTTCAGTGTGTGGGGATGTTATTTCAGTGAGTGGGGAAGGTGTTTCAGTGTGTGGGAAAGGTGTTTTAGTGTGTGGGGAAGGGTTTCAGTATGTGGGGAAGGTGTTTCAGTGTGTGGGGATGTCTTTCAGTGTGTGGGGATGGTGTTTCAGTGTGTGGGGATGGGTTTCAGTGTGTGGGGAAGGGGTTTCAGTGTGTGGGGATTATGATTCTGTGTGTTTGGAAGGGTGTCAGTGTGTGGGGAATGTGTTTCAGTGTGTGGTGAATGGGTTTCAGTGTTTGGGGAAGTTTTTCAGTGTGTGGGGAAGATGTTTCAGTGTGTGGGGAAGGTGTTTCAGTGTGTGGGGAAGGTGTTTCAGTGTGTGTGGGGAAGGGGTTTCAGTGTGTGGGGATTTGTTTCATTGTTTAGGGAAGGGGTTTAAGTGTGTGGGGAAGGTTTTCACTGTGTGCGGAAGGGGTTTCAGTGTGTGGGGAAGGGGTTTCTGTGTGTGGGGAAGGTGTTTCAGTATGTGCGGAAGTGGTTTCAGTGTGTGGGGAAGGGTTATCAGTGTGTGGGGAAGGTGTTTCAGTGTGTGCAGAAGGGGTCTCAGTGTGTGGGGAAGGGGTTTCAGTGAGTGGGGAATGTGTTTCAGTGTGTTTGGAAGGGTTTCAGTGTGTGGTGAATGTGTTTCAGTGTTTTGGGAAGGGTTTCAGTGAGTGGGGAAGGGGTTTCAGTGTGTGTGGGAATGTGTTTCAGTGTTTGGCGATGTGTTGCAGTGTGTGGGGAATGCGTTTCAGTGTGTGTGGAAGGTGTTTCAGTGTGTGGGGAAGGTGCTACAGTGTGTGGGAAGTGTTTCAGTGTGTGGGGAAGGTGATTCAGTGTGTGGGGATGGGTTCAGTGTGTGGGGAAGGTGTTTCAGTGTGTGGGGAAGCTGTTACAATGTGTGGGGAAGAGGTTTCAGTGTGTGGGGAAGGTGTTTCAGTGTGTGGGGAAGGGGTTTCAGTGTGTGGTGAAGGATTTCCAGTGTGTGGGGAAGGTGTTTCAGTGTGTGGGGAAGGGGTTTCAGTGTTTGGGGAAGGTGTTTCATTGCGTGGGGTAGGGTTCCAGTGTGTGGGGAAGGGGTTTCAGTGTGTGGGAAAGGTGTTTCAGTGTGTGGGGATGTTATTTCAGTGAGTGGGGAAGGTGTTTCAGTGTGTGGGGAAGGTGTTTTAGTGTGTGGAGAAGGGTTTCAGTATGTGGGGAAGGTGTTTCAGTGTGTGGGGATGTCTTTCAGTGTGTGGGGAAGGTGTTTCAGTGTGTGGGGATGGGTTTCAGTGTGTGGCGATGGGTTTCAGTGTGTGGGGATGAGTTGCATTGTATGCGGAAGGGGTTTTGGTGTGTGGGGAAGTTGTTTCAGTGTGTGGGGAAGGAGTTTCAGTGTGTGGGGAAGTGTTTCAGTGTGTGGGGAAGGTGTTTCAGTGTGTGGGGAAGGGTTTCGGTGTGTGGGGAAGGTGTTTCAGTGCGTGGGGTAGGTGTTTCAGTGTATGGGGAAGGTGTTTCAGTGTTGTGGGAAGGGGTTTTAGTGTGTGGGGAAGTTGTTTCAGTGTGTGGGGAAGGTGTTTCAGTGTGTGGGAAGTGGTTTCAGTGTGTGGGGAAGGGGTTTCACTGTGTGGGGAAGGGGTTTCAGTGTGTGGGGAAGGGTTTCCAGTGTGTGGGGAAGGTGTTTCAGTGTGTGGGGAAGCTGTTGCAGTGTGTGGGGTGGGTTTGATTGTGTGGGGAAGGTGCTTCAGTGTATGCGGAAGGTGTTTCAGTATGTGGGGAAGGTGTTTCAGTGTGTGGGGAAGGTGTTTCAGTGTGTGGGGAAAGGGTTTCATTGTGTGGGGAAGGTGTTTCCGTGTGTGGGGCAGTTGTTTCAGTGTGTGGGAAGTGCTTTCAGTGTGTAGGGAAGTGTTTCAGTGTGTGGGGAAGGGGTTTCAGTGTTTGGGGAAGGGTTTCAGTGTTTGGGGAAGGTGCTTCAGTGAGTGTGGAAGGGCTTTCAGTTTGTGGGGAAGATGTCTCAGTGTTTGGGGAAGGTGTTTCAGTGTGTGGGGAAGGGGTTTCTGTGTGTGGGGAAGCTGTTTCAGTGTGTGGGGAAGGGGTTTCAGTGTTTGGGGAAGGTGTTTCAGTGCGTGGGGTAGGGTTCCAGTGTGTGGGGAAGGGGTTTCAGTGTGTGGGAAAGGTGTTTCAGTGTGTGGGGATGTTATTTCAGTGAGTGGGGAAGGTGTTTCAGTCTGTGGGAAAGGTGTTTTAGTGTGTGGGGAAGGGTTTCAGTATGTGGGGAAGGTGTTTCAGTCTGTGGGGATGTCTTTCAGTGTGTGGGGAAGTTGTTTCAGAGTGTGGGGATGGGATTCAGTGTGTGGCGATGGGTTTCAGTGAGTGGGGATGAGTTGCATTGTATGCGGAAGGGGTTTTGGTGTGTGGGGAAGTTGTTTCAGTGTGTGGGGAAGGGGTTTCAGTGTGTGGGGAAGGGGTTTCAGTATGTGGGGATTATGATTCTGTGTGTTTGGAAGGGTTTCAGTGTGTGGGGAATGTGTTTCAGTGTGTGGTGAATGGGTTTCAGTGTTTGGGGAAGGGTTTCAGTGTGTGGGGAAGGGGTTTCAGTGTGTGGGGAAGGTGTTTCAGTGTGTGGGGATGTGTTGCAGTTTTTGGGGATGGGGTTTCAGTGTTTGGGGAAGGTGTTTTACAGTGTGGGGAAGGGGTTTTCAGTGTGTGGGGAAGGGTTTCCATTGTGTGGGGAAGGAGTTTCAGTGTGTGGAGAAGTGTTTCAGTGTGTGGGGAAGGTGTTTTAGTGTGTGGGGAAGGGTTTCGGTGTGTGGGGAAGGTGTTTCAGTGTCTGCGGAAGGGGTTTCAGTGTGTGGGGAAGGTGTTTCAGTGTATGGGGAATGTGTTTCAGTTTGTGGGGAAGGGGTTTCAGTGTGTGGGGAAGCTGTTTCAGTGTGTGGGGAAGGTGTTTCAGTGTGTGGGGAAGGGGTTTCAGTGCGTGGGGAAGGGTTTCAGAATGTGGGGTAGGTGTTTCAGTGTGTGGGGAAGGTTTTCAGTGAGTGAGGAAGATATTTCAGAGTGTGCAGAAGGGGTTTCAGTGTGTGGGGAATGTGTTTCAGTATGTGGGGAAGGTGTTTCAGTGGGTGGAGAAGGTGTTTCAGTGTGTGGGGAAGGGTTTTCAGTGTGTGGGAATGTGTTTCAGGGTGTGGGGAAGGTGTTTCAGTGTGTGGGGAAGGGTTTCACTGTGTGCGGAAGGGGTTTCAGTGTTTGGGGAAGGAGTTTCAATGTGTGGGGATTTGTTTCATTGTTTAGGGAAGGGGTTTAAGTGTGTGGGGATGTGTTTCAGTGTGTGGGGTAGGTGTTTCAGTGTGTGGGGAAGGTTTTCACTGTGTGCGGAAGGGGTTTCAGTGTGTGGGGAAGGGGTTTCAGTGTGTGGGGAATGTGTTTCAGTATGTGCGGAAGTGGTTTCAGTGTGTGGGGAAGGGTTATCAGTGTGTGGGGAAGGTGTTTCAGTGTGTGCAGAAGGGGTCTCAGTGTGTGGGGAAGGGGTTTCAGTGAGTGGGGAATGTGTTTCAGTGTGTTTGGAAGGGTTTCAGTGTGTGGTGAATGTGTTTCAGTGTTTTGGGAAGGGTTTCAGTGAGTGGGGAAGGGGTTTCAGTGTGTGTGGGAATGTGTTTCAGTGTGTGGCGATGTGTTGCACTGTGTGGGGAATGCTTTTCAGTGTGTGTGGAAGGTGTTTCAGTGTGTGGGGAAGGTGCTACAGTGTGTGGGAAGTGTTTCAGAGTGTGGGGAAGGTGTTTCAGTGTGTGGGGATGGGTTTCAGAGTGTGGGGAAGGTGTTTCAGTGTGTGGGGAAGTTGTTACAATGTGTGGGGAAGAGGTTTCAGTGTGTGGGGAAGGTGTTTCAGTGTGTGGGGAAGGGGTTTCAGTGTGTGGGGAAGGGTTTCCAGTGTGTGGGGAAGGTGTTTCAGTGTGTGGGGAAGGGGTTTCAGTGTTTGGGGAAGGTGTTTCAGCGCGTGGGGTAGGGTTCCAGTGTGTGGGGAAGGGGTTTCAGTGTGTGGGAAAGGTGTTTCAGTGTGTGGGGATGTTATTTCAGTGAGTGGGGAAGGTGTTTCAGTGTGTGGGGAAGATGTTTTAGTGTGTGGAGAAGGGTTTCAGTATGTGGGGAAGGTGTTTCAGTGTGTGGGGATGTCTTTCAGTGTGTGGGGAAAGTGTTTCAGTGTGTGGGGATGGGTTTCAGTGTGTGGCGATGGGTTTCAGTGTGTGGGGATGAGTTGCATTGTATGCGGAAGGGGTTTTGGTGTGTGGGGATTATGATTCTGTGTGTTTGGAAGGGTTTCAGTGTGTGGGGAATGTGTTTCTGTGTGGGGTGAATGGGTTTCAGTGTGTGGGGAAGGTGTTTCAGTGTGTGGGGATGTGTTGCAGTTTTTGGGGATGGGGTTTCAGTGTGTGGGGAAGGTGTTTCACATTGTGCGGAAGGGGTTTTCAGTGTGTGGAGAAGAGTTTCCATTGTGTGGGGAAGGTGTTTCAGTGTGTGGGGCAGTTTTTCAGTGTGTGGGGAAGGGTTTTGGTGTGTGGGGAAGGTGTTTCAGTGTCTGCGGAAGTGGTTTCAATGTGTGGGGAAGGTGTTTCAGTGTATGGGGAATGTGTTTCAGTGTGTGGGGAAGGTGTTTCATTGTGTGGGGAAGCTGTTTCAGTGTGTGGGGAAGGTGTTTCAGTGTGTGGGGAAGGGGTTTCAGTGTGTGGGGAAGGATTTCATAGTGTGGGGAAGGTGTTTCAGTGTGTGGGGAAGGTTTTCAGTGAGTGAGGAAGATATTTCAGTGTGTGCAGAAGGGGTTTCAGTGTGTGGGGAAGGTGTTTCAGTGTGTGGGGAAGGTGTTTCAGTGGGTGGAGAAGGTGTTTCAGTGTGTGGGGAAGGGTTTTCAATGTGTGGGAATGTGTTTCAGGGTGTGGGGAAGGTGTTTCAGTGTGTGGGGAAGGGTTTCACTGTGTGCGGAAGGGGTTTCAGTGTTTGGGGAAGGAGTTTCAGTGTGTGAGGAAGGTGTTTCAGTGTGTGTGGGGAAGGGGTTTAAGTGTGTGGGGATTTGTTTCCTTGTTTAGGGAAGGGGTTTAAGTGTGTGGTGATGTGTTTCTGTGTGTGGGGAAGGTGTGTCAGTGTGTGGGGAAGGTTTTCACTGTGTGCGGAAGGGCTTTCAGTGAGTGGGGAAGGGGTTTCAGTGTGTGGGGAAGGTGTTTCAGTATGTGCGGAAGGGGTTTCAGTGTGTGGGGAAGGGTTATCAGTGTGTGGGGAAGGTGTTTCAGTGTGTGCAGAAGGGGTTTCAGTGTGTGGGGAAGGGGTTTCAGTGTGTGGGGAATGTGTTTCAGTGTGTTTGGAAGGGTTTCAGTGTGTGGGGAATGTGTTTCAGTGTGTGGTGAATGGGTGTCAGTGATTTGGGAAGGGTTTCAGTGAGTGGGGAAGGGTTTTCAGTGAGTGGGAATGTGTTTCAGTGCGTGGCGATGTGTTGCAGTGTGTGGGGAATGCGTTTCAGTGTGTGTGGAAGATGTTTCAGTGTGTGGGGAAGGTGCTACAGTGTGTGGGAAGTGTTTCAGTGTCTGGGGAATGTGTTTCAGTGTGTGGGGATGGGTTGCAGTGTGTGGGGAAGGTGTTTCAGTGTGTGGGGAAGCTGTTTCAATGTGTGGGGAAGAGGTTTCAGTGTGTGGGGAAGGTGTTTCAGTGTGTGGGGAAGGGGTTTCAGTGTGTGGGGAAGGGTTTCCAGTGTGTGGGGAAGGTGTTTCAGTGTGTGGGGAAGGGGTTTCAGTGTTTGGGGAAGGTGTTTCAGTGCGTGGGGTAGGGTTCCAGTGTGTGAGGAAGGGGTTTCAGTGTGTGGGTAAGGTGTTTCAGTGTGTGGGGATGTTATTTCAGTGAGTGGGGAAGGTGTTTCAGTGTGTGGGGAAGGTGTTTTAGTGTGTGGGGAAGGGTTTCAGTATGTGGGGAAGGTGTTTCAGTGTGTGGGGATGTCTTTCAGTGTGGGGGAAGGTGTTTCAGTGTGTGGGGATTGGTTTCAGTGTTTGGCGATGGGTTTCAGTGTGTGGGGATGAGTTGCATTGTATGCGGAAGGGGTTTTGGTGTGTGGGGAAGTTGTTTCAGTGTGTGGGGAAGGGGTTTCAGTGTGTGGGGAAGGGGTTTCAGTGTGTGGGGATTATGATTCTGTGTGTTTGGAAGGGTTTCAGTGTGTGGGGAATGTGTTTCAGTGTGTGGTGAATGGGTTTCAGTTTTTGGGGAAGGGTTTCAGTGTGAGGGGAAGGGGTTTCAGTGTATGGGGAAGGTGTTTCAGTGTGTGGGGATGTGTTGCAGTTTTTGTGGATGGGGTTTCAGTGTGTGGGGAAGTTGTATCACAGTGTGGGGAAGGGGTTTTCAGTGTGTGGGGAAGAGTTTCCATTGTGTGGGGAAGGAGTTGCAGTGTGTGGGGAAGTGTTTCAGTGTGTGGGGAAGGGTTTCGGTGTGTGGGGAAGGTGTTTCAGTGTCTGCGGAAGGGGCTTCAGTGTATGGAGAATGTGTTTCAGTTTGTGGGGAAGGGGTTTCAGTGTGTGGGGAAGCTGTTTCAGTGTGTGGGGAAGGTGTTTCAGTGTGTGGGGAAGGGGTTTCAGTGTGTGGGAAGGGTTTCAGTGTGTGGGGAAGGTGTTTCAGTGTGTGGGGAAGGTTTCCAGTGAGTGAGGAAGATATTTCAGTTTGTGCAGAAGGGGTTTCAGTGTGTGGGGATGGTGTTTCAGTGTGTGGGGAAGGTGTTTCAGTGGGTGGAGAAGGTGTTTCAGTGTGTGGGGAAGGGTTTTCAGTGTGTGGGAATGTGTTTCAGGGTGTGGGGAAGCTGTTTCAGTGTGTGGGAAAGGGTTTCACTGTGTGCAGAAGGGGTTTCAGTGTTTGGGGAAGGAGTTTCAGTGTGTGAGGAAGGTGTTTCAGTGTGTGTGGGGAACGGGTTTCATTGTGTGGGGATTTGTTTAATTTTTTAGGGAAGGGGTTTAAGTGTGTGGTGATGTGTTTCAGTGTGTGGGGAAGGTGTTTCAGTGTGTGGGGAAGGTTTTCACTGTGTGCGGAAGGGGTTTCAGTGTGTGGGGAAGGGGTTTCAGTGTGTGGGGAAGGTGTTTCAGTAAGTGCGGAAGGGGTTTCAGTGTGTGGGAAAGGGTTATCAGTGTGTGGGGAAGGTGTTTCAGTGTGTGCAGAAGGAGTTTCAGTGTGTGGG
This sequence comes from Heterodontus francisci, assembly GCF_036365525.1. Taxonomy (NCBI): domain Eukaryota; kingdom Metazoa; phylum Chordata; class Chondrichthyes; order Heterodontiformes; family Heterodontidae; genus Heterodontus; species Heterodontus francisci. Next base: position 132,766,024 of record NC_090378.1, read on the forward strand.
GAAGGGGTTTCAGTGTGTGGGGAATGTGTTTCAGTGTGTTTGGGAGGGTTTCAGTGTGTGGGGAATGTGTTTCAGTGTGGTGAATGGGTGTCAGTTTTTTGGGAAGGGTTTCAGTGAGTGGGGAAGGGGTTTCAGTGTGTGGGAATGTGTTTCAGTGTGTGGCAATGTGTTTCAGTGTGTGGGGAATGCGTTTCAGTGTGTGTGGAAGGTGTTTCAGTGTGTGGGGAAGGTGCTGCAGTGTGTGGGAAGTGTTTCAGTGTGTGGGGAAGGTGTTTCAGTGTGTGGGGATGGGTTTCAGTGTGTGGGGAAGGTGTTTCAGAGTTTGCGGAAGGGGTTTCTGTGTGTGGGGAAGGTGTTTTGTTGCGTGGGGAAGGTGTTTCAGTGTGTGGGGAAGGGGTTTCAGTGTGTGGGGTAGGTGTTTCAGTGTGTGGGGAAGGTGTTTCAATGTGTGGAAAGGGGTTTCAGTGTGTGGGGAAGTGTTTCAGTGTGTGGGGAAGGGGTTTCAGTGTGTGGGGAAGGGTTTCAGTGTGTGGAGAAGGTGTTTCAGTGTGTGCGGCAGGGGTTTCAGTGTGCGGGGAAGGTGTTTCAGTGTGTGGGGAAGGTGTTTCAGTGTGTGGGGTAGGTGTTTCAGTGTTTGGGGAAGCGGTTTCAGTGTGTGAGGAAGCTGTTTCAGTGTGTGGGGAATGGGTTTCAGTGTTTGGAGAAGATGTTTCAGTGTGTGGGGTAGGGTTCCAGTGTGTGGGGAAGGGGTTTCAGTGTGTGGGAATGGTGTTTCAGTGTGGGGGGATGGTATTTCTGTGTGTGGGGAAGGTGTTTCAGTTTGTGGGGAACGTGTTTCAGTGTGTGGGGAAGGGGTTTTAGTGTGTGGGGAAGGTGTTTTAGTGTGTGGGGATGTGTTTCAGTGTGTGGGGATGTGTTTCAGTGTGTCGGGAAGGGTTTCAGTGTGTGCGGAAGGTGTTTCATTGTGTGGGGATGGTTTTCAGTGTGTGGGGATGGGTTTTATTGTGTGGGGATGGGTTTCATTGTATGCGGAAGGGGTTTCAGTGTGTGGGGAAGGTGTTTCAGTGTGTGGGGAAATGGTTTCAGTGCTTGGGGACGGGTTTCCAGTGTCTGGGGAAGGAGTTTCAGTTAGTGGGGAAGTGTTTCAGTGTGTGGGGAAGGTGTTTCAGTGTGTGGGGAACGGTTTCGGTGTGTGGGGAAGGTGTTTCAGTGCGTGCGGAAGGGGTTTCAGTGTGTGGGGAAGGTGTTTCAGTGTATGGGGAAGGTGTTTCAATGTGTGGGGAAGGGGTTTCAGTGTGTGGGGGTGTTGTTTCAGTTTGTGGGGAAGGTGTTTCAGTGTGTGGGGAAGGGGTTTCAGTGTGTGGGGAAGAGTTTCAGTGTGTGGGGAAGGTGTTTCAGTGTGTGGGGAAGAGTTTCAGTGTGTGGGGAAGGTGTTTCCGTGTGTGCGGAAGGGGTTTCAGTGTGTGGGGAAGGTGTTTCAGTGTGTGGGGAAGGTGTTTCATTGTGTGGGGAAGGTGTTTCAGTTTGTGGGGAAGGGATTTCAGTGTGTGGGGAAGCTGTTTCAGTGTGTGGTGAAGGGGTTTCAGTGTTTGGGGAAGGTGTTTCAGTGGATGTGGTAGGGTTCCAGTGTGTGGGGAAGGGGTTTCAGTGTGTGGGGATGTGTCTCAGTGTGTGGGGATGGTATTTCATGGTGTGGGGAAGGGTTTTACTGTGTGCGGAAGGGGTTTCAGAGTGTGGGGAAGGGGTTTCAGTGTGTGGGGAAGATTTTTCACAATGTGCGGAAGGGGTTTCAGTGTGTGGGGAAGGGGTTTCAGTGTGTGGGGAAGGCCTTTCAGTGAGTGCAGAAGGGGTTTCAGTGTGTGGGGAAGGGGTTTCAGTGTGTGGGGAATGGGTTTCAGTGTGTTTGGAAGGGTTTCAGTGTGTGGCGAATGTGTTTCAGTGTTTGGTGAATGGGTATCAGTCATTGGGGAAGGGTTACAGTGTTTGGGGAAGGGGTTTCTGCGTGTGTGGAATGTGTTTCAGTGTGCGGCAATGTGTTGCAGTGTGTGGGGATGGCGTTTCAGTGTGTGGGGAAGGTGTTTCTGTGTATGGGGAAGGGATTTCAGTGTGTGGGGAAGGGTTTCCAGTGTGTGGGGAAGGTGCTTCAGTGTGTGGGAAGTGTTTCAGTGTGTGGGGAAGGTGTTTCAGTGTGTGGGAAAGGTGTTTCAGTGTGTGGGGATGGTATTTCTGTGTGTGGGGAAGGTGTTTCAGTGTGTGGGGAAGGTGCTTTAGTGTGTGGGGAAGGGGTTTCAGTGTGTGGGGAAGGTGTTTTAGTGTGTGGGGATTGTGATTCTGTGTGTTTGGAAGGGTTTAAGTGTGTGGGAAATGTGTTTCAGTGTGTGGTGAATGGGTTTCAGTGTTTGGGGAATGGTTTCAGTGTGTGTGGAAGGGGTTTCAGTGTGTGGGGAAGGTGTTTCAGTGTGTGGGGATGTGTTGCAGTTTGTGGGGATGGGGTTTCAGTGTGTGGGGAAGGTGTTTCACAGTGTGGGGAAGGGGTTGCAGTGTGTGGGGAAGGGTTTCCTGTGTCTGGGGAAGGGGTTTCAGTGTGTGGGGAAGTGTTTCAGTGTGTGGGGAAGGTGTTTAAGTATGTGGGGAAGTGTTTCGGTGTGTGGGCAATGTGTTTCAGAGTGTGCGGAAGGGGTTTCAGTGTGTGGGGAAGGTGTTTCTGTGTATGGGGAAGGTGTTTCAGTGTTTGGGGAAGGGGCTTCAGTGTGTTGGGAAGTTGTTTCAGTGTGTAGGGAAGGGGGTTCAGTGTGTGGGGAAGGTGTTTCAGTGTGTTGGGAAGGGGTTTCAGTGTGTGGGGAAGGGTTTCCAGTGTGTGGGGAAGGTGTTTCAGTGTGTGGGGAAGTGTTTCAGTGTGTGCGGAAGCTGTTTCAGTGTGTGGGGAGGGTTTCATTGTGTGGGGAAGGTGTTTCAGTGTGTGCGGAAGGGGTTTCAGTGTGTGGGGAAGGTGTTTCGGTGTGTGGGGAATTTGTTTCAGTGTGTGGGGAAGGGGTTTCAGTGTGTGGGGAAGGTGTTTCAGTGTGTGGGAATTGTGATTCTGTGTGTTTGGAAGGGTTTCAATGTGTGGGGAATGTGTTTCAGTTTGTGGTGAATGGATTTCAGTGTTTGGGGAAGAGTTGCAGTGTGTGGGGAAGGGGGTTCAGTGTGTGGGGAAGGTGTTTCAGTGTGTGGGGATGTGTTGCAGTTTATGGGGAAGGGATTCCAGTGTGTGGGGAAGGTGTTTCAGTGTGTGGGGAAGGTGTTTCACAGTGTGGGGAAGGTGTTTTCAGTGTGTGGGGAAGGGTTGCCATTGTCTGGGGAAGGAGTTTCAGTGTGTGGGGAAGTGTTTCAGTGTGTGGGGAAGGTGTTTCAGTGTGTGGGGAAGGGTTTCGGTGTGTGCGGAAGGTCTTTCAGTGCATGGGGAAGGTGTTTCAGTGTGTGGGGAAGGGGTTTCAGTCTGTGGGAAAGTTGTTTCACTGTGTGGGGAAGGTGTTTCAGTGTGTGGGGAAGGGGTTTCAGTGTGTGGGGAAGGGTTTCAGAGTGTGGCGAAGGTGTTTCAGAGTGTGGGGAAGGTTTTCAGTGAGTGAGGAAGATTTTTCAGTCTTTGCAGAAGGGGTTACAGTGTGTGGGGAAGGGGTTTCTGTGTGTGGGGAAGGGTTTTCAGTGTGTGGGAATGTGTTTCAGGGTGTGGAGAAGGTGTTTCAGTGTTTGGGGAAGGGTTTCACTGTGTGCGGAAGGGGTTTCAGTGTTTGGGGAAGGAGTTTCAGTGTGTGAGGAAGGTGTTTCAGTGTGTGTGGGGAAGGGGTTTCAGTTTGTGGGGATTTGTTTCATTGTTTAGGGAAGGGGTTTAAGTGTGTGGGGATGTGTTTCAGTGTGTGGGGAAGGTGCTTCAGTGTGTGGGGAAGGTTTTCACTGTGTGCGGAAGGGGTTTCAGTGTGTGGGGAAGGGGTTTCAGTGTTTGGGGAAGGTGTTTCAGTATGTGCGGAAGGGGTTTCAGTGTGTGGGCAAGGGTTATCAGTGTGTGGGGAAGGTGTTTCAGTGTGTGCAGAAGGGGTTTCAGTGTGTGGGGAAGGGGTTTCAGTGTGTGGGGAATGTGGTTCAGTGTGTGTGGAAGGGTTTCAGTGTGTGGGGAATGTGTTTCAGTGTGTGGTGAATGGGTGTCAGTGTTTTGGGAAGGGTTACAGTGAGTGGGGAAGGGGTTTCAGCGTGCGGGAATGTGTTTCAGTGTGTGGCGATGTGTTGCAATGAGTGGGGAATGCGTTTCAGTGTGTGGGGAAGGGTTTCAGTGTGTGTGGAAGGTGTTTCAGTGTGTGCGGAAGGGGTTTCAGTGTGTGAGGAAGGTGTTTTGTTGCGTGGGGAAGGTGTTTATGTGTGTGGGGAATGTGTTTCAGAGGGTGGGGTTGGTGTTTCAGTGTGTGGGGAAGCTGTGTCAGTGTGTGGGGAAGCTGTTTCACTGTGTGGGGAAGGGGTTTCAGTTTTATGGGGAAGGTGTTTTAGTGTGTGAGGATGTGTTTCAGTGTGTGGGGATGTGTTTCAGTGTGTGGGGATGGTTTTCAGTGTGTGGGGATGTGTTTTATTGCGTGGGGATGGGTTTCATTGTATGCGGAAGGGGTTTCAGTGTGTGGGGAAGGTGTTTCAGTGTGTGTGGAAGGGGTTTCAGTGTGTGGGGAAGGTGTTTCAGTGTTTGGGGAAGGGGTTTCAGTGTGTGGGGACGGGTTTCCCGTGTCTGGGGAAGGAGTTTCAGTGAGTGGAGATGTGTTTCAGTGTGTGGGGAAGGTGTTTCAGTGTGTGGGGAAGGGTTTCGGTGTGTGGGGAAGGTGTTTCAGTGCGTGCGGAAGGGATTTCAGCGTGTGGGGAATGTGTTTCAGTGTGCGGCAATGTGTTGCAGTGTGTGGGGATGGCGTTTCAGTGTGTGGGGATGTTGTTTCTGTGTGTGGGGAAGGGGATTCAGTGTGTGGGGAAGGGTTTCCAGTGTGTGGGGAAGGTGCTTCAGTGTGTGGGAAGTGTTTCAGTGTGTGGGGAAGGTGTTTCAGTGTGTGGGGAAGGGTTTCAGTGTGTGTGGAAGGGGTTTCAGTGTGTGGGAAAGGTGTTTCAGTGTGTGGGGATGGTATTTCAGTGTGTGGGGAAGGTGTTTCAGTGTGTGGGGAAGGTGCTTTAGTGTGTGGGGAGGGTTTCATTGTGTGGGGAAGGTGTTTCAGTGTGTGCGGAAGGGGTTTCAGTGTGTGGGGAAGGTGTTTCGGTGTGTGGGGAATTTGTTTCAGTGTGTGGGGAAGGGGTTTCAGTGTGTGGGGAAGGTGTTTCAGTGTGTGGGAATTGTGATTCTGTGTGTTTGGAAGGGTTTCAGTGTGTGGGGAATGTGCTTCAGTTTGTGGTGAATGGATTTCAGTGTTTGGGGAAGAGTTGCAGTGTGTGGGGAAGGGGGTTCAGTGTGTGGGGAAGGTGTTTCAGTGTGTGGGGATGTGTTGCAGTTTATGGGGAAGGGGTTCCAGTGTGTGGGGAAGGTGTTTCAGTGTGTGGGGAAGGTGTTTCACAGTGTGGGGAAGGGGTTTTCAGTGTGTGGGGAAGGGTTGCCATTGTGTGGGGAAGGAGTTTCAGTGTTTGGGGAAGTGTTTCAGTGTGTGGGGAAGGTGTTTCAGTGTGTGGGGAAGGGTTTCGGTGTGTGCGGAAGGTCTTTCAGTGCATGGGGAAGGTGTTTCAGTGTGTGGGGAAGGGGTTTCAGTGTGTGGGAAAGTTGTTTCACTGTGTGGGGAATGTGTTTCAGTGTGTGGGGAAGGGGTTTCAGTGTGTGGGGAAGGGTTTCAGAGTGTGGGGAAGGTGTTTCAGAGTGTGGGGAAGGTTTTCAGTGAGTGAGGAAGATATTTCAGTCTTTGCAGAAGGGGTTACAGTGTGTGGGGAAGGGGTTTCTGTGTGTGGGGAAGGGTTTTCAGTGTGTGGGAATGTGTTTCAGGGTGTGGAGAAGGTGTTTCAGTGTTTGGGGAAGGGTTTCACTGTGTGCGGAAGGGGTTTCAGTGTTTGGGGAAGGAGTTTCAGTGTGTGAGGAAGGTGTTTCAGTGTGTGTGGGGAAGGGGTTTCAGTTTGTGGGGATTTGTTTCATTGTTTAGGGAAGGGGTTTAAGTGTGTGGGGATGTGTTTCAGTGTGTGGGGAAGGTGCTTCAGTGTGTGGGGAAGGTTTTCACTGTGTGCGGAAGGGGTTTCAGTGTGTGGGGAAGGGGTTTCAGTGTTTGGGGAAGGTGTTTCAGTATGTGCGGAAGGGGTTTCAGTGTGTGGGCAAGGGTTATCAGTGTGTGGGGAAGGTGTTTCAATGTGTGCAGAAGGGGTTTCAGTGTGTGGGGAAGGGGTTTCAGTGTGTGGGGAATGTGTTTCAGTGTGTGTGGAAGGGTTTCAGTGTGTGGGGAATGTGTTTCAGTGTGTGGTGAATGGGTGTCAGTGTTTTGGGAAGGGTTACAGTGAGTGGGGAAGGGGTTTCAGCGTGCGGGAATGTGTTTCAGTGTGTGGCGATGTGTTGCAATGAGTGGGGAATGCGTTTCAGTGTGTGGGGAAGGGTTTCAGTGTCTGTGGAAGGTGTTTCAGTGTGTGCGGAAGGGGTTTCAGTGTGTGAGGAAGGTGTTTTGTTGCGTGGGGAAGGTGTTTATGTGTGTGGGGAATGTGTTTCAGTGGGTGGGGTTGGTGATTCAGTGTGTGGGGAAGCGGTTTCAGTGTGTGGGAAAGCTGTTTCACTGTGTGGGGAAGGGGTTTCAGTTTTATGGGGAAGGTGTTTTAGTGTGTGAGGATGTGTTTCAGTGTGTGGGGATGTGTTTCAGTGTGTGGGGATGGTTTTCAGTGTGTGGGGATGTGTTTTATTGCGTGGGGATGGGTTTCTTTGTATGCGGAAGGGGTTTCAGTGTGTGGGGAAGGTGTTCCAGTGTGTGTGGAAGGGGTTTCAGTGTGTGGGGAAGGTGTTTCAGTGTTTGGGGAAGGGGTTTCAGTGTGTGGGGACGGGTTTCCCGTGTCTGGGGAAGGAGTTTCAGTGAGTGGAGATGTGTTTCAGTGTGTGGGGAAGGTGTTTCAGTGTGTGGGGAAGGGTTTCGGTGTGTGGGGAAGGTGTTTCAGTGCGTGCGGAAGGGGTTTCAGCGTGTGGGGAATGTGTTTCAGTGTGCGGCAATGTGTTGCAGTGTGTGGGGATGGCGTTTCAGTGTGTGGGGATGTTGTTTCAGTGTGTGGGGAAGGGGTTTCAGTGTGTGGGGAAGGGTTTCCAGTGTGTGGGGAAGGTGCTTCAGTGTGTGGGAAGTGTTTCAGTGTGTGGGGAAGGTGTTTCAGTGTGTGGGGAAGGGTTTCAGTGTGTGTGGAAGGGGTTTCAGTGTGTGGGAAAGGTGTTTCAGTGTGTGGGGATGGTATTTCAGTGTGTGGGGAAGGTGTTTCAGTGTGTGGGGAAGGTGCTTTAGTGTGTGGGGAAGAGGTTTCAGTGTGTGGGGAAGGTGTTTTAGTGTGTGGGGATTGTGATTCTGTTTGTTTGGAAGGATTTAAGTGTGTGGGAAATGTGTTTCAGTGTGTGGTGAATGGGTTTCAGTGTTTGGGGAATGGTTTCAGTGTGTGGGGAAGGGGTTTCAGTGTGTGGGGAAGGTGTTTCAGTGTGTGGGGATGTGTTGCAGTTTGTGGGGATGGGGTTTCAGTGTGTGGGGAAGGTGTTTCACAGTGTGGGGAAGGGGTTTCAGTGTGTGGGGAAGGGTTTCAGTGTCTGGGGAAGGGGTTTCAGTGTGTGGGGAAGTGTTTCAGTGTGTGGGGAAGTAGTTTAACTGTGTGGGGAAGGTTTTCGGTGTGTGGGCAAGGTGTTTCAGAGTGTGCGGAAGTGGTTTCAGAGTGTGGGGAAGGTGTTTCAGTGTATGGGGAAGGTGTTTCAGTGTGTGTGGAAGGGGTTTCAGTGTGTGGGAAGTTGTTTCAGTGTGTGGGGAAGGTGTTTCAGTGTGTGGGGAAGGGGGTTCAGTCTGTGGGGAAGGTGTTTCAGTGTGTTGGGAAGGGGTTTCAGTGTGTGGGGAAGGGTTTCCAGTGTGTGGGGAAGGTGTTTCAGTGAGTGGGGAAGTGTTTCAGTGTGTGGGGACGCTGCTTCAGTGTGTGGGGAGGGTTTCATTGTGTGGGGAAGGTGTTTCAGTGTGTGCGGAAGGGGTTTCAGTGCATGGGGAAGGTGTTTCAGTGTGTGGGGAAGGGGTTTCAGTGTGTGGGAAAGTTGTTTCAGTGTGTGGGGAAGGTGTTTCAGTGTGTGGGGAAGGGGTTTCAGTGTGTGGGGATGGGTTGCCAGTGTGTGAGGAAGGTGTTTCAGTGTGTGGGGAAGCAGTTTCAGTGTGTGGGGAGGGTTTCATTGGGTGGGGAAGGTGTTTCAGTGTGTGCGGAAGGGGTTTCAGTGTGTGGGGAAGGTGTTTCGGTGTGTGGGGAAGGTGTTTCAGTGTGTGGGGAAGGGGTTTCAGTGTGTGGGGATGTGTTGCAGTTTGTGAGGATGGGGTTTCAGTGTGTGGGGAAGGTGTTTCACAGTGTGGGGAAGGGGTTGCAGTGTGTGGGGAAGGGTTTCCTGTGTCTGGGGAAGGGGTTTCAGTGTGTGGGGAAGTGTTTCAGTGTGTGGGGAAGGTGTTTAAGTATGTGGGGAAGTGTTTCGGTGTGTGGGCAAGGTGTTTCAGAGTCTGCGGAAGGGGTTTCAGTGTGTGGGGAAGGTGTTTCAGTTTATGGGGAAGGTGTTTCAGTGTTTGGGGAAGGGGCTTCAGTGTGTGGGGAAGTTGTTTCAGTGTGTAGGGAAGGTGTTTCAGTGTGTGGGGAATGTGTTTCAGTGTGTTGGGAAGGGGTTTCAGTGTGTGGGGAAGGGTTTCCAGTGTGTGGGGAAGGTGTTTCAGTGTGTGGGGAAGTGTTTCAGTGTGTGGGGAAGCTGTTTCAGTGTGTGGGGAGGGTTTCATTGTGTGGGGAAGGTGTTTCAGTGTATGCGGAAGGGGTTTCAGTGTGTGGGGAAGGTGTTTCGGTGTGTGGGGAAGGTGTTTCAGTGTGTGGGGAAGGGGTTTCAGTGTGTGGGGAAGGTGTTTCAGTGTGTGGGAATTGTGATTCTGTGTGTTTGGAAGGGTTTCAGTGTGTGGGGAATGTGTTTCAGTTTGTGGTGAATGGATTTCAGTGTTTGGGGAAGAGTTGCAGTGTGTGGGGAAGGGGTTTCAGTGTGTGGGGAAGGTGTTTCAGTGTGTGGGGATGTGTTGCAGTTTATGGGGAAGGGGTTCCAGTGTGTGGGGAAGGTGTTTCAGTGTGTGGGGAAGGTGTTTCACAGTGTGGGGTAGGGGTTTTCAGTGTGTGGGGAAGGGTTGCCATTGTGTGGGGAAGGAGTTTCAGTGTGTGGGGAAGTGTTTCAGTGTGTGGGGAAGGTGTTTCAGTGTGTGGGGAAGGGTTTCGGTGTGTGCGGAAGGTGTTTCAGTGCATGGGGAATGTGTTTCAGTGTGTGGGGAAGGGGTTTCAGTGTGTGGGTAAGTTGTTTCAGTGTGTGGGGAAGGTGTTTCAGTGTGTGGGGAAGGGGTTTCAGTGTGTGGGGAAGGGCTTCAGAGTGTGGGGAAGGTGTTTCAGAGTGTGGGGAAGGTTTTCAGTGAGTGAGGAAGATTTTTCAGTCTTTGCAGAAGGGGTTTCAGTGTGTGGGGCAGGGGTTTCTGTGTGTGGGGAAGGGTTTTCAGTGCGTGGGAATGTGTTTCAGGGTGTGGGGAAGGTGTTTCAGTGTTTGGGGAAGGGTTTCACTGTGTGCGGAAGGGGTTTCAGTGTTTGGGGAAGGAATTTCAGTGTGTGAGAAAGGTGTTTCAGTGTGTCTGGGGAAGGGGTTTCTGTGTGTGGGGATTTGTTTCAGTGTTTGGGGAAGGTGTTTCAGTATGTGCGGAAGGGGTTTCAGTGTGTGGGGAAGGGTTATCAGTGTGTGGGGAAGGTGTTTCAGTGTGTGCAGAAGGGGTTTCAGTGTGTGGGGAAGGGGTTTCAGTGTGTGGGGAATGTGTTTCAGTGTGTTTGGAAAGGTTTCAGTGTGTGGGGAATGTGTTTCAGTGTGTGGTAAATGGGTGTCAGTGTTTTGGGAAGGGTTACAGTGAGTGGGGAAGGGGTTTCAGCGTGCGGGAATGTGTTTCAGTGTGTGGCGATGTGTTGCAATGAGTGGGGAATGCGTTTCAGTGTGTGGGGAAGGGTTTCAGTGTGTGTGGAAGGTGTTTTAGTGTGTGCGGAAGGGGTTTCGGTGTGTGAGGAAGGTGTTTTGTTGCGTGGGGAAGGTGTTTATGTGTGTGGGGAATGTGTTTCAGTGGGTGGGGTTGGTGTTTCAGTGTGTGGGGAAGCGGTTTCAGTGTGAGGGGAAGCTGTTTCACTGTGTGGGGAAGGGGTTTCAGTTTTATGGGGAAGGTGTTTTAGTGTGTGAGGATGTGATTCAGTGTGTGGGGATGTGTTTCAGTGTGTGGGGATGGTTTTCAGTGTGTGGGGATGTGTTTTCTTGCGTGGGGATGGGTTTCATTGTATGTGGAAGGGGTTTCAGTGTGTGGGGAAGGTGTTTCAGTGTGTGGGGAAGGGGTTTCAGTGTGTGGGGACGGGTTTCCAGTGTCTGGGGAAGGAGTTTCAGTGAGTGGGGATGTGTTTCAGTGTGTGGGGAAGGTGTTTCAGTGTGTGGGGAAGGGTTTCGGTGTGTGGGGAAGGAGTTTCAGTGCGTGCGGAATGTGTTGCAGTGTGTGGGGATGGCGTTTCAGTGTGTGGGGAAGGTGTTTCAGTGTGTGGGGAAGGCGTTTCAATGTGTGGGGAACGGGTTTCAGTGTGTGGGGAAGGGTTTCCAGTGTGTGGGGAAGGTGCTTCAGTGTGTGGGAAGTGTTTCAGTGTGTGGGGAAGGTGTTTCAGTGTGTGGGGAAGGGTTTCAGTGTGTGTGGAAGGGGTTTCAGTGTGTGGGAAAGGTGTTTCAGTGTGTGGGGATGGTATTTCAGTGTGTGGGGAAGGTGTTTCAGAGTGTGGGGAAGGTGCTTTAGTGTGTGGGGAAGAGGTTTCAGTGTGTGGGGAAGGTGTTTTAGTGTGTGGGGATTGTGATTCTGTTTGTTTGGAAGGGTTTAAGTGTGTGGGAAATGTGTTTCAGTGTGTGGTGAATGGGTTTCAGTGTTTGGGGAATGGTTTCAGTGTGTGGGGAAGGGGTTTCAGTGTGTGGGGAAGGTGTTTCAGTGTGTGGGGATGTGTTGCAGTTTGTGGGGATGGGGTTTCAGTGTGTGGGGAAGGTGTTTCACAGTGTGGGGAAGGGGTTTCAGTGTGTGGGGAAGGGTTTCAGTGTCTGGGGAAGGGGTTTCAGTGTGTGGGGAAGTGTTTCAGTGTGTGGTGAAGTAGTTTAAGTGTGTGGGGAAGGTGTTTCAGTGTATGGGGAAGGTGTTTCAGTGTGTGCGGAAGGGGTTTCAGTGTGTGGGGAAGTTGTTTCTGTGTGTGGGGAAGGTGTTTCAGTGTGTGGGGAAGGGGGTTCAGTCTGTGGGGAAGGTGTTTCAGTGTGTTGGGAAGGGGTTTCAGTGTGTGGGGAAGGGTTTCCAGTGTGTGGGGAAGTTGTTTCAGTGTGTGGGGAAGTGTTTCAGTGTGTGGGGAAGCTGTTTCAGTGTGTGGGGAGGGTTTCATTGCGTGGGGAAGGTGTTTCAGTGTGTGCGGAAGGGGTTTCAGTGCATGGGGAAGGTGTTTCAGTGTGTGGGGAAGGGGTTTCAGTGTGTGTGAAAGTTGTTTCAGTGTGTGGGGAAGGTGTTTCAGTGTGTGGGGAAGGGGTTTCAGTGTGTGGGGATGGGTTTCCAGTGTGTGAGGAAGGTGTTTCAGTGTGTGGGGAAGCTGTTTCAGTGTGTGGGGAGGGTTTCATTGTGTGGTGAAGGTGTTTCAGTGTGTGCGGAAGGGGTTTCAGTGTGTGGGGAAGGTGTTTCGGTGTGTGGGGAAGGTGTTTCAGTGTGTGGGGAAGGGGTTTCAGTGTGTGGGGCAGGTGTTTCAGTGTGTGGGAAGTGCTTTCAGTGTGTAGGGAAGGGTTTCAGTGTGTGGGGAAGGGGTTTCAGTGTGTGGGGAAGGGTTTCAGTGTTTGGGGAAGCTGTTTCAGTGAGTGTGGAAGGGCTGTCAGTGTGTGGGGAAGGTGTCTCAGTGTTTGGGGAAGGTGTTTCAGTGTGTGGGGAAGGGGTTTCAGTGTGTGGGGAAGCTGTTTCAGTGTGTGGGGAAGGGGTTTCAGTGTTTGGGGAAGGTGTTTCAGTGCGTGGGGTAGGGTTCTAGTGTTTGAGGAAGGGGTTTCAGTGTGTGGGAAAGGTGTTTCAGTGTGTGTGGATGGTATTTCAGTGTGTGGGGAAGGTGTTTCAGTCTGTGGGGAAGGTGTTTTAGTGTGTGGGGAAGGGTTTCAGTATGTGGGGAAGGTGTTTCAGTGTGTGGGGATGTGTTTCAGTGTTTGGGGAAGGTGTTTCAGTGTGTGGGGATGGGTTTCAGTGTGTGGCGATGGGTTTCAGTGTGTGGGGATGAGTTGCATTGTATGCGGGAGGGGTTTTGGTGTGTGGGAAAGGTGTTTCAGTGTGTGGGGAAGGGGTATCAGTGTGTGGGGAAGGGGTTTCAGTGTGTCGGGATTATGATTCTGTGTGTTTGGAAGGGTTTCAGTGTGTGGGGAATGTGTTTCAGTGTGTAGTGAATGGGTTTCAGTGTTTGGGGAAGGGTTTCAGTGTGTGGGGAAGGGGTTCCAGTGTGTGGGGAAGGTGTTTCAGTGTGTGGGGAAGGTGTTTCACAGTCTGGGGAAGGGGTTTTCAGTGTGTGGGGAATGGTTTCCATTGTGTGTGGAAGGAGTTTCAGTGTGTGGGGAATTGTTTCAGTGTGTGGGGAAGGTGTTTCAGTGTGTGGGGAAGGGTTTCAGTGTGTGGGGAAGGTGTTTCAGTGTGTGCGGAAGGGGTTTCAGTGTGTGGGGAAGGTGTTTCAGTGTGTGGGGAAGGTGTTTCAGTGAGTGGGGAAGGGGTTTCAGTGTGTGGGGAAGTTGTTTCAGTGTGTGGGGAAGGTGTTTCAGTGTGTGGGGAAGGACTTTCTGTGTGTGGGGAAGGGTTTCAGAGTGTGGGGAAGGTGTTTCAGTGTGTGGGGAAGGTTTTCAGTGAGTGAGGAAGATTTTTCAGTGTGTGCAGAAGGGGTTTCAGTGTGTGGGGAAGGTGTTTCAGTGTGTGGGGAAGGTGTTTCAGTGGGTGGAGAAGGTGTTTCAGTGTGTGGGAAAGGGTTTTCAGTGTGTGGGAATGTGTTTCAGGGTGTGGGGAAGGTGTTTCAGTGTGTGAGGAAGGTGTTTCAGTGTGTGTGGGGAAGGGGTTTCTGTGTGTGGGGATATGTTTCATTGTTTAGGGAAGGGGTTTAAGTGTGTGGGGATGCGTTTCAGTGTGTGGGGAAGGGGTTCCAGTGTGTGGGGAAGGTGTTTCAGTGTGTGGGGAAGGTGTTTCACAGTGTGGGGAAGGGATTTTCAGTGTGTGGCGAAGGGTTTCCATTGTGTGGGGAAGGAGTTTCAGTGTGTGGGCAAGTGTTTCAGCGTGTGGGGAAGGTGTTTCAGTGTGTGGGGAAGGGTTTCGGTGTGTGGGGAAGGTGTTTCAGTGTGTGCGGAATGGGTTTCAGTGTGTGGGGAAGGTGTTTCAGTGTATGGGGAAGGTGTTTCAGTGTGTGGGGAAGGTGTTTCAGTGTGTGGGGAAGTTGATTCAGTGTGTGGGGAAGGTGTTTCAGTGTGTGGGGAAGGGGTTTCAGTGTGTGGGGAAGGGTTTCAGAGTGTGGGGGAGGTGTTTCAGTGTGTGGGGAAGGTTTTCAGTGAGTGGGGAAGATTTTTCAGTGTGTGCGGAAGGGGTTTCAGTGTGCGTGGGGAAGGTGTTTCAGTGTGTGGGGAAGGTGTTTCAGTGGGTGGAGAAGGTGTTTCAGTGTGTGGGGAAGGGTTTTCAGTGTGTGGGAATGTGTTTCAGGGTGTGGGGAAGGTGTTTCAGTGTGTGGGGAAGGGTTTCACTGTGTGCGGAAGGGGTTTCAGTGTTTGGGGAAGGAGTTTCAGTGTGTGAGGAAGGTGTTTCAGTGTGTGTGGGGAAGGGGTTTCAGTGTGTGGGGATATGTTTCATTGTTTAGGGAAGGGGTTTAAGTGTGTGGGGATGTGTTTCAGTGTGTGGGGAATGTGTTTCAGTGTGTGGGGAAGGTTTTCACTGTGTGCGGAAGGGGTTTCAGTGTGCGGGGAAGGGGTTTCAGTGTGTGGGGAAGGTGTTTCAGTATGTGCGGAAGGGGTTTCAGTGTGTGGGGAAGGGTTATCAGTGTGTGGGGAAGGTGTTTCTGTGTGTGCAGAAGGGGTTTCAGTATGTGGGGAAGGGTTTTCAGTGTGTGGGGAATGTGTGTCTGTGTGTTTGGAAGGTTTTCAGTGTGTGGGGAATGTGTTTCAGTGTGTGGTGAATGGGTATCAGTGTTTTGGGAAGGTTTACAGTGAGTGGGGAAGGGGTTTCAGCGTGTGGGAATGTGTTTCAGTGTGTGGCGATGTGTTGCAATGAGTGGGGAATGCGTTTCAGTGTGTGGGGAAGGGTTTCAGTGTGTGTGGAAGGTGTTTCAGTGTGTGCGGAAGGGGTTTCAGTGTGTGAGGAAGGTGTTTTGTTGCGTGGGGAAGGTGTTTATGTGTGTGGGGAATGTGTTTCAGTGTGTGGGGTTGGTGTTTCAGTGTGTGGGGAAGCGGTTTCTGTGTGTGGGGAAGCTGTTTCACTGTGTGGGGAAGGGGTTTCAGTTTTATGGGGAAGGTGTTTTAGTGTGTGGGGATGTGTTTCAGTGTGTGGGGATGTGTTTTATTGCGTGGGGATGGGTTTCATTGTATGCGGAAGGGGCTTCAGTGTGTGGGGAAGCTGTTTCAGTGTGTGTGGAAGGCGTTTCAGTGTGTGGGGAAGGTGTTTCAGTGTGTGGGGAAGGGGTTTCAGTGTGTGCGGACGGGTTTCCAGTGTCTGGGGAAGGAGTTTCAGTGAGTGGGGAAGTGTTTCAGTGTGTGGGGAAGGTGTTTCAGTGTGTGGGGAAGGGTTTCGGTGTGTGGGGAAGGTGTTTCAGTGCGTGCGGAAGGGGTTTCAGTGTGTGGGGAAGGTGTTTCAGTGTGTGGGGAAGGGGTTTCGGTGTGTGGGGAACTTGTTTCAGTTTGTGGGAAAGGTGTTTCAGTGCGTGGGGAAGGGGTTTCAGTGTGTGGGGAAGAGTTTCAGTGTGTGGGGAAGGTGTTTCAGTGTGTGGGGAAGAGTTTCAGTGTGTGGGGAAGGTGTTTCAGTGTGTGCGGAAGGGGTTTCAGTGCGTGGGGAAGGTGTTTCATTGTGTGGGGAAGCTGTTTCAGTGTGTGGGGAAGGGGTTTCAGTGTGTGGGGAAGGTGTTTCAGTGTGTGGGGAAGGTGTTTCAGTGCGTGGGGAAGGGGTTTCAGTGTGTGGGGAAGCGTTTCAGTGTGTGGGGAAGGTGTTTCAGTGTGTGGGGAAGAGTTTCAGTGTGTGGGGAAGGTGTTTCAGTGTGTGGCGAAGGGGTTTCAGTGCGTGGGGAAGGTGTTTCATTGGATTGTGGTAGGGTTCCAGTGTGTGGGGAAGGGGTTTCAGTGTGTGGGGAAGGGTTTCAGTGTGTGGGGAAGGTGTTTCAGTGTGTGCGGAAGGGGTTTCAGTGTGTGTTGAAGGTGTATCAGTCTGTGGGGAAGGTGTTTCAGTGTGTGGGGTAGCGGTTTCAGTGTGTGGGGAAGCTGTTTCACTGTGTGGGGAAGGGGTTTCAGTTTTATGGGGAAGGTGTTTTAGTGTGTGGGGATGTGTTTCAGTGTGTGGGGATGTGTTTCAGTGTGTCGGGAAGGGTTTCAGTGTGTGGTGAAGGTGTTTCATTGTGTGGGGATGGTTTTCAGTGTGTGGGGATGGGTTTTATTGTGTGGGGATGGGTTTCATTGCATGCGGAAGGGGTTTCCGTGTGTGGGGAAGGTGTTTCAGTGTGTGTGGAAGGGGATTCAGTTTGTGGGAAAGGTGTTTCAGTGTGTGGGGAAGGGGTTTCAGTGTGTGGGGAAGGGTTTCAGTGTGTGGGGAAGGTGTTTCAGTGTTTGCGGAAGGGGTTTCAGTGTGTGGGGAAGGTGTTTCAGTCTGTGGGGAAGGTGTTTCAGTGTGTGGGGTTGGTGTTTCAGTGTGTGGGGAAGCGTTTTCAGTGTGTGCGGAAGCTGTATCACTGTGTGGGGAAGGGGTTTCAGTTTTATGGGGAAGGTGTTTTAGTGTGTGGGGATGTGTTTCACTGTGTGGGGATGTGTTTCAGTGTGTCGGGAAGGGTTTCAGTGTGTGGGGAAGGTGTTTCATTGTGTGGGGATGGTTTTCATTGTGTGGGGATGGGTTTTATTGTGTGGGGATGGCTTTCATTCTATGCGGAAGGGGTTTCAGTGTGTGGGGTATGTGTTTCAGTGTGTGTGGAAGGGGTTTCAGTGTGTGGGGAAGGTGTTTCAGTGTGTTGGGAAGTGGTTTCAGTGTGTGGGGACGGGTTTCCAGTGTCTGGGGAAGGAGTTTCAGTGAGTGGGGAAGTGTTTCAGTGTTTGGGGAAGGTGTTTCAGTGTTTGGGGAAGGGTTTCGGTGTGTGGGGAAGGTGTTTCAGTGCGTGCGGAAGGGGTTTCAGTGTGTGGGGAAGGGGTTTCAGTGTATGGGGAACGTGTTTCAGTGTGTGGGGAAGGTGTTTCAGTGTATGGGGAAGTTGTTTCAGTTTGTGGGGAAGGTGTTTCAGTGTGTGGGGAAGGGGTTTCAGTGTGTGGGGAAGGTGTTTCAGTGTGTGCGGAAGGGGTTTTAGTGTGTGGGGAAGGTGTTTCAGTGTGTGGGGAAGGGATTTCAGTGTGTGGGGAAGCTGTTTCAGTGTGTGGGGAATGGGTTTCAGTGTTTGGGGAAGGTGTTTCAGTGGATGGGGTAGGGTTCCAGTGTGTGGGGAAGGGGTTTCAATGTGTGGGATAGGTGTTCCAGTGTGTTGGGATGGTATTTCATGGTGTGGCAAAGATGTTTCAGCATGTGTGGAAGGTGTTTAAGTGTCTGGGGATGGGGTTTCAGTGTGTGGGAAAGGAGGTTCAGTGTGTGGGAATGGTATTTCAGTGTATGGCGAAGGTGTTTCAGTGTGTGAGGAAGGTGTTTTAGTGTGTGAGGAAGGGGTTTCAGTATGTGGGGAAGGTGTTTCAGTGTGTGGGGATGTGCTTCAGTTTGTGGAGATGTGTTACAGTGTGTGGGGAAGGGTTTCAGTGTGTGGGGAAGGTGTTTCAGTGTGTGGGAATGGGTTTCAGTGTGTGGTGATGGGTTTCAGTGTGAGGCGAAGAGTTGCATTGTATGCGGAAGGGGTTTCAGTGTGTGGGGAAGGTGTGTCAGTGTGTGGGGAAGGCGTTTCAGTGTGTGGGGAAGGGGTTTCAGTGTGTGGGAACTGTGATTCTGTGTGTTTGGAAGGGTTTCAGTGTGTGGGGAATGTGTTTCAGTGTGTGGTGAATGGGTTTCAGTGTTTGGGGAAGGGTTGCAGTGTGTGGGGAAGGGGTTTCAGTGTGTGGGGAAGGGGTTTCAGTGTGTGGGGATGTGTTGCAGTTTATGGGGATGGGGTTTCAGTGTGTGGGGAAGGTGTTTCAGAGTGTGGGGAAGAGGTTTCAGTGTGTGGGGAAGGGTTTCCAGTGTCTGGGGAAGGAGTTTCAGTGCGTGGGGAAGTGTTTCAGTGTGTGTGGAAGGTGTTTCAGTATGTGGGGAAGTGTTTCGGTGTGTGGGCAAGGTGTTTCAGAGTGTGCGGAAGGGGTTTCAGTGTGTGGGGAAGGTGTTTCAGTTTATGGGGAAGGTGTTTCAGTGTTTGGGGAAGGGGCTTCAGTGTGTGGGGAAGTTGTTTCAGTGTGTAGGGAAGGTGTTTCAGTGTGTGGGGAATGTGTTTCAGTGTGTTGGGAAGGGGTTTCAGTGTGTGGGGAAGGGTTTCCAGTGTGTGGGGAAGGTGTTTCAGTGTGTGGGGAAGTGTTTCAGTGTGTGGGGAAGCTGTTTCAGTGTGTGGGGAGGGTTTCATTGTGTGGGGAAGGTGTTTCAGTGTATGCGGAAGGGGTTTCAGTGTGTGGGGAATGTGTTTCGGTGTGTGGGGAAGGTGTTTCAGTGTGTGGGGAAGGGGTTTCAGTGTGTGGGGAAGGTGTTTCAGTGTGTGGGAATTGTGATTCTGTGTGTTTGGAAGGGTTTCAGTGTGTGGGGAATGTGTTTCAGTTTGTGGTGAATGGATTTCAGTGTTTGGGGAAGAGTTGCAGTGTGTGGGGAAGGGGTTTCAGTGTGTGGGGAAGGTGTTTCAGTGTGTGGGGATGTTTTGCAGTTTATGGGGAAGGGGTTCCAGTGTGTGGGGAAGGTGTTTCAGTGTGTGGGGAAGGTGTTTCACAGTGTGGGGTAGGGGTTTTCAGTGTGTGGGGAAGGGTTGCCATTGTGTGGGGAAGGAGTTTCAGTGTGTGGGGAAGTGTTTCAGTGTGTGGGGAAGGTGTTGCAGTGTGTGGGGAAGGGTTTCGGTGTGTGCGGAAGGTGTTTCAGTGCATGGGGAAGGTGTTTCAGTGTGTGGGGAAGGGGTTTCAGTGTGTGGGTAAGTTGTTTCAGTGTGTGGGGAAGGTGTTTCAGTGTGTGGGGAAGGGGTTTCAGTGTGTGGGGAAGGGCTTCAGAGTGTGGGGAAGGTGTTTCAGAGTGTGGGGAAGGTTTTCAGTGAGTGAGGAAGATTTTTCAGTCTTTGCAGAAGGGGTTTCAGTGTGTGGGGCAGGGGTTTCTGTGTGTGGGGAAGGGTTTTCTGTGCGTGGGAATGTGTGTCAGGGTGTGGGGAAGGTGTTTCAGTGTTTGGGGAAGGGTTTCACTGTGTGCGGAAGGGGTTTCAGTGTTTGGGGAAGGAATTTCAGTGTGTGAGAAAGGTGTTTCAGTGTGTCTGGGGAAGGGGTTTCTGTGTGTGGGGATTTGTTTCAGTGTTTGGGGAAGGTGTTTCAGTATGTGCGGAAGGGGTTTCAGTGTGTGGGGAAGGGTTATCAGTGTGTGGGGAAGGTGTTTCAGTGTGTGCAGAAGGGGTTTCAGTGTGTGGGGAAGGGGTTTCAGTGTGTGGTAAATGGGTGTCAGTGTTTTGGGAAGGGTTACAGTGAGTGGGGAAGGGGTTTCAGCGTGCGGGAATGTGTTTCAGTGTGTGGCGATGTGTTGCAATGAGTGGGGAATGCGTTCCAGTGTGTGGGGAAGGGTTTCAGTGTGTGTGGAAGGTGTTTTAGTGTGTGCGGAAGGGGTTTCGGTGTGTGAGGAAGGTGTTTTGTTGCGTGGGGAAGGTGTTTATGTGTGTGGAGAATGTGTTTCAGTGGGTGGGGTTGGTGTTTCAGTGTGTGGGGAAGCGGTTTCAGTGTGAGGGGAAGCTGTTTCACTGTGTGGGGAAGGGGTTTCAGTTTTATGGGGAAGGTGTTTTAGTGTGTGAGGATGTGATTCAGTGTGTGGGGATGTGTTTCAGTGTGTGGGGATGGTTTTCAGTGTGTGGGGATGTGTTTTCTTGCGTGGGGATGGGTTTCATTGTATGTGGAAGGGGTTTCAGTGTGTGGGGAAGGTGTTTCAGTGTGTGGGGAAGGGGTTTCAGTGTGTGGGGACGGGTTTCCAGTGTCTGGGGAAGGAGTTTCAGTGAGTGGGGATGTGTTTCAGTGTGTGGGGAAGGTGTTTCAGTGTGTGGGGAAGGGTTTCGGTGTGTGGGGAAGGAGTTTCAGTGCGTGCGGAATGTGTTGCAGTGTGTGGGGATGGCGTTTCAGTGTGTGGGGAAGGTGTTTCAGTGTGTGGGGAAGGTGTTTCAGTGTGTGGGGAAGGGGTTTCAGTGTGTGGGGAAGGGTTTCCAGTGTGTGGGGAAGGTGCTTCAGTGTGTGGGAAGTGTTTCAGTGTGTGGGGAAGGTGTTTCAGTGTGTGGGGAAGGGTTTCAGTGTGTGTGGAAGGGGTTTCAGTGTGTGGGAAAGGTGTTTCAGTGTGTGGGGATGGTATTTCAGTGTGTGGGGAAGGTGTTTCAGAGTGTGGGGAAGGTGCTTTAGTGTGTGGGGAAGAGGTTTCAGTGTGTGGGGAAGGTGTTTTAGTGTGTGGGGATTGTGATTCTGTTTGTTTGGAAGGGTTTAAGTGTGTGGGAAATGTGTTTCAGTGTGTGGTGAATGGGTTTCAGTGTTTGGGGAATGGTTTCAGTGTGTGGGGAAGGGGTTTCAGAGTGTGGAGAAGGTGTTTCAGTGTGTGGGGATGTGTTGCAGTTTGTGGGGATGGGGTTTCAGTGTGTGGGGAAGGTGTTTCACAGTGTGGGGAAGGGGTTTCAGTGTGTGGGGAAGGGTTTCAGTGTCTGGGGAAGGGGTTTCAGTGTGTGGGGAAGTGTTTCAGTGTGTGGTGAAGTAGTTTAAGTGTGTGGGGAAGGTGTTTCAGTGTATGGGGAAGGTGTTTCAGTGTGTGCGGAAGGGGTTTCAGTGTGTGGGGAAGTTGTTTCAGTGTGTGGGGAAGGTGTTTCAGTGTGTGGGGAAGGGGGTTCAGTCTGTGGGGAAGGTGTTTCAGTGTGTTGGGAAGGGGTTTCAGTGTGTGGGGAAGGGTTTCCAGTGTGTGGGGAAGGTGTTTCAGTGTGTGGGGAAGTGTTTCAGTGTGTGGGGAAGCTGTTTCAGTGTGTGGGGAGGGTTTCATTGCGTGGGGAAGGTGTTTCAGTGTGTGCGGAAGGGGTTTCATTGCATGGGGAAGGTGTTTCAGTGTGTGGGGAAGGGGTTTCAGTGTGTGTGAAAGTTGTTTCAGTGTGTGGGGAAGGTGTTTCAGTGAGTGGGGAAGGGGTTTCAGTGTGTGGGGATGGGTTTCCAGTGTGTGAGGAAGGTGTTTCAGTGTGTGGGGAAGCTGTTTCAGTGTGTGGGGAGGGTTTCATTGTGTGGTGAAGGTGTTTCAGTGTGTGCGGAAGGGGTTTCAGTGTGTGGGGAAGGTGTTTCGGTGTGTGGGGAAGGTGTTTCAGTGTGTGGGGAAGGGGTTTCAGTGTGTGGGGCAGGTGTTTCAGTGTGTGGGACGTGCTTTCAGTGTGTAGGGAAGGGTTTCAGTGTGTGGGGAATGGGTTTCAGTGTGTGGGGAAGGGTTTCAGTGTTTGGGGAAGGTGTTTCAGTGAGTGTGGAAGGGCTGTCAGTGTGTGGGGAAGGTGTCTCAGTGTTTGGGGAAGGTGTTTCAGTGTGTGGGGAAGGGGTTTCAGTGTGTGGGGAAGCTGTTTCAGTGTGTGGGGAAGGGGTTTCAGTGTTTGGGGAAGGTGTTTCAGTGCGTGGGGTTGGGTTCCAGTGTTTGAGGAAGGGGTTTCAGTGTGTGGGAAAGGTGTTTCAGTGTGTGTGGATGGTATTTCAGTGTGTGGGGAAGGTGTTTCAGTGTGTGGGGAAGGTGTTTTAGTGTGTGGGGAAGGGTTTCAGTATGTGGGGAAGGTGTTTCAGTGTGTGGGGATGTGTTTCAGTGTTTGGGGAAGGTGTTTCAGTGTGTGGGGATGGGTTTCAGTGTGTGGCGATGGGTTTCAGTGTGTGGGGATGAGTTGCATTGTATGCGGGAGGGGTTTTGGTGTGTGGGGAAGGTGTTTCAGTGTGTGGGGAAGGGGTATCAGTGTGTGGGGAAGGGGTTTCAGTGTGTCGGGATTATGATTCTGTGTGTTTGGAAGGGTTTCAGTGTGTGGGGAATGTGTTTCAGTGTGTGGTGAATGGGTTTCAGTGTTTGGGGAAGGGTTTCAGTGTGTGGGGAAAGGGTTCCAGTGTGTGGGGATGGGTTTCAGTGTGTGCGGAAGGCGTGTAATTGTGTGGGGAAGGTGTTTCAGTGTGTGGGGATGTGTTGCAGTGTGTGGGGAATGTGCTTCAGTGTGTGCTGAAGGGGTTTCAGTGTGTGGGGAAGGGGTTGCAGTGTGTGGGGAAGGGGTTTCAGTGTGTGGGAAAGGTGTTTCAGTGTGTGCGGAACTGGTTTCAGTGTGTGCAGAAGGGGATTCGGTGTGTGGGGAAGGGGTTTCAGTGTGTGGGGAACGTGTTTCAGTGTCTGCGGAAGGGGTTTAAGTGTGTGGGGAAGGGGTTTTTGTGTGTGGAGATGAGTTGCAGTGTGTGGGGAAGGGGTTTCAGTGTGTGGGGAAGGGTTTCACTGTGTGCGGAAGGGGTTTAAATTTGTGGGGAAGGGGTTTCAGTGTGAGGGGATGTGTTTCAGTGTGTGTGGAAGGGGTTTCAGTGTGTCTGGATGTGTTTCAGTGTGTGGGGAATGGGTTTCAGTGTGTGGGGATGTGTTTAAGTGTGTGGGGAAGGGGTTTCAGTGTGTGGGGAAGGGTTTCACTGTGTGCGGAAGGGGATTCAGTGTGTGGGGAAGTGGTTTCAGTGTGTGAGGACTGTGTTTCAGTGTGTGGGGAAGGGGTTTCAGAGTGTGGGGAAGGGGTTTCCGTGTGTTGGTATGGTGTTTCCGTGTGTGGGGAAGGGGTATCAGTGAGTGCAGAAGCTGTTTCAGTGTGCGGGGAAGTGGTTTCAGTGTTTGGGGACGTGTTTCATTGTGTGCGAAAGCAATTTCAGTCTGTGGGGCAGGGGATTCAGTGTGTGGGGAAGGTGTTTCATTGTGTGGGGAAGGTGTTTCATTGTGTGCGGAAGGGGATTCAGTGTGTGGGGAAGGGGTTTCAGTGTGTGGGGAAGGGGTTTCAGTGTGTGTGGAAGGGTTTAAATGTGTGCGGAAGGGGTTTCAGTGTGTGGGGAAGGTGTTTCAGTGTGTGGGGAAGGGGTTTCAGTATGTGGGAAAGGGGTTTCATTGTATGGGGAAGGGTTTCAGTGTGTGGTGATGGTTTTCAGTGTGTGGGGAAGTGTTTCAGTGTGTGGGGAAGGGTTACAGTGTGTGGGGAAGGGGTTTCAGTGTGTGGTGAAGGTGTTTCAGTTTGTGGGGAAGGGGTTTCAGTGGGTGGGGAAGTGTTTCAGTGTGTGGGGAAGGTGTTTCAGTGTGTGGGGAAGTTGTTTCTGTATGTGGGGCAGGTGTTTCAGTGTGTGGGGATGTGTTTCAGTGTGTGGGGAAGGGTTTCACTGCGAGCGGAAGGTGTTTCAGTGTGTGGGGAAGGTGTTTCAGTATGTGCAGAAGGGGTTTCAGTGTGTGGGGAAGGGGTTTCAGAGTGTGGGGAAGGGGTTTCCGTGTGTTGGGATGGTGTTTCAGTGTGTGCGGAAGGGCTTTTCAGTGAGTGCGGAAGGTGTTTCAGTGTGTGGGGAAGTTGTTTCAGTGTGTGGGGAAGGTGTTTTAGTGAGTGGGGATGTGTTTCAGTGTGTGGGGAATGTGTTTCAGCGTGTGGGGATGTGTTTCGGTGTGTGTGGAAGTGGTTTCAGTGTGTGGGGATGTGTTTCAGTGTGTGGGGAAGGGGTTTCAGTGTGTGGGGATGTGTTTCAGTGTGTGGTGAAGGGTTTCACTGCGTGCGGAAGGTGTTTCAGTGTGTGGGGAAGGTGTTTCAGTATGTGCGGAAGGTGTTTCAGTGTGTGGGGAAGGGGTTTCAGTGCGTGCAGAAGGGGTTTCAGTGTCTGGGGAAGGGGTTTCTTTGTGTGGGGATGTGTTTCAGTGTGTGGGGAAGGTGTTTAAGTGTGTGGGGAAGTTGTTTCAGTGTGGGGAAGGGGTTTCAGTGTGTGGGGAAGTTGTATCAGTGTGTGGGGAAGGGGTTTCAGTGTGTGGGGTGGGATTTCAGTGTGTGGGGATGGTGTTTCAGTGTGTGGGAAGGTATTTCAGTGTGTGGGGAAGGTGTTTCAGTGTGTGGGGAAGGTGTTTCAGTGTGTGGGGATGTGTTTCAGTGTGTGGGGAAGGGTTTCAGTGTGTGGGGAAGGTTTTTCTGTGTGTGGGGATGGTTTTCAGTGTGCGGGGATGGGTTTCAGTGTGTGGGGATGGGTTTCAGTGTGTGCGAAATCGGTTTCACTGTGTGGGTAAGGAGTTTCAGTGTGTGGGGATGTGTTTCAGTGTGTGGGGAAGGTGTTTCTGTGTGTGCGGAAGGGGTTTCAGTGTGAGGGGAAGGGGTTTCAGTGTGTGGGGTAGGGGTTTCTGTGTGTGGGAAAGGAATCTGAGTGTGTGCGGAAGGGGTTTCAGTGCGTGCAGAAGAGGTTTCAGTGTGTGTGGAAGGGGTTTCTTTGTGTGGGGATGTGTTTCAGTGTGTGGGGATGGGTTTCAGTGTGTGGGGATGGGTTTCAGTGTGTGCGGAAGCGGTTTGACTGTGTGGGTAAGGAGTTTCAGTGTGTGGGGATGTGTTTCAGTGTGTGGGGAAGGTGTTTCTGTGTGTGGGGAAGGGGTTTCAGAGTGAGGGGAAGGGGTTGCAGTGTGTGGGGAAGGGGTTTCAGTGTGTGGGAAAGGAATCTCAGTGTGTGCGGAAGGGGTTTCAGTGCGTGCGGAAGGGGTTTCAGTGTGTGGGGAAGGGGTTTCAGTGTGTGCGGAAGGGTTTTCAGTGTGTGGGGAAGGAGTTTTTTTGTGTGGGGATGTGTTTCAGTGTGTGGGGAAGGTGTTTAAGTGTGTGGGGAAGTTGTTTCAGAGTGTGGAGAAGGGGTTTCAGTGTGTGGGGAAGTTGTTTCTGTGTGTGGGTAAGGGGCTTCAGTGTGTGGGGAGGGATTTCAGTGTGTGGGGATGGTGTTTCAGTGTGTGGGAAGGTATTTCAGTGTGTGGGGAAGTTGTTTCAGTGGGTGGGGATGTGTTTCTGTGTGTGGGGAAGGGTTTCAGTGTGTGGGGAAGGTGTTCCTGTGTGTGGGGATGGTGTTCAGTGTGTGGGGATTGGTTTCAGTGTGTGGGGATGGGTTTCAGTGTGTGCGGAAGCGGTTTCACTGTGTGGGTGAGGAGTTTCAGTGTGTGGGGATGTGTTTCAGTGTGTGGGGAAGTTGTTTCTGTGTGTGCGGAAGGGGTTTCAGTGTGAGGGGAAGGGGTTGCAGTGTGTGGGGAAGGGGTTTCAGTGTGTAGGAAAGGAATCTCAGTGTGTGCAGAAGGGGTTTCAGTGCGTGCGGAAGAGGTTTCAGTGTGTGGGGAAGGGGTTTATTTGTGTGGGGATGTGTTTCAGTGTATGGGGATGGGTTTCAGTGTGTGGGGATGGGTTTCAGTGTGTGCGGAAGCGGTTTGACTGTGTGGGTAAGGAGTTTCAGTGTGTGGGGATGTGTTTCAGTGTGTGGGGAAGGGTTTCAGTGTGTGGGGAAGGGGTTTCTGTGTGTGGGGATGGTTTTCAGTGTGTGGGGATGGGTTTCAGTGTGTGGGGATGGGTTTCAGTGTGTGCGGAAGCGGTTTGACTGTGTGGGTAAGGAGTTTCAGTGTGTGGGGATGTCTTTCAGTGTGTGGGGAAGTTGTTTCTGTGTGTGCGGAAGCGGTTTCAGTGTGAGGGGAAGGGGTTGCAGTGTGTGGGGAAGGGGTTTCTGTGTGTGGGAAAGGAATCTCAGTGTGTGCGGAAGGGGTTTCAGTGCGTGCAGAAGGGGTTTCAGTGTGTGGGGAAGGGGTTTCTTTGTGTGGGGATGTGTTTCAGTGTGTGGGGAAGGTGTTTCAGTGTGTGGGGAAGTTATTTCAGTGTATGGGGACGGAGTTTCAGTGTGTTGGGAAGTTGTTTCAGTGTGTGCGGAAGGGGATTCATTGTGTGGGGAGGGATTTCAGTGTGTGGGGATGGTGTTTCAGTGTGTGGGAAGGTATTACAGTGTGTGGGGAAGGTGTTTTGGTGTGCGGGGAAGGTCTTTCAGTGTGTGGGGATGTGTTTCAGTGTGTGGGGAAGGGTTTCAGTGTGTGGGGAAGGTGTTTCTGTGTGTGGGGATGGTTTTCAGTGTGTGGGGATGGGTTTCAGTGTGTGGGGATGGGTTTCAGTGTGTGCGGAAGCGGTTTCACTGTGTGGGTAAGGAGTTTCAGTGTGTGGGGATTTGTTTCAGTGTGTGGGGAAGGTGTTTCTGTGTGTGCGGAAGGGGTTTCAGAGTGAGGGGAAGGGGTTGCAGTGTGTGGGGAAGGGGTTTCAGTGTGTGGGAAAGGAATCTCAGTGTGTGCGGAAGGGGTTTCAGTGCGTGCGGAAGGGGTTTCAGTGTGTGGGGAAGGGGTTTCAGTGTGTGTGGAAGGGGTTTCAGTGTGTGGGGAAGGGGTTTCTTTGTGTGGGGATGTGTTTCAGTGTGTGGGGAAGGTGTTTAAGTGTGTGGGGAAGTTGTTTCAGAGTCTGGGGTAGGGGTTTCAGTGTGTGGGGAAGTTGTTTCAGTGTGTGGGGAAGGGGTTTCTGTGTGTGGGGAGGGGTTTCAGTGTGTGGGGATGGTGTTTCAGTGTGTGGGAAGGTATTTCAGTGTGTGGGGAAGGTGTTTCAGTGTGTGGGGAAGGTGTTTCAGTGTGTGGGGATGTGTTTCAGTGTGTGGGGCAGGGTTTCAGTGTGTGGGGAAGGGGTTTCAGTGTGTGGGGATGGTTTTCAGTGTGTGGGGATGGGTTTCAGTGTGTGGGGCAGGTGTTTTAGTGTGTGCGGAAGCGGTTTCACTGTGTGGGTGAGGAGTTCCAGTGTGTGGGGAAGGGGTTTCAGTGTGAGGGGAAGGGGTTGCAGTGTGTGGGAAAGGGGTTTCAGTGTGTGGGAAAGGAATCTCAGTGTGTGCAGAAGGGGTTTCACTGCGTGTGGAAGGGGTTTCAGTGTGTGGGGAAGGGGTTTCAGTGTGTGGGGAAGGGGTTTCAGTGTGTTCAGAAGGGGTTTCAATGTGTGGGGAAGGGGTTTCTTTGTGTGGGGATGTGTTTCAGTGTGTTGGGAAGGTGTTTAAGTGTGTGGGAAAGTTGTTTCAGTGTGTGGGGAAGGGGCTCCAGTGTTTGGGGAAGGGACTTCAGGGTGTGGGCAAGGTGTTTCAGTGTGTGGGGAATGTATTTCAATGTGTGGTGAAGGTGTTTCAGTGTTTGGGGAAGGTGTTTCAGTGTGTGGGGAAGGGGTTTCAGTGTGTCAGGAAGGTATTTCAGTGTGTGGGGATGTGTTCCAGTGTGTGGGGAAGGGTTTCAGTGGGTGGGGAAGGTGTTTCCTTGTGTGGGGATTGGTTTCAATGTGTGGGGATGGGTTTCAGTGTGTGCGGAAGGCGTGTAATTGTGTGGGGAAGGTGTTTCAGTGTGTGGGGATGTGTTGCAGTGTGTGGGGAATGTGCTTCAGTGTGTGCTGAAGGGGTTTCAGTGTGTGGGGAAGGGGTTGCAGTGTGTGGGGAAGGGGTTTCAGTGTGTGGGAAAGGTGTTTCAGTGTGTGCGGAACTGGTTTCAGTGTGTGCAGAAGGGGATTCGGTGTCTGGGGAAGGGGTTTCAGTGTGTGGGGAACGTGTTTCAGTGTCTGCGGAAGGGGTTTAAGTGTGTGGGGAAGGGGTTTTTGTGTGTGGAGATGAGTTGCAGTGTGTGGGGAAGGGGTTTCAGTGTGTGGGGAAGGGATTCACTGTGTGCGGAAGGGGTTTAAATTTGTGGGGAAGGGGTTTCAGTGTGAGGGGATGTGTTTCAGTGTGTGTGGAAGGGGTTTCAGTGTGTCTGGATGTGTTTCAGTGTGTGGGGAATGGGTTTCAGTGTGTGGGGATGTGTTTAAGTGTGTGGGGAAGGGGTTTCAGTGTGTGGGGAAGGGTTTCACTGTGTGCGGAAGGGGATTCAGTGTGTGGGGAAGTGGTTTCAGTGTGTGAGGAATGTGTTTCAGTGTGTGGGGAAGGGGTTTCAGAGTGTGGGGAAGGGGTTTCCGTGTGTTGGTATGGTGTTTCCGTGTGTGGGGAAGGGGTATCAGTGAGTGCAGAAGCTGTTTCAGTGTGCGGGGAAGTGGTTTCAGTGTTTGGGGACGTGTTTCATTGTGTGCGAAAGCAATTTCAGTCTGTGGGGCAGGGGATTCAGTGTGTGGGGAAGGTGTTTCATTGTGTGGGGAAGGTGTTTCATTGTGTGCGGAAGGGGATTCAGTGTGTGGGGAAGGGGTTTCAGTGTGTGGGGAAGGGGTTTCAGTGTGTGTGGAAGGGTTTAAATGTGTGCGGAAGGGGTTTCAGTGTGTGGGGAAGGTGTTTCAGTGTGTGGGGAAGGGGTTTCAGTATGTGGGAAAGGGGTTTCATTGTATGGGGAAGGGTTTCAGTGTGTGGTGATGGTTTTCAGTGTGTGGGGAAGTGTTTCAGTGTGTGGGGAAGGGTTACAGTGTGTGGGGAAGGGGTTTCAGTGTGTGGTGAAGGTGTTTCAGTTTGTGGGGAAGGGGTTTCAGTGGGTGGGGAAGTGTTTCAGTGTGTGGGGAAGGTGTTTCAGAGTGTGGGGAAGTTGTTTCTGTATGTGGGGCAGGTGTTTCAGTGTGTGGGGATGTGTTTCAGTGTGTGGGGAAGGGTTTCACTGCGAGCGGAAGGTGTTTCAGTGTGTGGGGAAGGTGTTTCAGTATGTGCAGAAGGGGTTTCAGTGTGTGGGGAAGGGGTTTCAGAGTGTGGGGAAGGGGTTTCCGTGTGTTGGGATGGTGTTTCAGTGTGTGCGGAAGGGCTTTTCAGTGAGTGCGGAAGGTGTTTCAGTGTGTGGGGAAGTTGTTTCAGTGTGTGGGGAAGGTGTTTTAGTGTGTGGGGATGTGTTTCAGTGTGTGGGGAATGTGTTTCAGCGTGTGGGGATGTGTTTCGGTGTGTGTGGAAGTGGTTTCAGTGTGTGGGGATGTGTTTCAGTGTGTGGGGAAGGGGTTTCAGTGTGTGGGGATGGTTTTCAGTGTGTGGTGAAGGGTTTCACTGCGTGCGGAAGGTGTTTCAGTGTGTGGGGAAGGTGTTTCAGTATGTGCGGAAGGTGTTTCAGTGTGTGGGGAAGGGGTTTCAGTGTGTGGGGAAGGGGTTTCAGTGCGTGCAGAAGGGGTATCAGTGTGTGGGGAAGGGGTTTCTTTGTGTGGGGATGTGTTTCAGTGTGTGGGGAAGGTGTTTAAGTGTGTGGGGAAGTTGTTTCAGTGTGTGGGGAAGGGGTTTCAGTGTGTGGGGAAGTTGTATCAGTGTGTGGGGAAGGGGTTTCAGTGTGTGGGGTGGGATTTCAGTGTGTGGGGATGGTGTTTCAGTGTGTGGGAAGGTATTTCAGTGTGTGGGGAAGGTGTTTCAGTGTGTGGGGAAGGTGTTTCAGTGTGTGGGATGTGTTTCAGTGTGTGGGGAAGGGTTTCAGTGTGTGGGGAAGGTTTTTCTGTGTGTGGGGATGGTTTTCAGTGTGCGGGGATGGGTTTCAGTGTGTGGGGATGGGTTTCAGTGTGTGCGAAATCGGTTTCACTGTGTGGGTAAGGAGTTTCAGTGTGTGGGGATGTGTTTCAGTGTGTGGGGAAGGTGTTTCTGTGTGTGCGGAAGGGGTTTCAGTGTGAGGGGAAGGGGTTTCAGTGTGCGGGGTAGGGGTTTCTGTGTGTGGGAAAGGAATCTGAGTGTGTGCGGAAGGGGTTTCAGTGCGTGCAGAAGAGGTTTCAGTGTGTGTGGAAGGGGTTTCTTTGTGTGGGGATGTGTTTCAGTGTGTGGGGATGGGTTTCAGTGTGTGGGGATGGGTTTCAGTGTGTGCGGAAGCGGTTTGACTGTGTGGGTAAGGAGTTTCAGTGTGTGGGGATGTGTTTCAGTGTGTGGGGAAGGTGTTT
Organism: Heterodontus francisci; assembly: GCF_036365525.1. NCBI lineage: Eukaryota > Metazoa > Chordata > Chondrichthyes > Heterodontiformes > Heterodontidae > Heterodontus > Heterodontus francisci. Next base: position 132,795,463 of record NC_090378.1, read on the forward strand.
CTGTGTGTGGGGAAGGGGTTTCAGAGTGAGGGGAAGGGGTTGCAGTGTGTGGGGAAGGGGTTTCAGTGTGTGGGAAAGGAATCTCAGTGTGTGCGGAAGGGGTTTCAGTGTGTGCGGAAGGGTTTTCAGTGTGTGGGGAAGGAGTTTTTTTGTGTGGGGATGTGTTTCAGTGTGTGGGGAAGGTGTTTAAGTGTGTGGGGAAGTTGTTTCAGAGTGTGGAGAAGGGGTTTCAGTGCGTGCAGAAGGGGTTTCAGTGTGTGGGGAAGGGGTTTCTTTGTGTGGGGATGTGTTTCAGTGTGTGGGGAAGGTGTTTAAGTGTGTGGGGAAGTTGTTTCAGTGTGTGGGGAAGGGGTTTCAGTGTGTGGGGAAGTTGTATCAGTGTGTGGGGAAGGGGTTTCAGTGTGTGGGGAGGGATTTCTGTGTGTGGGGATGGTGTTTCAGTGTGTGGGAAGGTATTTCAGTGTGTGGGGAAGTTGTTTCAGTGGGTGGGGATGTGTTTCTGTGTGTGGGGAAGGGTTTCAGTGTGTGGGGAAGGTGTTCCTGTGTGTGGGGATGGTGTTCAGTGTGTGGGGATTGGTTTCAGTGTGTGGGGATGGGTTTCAGTGTGTGCGGAAGCGGTTTCACTGTGTGGGTGAGGAGTTTCAGTGTGTGGGGATGTGTTTCAGTGTGTGGGGAAGTTGTTTCTGTGTGTGCGGAAGGGGTTTCAGTGTGAGGGGAAGGGGTTGCAGTGTGTGGGGAAGGGGTTTCAGTGTGTAGGAAAGGAATCTCAGTGTGTGCAGAAGGGGTTTCAGTGCGTGCGGAAGAGGTTTCAGTGTGTGGGGAAGGGGTTTCTTTGTGTGGGGATGTGTTTCAGTGTATGGGGATGGGTTTCAGTGTGTGGGGATGGGTTTCAGTGTGTGCGGAAGCGGTTTGACTGTGTGGGTAAGGAGTTTCAGTGTGTGGGGATGTGTTTCAGTGTGTGGGGAAGGTGTTTCTGTGTGTGCGGAAGGGGTTTCAGAGTGAGGGGAAGGGGTTGCAGTGTGTGGGGAAGGGGTTTCAGTGTGTGGGAAAGGAATCTCAGTGTGTGCGGAAGGGGTTTCAGTGCTTGCGGAAGGGGTTTCAGTGTGTGGGGAAGGGGTTTCAGTGTGTGCGGAAGTTGTTTCAGTGGGTGGGGATGTGTTTCTGTGTGTGGGGAAGGGTTTCAGTGTGTGGGGAAGGTGTTCCTGTGTGTGGGGATGGTTTTCAGTGTGTGGGGATGGGTTTCAGTGTGTGGGGATGGGTTTCAATGTGTGCGGAAGAGGTTTCACTGTGTGGGTGAGGAGTTTCAGTGTGTGGGGATGTGTTTCAGTGTGTGGGGAAGTTGTTTCTGTGTGTGCGGAAGGGGTTTCAGTGTGAGGGGAAGGGGTTGCAGTGTGTGGGGAAGGGGTTTCAGTGTGTGGGAAAGGAATCCCAGTGTGTGCAGAAGGGGTTTCAGTGCGTGCGGAAGGGGTTTCAGTGTGTGGGGAAGGGGTTTCAGTGTGTGGGGAAGGGGTTTCAGTGTGTGCGGAAGGGGTTTCAATGTGTGGGGAAGGGGTTTCTTTGTGTGGGGATGTGTTTCAGTGTGTGGGGAAGGTGTTTAAGTGTGTGGGGAAGTTGTTTCAGTGTGTGGGGAAGGGGTTTCAGTGTTTGGGGAAGGGACTTCAGTGTGTGGGCAAGGTGTTTCAGTGTGTGGGGAAGGTATTTCAGTGTGTGGCGAAGTTGTTTCAGTGTTTGGGGAATTTGTTTCTGTGTGTGGGGAAGGGGTTTCAGTGTGTGGGGATGTGTTCCAGTGTGTGGGGATGGGTTTCAGTGTGTGCGGAAGTGGTGTAATTGTGTGGGGAAGGTGTTTCAGTGTGTGGGGATGTGTTGCAGTGTGTGCGGAATGTGCTTCAGTGTGTGCTGAAGGGGTTTCAGTGTGTGGGGAAGGGGTTGCAGTGTGTGGGGAAGGGGTTTCAGTGTGTGGGAAAGGTGTTTCAGTGTGTGCGGAACTGGTTTCAGTGTGTGCAGAAGGGGTTTCGGTGTGTGGGGAAGGGGTTTCAGTGTGTGGAAAGGTGTTTCAGTGTGTGCGGAACTGGTTTCAGTGTGTGCAGAAGGGGTTTCGGTGTGTGGGGAAGGGGTTTCAGTGTGTGGGGAAGGTGTTTCAGTGTCTGCGGAAGGGGTTTCAGTGTGTGGGGAAGGGGTTTTTGTGTGTGGAGATGTGTTTCAGTGTGTGGGGAAGGGGTTTCAGTGTGAGGGGATGTGTTTCAGTGTGTGGGGAAGTGGTTTCAGTGCTTGGGGAAGGTGTTTCAGTGTGTGGAAATGTGTTTCAGTGTGTGGGGAAGGTGTTTCAGTGTGTGCGGAAGGGGTTTCAGTGTGTGGGGAAGGGGTTGCAGTGTGTGGGGAAGGCGTTTCAGTGTGTGCGGAAGGGGTTTCAGTGTGTGCGGAAGTGGTTCAGTGTGTGGGGAAACTGTTTCAGTGTGTGGGGAAGGTGTTTCAGTGTGTGGGGAAGGGGATTCAGTGTGGGGGGTAGCTGTTACAGTGTGTGGGGAAGGGGTTTCAGTGCTTGGGGAAGGTGTTTCAGTGTGTGGGGAAGGGTTCCAGTGTGTGCCGAAGGGGTTTCAGTGTGTGGGAAAGGTGTTTCATTGTTTCGGGATGGTATTTCAGTGTGTGGGGAAGGTGTTTCAGAGTGTGGGGAAGGTGTTTTAGTGTGTGGGGAAGGCGTTTCAGTCTGTGGGGAAGGTCTTTCAGTGTGTGGGGAAGGGATTTAGTGTGTGGGGAAGATGTTTCAGTGTGTGGGGATGGGTTTCAGTGTGTGCGGATGGGTTTCAGAGTGTGCAGAAGGAGTTTCAGTGTGTGGGGATGTGGTTTCAGTGTGTGGGGAATGGTTTCAGTGTGTGGGGAAGATGTTTCAGTGTGTGGGGATGGGTTTCAGTGTGTGGGGATGGGTTTCAGAGTGTGCAGAAGGAGTTTCAGTGTGTGGGGATGATTTTCAGTGTGTGGGGAATTGTTTCAGTGTGTGGGGAAGGGGTTTCAGTGTATGGGGAAGGGGTTTCATTGTGTGGGGACGGGTTTCTATTTGTGGGGTTGGTTTTCATTGTGTGCGGAAGGTGTTTCAGTGTGTGGGGAAGGTGTTTCAGTGTGTGGGGAAGGTGTTTCAGTGTGTGGGGAAGGGGTTTCGGAATGTGTGGAAGGGTTTCAGTGTGTGGGGATGGGATTTCAGTGTGTGGGGAAGGTGTTTCAGTATGTGGGGAAGGTGGTTCAGTGTGTGGGGAAGGGGGTTCAGTGTGTGGGGAAGGTGTTTCAGTGCGTGGGGAAGGTGTTTCTGTGTGTGCGGAAGGGGTTTCAGTGTGTGGGGAAGGGGTTGCAGTGTGTGGGGAAGGGGTTTCAGTGTTTGGGAAAGGAGTCTCAATGTGTGCGGAAGGGGTTTCAGTGCGTGCGGATGGGGTTTCAGTGTGTGGGGAAGGGGTTTCAGTGTGTGGGCAAGGTGTTTCAGTGTGTGGGGAAGGTATTTCAGTGTGTGATGAAGGTGTTTCAGTGTTTGGGGAAGATGGTTCAGTGTGTGGGGAAGGGGTTTCAGTGTGTGGGGAAGGGGTTTCAGTGTGTGGGGATGTGTTTCAGTGTGTGGGAAAGGGTCTCAGTGTGTGGGGAAGGTGTTTCAGTGTGTGGGGATGGGTTTTAGTGTGTGGGTATGGGTTTCAGTGTGTGCGGAAGGGGTGTCATTGTGTGGCGAAAGTATTTCAGTGTGTGGGGATGTGTTGCAGTGTGTGGGGAAGGTGCTTCAGTGTGTGCGGAAGGGGTTTCTGTGTGTGGGGATGGGGTGGCAGTGTGTGGGCAAGGTGTTTCAGTGTGTGGGAAAGGTGTTTCAGTGTCTGTAGAACTGGTTTCAATGTTTGCAGAAGGGGTTTCGGTGTGTGGGGAAGTGGTTTCATTGTGTGGGGAAGGTGTTTCAGTGTGTGCGGAAGGGGTTTCAGTGTGTGGGGAAGGGGTTTTAGTTTGTGGGGATGTGTTTCAGAGTGTGGGGAAGGGGTTTCAGTGTGTGGGGAAGGGTTTCACTGTGTGCGGAAGGGGTTTCAGTTTGTGGGGAAGGTGTTTCAGTGTGTGGGGATGTGTTTCAGTGTGTGTGGAAGGGGTTTCGTTGTGTCTGGATGTGTTTCAGTGTGTGGGGAAAGGGTTTCAGTGTGTGGGGATGTCTTTACGTGTGTGGGGAAGGGGTTTCAGTGTGTGGGGAAGGGTTTCACTGTTTGCGGATGGGGATTCAGTGTGTGGGAAAGTGGTTTCAGTTTGTGGGGATGGTGTTTCAGTGTGTGCGGAAGGGATTTCAGTATGTGGGGAAGGTGTTTCAGTGTGTGGGGAAGGTGTTTCAGTGTTTGGGGATGTGTTTCAGTGCGTGGGGATGTGTTTCAGTGTGTGGGGAATGGGTTTCAGTGTGTGGGGAAGGAGTTTCAGTGTATGGGGATGTGTTTCAGTGTGTGGGGAAGGTGTTTCAGTGTGTGTGGAAGGGGTTTCAGTGTGTGGGGAAGGGGTTGCAGTGTGTGGGGAAGGGGTTTCAGTGTGTGCGGAAGGCGTTTCAGTGTGTGCGGAAGGGGTTTCAGAGTGTGGGCAAGGTGTTTCAGTGTGTGGGCAAGGTATTTCAGTGTGTGATGAAGGTGTTTCAGTGTTTGGGGAAGATGTTTCAGTGTGTGGGGAAGGTGTTTCAGTGTGTGGGGATGTGTTTCAGTGTGTGGGAAAGGGTTTCAGTGTGTGGGGAAGGTGTTTCAGTGTGTGGGGATGCGTTTTAATGTGTGGGTATGGGTTTCAGTGTGTGCGGAAGGGGTGTCATTGTGTGGCGAAAGTGTTTCAGTGTGTGGGGATGTGTTCCAGTATGTGGGGAAGGTGCTTCAGTGTGTGCGGAAGGGGTTTCAGTGTGTGGGGATGGGGTGGCAGTGTGTGGGGAAGGGGTTTCAGTGTGTGGGAAAGGTGTTTCAGTGTGTGCGGAACTGTTTTCAGTGTGTGCAGAAGGGGTTTCAGTGTGTGGGGAAGGGGTTTCAGTGTGTGTGGAAGGTGTTTCAGTGTTTGCGGAAGGGGTTTCAGTGTGTGGGGAAGGGGTTTTAGTTTGTGGGGATATGTTTCAGAGTGTGGGGAAGGGGTTTCAGTGTGTGGGGAAGGGTTTCACTGTGTGCGGAAGGGGTTTCAGTTTGTGGGGAAGGGCTTTCAGTGTGTGGGGATGTGTTTCAGTGTGTGTGGAAGGGGTTTCAGTGTGTCTGGATGTGTTTCAGTGCGTGGGGAAGGGATTTCAGTGTGTGGGGAAGGGTTTCACTGTGTACGGATGGGGGTTCAGTGTGTGGGGAAGTGGCTTCAGTGTGTGCGGACGGTGTTTCAGTGTGTGTGGAAGGTGTTTCAGTGTGTGGGGAAGGGGGTTCAGTGTGTGGGGAAGCTGTTTCAGTGTGTGGGGAAGGTGTTTCAGTGTGTGGGGAAGGGGATTCAGTGTGGGGGGTAGCTGTTTCAGTGTGTGGGGAAGGGGTTTCAGTGTTTGGGGAAGGTGTTTCAGTGTGAGGGGAAGGGTTCCAGTGTGTGCCGAAGGGGTTTCAGCGTGTGGGAAGGATGTTTCATTGTTTCGGGATTGTATTTCAGTGTGTGGGGAAGGTGTTTCAGAGTGTGGGGAAGGTGTTTTAGTGTGTGGGGAAGGCGTTTCACTGTGTGGGGAAGGTCTTTCAGTGTGTGTGGAAGGGGTTTCAGAGTGTGGGGATGGGGTTTCAGTGTCAGGGGAATGGTTTCAGTGTGTGGGGAAGATGTTTCAGTGTGTGGGGATGGGTTTCAGTGTGTGGGGATGGGTTTCAGAGTGTGCGGAAGGAGTTTCAGTTTGTGGGGATGTGTTTCAGTGTGTGGGGAATTGTTTCAGTGTGTGGGGAAGGGGTTTCAGTGTATGGGGAAGGGGTTTCATTGTGTGGGGATGGGTTTCTATTTGTGGGGATGGGTTTCATTGTGTGCAGAATGTGTTTCAGTGTGTGGGGAAGGTGTTTCAGTGTGTGGGGAAGGTGTTTCAGTGTGTGGGGAAGGGGTTTCAGAATTTGTGGAAGGTGTTTCAGTGCGTGGGGAAGGGGGTTCAGTGTGTGGGGAAGGTGTTTCAGTGCGTGGGAATGTGCTTCATTGTGTGGGGATGTGTTTCAGTGTGTGGGGATCTGTTTCAGTGTGTGGGGAAGGGTTTCAGTGTGTGGGGAAGGTGTTTCTGTGTGTGGGGATGGGTTTCAGTGTGTGGGGATGGGTTTTAGTGTGTGGGTATGGGTTTCAGTGTGTGCGGAAGGGGTGTCATTGTGTGGCGAAAGTGTTTCAGTGTGTGGGGATGTGTAGCAGTGTGTGGGCAAGGTGCTTCAGTGTGTGCGGAAGCGGTTTCAGTGTGTGGGGATGGGGTGGCAGTGTGTGGGGAAGTGGTTTCAGTGTGTGGGAAAGGTGTTTCAGTGTGTGCGGAAGGGGTTTCAGTGTGTGGGGAAGGGGTTTTAGTTTGTGGGGATGTGTTTCAGAGTGTGGGGAAGGGGTTTCGTGTGTGGGGAATGGTTTCACTGTGTGCGGAAGGGGTTTCAGTTTGTGGGGAAGGGGTTTCAGTGTGTGGGGATGTGTTTCAGTGTGTGTGGAAGGGGTTTCAGTGTGTCTGGATGTGTTTCAGTGTGTGGGGATGCCTTTAAGTGTGTGGGGAAGGGGTTTCAGTGTGTGGGGAAGGGTTTCACTGTGTGCGGATGGGGATTCAGTGTGTGGGAAAGTGGTTTCAGTGTGTGGGGACGGTGCTTCAGTGTGTGAGGAAGGGGTTTCAGTGTGTGGGGAAGGTGTTTCAGTGTGTGGGGAAGGTGTTTCAGTGTGTGGGGATGTGTTTCAGTGTGTGGGGATGTGTTTCAGTGTGTGGGGATGTCGTTCAGTGTGTGGGGATGGGTTTCAGTGTGTGGGGAATGTGTTTCATTGTGTGTGGGGAAGGTGTTTCAGTGTGTGGGGATGTGTTTCAGTGTGTGGGGATCTGTTTCAGTGTGTGGGGAAGGGTTTCAGTGTGTGGGGAAGGTGTTTCTGTGTGTGGTGATGGGTTTCAGTGTGTGGGGATGGGTTTCTCTGTGTGGGGATGGGATTCATTGTGTGCGGAAGGGGTTTCAGTGTGTGGGTAAGGAGTTTCAGTGTGTGGGGATGTGTTTCGGTGTGTGGGGAAGGGGTTTCGTGTGTGGGGAATGGTTTCACTGTGTGCGGAAGGGGTTTCAGTTTGTGGGGAAGGGGTTTCAAAGTGTGTGGGGATGTGTTTCAGAGTGTGTGGAAGGGGTTTCAGTGTGTCTGGATGTGTTTCAGTGTGTGGGGAAAGGGTTTCAGTGTGTGGGGATGTCTTTAAGTGTGTGGGGAAGGGGTTTCAGTGTGTGGGGAAGGGTTTCACTGTGTGCGGATGGGGATTCAGTGTGTGGGAAAGTGGTTTCAGTGTGTGGGGACGGTGTTTCAGTGTGTGCGGAAGGGGTTTCAGTGTGTGGGGAAGGTGTTTCAGTGTGTGGGGATGTGTTTCAGTGTGTGGGGATGTGTTTCAGTGTGTGGGGATGGGTTTCAGTGTGTGGGGATGGGTTTCAGTGTGTGGGGAATGTGTTTCATTGTGCGTGGGGAAGGTGTTTCAGTGTGTGGGGATGTGTTTCAGTGTGTGGGGAAGGTGTTTCAGTGTGTGCGGAAGGGGTTTCAGTGTGTGGGGAAGGGGTTGCAGTGTGTGGGGAAGCGGTTTCAGTGTGTGCGGAAGGCGTTTCAGTGTGTGCGGAAGGGGTTTCAGTGCGTGCAGAAGGGGTTTCAGTATGAGGGCAAGAGGTTTCAGAGCGTGGGGATATTGTTTCAGTGTGTGCGGAAGGGGTTTCAGTGTGTGGGGAAGGGGTTTCTGTGTGTGGGGATGTGTTTCAGTGTGTGGGGAAGGGGTTTCAGTGTGTAGGGAAGGTTTTCAATGTGTGCAGAAGGGGTTTCAGTGAGTGGGGAAGGGGTTTCAGTGTGTGGGGAGGGTGTTTCAGTGTGTGCGGATGTGTTTCAGTGTGTGTGGAAGGGGTTTCAGTGTGTGGGGATGTGTTTCAGTGTGTGGGGAAGGGTTTTCAGTGTGTGGGGACGGTGTTTCAGTGTGTGCGGAAGGGGTTTCAGTGTGTGGGGAAGGTGTTTCAGTGTGTGGGGAAGGTGTTTCAGTGTGTGGGGATGTGTTTCAGTGTCTGGGGATGTGTTTCAGTGTGTGGGGATGGGTTTCAGTGTGTGGGGATTGGTTTCAGTGTGTGGGGAATGTGTTTCATTGTGCGTGGGGAAGGTGTTTCAGTGTGTGGGGATGTGTTTCAGTGTGTGGGGAAGGTGTTTCAGTGTGTGCGGAAGGGGTTTCAGTGTGTGGGGAAGGGGTTGCAGTGTGTGGGGAAGCGGTTTCAGTGTGTGCGGAAGGCGTTTCAGTGTGTGCGGAAGGGGTTTCAGTGCGTGCGGAAGGGGTTTCAGTATGAGGGGAAGAGGTTTCAGAGCGTGGGGATATTGTTTCAGTGTGTGCGGAAGGGGTTTCAGTGTGTGGGGAAGGGGTTTCTGTGTGTGGGGATGTGTTTCAGTGTGTGGGGAAGGGGTTTCAGTGTGTAGGGAAGGTTTTCAATGTGTGCAGAAGGGGTTTCAGTGAGTGGGGAAGGGGTTTCAGTGTGTGGGGAGGGTGTTTCAGTGTGTGCGGATGTGTTTCAGTGTGTGTGGAAGGGGTTTCAGTGTGTGGGGATGTGTTTCAGTGTGTGGGGAAGGGGTTTCAGTTTGTGGGGATGTGTTTCAGTGTGTGGGGAAGCTGTTTCAGTGTGTGGGGAATGGGTTCACTGCGTGCGGAAGGTGCTTCAGTGTGTGGGAAAGGTGTTTCAGTAGGTGCGGAAGGGGTTTCAGTGTGTGGGGAAGGTGTTTCAGTATGTGCGGATGGGTTTCAGTGTGTGGGGAAGGGGTTTCAGTGTGTGGGGAAGGTGTTTCTTTGTGTGCGGAAGGGGTTTCACTGTGTGCGGAAGGCGTTTCAGTGTGTGGGGAAGGGGATTCAGTGTGTGGGGAAGGGGTTTCAGTGTGTGGGGAATGTGTTTCAGTGTGTTTGGTAGGGTTTCAGTGTGTGGGGAATGTGTTTCAGTGTGTGGTGAATGTGTTTCAGTGTTTGGGGAATGGTTTCAGTGTGTGGGGAAGGGGTTTCAGTGTGTGGGGAAGGTGTTTCATTGTGTGGGGATGTGTTGCAGTGTGTGGGGAAGGGGTTTCAGTGTGTGGGGAATGTGTTTCAGTGTGTGGGGAAGGGGTGTCAGTGTGTGGGGAAGGGGTTCCAGGGTGTGGGGAGGGTGTTTCAGTGTGTGGGGTAGTGTTTCAGTGTGTGGGGAAGGTGTTTCAGTGTGTGGGGAAGTGTTTCAGTGTGTGGGGAAGGTGTTTCAGTGTGTGCGGAAGGGGTTTCAGTGTGTGGGGAAGATGTTTCGGTGTGTGGGGAAGGGGTTTCAGTGTGTGGGGTAGGGGTTTCAGTGTGTGGGGAAGGTGTTTCAGTGTGTGGGGAAGGTGTATCAGTGTGTGGGGAAGGGGTTTCTGTGTGTGGGGAAGGGTTTCAGTGTGTGGGGAAGGGTTTCAGTGTGTGTGGAAGGTGTTTCAGTGTATGTGGAAGGGGTTTCAGTGTGTGGACGAAGCTGTTTCAGTGTGTGGGGAAGGGGTTCACTGCTTGCGGAAGGTGTTTCAGTGTGTGGGGAAGGGGTTCACTGCGTGCGGAAGGTGTTTCAGTGTGTGGGAAAGGTGTTTCAGAAAGTGCGGAAGGGGTTTCAGTGTGTGGGGAAGGTGTTTCAGTATGTGTGGAAGGGGTTTCAGTGTGTGGGGAAGGGGTTTCAGTGTGTGGGGAAGGTGTTTCAGTGTGTGCGGCAGGGGTTTCACTGTGTGCGGATGGCGTTTCAGTGTGTGAGGAAGGGGATTCAGTGTGTGCGGAAGGGGTTTCAGTATGAAGGGAAGAGGTTTCGGAGCGTGGGGATATTGTTTCAGTGTGTGCGGAAGGGGTTTCAGTGTGTGGGGAAGGGGTTTCTGTGTGTGGGGATGTGTTTCAGTGTGTGGGGAAGGGGTTTCAGTGTGTAGGGAAGGTTTTCAATGTGTGCAGAAGGGGTTTCAGTGAGTGGGGAAGGGGTTTCAGTGTGTGGGGAGGGTGTTTCAGTGTGTGCGGATGTGTTTCAGTGTGTGTGGAAGGGGTTTCAGTGTGTGGGGATGTGTTTCAGTGTGTGGGGAAGGGGTTTCAGTTTGTGGGGATGTGTTTCAGTGTGTGGGGAAGCTGTTTCAGTGTGTGGGGAATGGGTTCACTGCGTGCGGAAGGTGCTTCAGTGTGTGGGAAAGGTGTTTCAGTAGGTGCGGAAGGGGTTTCAGTGTGTGGGGAAGGTGTTTCAGTATGTGCGGATGGGTTTCAGTGTGTGGGGAAGGGGTTTCAGTGTGTGGGGAAGGTGTTTCTTTGTGTGCAGAAGGGGTTTCACTGTGTGCGGAAGGCGTTTCAGTGTGTGGGGAAGGGGATTCAGTTTGTGGGGAAGGGGTTTCAGTGTGTGGGGAATGTGTTTCAGTGTGTTTGGTAGGGTTTCAGTGTGTGGGGAATGTGTTTCAGTGTGTGGTGAATGTGTTTCAGTGTTTGGGGAATGGTTTCAGTGTGTGGGGAAGGGGTTTCAGTGTGTGGGGAAGGTGTTTCATTGTGTGGGGATGTGTTGCAGTGTGTGGGGAAGGGGTTTCAGTGTGTGGGGAATGTGTTTCAGTGTGTGGGGAAGGGGTGTCAGTGTGTGGGGAAGGGTTTCAGTGTGTGGGGAAGGGGTTTCTGTGCGTGGGGAAGGGTTTCAGTGTGTGGCGAAGGGTTTCAGTGTGTGTGGAAGGTGTTTCAGTGTATGTGGAAGGGGTTTCAGTGTGTGGGCGAAGCTGTTTCAGTGTGTGGGGAAGGGGTTCACTGCTTGCGGAAGGTGTTTCAGTGTGTGGGGAAGGGGTTCACTGCGTGCGGAAGGTGTTTCAGTGTGTGGGAAAGGTGTTTCAGAAAGTGCGGAAGGGGTTTCAGTGTGTGGGGAAGGTGTTTCAGTATGTGTGGAAGGGGTTTCAGTGTGTGGGGAAGGGGTTTCAGTGTGTGGGGAAGGTGTTTCAGTGTGTGCGGCAGGGGTTTCACTGTGTGCGGATGGCGTTTCAGTGTGTGGGGAAGGGGATTCAGTGTGTGGGGAAGGTGTTTCAGTGTGTGGGGAATGTGTTTCAGTGTGTTTGGTAGGGTTTCAGTGTGTGGGGAATGTGTTTCAGTGTGTGGTGAATGTGTTTCAGTGTTTGGGGAATGGTTTCAGTGTGTGGGGAAGGTGTTTCAGTGTGTGGGGATGTGTTTCAGTGTGTGGGGAAGGGGTTTCAGTGTGTAGGGAAGGTTTTCAATGTGTGCAGAAGGGGTTTCATTGAGTGGGGAAGGGGTTTCAGTGTGTGGGGAGGGTGTTTCAGTGTGTGCGGATGTGTTTCAGTGTGTGTGGAAGGGGTTTCAGTGTGTGGGGATGTGTTTCAGTGTGTGGGGAAGGGGTTTCAGTTTGTGGGGATGTGTTTCAGTGTGTGGGGAAACTGTTTCAGTGTGTGGGGAATGGGTTCACTGCGTGTGGAAGGTGCTTCAGTGTGTGGGAAAGATGTTTCAGTAGGTGCGGAAGGGGTTTCAGTGTGTGGGGAAGGTGTTTCAGTATGTGCGGATGGGTTTCAGTGTGTGGGGAAGGGGTTTCAGTGTGTGGGGAAGGTGTTTCTTTGTGTGCGGAAGGGGTTTCACTGTGTGCGGAAGGCGTTTCAGTGTGTGGGGAAGGGGATTCAGTGTGTGGGGAAGGGGTTTCAGTGTGTGGGGAATGTGTTTCAGTGTGTTTGGTAGGGTTTCAGTGTGTGGGGAATGTGTTTCAGTGTGTGGTGAATGTGTTTCAGTGTTTGGGGAATGGTTTCAGTGTGTGGGGAAGGCGTTTCAGGGTGTGGGGAAGGTGTTTCATTGTGTGGGGATGTGTTGCAGTGTGTGGGGAAGGGGTTTCAGTGTGTGGGGAATGTGTTTCAGTGTGTGGGGAAGGGGTGTCAGTGTGTGGGGAAGGGGTTCCAGGGTGTGGGGAGGGTGTTTCAGTGTGTGGGGTAGTGTTTCAGTGTGTGGGGAAGGTGTTTCAGTGTGTGGGGAAGTGTTTCAGTGTGTGGGGAAGGTGTTTCAGTGTGTGCGGAAGGGGTTTCAGTGTGTGGGGAAGATGTTTCGGTGTGTGGGGAAGGGGTTTCAGTGTGTGGGGTAGGGGTTTCAGTGTGTGGGGACGGTGTTTCAGTATGTGGGGAAGGTGTATCAGTGTGTGGGGAAGGGGTTTCTGTGTGTGGGGAAGGGGTTTCTGTGTGTGGGGAAGGGTTTCAGTGTGTGGGGAAGGGTTTCAGTGTGTGTGGAAGGTGTTTCAGTGTATGCGGAAGGGGTTTCAGTGTGTGGGCGAAGCTGTTTCAGTGTTTGGGGAAGGGGTTCACTGCGTGCGGAAGGTGTTTCAGTGTGTGGGGAAGGGGTTCACTGCGTGCGGAAGGTGTTTCAGTGTGTGGGAAAGGTGTTTCAGAAAGTGCGGAAGGGGTTTCAGTGTGTGGGGAAGGTGTTTCAGTATGTGCGGAAGGGGTTTCAGTGTGTGGGGAAGGGGTTTCAGTGTGTTGGGAAGGTGTTTCAGTGTGTGCGGCAGGGGTTTCACTGTGTGCGGATGGCGTTTCAGTGTGTGGGGAAGGGGATTCAGTGTGTGGGGAAGGTGTTTCAGTGTGTGGGGAATGTGTTTCAGTGTGTTTGGTAGGGTTTCAGTGTGTGGGGAAAGTGTTTCAGTGTGTGGTGAATGTGTTTCAGTGTTTGGGGAATGGTTTCAGTGTGTGGCGAAGGGGTTTCAGTGTGTGGGGAAGGTGTTTCATTGTGTGGAGATGTGTTGCAGTGTGTGGGGATGGGGTTTCAGTGTGTGGGGAATGTGTTTCAGTGTGTGGGGTAGGGGGGTCAGTGTGTGGGGAAGGGGTTCCAGTGTGTGTGGAGGGTGTTTCAGTGTGTGGGTAAGTGTTTCAGTGTGTGGGGAAGGTGTTTCAGTGTGTGGGGAAGTTGTTTCAGTGTGTGGGGAAGGGGGTTCAGTGTGTGGGGAAGGTGTTTCAGTGCGTGGGAATGTGCTTCATTGTGTGGGGATGTGTTTCAGTGTGTGGGGAAGGGTTTCAGTGTGTGGGGAAGGTGATTCAGTGTGTGGGGATGGGTTTCAGTGTGTGGGGAAGGTGTTTCATTGTGTGGGGATGTGTTGCAGTGTGTGGGGATGGGGTTTCAGTGTGTGGGGAATGTGTTTCAGTGTGTGGGGAAGGGGTGTCAGTGTGTGGGGAAGGGGTTCCAGAGTGTGTGGAGGGTGTTTCAGTGTGTGGGGAAGTGTTTCAGTGTGTGGGGAAGGTGTTTCAGTGTGTGGGGAAGTTGTTTCAGTGTGTGGGGAAGGGGGTTCAGTGTGTGGGGAAGGTGTTTCAGTGCGTGGGAATGTGCTTCATTGTGTGGGGATGTGTTTCAGTGTGTGGGGAAGGGTTTCAGTGTGTGGGGAAGGTGATTCAGTGTGTGGGGATGGGTTTCAGTGTGTGGGGATGGGTTTCAGTGTGTGGGGATGGGTTTCAGTGTTTGCGGAAGTGGTTTCTATGTGTGGGGAAGGAGTTTCAGAGTGTGGGGATGTGTTTCAGTGTGTGGGGAAGGGGTCTCAATGTGTGGGAATGTGTCTCAGTGTGTGGGGAAGGGTTTTCAGTGTGTGCGGAAGGGGTTTCAGTGTGTGGGGAAGTGGTTTCAGTGTGTGGGGATGGTGTTTCAGTCTGTGCGGAAGGGGTCTCAGTGTGTGGGGGTCGGAGTTTCAGTGTGTGGGGAAAGTGTTTCAGTGTGTGGGGAAGGTGTTTCAGTGTGTGCGGAAGGGGTTTCAGTGTGTGGGGAAGTTGTTTCAGTGCGTGGGGAAGGGGTTTCAGTATGTGGGAAAGGGGTTTCAGTGTGTGGGGAAGGCTTTCAGTGTGTGGGGACGGGTTTCAGTATGTGGGGAAGGTGTTTCAGTGCGTGGAGAACTGTTTCAGTGTGTGATGAAGGGGTTTCAGTGTGTGGGGAAAGGGTTTCAGTTTGTGCGGAAGGGGTTTCAGTGTGTGGGGAAGTGTTTCAGTGTGTGGAGAAAGGTTACAGTGTGTGGGGAAGGGGTTTCAGTGTGTGGGGATGTGTTTCAGTGTGTGGGGAAGGGGTTTCAGTGTGTGGGGAAGGGTTTCACTGTGTGCGGAAGGGGTTTCAGTGAGTGGGGAAGGGGTTTCAGTGTGTGGGGAGGGTGTTTCAGTGTGTGCGGATGTGTTTCAGTGTGTGTGGAAGGGGTTTCAGTATGTGGGGATGTGTTTCAGTGTGTGGGGAAGGGGTTTCAGTTTGTGGGGATGTGTTTCAGTTTGTGGGGAAGCTCTTTCAGTGTGTGGGGAAGGGGTTCACTGCGTGCGGAAGGTGTTTCAGTGTGTGGGAAAGGTGATTCAGTAGGTGCGGAAGGGGTTTCAGTGTGAGGGGAAGGTGTTTCAGTATGTGCGGAAGGGGTTTCAGTGTGTGGGGAAGGTGTTTCAGTGTGTGCGGAAGAGGATTCACTGTGTGCGGAAGGCGTTTCAGTGTGTGGGGAAGGGGATTCAGTGTGTGGGGAATGTGTTTCAGTGTGTTTGGTAGGGTTTCAGTGTGTGGGGAATGTGTTTCAGTGTTTGGTGAATGTGTTTCAGTGTTTGGGGAATGGTTTCAGTGTGTGGGGAAGGGGTTTCAGTGTGTGGGGAAGGTGTTTCATTGTATGGGGATGTGTTGCAGTGTGTGGGGATGGGGTTTCAGTGTGTGGGGAATGTGTTTCAGTGTGTGGGGAAGGGGTGTCAGTGTGTGGGGAAGGGGTTCCAGTGTGTGGGGAGGGTGTTTCAGTGTGTGGGGAAGTGTTTCAGTGTGTGGGGAAGGTGTTTCAGTGTGTGCGGAAGTGATTCAGTGTGTGGGGAAGGTGTTTCAGTGTGTGCGGAAGGGGTTTCAGTGTGTGGGGAAGATGTTTCGGTGTGTGGGGAAGGGGTTTCAGTGTGTGGGGTAGGGGTTTCAGTGAGTGGGGAAGGTGTTTCAGTATGTGGGGAAGGTGTATCAGTGTGTGGGGAAGGGGTTTCTGTGTGTGGGGAAGGGTTTCAGTGTGTGGGGAAGGGTTTCAGTGTGTGTGGAAGGTGTTTCAGTGCATGCAGAAGGGGTTTCAGTGTGTGGGTGAAGCTGTTTCAGTGTGTGGGGAAGGGGTTTCAGTGTTTGGGGAAGATGTTTCAGTGTGTGGGGAGGGGTTCCACTGTGTGCCGCAGGGGTTTCAGTGTGTGGTAAAGGTGTTTCAGTGTTTCGGGATGGTATTTCAGTGTGTGGGGAAGGTGTTTCAGAGTGTGGGGAAGGTGTTTTAGTGTGTGGGGAAGGCGTTTCAGTGTGTGGGGAAGGTGTTTCAGTATGTGGGGAAGGTGTATCAGTGTGTGGGGAAGGGGTTTCTGTGTGTGGGGAAGGGTTTCAGTGTGTGGGGAAGGGTTTCAGTGTGTGTGGAAGGTGTTTCAGTGTATGCGGAAGGGGTTTCAGTGTGTGGGCGAAGCTGTTTCAGTGTGTGGGGAAGGGGTTCACTGCGTGCGGAAGGTGTTTCAGTGTGTGGGGAAGGGGTTCACTGCGTGCGGAAGGTGTTTCAGTGTGTGGGAAAGGTGTTTCAGAAGGTGCGGAAGGAGTTTCAGTGTGTGGGGAAGGTGTTTCAGTATGTGCGGAAGGGGTTTCAGTGCGTGGGGAAGGGGTTTCAGTGTGTGGGGAAGGTGTTACAGTGTGTGCGGCAGGGGTTTCACTGTGTGCGGATGGCGTTTCAGTGTGTGGGGAAGGGGATTCAGTGTGTGGGGAAGGTGTTTCAGTGTGTGGGGAATGTGTTTCAGTGTGTTTGGTAGGGTTTCAGTGTGTGGGGAATGTGTTTCAGTGTGTGGTGAATGTGTTTCAGTGCTTGGGGAATGGTTTCAGTGTGTGGGGAAGGGGTTTCAGTGTGTGGGGAAGGTGTTTCATTGTGCGGGGATGTGTTGCAGTGTGTGGGGATGGGGTTTCAGTGTGTGGGGAATGTGTTTCAGTGTGTGGGGAAGGGGTGTCAGTGTGTGGGGAAGGGGTTCCAGTGTGTGGGGAGGGTGTTTCAGTGTGTGGGGAAGTGTTTCAGTGTGTGGGGAAGGTGTTTCAGTGTGTGGGGAAGTGTTTCAGTGTGTGGGGAAGGGGGTTCAGTGTGTGGGGAAGGTGTTTCAGTGCGTGGGAATGTGCTTCATTGTGTGGGGATGTGTTTCAGTGTGTGGGGAAGGGTTTCAGTGTGTGGGGAAGGTGATTCAGATGGTGGGGATGGGTTTCAGTGTGTGGGGATGGGTTTCAGTGTGTGGGGATGGGTTTCAGTGTTTGCGGAAGGGGTTTCTATGTGTGGGTAAGGAGTTTCAGAGTGTGGGGATGTGTTTCAGTGTGTGGGGAAGGGGTCTCAATGTGTGGGAATGTGTCTCAGTGTGTGGGGAAGGGTTTTCAGTGTGTGGGGAAGGGGTTTCAGTGTGTGCGGAAGGGGTTTCAGTGTGTGGGGAAGTGGTTTCAGTGTGTGGGGAAGGTGTTTCAGTCTGTGCGGAAGGGGTCTCAGTGTGTGGGGGTCGGAGTTTCAGTGTGTGGGGAAAGTGTTTCAGTGTGTGGGGAAGGTGTTTCAGTGTGTGCGGAAGGGATTTCAGTGTGTGGGGAAGTTGTTTCAGTGCGTGGGGAAGGGGTTTCAGTATGTGGGAAAGGGGTTTCAGTGTGTGGGGAAGGCTTTCAGTTTGTGGGGACGGGTTTCAGTATGTGAGTAAGGTGTTTCAGTGCGTGGAGAAGTGTTTCAGTATGTGGGGAAGGGGTTTCAGTGTGTGGGGAAAGGGTTTCAGTTTGTGCGAAAGGGGTTTCAGTGTGTGGGGAAGTGTTTCAGTGTGTGGAGAAAGGTTACAGTGTGTGGGGAAGGGGTTTCAGTGTGTGGGGATGTGTTTCAGTGTGTGGGGAAGGGGTTTCAGTGTGTGGGGAAGGGTTTCACTGTGTGCGGAAGGGGTTTCAGTGAGTGGGGAAGGGGTTTCAGTGTGTGGGGAGAGTGTTTCAGTGTGTGCGGATGTGTTTCAGTGTGTGTGGAAGGGGTTTCAGTGTGTGAGGATGTGTTTCAGTGTGTGGGGAAGGGGATTCAGTTTGTGGGGATGTGTTTCAGTGTGTGGGGAAGCTGTTTCAGTGTGTGGGGAAGGGGTTCACTGCGTGCGGAAGGTGTTTAAGTGTGTGGGAAAGGTGATTCAATAGGTGCGGAAGGTGTTTCAGTGTGAGGGGAAGGTGTTTCAGTATGTGCGGAAGGGGTTTCAGTGTGTGGGGAAGGTGTTTCAGTGTGTGCGGAAGGGCTTTCACTGTGTGCGGAAGGCGTTTCAGTGTGTGGGGAAGGGGATTCAGTGTGTGAGGAATGTGTTTCAGTGTGTTTGGTAGGGTTTCAGTGTGTGGGGAATGTGTTTCATTGTGTGGTGAATGTGTTTCAGTGTTTGGGGAATGGTCTCAGTGTGTGGGGAAGGGGTTTCAGTGTGTGGGGAAGGTGTTTCATTGTATGGGGATGTGTTGCAGTGTGTGGGGAAGGGGTTTCAGTGTGTGGGGAATGTGTTTCAGTGTGTGGGGAAGGCGTTTCAGTGTGTGGGGAAGTGTTTCAGTGTGTGGGGAAGGAGTTTCAGTGTGTGCGGAAGGGGTTTCAGTGTGTGGGGAAGATGTTTCGGTGTGTGGGGAAGGGGTTCCAGTGTGTGGGGAGGGTGTTTCAGTGTGTGGGGAAGTGTTTCAGTGTGTGGGGAAGGTGTTTCAGTGTGTGGGGAAGTGTTTCAGTGTGTGGGGAAGGTGTTTCAGTGTGTGCGGAAGGGTTTTCAGTGTGTGGGGAAGATGTTTCGGTGTGTGGGGAAGGGGTTTCAGTGTGTGGGGTAGGGGTTTCAGTGTGTGGGGAAGGTGTTTCAGTATGTGGGGAAGGTGTATCAGTGTGTGGGGAAGGGGTTTCTGTGTGTGGGGAAGGGTTTCAGTGTGTGGGGAAGGGTTTCAGTGTGTGTGGAAGGTGTTTCAGTTTATGCGGAAGGGGTTTCAGTGTGTGGGTGAAGCTGTTTCAGTGTGTGGGGAAGGGGTTTCAGTGTTTGGGGAAGATGTTTCAGTGTGTGGGGAGGGGTTCCAGTGTGTGCCGCAGGGGTTTCAGTGTGTGGTAAAGGTGTTTCAGTGTTTCGGGATGGTATTTCAGTGTGTGGGGAAGGTGTTTCAGAGTGTGGGGAAGGTGTTTTAGTGTGTGGGGATGGCGTTTCAGTGTGTGGGGAAGGTCTTTCCGTTTGTGGGGAAGGGGTTTCAGTGTGTGGGGATGTGCTTCAGTGTGCGGGGAATGGTTTCAGTGTGTGGCGAATATGTTTCAGTGTGTGGGGATGGGTTTCAGTGTGTGGGGATGGGTTTCAGAGTGTGCGGAAGGAGTTTCAGTTTGTGGGGAAGGTGTTTCAGTGTTTGGGGAATTGTTTTAGTGTGTGGGGAAGGGGTTTCAGAGTGTGGGGAAGGGGTTTCATTGTGTGGGGATGTGCTTCAGTGTGCGGGGAATGGTTTCAGTGTGTGGCGAATATGTTTCAGTGTGTGGGGATGGGTTTCAGTGTGTGGGGATGGGTTTCAGAGTGTGCGGAAGGAGTTTCAGTTTGTGGGGAAGGTGTTTCAGTGTTTGGGGAATTGTTTCAGTGTGTGGGGAAGCTGTTTCAGTGTGTGGGGAAGGGGTTCACTGCGTGCGGAAGGTGTTTAAGTGTGTGGGAAAGGTGATTCAATAGGTGCGGAAGGTGTTTCAGTGTGAGGGGAAGGTGTTTCAGTATGTGCGGAAGGGGTTTCAGTGTGTGGGGAAGGTGTTTCAGTGTGTGCGGAAGGGCTTTCACTGTGTGCGGAAGGCGTTTCAGTGTGTGGGGAAGGGGATTCAGTGTGTGAGGAATGTGTTTCAGTGTGTTTGGTAGGGTTTCAGTGTGTGGGGAATGTGTTTCATTGTGTGGTGAATGTGTTTCAGTGTTTGGGGAATGGTCTCAGTGTGTGGGGAAGGGGTTTCAGTGTGTGGGGAAGGTGTTTCATTGTATGGGGATGTGTTGCAGTGTGTGGGGAAGGGGTTTCAGTGTGTGGGGAATGTGTTTCAGTGTGTGGGGAAGGCGTTTCAGTGTGTGGGGAAGTGTTTCAGTGTGTGGGGAAGGAGTTTCAGTGTGTGCGGAAGGGGTTTCAGTGTGTGGGGAAGATGTTTCGGTGTGTGGGGAAGGGGTTCCAGTGTGTGGGGAGGGTGTTTCAGTGTGTGGGGAAGTGTTTCAGTGTGTGGGGAAGGTGTTTCAGTGTGTGGGGAAGTGTTTCAGTGTGTGGGGAAGGTGTTTCAGTGTGTGCGGAAGGGTTTTCAGTGTGTGGGGAAGATGTTTCGGTGTGTGGGGAAGGGGTTTCAGTGTGTGGGGTAGGGGTTTCAGTGTGTGGGGAAGGTGTTTCAGTATGTGGGGAAGGTGTATCAGTGTGTGGGGAAGGGGTTTCTGTGTGTGGGGAAGGGTTTCAGTGTGTGGGGAAGGGTTTCAGTGTGTGTGGAAGGTGTTTCAGTGTATGCGGAAGGGGTTTCAGTGTGTGGGTGAAGCTGTTTCAGTGTGTGGGGAAGGGGTTTCAGTGTTTGGGGAAGATGTTTCAGTGTGTGGGGAGGGGTTCCAGTGTGTGCCGCAGGGGTTTCAGTGTGTGGTAAAGGTGTTTCAGTGTTTCGGGATGGTATTTCAGTGTGTGGGGAAGGTGTTTCAGAGTGTGGGGAAGGTGTTTTAGTGTGTGGGGATGGCGTTTCAGTGTGTGGGGAAGGTCTTTCCGTTTGTGGGGAAGGGGTTTCAGTGTGTGGGGATGTGCTTCAGTGTGCGGGGAATGGTTTCAGTGTGTGGCGAATATGTTTCAGTGTGTGGGGATGGGTTTCAGTGTGTGGGGATGGGTTTCAGAGTGTGCGGAAGGAGTTTCAGTTTGTGGGGAAGGTGTTTCAGTGTTTGGGGAATTGTTTTAGTGTGTGGGGAAGGGGTTTCAGAGTGTGGGGAAGGGGTTTCATTGTGTGGGGATGGGTTTCTCTTTGTGGTGATGGGTTTCATTGTGTGCGGAAGGTGCTTCACTGTGTGGGGAAGGTGTTTCAGTGTGTGGGGAAGGTGTTTCAGTGTGTGGGGAAGGGGTTTCAGAATGTGTGGAAGGGTGTCAGTGTGTGGGGACGGGATTTCAGTGTGTGGGGAAGGTGCTTCAGTGTGTGGGGAAGGTGTTTCAGTGTGTGGGGAAGGGGGTTCAGTGTGTGGGGAAGGTGTTTCAGTGCGTGGGAATGTGCTTCATTGTGTGGGGATGGGTTTCAGTGTGTGGGGATGGGTTTCAGTGTGTGGGGATGGGTTTCAGTGTTTGCGGAAGGCGTTTCTATGTGTGGGGAAGGTGTTTCAGTGTGGGGGGATGTGTTTCATTTTGTGGGGAAGGAGTTTCAGAGTGTGGGGATGTGTTTCAGTGTTTGGGGAAGGGGTCTCAATGTGTGGGAATGTGTCTCAGTGTGTGGGGAAGGGTTTTCAGTGTGTGGGGAAGGGGTTTCAGTGTGTGCGGAAGCAGTTTCAGTGTGTGGGGAAGTGGTTTCAGTGTGTGGGGAAGGTGTTTCAGTGTGTGCGGAAGGGGTCTCAGTGTGTGGCGGTCGGAGTTTCAGTGTGTGGGGAAGGTGTTTCAGTCTGTGGGGAAGGTTTTTCAGTGTGTGCGGAAGGGGTTTCAGTGTGTGGGGAAGGTGTTTCAGTGCGTGGGGAAGGGGTTTCAGTATGTGGGAAAGGGGTTTCAGTGTGTGGGGAAGGGTTTCAGTTTGTGGGGACGGGTTTCAGTGTGTGGGGAAGGTGTTTCAGTGCGTGGGGAAGTGTTTCAGTGTGTGGGGAAGGGGTTTCAGTGTGTGGGGAAAGGGTTTCAGTTTGTGCGGAAGGGGTTTCAGTGAGTGGGGAAGTGTTTCAGTGTGTGGGGAAAGGTTACAGTGTGTGGGGAAGGGGTTTCAGTGTCTTTGGATGTGTTTCAGTGTGTGGGGATGGGGTGTTGGTGTGTGGGGAAGGGTTTCACTGTGTGCGGAAGGGGTTTCAGTTTGTGGTGAAGTGGTTTCAGTGTGTGGGGATGTGTTTCATTGTGTGTGGAAGGGGTTTCAGTATGTCTGGATGTTTTTCAGTGTTTGGGGAAAGGGTTTCAGTCTGTGGGGATGTGTTTAGTGTGTGGGGAAGGGGTTTCAGTGTGTGGGGAAGGGTTTCACTGTGTGGGAAAGTGGTTTCAGTGTTTGGGGAAGGCGGTTCATTGTGTGCGGAAGCGATTTCAGTGTGTGGGGCAGGGGATTCAGTGTGTGGGGAAGGTGTTTCATTGTGTGGGGAAGGTGTTTCATTGTGTGCGGAAGGGGATTCAGTGTGTGGGGAAGGGGTTTCAGTGTGTGGGGAAGGGGTTTCAGTGTGTTAGGAAGGTTTTAACTGTGTGCGGAAGGGGTTTCAGTGTGTGGGGAAGGTGTTACAGTGTGTGGGGAAGGGGTTTCAGTGTGTGGGGAAAGGGTTTCAGTTTGTGGGGAAGGGGTTTCAGTGTGTGGGGAAGTGTTTCAGTGTGTGGGGAAGGGTTACAGTGTGTGGGGAAGACGTTTCAGTGTGTGGGGAAGGTGTTTCAGTTTGTGGGGAAGGGGTTTCAGTGTGTGGGGAAGAGTTTCAGTTTGTGGGGAGGGGTTACAGTGTGAGAGGACGGGGTTTCAGTGTGTGGGGAAGGGGTTTCAGTGTGTGGGGAAGTTGTTTCAGTGTGTGGGGAAGGAGTTTCAGTGTGTGGGGAAAATGCTTCAGTGTGTGGGGAAGGTGTTTCAGTGTGTGGGGATGTGTTTCAGTGTGTGGGGATGGGTTTCAGTGTGTGGGGATGGGTTTCCTTGTGTGGGGAAGTTGTTTCAGTGTGTGGGGATGTGTTTCAGTGTGTGGGGAAGGGTTTCAGTGTGTGGGGAAGGTGATTCAGTGTGTGGGGATGGGTTTCAGTGTGTGGGGATGGGTTTCAGTGAGTGGGGATGGGTTTCAGTGTTTGCGGAAGGGGTTTCTATGTGTGTGGAAGGTGTTTCAGTGTGTGGGGATGTGTTTCATTTTGTGGGGAAGGAGTTTCAGAGTGTGGGGATGTGTTTCAGTGTGTGGGGAAGGGGTATCAATGTGTGGGAATGTGTCTCAGTGTGTGGGGAAGGGTTTTCAGTGTGTGGGGAAGGGGTTTCAGTGTGTGCGGAAGGGGTTTCAGTGTGTGGGGAAGTGGTTTCAGTGTGTGGGGAAGGTGTTTCAGTGTGTGCGGAAGGGGTCTCAGTGTGTGGGGGTCGGAGTTTCAGTGTGTGGGGAAGGTGTTTCAGTGTGTGGGGAAGGTGTTTCAGTGTGTGCGGAAGGGGTTTCAGTGTGTGGTGAAGGTGTTTCAGTGCGTGGGGAAGGGGTTTCAGTATGTGGGAAAGGGGTTTCAGTGTGTGGGGAAGGGTTTTAGTGTGTGGGGACGTGTTTCAGTGTGTGGGGAAGGTGTTTCAGTGCGTGGAAAATTGTTTCAGTGTGTGGGGAAGGGGTTTCAGTGTGTGGGGAAAGGGTTTCAGTTTGTGCGGAAGGGGTTTCAGTGTGTGGGGAAGTGTTTCAGTGTGTGGGGAAAGGTTACAGTGTGTGGGGAAGGGGTTTCAGTGTGTTTGGATGTGTTTCAGTGTGTGGGGAAGGGGTTTCAGTGTGTGGGGAAGGGTTTCACTGTGTGCGGAAGGGGTTTCAGTTTGTGGTGAAGTGGTTTCAGTGTGTGGGGATGTGTTTCATTGTGTGGGGATGGGTTTCAGTGTTTGCGGAAGGCGTTTCTATGTGTGGGGAAGGTGTTTCAGTGTGGGGGGATGTGTTTCATTTTGTGGGGAAGGAGTTTCAGAGTGTGGGGATGTGTTTCAGTGTTTGGGGAAGGGGTCTCAATGTGTGGGAATGTGTCTCAGTGTGTGGGGAAGGGTTTTCAGTGTGTGGGGAAGGGGTTTCAGTGTGTGCGGAAGCAGTTTCAGTGTGTGGGGAAGTGGTTTCAGTGTGTGGGGAAGGTGTTTCAGTGTGTGCGGAAGGGGTCTCAGTGTGTGGCGGTCGGAGTTTCAGTGTGTGGGGAAGGTGTTTCAGTCTGTGGGGAAGGTGTTTCAGTGTGTGCGGAAGGGGTTTCAGTGTGTGGGGAAGGTGTTTCAGTGCGTGGGGAAGGGGTTTCAGTAAGTGGGAAAGGGGTTTCAGTGTGTGGGGAAGGGTTTCAGTGTGTGGGGACGGGTTTCAGTGTGTGGGGAAGGTGTTTCAGTGCGTGGGGAAGTGTTTCAGTGTGTGGGGAAGGGGTTTCAGTGTGTGGGGAAAGGGTTTCAGTTTGTGCGGAAGGGGTTTCAGTGAGTGGGGAAGTGTTTCAGTGTGTGGGGAAAGGTTACAGTGTGTGGGGAAGGGGTTTCAGTGTCTTTGGATGTGTTTCAGTGTGTGGGGATGGGGTGTTGGTGTGTGGGGAAGGGTTTCACTGTGTGCGGAAGGGGTTTCAGTTTGTGGTGAAGTGGTTTCAGTGTGTGGGGATGTGTTTCATTGTGTGTGGAAGGGGTTTCAGTATGTCTGGATGTTTTTCAGTGTTTGGGGAAAGGGTTTCAGTCTGTGGGGATGTGTTTAGTGTGTGGGGAAGGGGTTTCAGTGTGTGGGGAAGGGTTTCACTGTGTGGGAAAGTGGTTTCAGTGTTTGGGGAAGGCGGTTCATTGTGTGCGGAAGCGATTTCAGTGTGTGGGGCAGGGGATTCAGTGTGTGGGGAAGGTGTTTCATTGTGTGGGGAAGGTGTTTCATTGTGTGCGGAAGGGGATTCAGTGTGTGGGGAAGGGGTTTCAGTGTGTGGGGAAGGGGTTTCAGTGTGTTAGGAAGGTTTTAACTGTGTGCGGAAGGGGTTTCAGTGTGTGGGGAAGGTGTTACAGTGTGTGGGGAAGGGGTTTCAGTGTGTGGGGAAAGGGTTTCAGTTTGTGGGGAAGGGGTTTCAGTGTGTGGGGAAGTGTTTCAGTGTGTGGGGAAGGGTTACAGTGTGTGGGGAAGACGTTTCAGTGTGTGGGGAAGGTGTTTCAGTTTGTGGGGAAGGGGTTTCAGTGTGTGGGGAAGTGTTTCAGTTTGTGGGGAGGGGTTACAGTGTGAGAGGACGGGGTTTCAGTGTGTGGGGAAGGGGTTTCAGTGTGTGGGGAAGTTGTTTCAGTGTGTGGGGAAGGAGTTTCAGTGTGTGGGGAAAATGCTTCAGTGTGTGGGGAAGGTGTTTCAGTGTGTGGGGATGTGTTTCAGTGTGTGGGGATGGGTTTCAGTGTGTGGGGATGGGTTTCCTTGTGTGGGGAAGTTGTTTCAGTGTGTGGGGATGTGTTTCAGTGTGTGGGGAAGGGTTTCAGTGTGTGGGGAAGGTGATTCAGTGTGTGGGGATGGGTTTCAGTGTGTGGGGATGGGTTTCAGTGAGTGGGGATGGGTTTCAGTGTTTGCGGAAGGGGTTTCTATGTGTGTGGAAGGTGTTTCAGTGTGTGGGGATGTGTTTCATTTTGTGGGGAAGGAGTTTCAGAGTGTGGGGATGTGTTTCAGTGTGTGGGGAAGGGGTATCAATGTGTGGGAATGTGTCTCAGTGTGTGGGGAAGGGTTTTCAGTGTGTGGGGAAGGGGTTTCAGTGTGTGCGGAAGGGGTTTCAGTGTGTGGGGAAGTGGTTTCAGTGTGTGGGGAAGGTGTTTCAGTGTGTGCGGAAGGGGTCTCAGTGTGTGGGGGTCGGAGTTTCAGTGTGTGGGGAAGGTGTTTCAGTGTGTGGGGAAGGTGTTTCAGTGTGTGCGGAAGGGGTTTCAGTGTGTGGTGAAGGTGTTTCAGTGCGTGGGGAAGGGGTTTCAGTATGTGGGAAAGGGGTTTCAGTGTGTGGGGAAGGGTTTTAGTGTGTGGGGACGTGTTTCAGTGTGTGGGGAAGGTGTTTCAGTGCGTGGAAAATTGTTTCAGTGTGTGGGGAAGGGGTTTCAGTGTGTGGGGAAAGGGTTTCAGTTTGTGCGGAAGGGGTTTCAGTGTGTGGGGAAGTGTTTCAGTGTGTGGGGAAAGGTTACAGTGTGTGGGGAAGGGGTTTCAGTGTGTTTGGATGTGTTTCAGTGTGTGGGGAAGGGGTTTCAGTGTGTGGGGAAGGGTTTCACTGTGTGCGGAAGGGGTTTCAGTTTGTGGTGAAGTGGTTTCAGTGTGTGGGGATGTGTTTCATTGTGTGAGGAAGGGGTTTCAGTGTGTCTGGATGTTTTTCAGTGTGTGGGGAAAGTGTTTCAGTCAGTGGGGATGTGTTTAAGTGCGTGGGGAAGGGGTTTCAGTGTGTGGGGAAGGGTTTCACTGTGTGGGAAAGTGGTTTCAGTGTTTGGGGAAGGCGGTTCATTGTGTGCGGAAGCGATTTCAGTGTGTGGGGCAGGGGATTCAGTGTGTGGGGAAGGTGTTTCATTGTGTGGGGAAGGTGTTCCATTGTGTGCGGAAGGGGATTCAGTGTGTGGGGAAGGGGTGTCAGTGTGTGGGGAAGGGGTTTCAGTGTGTGGGGAAGTATTTAACTGTGTGCGGAAGGGGTTTCAGTGTGTGGGGAAGGTGTTACAGTGTGTGGGGAAGGGGTTTCTGTGTGTGGGGAAAGGGTTTCAGTTTGTGGGGAAGGGGTTTCAGTGTGTGGGGAAGTGCTTCAGTTTGTGGGGAAGGGGTTTCAGTGTGTGGGGAAGTGTTTCAGTTTGTGGGGAGGGGTTATAGTGTGAGAGGACGGGGTTTCAGTGTGTGGGGAAGGGGTTTCAGTGTGTGGGGAAGTTGTTTCAGTGTGTGGGGAAAGAGTTTCAGTGTGTGGGGAAGGTGTTTCAGTGTGTGGGGAAGGTGTTTCAGTGTGTGGGGATGTGTTTCAGTGTGTGGGGATGTGTTTCAGTGTGTGGGGATGGGTTTCAGTGTGTGGGGATGGGTTTCAGTGTGTGGGGAAGGTGTTTCAGTGTGTGGGGATGTGTTGCAGTGTGTGGGGAAGGTGTTTCAGTGTGTGCGGAAGGGGTTTCAGTGTGTGGGGAAAGGGTTGCAGTGTGTGGGGAAGGGGTTTCAGTGTGTGGGGACTGTGTTTCAGTGTGCGCGGAAGGGGTTTCAGTGTGTGTGGAAGGGGTTTCAGTGAGAGGGGAAGGGGTTTCAGTGTGTGGGGAGGGTGTTTCAGTGTGTACGGAAGGGGTTTCAGTGTGTGGGTAAGGGGTTTCTGTGTGTGGGGATGTGTTTCAGTGTGTGGGGAAGGGGTTTCAGTGTGAAGGGAAGGGTTTCAATGTTTGCGGAAGGGTTTTCAGTGAGTGGGGAAGTGGTTTCAGTGTGTAGGGAAGGGGTTTCAGTGTGTGAGGATGTGTTTCAGTGTGTGGGGAAGGTGTTTCAGTGTGTTTGGAAGGGGTTTCAGTGTGTGAGAATGTGTTTCAGTGTGTGGGGATGGGGTTTCAGTGTGTGGGAATGTGTTTCAGTGTGTGGGGAAGGGGTTTCACTGTGTGGGGAAGGGTTTCACTGTGTGTGGAAGGGGTTTCAGTGTTTGGGGAAGTGGTTTCAGTGTGATGGGAAGGTGCTTCACTGTGTGCGGAGGGTGTTACGGGGAGTGGGGAGGGTGTTTCAGAGTGTGGGGAAGGGGTTTCAGTGTGTTGAGAAGGTGTTTCAGTGTGTGCAAATTGTGTTTCAGTGTGTGCGGAAGGTGTTTCAGTGTGTGGGGAAGGTGTTTCAGTGTGTGTGGAAGGGGTTTCAGTGTGTGGGGAAGGTGTTTCAGTGCGTGGGGAAGGGGTTTCAGTATGTGGGAAAGGTGTTTCAGTGTGTGGGGAAGGGTTTCAGTGTGTGGGGACGGGTTTCAGTGTGTCGGGAAGGTGTTTCAGTGCGTGGGGAAGTGTTTCAGTGTGTGGGGAAGGGGTTTCAGTGTGTGGGGAAAGGGTTTCAGTTTGTGCGGAAGGGGTTTCAGTGTGTGGGGAAGTGTTTCAGTGTGTGGGGAAGGGTTACAGTGTGTGGGGAAGGGGTTTCGGTGTGTGGGGATGTGTTTCAGTGTGTGGGGAAGGTGTCAGAGTGTGTGATGAAGGGGTTTCAGTGTGTCTGGATGTGTTTCAGTGTGTGGGGAAAGGGTTTCAGTGTGTGGGGATGTGTTTAAGTGTGTGGGGAAGGGGTTTCAGTGTGTGCGGATGGGGATTCAGTGTGTGGGGAAGTGGTTTCAGTGTGTGGGGACGGTGTTTCAGTGTGTGCGGAAGGGGTTTCAGTGTGTGGGGAAGGGGTTTCAGAGTGCGGGGAAGGGGTTTCCGTGTTTTGGGTTGGTGTTTCAGTGTGTGCGGAAGGGGTTTCAGTGAGTGCGGAAGGTGTTTCAGTGTTTGGGGAAGTGCTTTCAGTGTTTGGGGAAGGTGTTTCATTGTGTGCAGAAGCGATTTCAGTGTGTGGGGCAGGGGATTCAGTGTGTGGGGAAGGTGTTTCATTGTGTGGGGAAGGTGTTTCATTGTGTGCGGAAGGGGATTCAGTGTGTGGGGAAGGGGTTTCAGTGTGTGGGGAAGGGGTTTCAGTGTGTGGGGAAGGGTTTAACTGTGTGCGGAAGAGGTTTCAGTGTGTGGGGAAGGTGTTTCAGTGTGTGTGGAAGGGGTTTCAGCATGTGGGAAAGGAGTTTCAGAGTGTGGGGAAGGGTTTCAGTGTGTGGGGACGGGATTCATTGTGTGGGGAAGGTGTTTCAGTGCGTGGGGAAATGTTTCAGTGAGTGGGGAAGGGGTTTCAGTGTGTGGGGAAAGGGTTTCAGTTTGTGGGAAAGGGGTTTCAGTGTGTGGGGAAGTGTTTCAGTGTGTGGGGAAGGGTTACAGTGTGTGGGGAAGGGGTTTCAGTGTGTGGGGAAGGTGTTTCAGTTTGTGGGGAAGGGGTTTCAGTGTGTGGGGAAGTGTTTCAGTTTGTGGGGAAGGGTTACAGTGTGTAAGGATGGGGTTTCAGTGTGTGGGGAAGGGGTTTCAGTGTGTGGGGAAGTTGTTTCAGTGTGTGGGGAAGGAGTTTCAGTGTGTGGGGAAGGTGTTTCAGTGTGTGGGGAAGGTGTTTCAGTGTGTGCGGGATGTGTTTCAGTGTGTGGTGATGTGTTTCATTGTGTGGGGATGGGTTTCATTGTGTTGGGATGGTTTTCAGTGTGTGTGGAATGGGTTTCAATGTGTGGGGATGTGTTTCAGTGTGTGGGGAAGGCGTTTCAGTGTGTGCGGAAGGGGTTTCAGTGCGTGCGGAAGGGGTTTCAGTGAGAGGGGAAGGGGTTTCAGTGTGTGGGGAAGGTGTTTCAGTGTGTGAGGAAGGGGTTTCAGTGTGTGGGGAAGGGGTTTCTGTGTGTGCGGATGTGTTTCAGTGTGTGGGGAAGGGGTTTCAGTGTGTAGTGAAGGGTTTCAATGTGTGCGGAAGGGGTTTCAGTGAGTGGGGAAGGGGTTTCAGTGTTTGGGGAAGGTGTTTCAGTGTGTGGGGAAGGTGTTTCAGTGTGTTTGGAAGGGGTTTCAGTGTGTGAGGATGTGTTTCAGTGTGTGGGGAAGGGGTTTCAGTGTGTGGGGATGTGTTTCAGTTTGTGTGGAAGGGGTTTCAGTGTTTGGGGAAGTGGTTTCAGTGTGTGGGGAAGGGGTTTCTGTGTGTGCGGATGTGTTACAGTGTGTGGGGAAGGGGTTTCAGTGTGTAGGGAAGGGATTCAATGTGTGCGGAAGGGGTTTCAGTGAGTGGGGAAGGTGTTTCAGTGTGTGGGGAAGGTGTTTCAGTGTGTTTGGAAGGGGTTTCAGTGTGTGAGGATGTGTTTCAGTGTGTGGGGAAGGGGTTTCAGAGTGTGGGGATGTGTTTCAGTGAGTGGGGAAGGGGTTTCAGTGTTTGGGGAAGTGGTTTCAGTGTGTGGGGAAGGTGTTTCACTGTGTGCGGACCGTGTTACAGGGAGTGGGGAGGGTGTTTCAGAGTGTGGGGAAGGGGTTTCAGTGTGTGGGGAAGTGTTTCAGTGTGTGGGGAAGTGTTACAGTGTGTGGGGAAGGGGTTTCGGTGTGTGGGGATGTGTTTCAGTGTGTGGGGAAGGTGTCAGAGTGTGTGATGAAGGGGTTTCAGTGTGTCTGGATGTGTTTCAGTGTGTGGGGAAAGGGTTTCAGTGTGTGGGGATGTGTTTAAGTGTGTGGGGAAGGGGTTTCAGTGTGTGCGGATGGGAATTCAGTGTGTGGGGAAGTGGTTTCAGTGTGTGGGGACGGTGTTTCAGTGTGTGCGGAAGGGGTTTCAGTGTGTGGGGAAGGGGTTTCAGAGTGCGGGGAAGGGGTTTCCGTGTTTTGGGTTGGTGTTTCAGTGTGTGCGGAAGGGGTTTCAGTGAGTGCGGAAGGTGTTTCAGTGTTTGGGGAAGTGCTTTCAGTGTTTGGGGAAGGTGTTTCATTGTGTGCAGAAGCGATTTCAGTGTGTGGGGCAGGGGATTCAGTGTGTGGGGAAGGTGTTTCATTGTGTGGGGAAGGTGTTTCATTGTGTGCGGAAGGGGATTCAGTGTGTGGGGAAGGGGTTTCAGTGTGTGGGGAAGGGGTTTCAGTGTGTGGGGAAGGGTTTAACTGTGTGCGGAAGGGGTTTCAGTGTGTGGGGAAGGTGTTTCAGTGTGTGTGGAAGGGGTTTCAGCATGTGGGAAAGGAGTTTCAGAGTGTGGGGAAGGGTTTCAGTGTGTGGGGACGGGATTCATTGTGTGGGGAAGGTGTTTCAGTGCGTGGGGAAATGTTTCAGTGAGTGGGGAAGGGGTTTCAGTGTGTGGGGAAAGGGTTTCAGTTTGTGGGAAAGGGGTTTCAGTGTGTGGGGAAGTGTTTCAGTGTGTGGGGAAGGGTTACAGTGTGTGGGGAAGGGGTTTCAGTGTGTGGGGAAGGTGTTTCAGTTTGTGGGGAAGGGGTTTCAGTGTGTGGGGAAGTGTTTCAGTTTGTTGGGAAGGGTTACAGTGTGTAAGGATGGGGTTTCAGTGTGTGGGGAAGGGGTTTCAGTGTGTGGGGAAGTTGTTTCAGTGTGTGGGGAAGGAGTTTCAGTGTGTGGGGAAGGTGTTTCAGTGTGTGGGGAAGGTGTTTCAGTGTGTGCGGTATGTGTTTCAGTGTGTGGTGATGTGTTTCATTGTGTGGGGATGGGTTTCATTGTGTTGGGATGGTTTTCAGTGTGTGTGGAATGGGTTTCAATGTGTGGGGATGTGTTTCAGTGTGTGGGGAAGGCGTTTCAGTGTGTGCGGAAGGGGTTTCAGTGCGTGCGGAAGGGGTTTCAGTGAGAGGGGAAGGGGTTTCAGTGTGTGGGGAAGGTGTTTCAGTGTGTGAGGAAGGGGTTTCAGTGTGTGGGGAAGGGGTTTCTGTGTGTGCGGATGTGTTTCAGTGTGTGGGGAAGGGGTTTCAGTGTGTAGTGAAGGGTTTCAATGTGTGCGGAAGGGGTTTCAGTGAGTGGGGAAGGGGTTTCAGTGTGTGGGGAAGGTGTTTCAGTGTGTGGGGAAGGTGTTTCAGTTTGTTTGGAAGGGGTTTCAGTGTGTGAGGATGTGTTTCAGTGTGTGGGGAAGGGGTTTCAGTGTGTGGGGATGTGTTTCAGTTTGTGTGGAAGGGGTTTCAGTGTTTGGGGAAGTGGTTTCAGTGTGTGGGGAAGGGGTTTCTGTGTGTGCGGATGTGTTACAGTGTGTGGGGAAGGGGTTTCAGTGTGTAGGGAAGGGATTCAATGTGTGCGGAAGGGGTTTCAGTGAGTGGGGAAGGTGTTTCAGTGTGTGGGGAAGGTGTTTCAGTGTGTTTGGAAGGGGTTTCAGTGTGTGAGGATGTGTTTCAGTGTGTGGGGAAGGGGTTTCAGAGTGTGGGGATGTGTTTCAGTGAGTGGGGAAGGGGTTTCAGTGTTTGGGGAAGTGGTTTCAGTGTGTGGGGAAGGTGTTTCACTGTGTGCGGACCGTGTTACATGGAGTGGGGAGGGTGTTTCAGAGTGTGGGGAAGGGGTTTCCGTGTGTTAGGAAGGTGTTTCAGTATGTGCGGAAGGTGTTTGAGTGTGTGCGGAAGGTGTTTCAGTGTCTGCGGAAGCGGTTTCAGTGTGTGGGGATGGGGATTCAGTGTGTGGGGAAGGTGTTTCATTGTGTGGGGAAGGTGTTTCATTGTGTGTGGAAGGGGATTCAGTGTCTGGGGAAGGGGTTTCAGTGTGTGTGGAATGGGTTTCAGTGTGTGGGGAAGGATTTAACTGTGTGCGGAAGGGGTTTCAGTGTGTGGGGAAGGTGTTTCAGTGTGTGGGGAAGTGGTTTCAGTATGTGGGGAAGGGGTTTCAGTGTGTGGGGATGGGTTTCAGTGAGTGGGGAAGGGGTTTCAGTGTGTGGGGAAGGGGTTTCAGTGTGTGGGGAAGGGTTTCAGTGTGTGGGGAAGGGATTTCAGCGTGTGGGGAAGGGGTTTCAGTTTGTGGGGAAGGGGTTTCCGTGTGTGGGGAAGTGTTTCAGTGTGTGGGGACGGGTTTCAGTGTGTGCGGAAGGTGTTTCAGTGCGTGGGGATGTGTTTGAGTGTGTGGGGAAGGGGTTTCAGTGTGTGGGCAAAGGGTTTCAGTTTGTGCGGAAGGGGTTTCAGTGTGTGGGGAAGTGTTTCAGTGTGTAGGGAAGAGTTACAGTGAGTGGGGAAGGGGTTTCAGTGTGTGGGGATGTGTTTCAGTGTGTGGGGAAGGGGTTTCAGTGTGTGGGGAAGGGTTACACTTAGTGTGGAAGGTGTTTCAGTTTGTGGTGAAGTGGTTTCAGTGTGTGGGGATGTGTTTCAGTGTGTGTGGAAGGGGTTTCAGTGTGTCTGGATGTGTTTCAGTGTGTGGGGAAAGGGTTTCAGTGTGTGGGGATGTGTTTAAGTGTGTGGGGAAGGGGTTTCAGTGTGTGGGGAAGGGTTTCACTGTGTGCGGATGGGGATTCAGTGTGTGGGGAAGTGGTTTCAGTGTGTGGGGACGGTGTTTCAGTGTGTGCGGAAGGGGTTTCAGTGTGTGGGGAAGGGATTTCTGAGTGTGGGGAAGGGGTTTCCGTGTGTTGGGCTGGTGTTTCAGTGTGTGCGGAAGGGGTTTTAGTGAGTGCGGAAGGTGTTTCAGTGTGTGGGGAAGTGGTTTCAGTGTTTGGGGAAGGTGTTTCATTGTGTGCAGAAGCGATTTCAGTGTGTGGGGCAGGGGATTCAGTGTGTGGGGAAGGTGTTTCGTTGTGTGGGGAAGGTGTTTCATTGTGTGCGGAAGGGGATTCAGTGTGTGGGGAAGGGGTTTCAGTGTGTGGGGAAGGGGTTTCAGTGTGTGGGGAAGGTGTTTCAGTGTGTGTGGAAGGGGTTTCAGCATGTGGGAAAGGAGTTTCAGAGTGTGGGGAAGGGTTTCAGTGTGTGGGGACGGGATTCATTGTGTGGGGAAGGTGTTTCAGTGCGTGGGGAAATGTTTCAGTGAGTGGGGAAGGGGTTTCAGTGTGTGGGGAAAGGGTTTCAGTTTGTGGGAAAGGGGTTTCAGTGTGTGGGGAAGTGTTTCAGTGTGTGGGGAAGGGTTACAGTGTGTGGGGAAGGGGTTTCAGTGTGTGGGGAAGGTGTTTCAGTTTGTGGGGAAGGGGTTTCAGTGTGTGGGGAAGTGTTTCAGTTTGTGGGGAAGGGTTACAGTGTGTAAGGATGGGGTTTCAGTGTGTGGGGAAGGGGTTTCAGTGTGTGGGGAAGTTGTTTCAGTGTGTGGGGAAGGAGTTTCAGTGTGTGCGGGATGTGTTTCAGTGTGTGGTGATGTGTTTCATTGTGTGGGGATGGGTTTCATTGTGTTGGGATGGTTTTCAGTGTGTGTGGAATGGGTTTCAATGTGTGGGGATGTGTTTCAGTGTGTGGGGAAGGCGTTTCAGTGTGTGCGGAAGGGGTTTCAGTGCGTGCGGAAGGGGTTTCAGTGAGAGGGGAAGGGGTTTCAGTGTGTGGGGAAGGTGTTTCAGTGTGTGAGGAAGGGGTTTCAGTGTGTGGGGAAGGGGTTTCTGTGTGTGCGGATGTGTTTCAGTGTGTGGGGAAGGGGTTTCAGTGTGTAGTGAAGGGTTTCAATGTGTGCGGAAGGGGTTTCAGTGAGTGGGGAAGGGGTTTCAGTGTGTGGGGAAGGTGTTTCAGTGTGTGGGGAAGGTGTTTCAGTGTGTTTGGAAGGGGTTTCAGTGTGTGAGGATGTGTTTCAGTGTGTGGGGAAGGGGTTTCAGTGTGTGGGGATGTGTTTCAGTTTGTGTGGAAGGGGTTTCAGTGTTTGGGGAAGTGGTTTCAGTGTGTGGGGAAGGGGTTTCTGTGTGTGCGGATGTGTTACAGTGTGTGGGGAAGGGGTTTCAGTGTGTAGGGAAGGGATTCAATGTGTGCGGAAGGGGTTTCAGTGAGTGGGGAAGGTGTTTCAGTGTGTGGGGAAGGTGTTTCAGTGTGTTTGGAAGGGGTTTCAGTGTGTGAGGATGTGTTTCAGTGTGTGGGGAAGGGGTTTCAGAGTGTGGGGATGTGTTTCAGTGAGTGGGGAAGGGGTTTCAGTGTTTGGGGAAGTGGTTTCAGTGTGTGGGGAAGGTGTTTCACTGTGTGCGGACCATGTTACAGGGAGTGGGGAGGGTGTTTCAGAGTGTGGGGAAGGGGTTTCAGTGTGTGGGGAAGTGTTTCAGTGTGTGGGGAAGTGTTACAGTGTGTGGGGAAGGGGTTTCGGTGTGTGGGGATGTGTTTCAGTGTGTGGGGAAGGTGTCAGAGTGTGTGATGAAGGGGTTTCAGTGTGTCTGGATGTGTTTCAGTGTGTGGGGAAAGGGTTTCAGTGTGTGGGGATGTGTTTAAGTGTGTGGGGAAGGGGTTTCAGTGTGTGCGGATGGGGATTCAGTGTGTGGGGAAGTGGTTTCAGTGTGTGGGGACGGTGTTTCAGTGTGTGCGGAAGGGGTTTCAGTGTGTGGGGAAGGGGTTTCAGAGTGCGGGGAAGGGGTTTCCGTGTTTTGGGTTGGTGTTTCAGTGTGTGCGGAAGGGGTTTCAGTGAGTGCGGAAGGTGTTTCAGTGTTTGGGGAAGTGCTTTCAGTGTTTGGGGAAGGTGTTTCATTGTGTGCAGAAGCGATTTCAGTGTGTGGGGCAGGGGATTCAGTGTGTGGGGAAGGTGTTTCATTGTGTGGGGAAGGTGTTTCATTGTGTGCGGAAGGGGATTCAGTGTGTGGGGAAGGGGTTTCAGTGTGTGGGGAAGGGGTTTCAGTGTGTGGGGAAGGGTTTAACTGTGTGCGGAAGGGGTTTCAGTGTGTGGGGAAGGTGTTTCAGTGTGTGTGGAAGGGGTTTCAGGATGTGGGAAAGGAGTTTCAGAGTGTGGGGAAGGGTTTCAGTGTGTGGGGACGGGATTCATTGTGTGGGGAAGGTGTTTCAGTGCGTGGGGAAATGTTTCAGTGAGTGGGGAAGGGGTTTCAGTGTGTGGGGAAAGGGTTTCAGTTTGTGGGAAAGGGGTTTCAGTGTGTGGGGAAGTGTTTCAGTGTGTGGGGAAGGGTTACAGTGTGTGGGGAAGGGGTTTCAGTGTGTGGGGAAGGTGTTTCAGTTTGTGGGGAAGGGGTTTCAGTGTGTGGGGAAGTGTTTCAGTTTGTTGGGAAGGGTTACAGTGTGTAAGGATGGGGTTTCAGTGTGTGGGGAAGGGGTTTCAGTGTGTGGGGAAGTTGTTTCAGTGTGTGGGGAAGGAGTTTCAGTGTGTGGGGAAGGTGTTTCAGTGTGTGGGGAAGGTGTTTCAGTGTGTGCGGGATGTGTTTCAGTGTGTGGTGATGTGTTTCATTGTGAGGGGATGGGTTTCATTGTGTTGGGATGGTTTTCAGTGTGTGTGGAATGGGTTTCAATGTGTGGGGATGTGTTTCAGTGTGTGGGGAAGGCGTTTCAGTGTGTGCGGAAGGGGTTTCAGTGCGTGCGGAAGGGGTTTCAGTGAGAGGGGAAGGGGTTTCAGTGTGTGGGGAAGGTGTTTCAGTGTGTGAGGAAGGGGTTTCAGTGTGTGGGGAAGGGGTTTCTGTGTGTGCGGATGTGTTTCAGTGTGTGGGGAAGGGGTTTCAGTGTGTAGTGAAGGGTTTCAATGTGTGCGGAAGGGGTTTCAGTGAGTGGGGAAGGGGTTTCAGTGTGTGGGGAAGGTGTTTCAGTGTGTTTGGAAGGTGTTTCAGTGTGTTTGGAAGGGGTTTCAGTGTGTGAGGATGTGTTTCAGTGTGTGGGGAAGGGGTTTCAGTGTGTGGGGATGTGTTTCAGTTTGTGTGGAAGGGGTTTCAGTGTTTGGGGAAGTGGTTTCAGTGTGTGGGGAAGGGGTTTCTGTGTGTGCGGATGTGTTACAGTGTGTGGGGAAGGGGTTTCAGTGTGTAGGGAAGGGATTCAATGTGTGCGGAAGGGGTTTCAGTGAGTGGGGAAGGTGTTTCAGTGTGTGGGGAAGGTGTTTCAGTGTGTTTGGAAGGGGTTTCAGTGTGTGAGGATGTGTTTCAGTGTGTGGGGAAGGAGTTTCAGAGTGTGGGGATGTGTTTCAGTGAGTGGGGAAGGTGTTTCACTGTGTGCGGACCGTGTTACAGGGAGTGGGGAGGGTGTTTCAGAGTGTGGGGAAGGGGTTTCAGTGTGTTAGGAAGGTGTTTCAGTATGTGCGGAAGGTGTTTGAGTGTGTGCGGAAGGTGTTTCAGTGTCTGCGGAAGCGGTTTCAGTGTGTGGGGATGGGGATTCAGTGTGTGGGGAAGGTGTTTCATTGTGTGGGGAAGGTGTTTCATTGTGTGTGGAAGGGGATTCAGTGTCTGGGGAAGGGGTTTCAGTGTGTGTGGAATGGGTTTCAGTGTGTGGGGAAGGATTTAACTGTGTGCGGAAGGGGTTTCAGTGTGTGGGGAAGGTGTTTCAGTGTGTGGGGAAGTGGTTTCAGTATGTGGGGAAGGGGTTTCAGTGTGTGGGGATGGGTTTCAGTGAGTGGGGAAGGGGTTTCAGTGTGTGGGGAAGGGGTTTCAGTGTGTGGGGAAGGGTTTCAGTGTGTGGGGAAGGGATTTCAGCGTGTGGGGAAGGGGTTTCAGTTTGTGGGGAAGGGGTTTCCGTGTGTGGGGAAGTGTTTCAGTGTGTGGGGACGGGTTTCAGTGTGTGCGGAAGGTGTTTCAGTGCGTGGGGATGTGTTTGAGTGTGTGGGGAAGGGGTTTCAGTGTGTGGGCAAAGGGTTTCAGTTTGTGCGGAAGGGGTTTCAGTGTGTGGGGAAGTGTTTCAGTGTGTGGGGAAGAGTTACAGTGAGTGGGGAAGGGGTTTCAGTGTGTGGGGATGTGTTTCAGTGTGTGGGGAAGGGGTTTCAGTGTGTGGGGAAGGGTTACACTGTGTGTGGAAGGTGTTTCAGTTTGTGGTGAAGTGGTTTCAGTGTGTGGGGATGTGTTTAGGTGTGTGTGGAAGGGGTTTCAGTGTGTGGGGAAGTTGTTTCAGTGTGTGGGGAAGGTGTTTCAGTGTGTGGGGAAGGTGGTTCAGTGTGTGGGGATGTGTTTTAGTGCGTGGTCATGTGTTTCAGTGTGTGGGGATGGGTTTCATTGTGTGGGGATGGGTTTCAGTGTGTGTGGAATGGGTTTCAGTGTGTGGGGATGTGTTTCAGTGTGTGGGGAAGGTGTTTCAGTGTGTGGGGATGTGTTTCAGCGTGTGGTGATGTTTTTCAGTGTGTGGGGATGTGTTTCAGTGTGTGGGGAAGGGGTTTCAGAGTGTGGGGAAGGGTTTCACTGTGTGCAGAAGGGGTTTCAGTTTGTGGTGAAGTGGTTTCAGTGTGTGGGGATGTGTTTCAGTGTGTGTGGAAGGGGTTTCAGTGTGTCTGGATGTGTTTCAGTGTGTGGGGAAAGGGTTTCAGTGTGTGGGGATGTGTTTAAGTTTGTGGGGAAGGGGTTTCAGTGTCTGGGGAAGTGTTTCGGTTTGCGGGGAAGGGTTACAGTGTGTGAGGACGGGGTTTCAGTGTGTGGGGAAGGGGTTTCAGTGTGTGGGGAAGTTGTTTCAGTGTGTGGGGAAGGAGTTTCAGTGTGTGGGGAAGGTGTTTCAGTGTGTGGGGAAGGTGTTTCAGTGTGTGGGGATGTGTTTCAACGTGTGGTGATCTGTTTCAGTGTGTGGGGATGTGTTTCAGTGTGTGGGGAAGGGGTTTCAGAGTGTGGGGAAGGGTTTCACTGTGTGCAGAAGGGGTTTCAGTTTGGGGGGATGTGTTTCAGTGTGTGGGGAAGGGGTTTCAGAGTGTGGGAAAGTGGTTTCAGTGTGTGGGGATGGGTTTCAGTGTGTGGGGACGGGTTTCAGTGTGTGGCGAAGGTGTTTCAGTGGGTGGGGAAATGTTTCAGTGTGTGGGGAAGGGGTTTCAGTGTGTGGGGAAAGGGTTTCAGTTTGTGGGGAAGGGGTTTAAGTGTGTGGGGAAGTGTTTCAGTGTGTGGGGAAGGGTTACAGTGTGTGGGGAAGGGTTTTCAGTGTGTGGGGAAGGTGTTTCAGTGTGTGGGGAAGTGGTTTCAGTGTTTGGGGAAGGTGTTTCAGTTTGTGGGGAAGGGTTACAGTGTGTGAGGACGGGGTTTCAGTGTGTGGGCAAGGGGTTTCAGTGAGTGGGGAAGTGTTTCAGTTTGTGGGGAAGGGTTACAGTGTGTGAGGACGGGGTTTCAGTGTGTGGGGAAGGGGTTTCAGTGTGTGGGGAAGTTGTTTCAGTGTGTGGGGAAGGAGTTTCAGTGTGTGGGGAAGGTGTTGCAGTGTGTGGGGAAGGTGTTTCAGTGTGTGGGGATGTGTTTCAGTGTGTGGTGATGTGTTTCATTGTGTGGGGATGTGTTTCAGTGTGTGGGGAAGGGGTTTCAGAGTGTGGGGAAGGGTTTCACTGTGTGCGGAAGGGGTTTCAGTTTGTGGTGAAGTGGTTTCAGTGTGTGGGGACGGTGTTTCAGAGTGTGCGGAAGGGGTTTCAGCGTGTGGGGAAGGGGTTTCGGAGTGTGGGGAAGGGGTTTCCGTGTGTTGGGTTGGTGTTTCAGTGTGTGCGGAAGGGGTTTCAGTGAGTGCGGAAGGTGTTTCAGTCTGTGGGGAAGTGGTTTCAGTGTTTGGGGAAGGTGTTTCATTGTGTGCGGAAGCGATTTCAGTGTGTGGGGCAGGGGATTCAGTGTGTGGGGAAGGTGTTTCATTGTGTGGGGAAGGTGTTTCAGTGTGTGGGGAAGGGGTTTCAGTATGTGGGAAAGGGGTTTCAGTGTGTGGGGAAGGGTTTCAGTGTGTGGGGACGGGTTTCAGTGTGTGGGGAAGGTGTTTCAGTGCGTGCGGAAATGTTTCAGTGTGTGGGGAAGGTTTTTCAGTGTGTGGGGAAAGGGTTTCAGTTTGTGGGGAAGGGGTTTCAGTGTGTGGGGAAGTGTTTCAGTCTGTGGGGAAGGGTTACAGTGTGTGGGGAAGGGGTTTCAGTGTGTGGGGAAGGTGTTTCAGTATGTGGGAAAGGGGTTTCAGTGTGTGGGGAAGGGTTTCAGTGTGTGGGGACGGGTTTCAGTGTGTGGGGAAGGTGTTTCAGTGCGTGCGGAAATGTTTCAGTGTGTGGGGAAGGTTTTTCAGTGTGTGGGGAAAGGGTTTCAGTTTGTGGGGAAGGGGTTTCAGTGTGTGGGGAAGTGTTTCAGTCTGTGGGGAAGGGTTACAGTGTGTGGGGAAGGGGTTTCAGTGTGTGGGGAAGGTGTTTCAGTTTGTGGGGAAGGGTTTTCAGTGTGTGGGGAAGTGTTTCGGTTTGCGGGGAAGGGTTAAAGTGTGTGAGGACGGGGTTTCAGTGTGTGGGGAAGGGGTTTCAGTGTGTGGGGAAGTTGTTTCGGTGTGTGGGGAAGGGGTTTCAGTGTGTGGGGAAGACTTTCAGTGTTTGGGGAAGGGGTGTCAGTGCGTGGGGACGTGTTTCGGTTTGCGGGGAAGGGTTACAGTGTGTGAGGACGGGGTTTCAGTGTGTGGGGAAGGGGTTTCAGTGTGTGGGGAAGTTGTTTCAGTGTGTGGGGAAGGAGTTTCAGAGTGTGGGGAAGGTGTTTCAGTGTGTGGGGAAGGTGTTTCAGTGTGTGGGTATGTGTTTCAGTGTGTGGTGATGTGTTTCAGTGTGTGGGGATGTGTTTCAGTGTGTGTGGAAGGGGTTTCAGTGTGTCTGGTTGTGTTTCAGTGTGTGGGGAAAGGGTTTCAGTGTGTGGGGATGTGTTTAAGTGTGTGGAGAAGGGGTTTCAGTGTGTGGGGAAGGGTTTCACTGTGTGCGGATGGGGATTCAGTGTGTGGGGAAGTGGTTTCAGTGTGTGGGGAAGGGGTTTCCGTGTGTTGGGTTGGTGTTTCAGTGAGTGCGGAAGGTGTTTCAGTGTGTGGGGAAGTGGTTTCAGTGTTTGGGGAAGGTGTTTCATTGTGTGCGGAAGTGATTTCAGTGTGTGGGGCAGGGGATTCAGTGTGTGGGGAAGGTGTTTCATTGTGTGGGGAAGGTGTTTCATTGTGTGCGGAAGGGGATTCAGTGTGTGCGGAAGGGGATTCAGTGTGTGGGGAAGGGGTTTCAGTGTGTGGGGAAGGGTTTAACTGTATGCGGAAGGTGTTTCAGTGTGTGGGGAAGGTGTTTCAGTCTGTGGGGAAGGGGTTTCAGTATGTGGGAAAGGGGTTTCAGTGTGTGGGGAAGGGTTTCAGTGTGTGGGGAAATGTTTCAGTGTGTGGGGAAGGGGTTTCAGTGTGTGGGGAAAGGGTTTCAGTTTGTGGGGAAGGGGTTTCAGTGTGTGGGGAAGTGTTTCAGTGTGTGGGGAAGGGTTACAGTGTGTGGGGAAGGGGTTTCAGTGTGTGGGGAAGGTGTTTCAGTTTGTGGGGAAGGGGTTTCAGTGTGTGGGGAAGTGTTTCAGTTTGTGGGGAAGGGTTACAGTGTTTGAGGACGGGGTTTCAGTGTGTGGGGAAGGGGTTTCAGTGTGTGGGGAAGTTGTTTCAGTGTGTGGGGAAGGATGTTCAGTGTGTGGGGAAGGTGTTTCAGTGTGTTTGGAAGGTGTTTCAGTGTGTGGGGATGTGTTTTAGTGTGTGGTGATGTGTTTCAGTGTGTGGGGATGGGTTTCATTGTGTGGGGATGGGTTTCAGTGTGTGTGGAATGGGTTTCAGTGTGTGGGGATGTGTTTCAGTGTGTGGGGAAGGTGTTTCGGTGTGTGTGGAAGCGGTTGCAGTGTGTGGGGAAGGGGTTTCAGTGTGTGGGGAAGGCGTTTCAGTGTGTGCAGAAGGGGTTTCAGTGTGTGCGGAAGGGGTTTCAGTGAGAGGGGAAGGGGTTTCAGTGTGTGGGGAAGGTGTTTCAGTGTGTGCGGAAGGGGTTTCAGTGGGTGGGGAAGGGGTTTCTGTGTGTGGGGATGTGTTTCAGTGTGTGGGGAAGGGGTTTCAGTGTGTGGGGATGTGTTTCAGTGTGTGGGGAAGGGGTTTCAGTGTTTGGGGAAGGGGTTTCAGTGTGTTGGGAAGGTGTTTCAGTGTGTGCGGAAGGTGTTTCAGTGTGTGCGGAAGGTGTTTCAGTGTGTGGGGAAGTGGTTTCAGTGTGTGGGGAAGGTGTTTCATTGTGTCCGGAAGCGGTTTCAGTTGGTGGGGATGGGGATTCAGTGTGTGGGGAAGGTGTTTCATTGTGTGGGGAAGGTGTTTCATTGTGTGTGGAAGGGGATTCAGTGTCTGGGGAAGGGGTTTCAGTGTGTGGGGAAGGGGTTTCAGTGTGTGGGGAAGGGTTTAACAGTGTGCAGAAGGTGTTTCAGTGTGTGGGGAAGGTGTTTCAGTGTGTGGGGAAGTGGTTTCAGTATGTGGGGAAGGGGTTTCAGTGTGTGGGGATGGGTTTCAGTGAGTGGGGAAGGGGTTTCAGTGATTGGGGAAGGGGTTTCAGTGTGTGGGGAAGGGTTTCAGTGTGTGGGGAAGGGATTTCAGCGTGTGGGGAAGGGGTTTCAGTTTGTGGGAAAGGGGTTTCCGTGTGTGGGGAAGGGTTTCAGTGTGTGGGGAAGGGTTTCAGTGTGTGAGGAAGGTGTTTCAGTGCGTGGGGAAGTGTTTCAGTGTGTGGGGAAGGGGTTTCAGTGTGTGGGGAAAGGGTTTCAGTTTGTGCGGAAGGGGTTTCAGTGTGTGGGGAAGTGTTTCTGTGTGTGGGGAAGGGTTACAGTGTGTGGGGAAGGGGTTTCAGTGTGTGGGGATGTGTTTCAGTGTGTGGGGAAGGGGTTTCAGTGTGTGGGGAAGGGTTTCACTGTGTGCGGAAGGGGTTTCAGTTTGTGGTGAAGTGGTTTCAGTGTGTGGGGATGTGTTTCAGTGTGTGTGGAAGGGGTTTCAGTGTGTCTGGATGTGTTTCAGTGTGTGGGGAAAGGGTTTCAGTGTGTGGGGAAGGGTTTCACTGTGTGCGGATGGGGATTCAGTGTGTGGGCAAGTGGTTTCAGTGTGTGGGGACGGTGTTTCAGTGTGTGCGGAAGGGGTTTCAGCGTGTGGGGAAGGGGTTTCAGAGTGTGGGGAAGGGGTTTCCGTGTGTTGGGTTGGTGTTTCAGTGTGTGCGGAAGGGGTTTCAGTGAGTGCGGAAGGTGTTTCAGTGTGTGGGGAAGTGGTTTCAGTGTTTGGGGAAGGTGTTTAATTGTGTGCGGAAGCGATTTCAGTGTGTGGGGCAGGGGATTCAGTGTGTGGGGAAGGGGTTACAGTGTGTGGGGAAGGGGTTTCAGTGTGTGGGGAAGGGTTTAACTGTATGCGGAAGGTGTTTCAGTGTGTGGGGAAGGTGTTTCAGTGTGTGGGGAAGGGGTTTCAGTATGTGGGAAAGGTGTTTCAGTGCGTGGGGAAATGTTTCAGTGTGTGGGGAAAGGGTTTCAGTGTGTGGGGAAAGGGTTTCAGTTTGTGGGGAAGGGGTTTCAGTGTGTGGGGAAGCGTTTCAGTCTG
Source organism: Heterodontus francisci (assembly GCF_036365525.1). Taxonomy (NCBI): domain Eukaryota; kingdom Metazoa; phylum Chordata; class Chondrichthyes; order Heterodontiformes; family Heterodontidae; genus Heterodontus; species Heterodontus francisci. The sequence goes on from NC_090378.1 coordinate 132,837,105, forward strand.
TGGGGAAGGGTTACAGTGTGTGGGGAAGGGGTTTCAGTGTGTGGGGAAGGTGTTTCAGTTTGTGGGGAAGGGGTTTCAGTGTGTGGGGAAGTGTTTTGGTTTCCGGGGAAGGGTTACAGTGTGTGAGGACGGGGTTTCAGAGTGTGGGGAAGGTGTTTCAGTGTGTGGGGAAGTTGTTTCAGTGTGTGGGGAAGGGGTTTCAGTGTGTGGGGAAGTGTTTCAGTGTGTGGGGAAGGGGTTTCAGTGTGTGGGGAAGTGTTTCGGTTTGCGGGGAAGGGTTACAGTGTGCGAGGACGGGGTTTCAGTGTGTGGGGAAGGGGTTTCAGTGTGTGGGGAAGGAGTTTCAGTGTGTGGGGAAGGTGTTTCAGTGTGTGGGGAAGGTGTTTCAGTGTGTGGGGATGTGTTTCAGTGTGTGGTGATGTGTTTCAGTGTGTGGGGATGTGTTTCAGTGAGTGGGGAAGGGGTTTCAGAGTGTGGGGAAGGGTTTCAGTGTGTGCGGAAGGGGTTTCAGTTTGTGGTGAAGTGGTTTCAGTGTTTGGGGATGTGTTTCAGTGTGTGTGGAAGGCGTTTCAGTGTGTCTGGATGTGTTTCAGTGTGTGGGGAAAGGGTTTCAGTGTGTGGGGAAGGTGTTTCACTGTGTGCGGATGGGGATTCAGTGTGTGGGGAAGTGGTTTCAGTGTGTGGGGACGGTGTTTCAGTGTGTGCGGAAGGGGTTTCAGCGTGTGGGGAAGGGGTTTCAGAGTGTGGGGAAGGGGTTTCCGTGTGTTGGGTTGGTGTTTCAGTGTGTGCGGAAGGGGTTTCAGTGCGTGCGGAAGGTGTTTCAGTGTGTGGGGAAGTGGTTTCAGTGTTTGGGGAAGGTGTTTCATTGTGTGCGGAAGCGATTTCAGTGTGTGGGGCAGGGGATTCAGTGTGTGGGGAAGATGTTTCATTGTGTGGGGAAGGTATTTCGTTGTGTGCGGAAGGGGATTCAGTGTGTGGGGAAGGGGTTACAGTGTGTGGGGAAGGGGATTCAGTGTGTGGGGAAGGGTTTAACTGTATGTGGAAGATGTTTCACTGTGTGGGGAAGGTGTTTCAGTGTGTGGGGAAGGGGTTTCAGTATGTGGGAAAGGGGTTTCAGTGTGTGGGGAAGGGTTTCAGTGTGTGGGGACGGGTTTCAGTGTGTGGGGAAGGTGTTTCAGTGCGTGGGGAAATGTTTCAGTGTGTGGGGAAGGGGTTTCAGTGTGTGGGGAAAGGGTTTCAGTTTGTGGGGAAGGGGTTTCAGTGTGTGGGGAAGTGTTTCAGTGTGTGGGGAAGGGTTACAGTGTGTGGGGAAGGGGTTTCAGTGTGTGGGGAAGGTGTTTCAGTTTGTGGGGAAGGGGTTTCAGTGTCTGGGGAAGTGTTTTGTTTTGCGGGGAAGGGTTACAGTGTGTGGGGAAAGGGTTTCAGTGTGTGGGGATTTGTTTAAGTGTGTGGGGAAGGGGTTTCAGTGTGTGGGGAAGGGTTTCACTGTGTGCGGATGGGGATTCAGTTTGTGGGGAAGTGGTTTCAGAGTGTGGGGAAGGGGTTTCTGTGTGTTGGGTTGGTGTTTCAGTGTGTGCGGAAGGGGTTTCAGTGAGTGCGGAAGGTGTTTCAGTGTGTGGGGAAGTGGTTTCAGTGTGTGGGGCAGGGGATTCAGTGTGTGGGGAAGGGGTTACAGTGTGTGGGGAAGGGGTTTCAGTGTGTGGGGAAGGGTTTAACTGTATGCGGAAGGTGTTTCAGTGTTTGGGGAAGGTGTTTAATTGTGTGCAGAAGCGATTTCAGTGTGTGGGGCAGGGGATTCAGTGTGTGGGGAAGGGGTTACAGTGTGTGGGGAAGGGGTTTCAGTGTGTGGGGAAGGGTTTAACTGTATGCGGAAGGTGTTTCAGTGTGTGGGGAAGGTGTTTCAGTGTGTGGGGAAGGGGTTTCAGTATGTGGGAAAGGTGTTTCAGTGCGTGGGGAAATGTTTCAGTGTGTGGGGAAAGGGTTTCAGTGTGTGGGGAAAGGGTTTCAGTTTGTGGGGAAGGGGTTTCAGTGTGTGGGGAAGCGTTTCAGTCTGTGGGGAAGGGTTACAGTGTGTGGGGAAGGGGTTTCAGTGTGTGGGGAAGGTGTTTCAGTTTGTGGGGAAGGGGTTTCAGTGTGTGGGGAAGTGTTTTGGTTTCCGGGGAAGGGTTACAGTGTGTGAGGACGGGGTTTCAGAGTGTGGGGAAGGTGTTTCAGTGTGTGGGGAAGTTGTTTCAGTGTGTGGGGAAGGGGTTTCAGTGTGTGGGGAAGTGTTTCAGTGTGTGGGGAAGGGGTTTCAGTGTGTGGGGAAGTGTTTCGGTTTGCGGGGAAGGGTTACAGTGTGCGAGGACGGGGTTTCAGTGTGTGGGGAAGGGGTTTCAGTGTGTGGGGAAGGAGTTTCAGTGTGTGGGGAAGGTGTTTCAGTGTGTGGGGAAGGTGTTTCAGTGTGTGGGGATGTGTTTCAGTGTGTGGTGATGTGTTTCAGTGTGTGGGGATGTGTTTCAGTGAGTGGGGAAGGGGTTTCAGAGTGTGGGGAAGGGTTTCAGTGTGTGCGGAAGGGGTTTCAGTTTGTGGTGAAGTGGTTTCAGTGTTTGGGGATGTGTTTCAGTGTGTGTGGAAGGCGTTTCAGTGTGTCTGGATGTGTTTCAGTGTGTGGGGAAAGGGTTTCAGTGTGTGGGGAAGGTGTTTCACTGTGTGCGGATGGGGATTCAGTGTGTGGGGAAGTGGTTTCAGTGTGTGGGGACGGTGTTTCAGTGTGTGCGGAAGGGGTTTCAGCATGTGGGGAAGGGGTTTCAGAGTGTGGGGAAGGGGTTTCCGTGTGTTGGGTTGGTGTTTCAGTGTGTGCGGAAGGGGTTTCAGTGCGTGCGGAAGGTGTTTCAGTGTGTGGGGAAGTGGTTTCAGTGTTTGGGGAAGGTGTTTCATTGTGTGCGGAAGCGATTTCAGTGTGTGGGGCAGGGGATTCAGTGTGTGGGGAAGATGTTTCATTGTGTGGGGAAGGTATTTCGTTGTGTGCGGAAGGGGATTCAGTGTGTGGGGAAGGGGTTACAGTGTGTGGGGAAGGGGATTCAGTGTGTGGGGAAGGGTTTAACTGTATGTGGAAGATGTTTCACTGTGTGGGGAATGTGTTTCAGTGTGTGGGGAAGGGGTTTCAGTATGTGGGAAAGGGGTTTCAGTGTGTGGGGAAGGGTTTCAGTGTGTGGGGACGGGTTTCAGTGTGTGGGGAAGGTGTTTCAGTGCGTGGGGAAAAGTTTCAGTGTGTGGGGAAGGGGTTTCAGTGTGTGGGGAAAGGGTTTCAGTTTGTGGGGAAGGGGTTTCAGTGTGTGGGGAAGTGTTTCAGTGTGTGGGGAAGGGTTACAGTGTGTGGGGAAGGGGTTTCAGTGTGTGGGGAAGGTGTTTCAGTTTGTGGGGAAGGGGTTTCAGTGTCTGGGGAAGTGTTTCGTTTTGCGGGGAAGGGTTACAGTGTGTGGGGAAAGGGTTTCAGTGCGTGGGGATGTGTTTAAGTGTGTGGGGAAGGGGTTTCAGTGTGTGGGGAAGGGTTTCACTGTGTGCGGATGGGGATTCAGTTTGTGGGGAAGTGGTTTCAGAGTGTGGGGAAGGGGTTTCTGTGTGTTGGGTTGGTGTTTCAGTGTGTGCGGAAGGGGTTTCAGTGAGTGCGGAAGGTGTTTCAGTGTGTGGGGAAGTGGTTTCAGTGTTTGGGGAAGGTGTTTCATTGTGTGCGGAAGCGATTTCAGTGTGTGGGGCAGTGGATTCAGTGTGTGGGGAAGGTGTTTCATTGTGTGGGGAAGGTGTTTCATTGTGTGCGGAAGGGGATTCAGTGTGTGGGGAAGGGGTTACAGTGTGTGGGGAAGGGGCTTCAGTGTGTGGGGAAGGGTTTAACTGTATGCAGAAGGGGTTTCAGTATGTGGGAAAGGGGTTTCAGTGTGTGGGGAAGTGTTTCTGTGTGTGGGGACGGGTTTCAGTGTGTGGGGAAGGTGTTTCAGTGCGTGGGGAAATGTTTCAGTGTGTGGGGAAGGGATTTCAGTGTGTGGGGAAGGGGTTTCAGTTTGTGGGGAAGGGGTTTCAGTGTGTGGGGAAAGGGTTTCAGTTTGTGGGGAAGGGGTTTCAGTGTGTGGGGAAGTGTTTCAGTGTGTCGGGAAGGGTTACAGTGTGTGGGGAAGGTGTTTCATTGCGTGGGGAAGGTGTTTCAGTGTGTGGGGAAGGGGTTTCAGTGTGTGGGGAAAGTGTTTCAGTTTGTGGGGAAGGGGTTTCAGTGTGTGGGGAAGTGTTTCAGTGTGTGGGGAAGGGTTACAGTGTGTGGGGAAGGGGTTTCACTGTGTGGGGAAGGTGTTTCAGTTTGTGGGGAAGTGTTTCAGTGTGTGGGGAAGTGGTTCAGTTTGTGGGGAAGGGTTACAGTGTGTGAGGACGGGGTTACAGTGTGTGAGGACGGGGTTTCAGTGTGTGGTTAAGGGGTTTCAGTGTGTGGGGAAGGTGTTTCAGTTTGTGGGGAAGGGGTTTCAGTGTGTGGGGAAGTGTTTCAGTTTGTGGGGAAGGGTTACAGTGTGTGAGGACGGGGTTTCAGTGTGTGGGGAAGGAGGTTCAGTGTGTGGGGAAGGTGTTTCGGTGTGTGGGGAAGGTGTTTCAGTGTGTGGGGAAGGTGTTTCAGTGTGTGGGGATGTGTTTCAGTGTGTGGTGATGTGTTTCAGTGTGTGGGGATGGGTTTCATTGTGTGGGGATGGGTTTCAGTGTGTGTGGAATGGGTTTCAGTGTGTGGGGATGTGTTTCAGTGTGTGGGTAAGGTGTTTCAGTGTGTGCGGAAGGGGTTACAGTGTGTGGGGAAGCGGTTTCAGTGTGTGGGGAAGGCGTTTCAGTGTGTGCGGATGGGGTTTCAGTGTGTGCGGAAGGGGTTTCAGTGAGAGGGGAAGGGGTTTCAGTCAGTGGGGAAGGGGTTTCAGTGAGAGGGGAAGGGGTTTCAGTGTGTGGGGAAGGTGTTTCAGTGTGTGCGGAAGGGGTTTCAGTGGGTGGGGAAGGGGTTTCTGTGTGTGGGCATGTGTTTCAGTGTGTGGGGAAGGGGTTTCAGTGTGTGGGGATGTGTTTCAGTGTGTGGGGAAGGGGTTTCAGTGTGTGGGGAAGGGTTTCACTGTGTGTGGAAGGGGTTTCAGTGTTTGGGGAAGTGGTTTCAGTGTGTTGGGAAGGTGTTTCACTGTGTGCGGATGGTGTTACAGCGAGTGGGGAGGGTGTTTCAGAGTGTGGGGAAGGGGTTTCAGTGTGTTGGGAAGGTGTTTCAGTGTGTGCGGAAGGTGTTTCAGTGTGTGGGGAAGTGGTTTCAGTGTGTGGGGAAGGTGTTTCATTGTGTGCGGAAGCGGTTTCAGTTGGTGGGGATGGGGATTCAGTGTGTGGGGAAGGTGTTTCATTATGTGGGGAAGGTGTTTCATTGTGTGTGGAAGGGGATTCAGTGTCTGGGGAAGGGGTTTCAGTGTGTGGGGAAGGGGTTTCAGTGTGTGGGGAAGGGTTTAACTATGTGCGGAAGGGGTTTCAGTGTGTGGGGAAGGTGTTTCAGTGTGTGGGGAAGTGGTTTCAGTATGTGGGGATGGGGTTTCAGTGTGTGGGGATGGGTTTCAGTGAGTGGGGAAGGGGTTTCAGTGATTGGGGAAGGGGTTTCAGTGTGTGGGGAAGGGTTTCAGTGTGTGGGGAAGGGATTTCAGCGTGTGGGGAAGGGGTTTCAGTATGTGATGAAGGGGTTTCCGTGTGTGGGGAAGGGTTTCAGTGTGTGGGGACGGGTTTCAGTGTGTGGGGAAGGTGTTTCAGTGCGTGGGGAAGTGTTTGAGTGTGTGGGTAAGGGTTTTCAGTGTGTGGGGAAAGGGTTTCAGTTTGTGCGGAAGGGGTTTCAGTGTGTGGGGAAGTGTTTCAGTGTGTGGGGAAGGGTTACAGTGTGTGGGGAAGGGGTTTCAGTGTGTGGGGATGTGTTTCAGTGTGTGGGGAAGGGTTTTCAGTGTGTGGGGAAGGGTTTCACTGTGTGCGGAAGGGGTTTCAGTTTGTGGTGAAGTGGTTTCAGTGTGTGGGGATGTGTTTCAGTGTGTCTGGAAGGGGTTTCAGTGTGTCTGGATGTGTTTCAGTGTGTGGGGAAAGGGTTTCAGTGTGTGGGGATGTGTTTAAGTGTGTGGGGAAGGGGTTTCAGTGTGTGGGGAAGGGTTTCACTGTGTGCGGATGGGGATTCAGTGTGTGGGGAAGTGGTTTCAGTGTGTGGGGACGGTGTTTCAGTGTGTGCGGAAGGGGTTTCATTGTGTGGGTAAGGGGTTTCTGAGTGTGGGGAAGGGGTTTCCGTGTGTTGGGTTGGTGTTTCAGTGTGTGCGGAAGGGGTTTCAGTGAGTGCGGAAGGTGCTTCAGTGTGTGGGGAAGTGTTTTCAGTATTTGGGGAAGGTGTTTCATTGTGTGCGGAAGCGATTTCAGTGTGTGGGGCAGGGGATTCAGTGAGTGGGGAAGGTGTTTCATTGTGTGGGGAAGGTGTTTCATTGTGTGCTGAAGAGGATTCAGTGTGTGGGGAAGGGGTTACAGTGTGTGGGGAAGGGGTTTCAGTGTGTGGGGAAGGGTTTAACTGTATGCGGAAGGTGTTTCAGTGTGTGGGGAAGGTGTTTCAGTGTGTGGGGAAGGGGTTTCAGTATGTGGGAAAGGGGTTTCAGTGTGTGGGGAAGGGTTTCAGTGTGTGGGGACGGGTTTCAGTGTGTGGGGAAGGTGTTTCAGTGCGTGGGGAAATGTTTCAGTGTGTGGGGAAGGGGTTTCAGTGTGTGGGGAAAGGGTTTCAGTTTGTGGGGAAGGGTTACAGTGTGTGGGGAAGGGGTTTCAGTGTGTGGGGAAGGTGTTACTGTTTGTGGGGAAGGGGTTTCAGTGTGTGGGGAAGTGTTTCAGTTTGTGGGGAAGGGTTACAGTGTGTGGGGAAGGGGTTTCAGTTTGTGGGGAAGGTGTTTCAGTTTGTGGGGAAGGGGTTTCAGTGTGTGGGGAAGTGTTTCAGTTTGTGGGGAAGGGTTACAGTGTGTGAGGACGGGGTTTCAGTGTGTGGGGAAGGGGTTTCAGTGTGTGGGGAAGTTGTTTCAGTGCGTGGGGAAGGAGGTTCAGTGTGTGGGGAAGGTGTTTCAGTGTGTGGGGAAGGTGTTTCAGTGTGTGGGGATGTGTTTCAGTGTGTGGTGATGTGTTTCAGTGTGTGGGGATGGGTTTCATTGTGTGGGGATGGGTTTCAGTGTGTGTGGAATGGGTTTCAGTGTGTGGGGATGTGTTTCTGTGTGTGGGGAAGGTGTTTCAGTGTGTGCGGAAGGGGTTTCAGTGAGAGGGGAAGGGGTTTCAGTGTGTGGGGAAGGTGTTTCAGTGTGTGCGGAAGGGGTTTCAGTGGGTGGGGAAGGGGTTTCTGTGTGTGGGGATGTGTTTCAGTGTGTGGGGAAGGGGTTTCAGTGTGTGGGGATGTGTTTCAGTGTGTGGGGAAGGGGTTTCAGTGTGTGGGGAAGGGTTTCACTGTGTGTGGAAGGGGTTTCAGTGTTTGGGGAAGTGGTTTCAGTGTGTTGGGAAGGTGTTTCACTGTGTGCGGATGGTGTTACAGCGAGTGGGGAGGGTGTTTCAGAGTGTGGGGAAGGGGTTTCAGTGTGTTGGGAAGGTGTTTCAGTGTGTGCGGAAGGTGTTTCAGTGTGTGGGGAAGTGGTTTCAGTGTGTGGGGATGGTGTTTCATTGTGTGCAGAAGCGGTTTCAGTTGGTGGGGATGGGGATTCAGTGTGTGGGGAAGGTGTTTCATTATGTGGGGAAGGTGTTTCATTGTGTGTGGAAGGGGATTCAGTGTCTGGGGAAGGGGTTTCAGTGTGTGGGGAAGGGGTTTCAGTGTGTGGGGAAGGGTTTAACTGTGTGCGGAAGGGGTTTCAGTGTGTGGGGAAGGTGTTTCAGTGTGTGGGGAAGTGGTTTCAGTATGTGGGGATGGGGTTTCAGTGTGTGGGGATGGGTTTCAGTGAGTGGGGAAGGGGTTTCAGTGATTGGGGAAGGGGTTTCAGTGTGTGGGGAAGGGTTTCAGTGTGTGGGGAAGGGATTTCAGCGTGTGGGGAAGGGGTTTCAGCATGTGATGAAGGGGTTTCCGTGTGTGGGGAAGGGTTTCAGTGTGTGGGGACGGGTTTCAGTGTGTGGGGAAGGTGTTTCAGTGCGTGGGGAAGTGTTTGAGTGTGTGGGGAAGGGTTTTCAGTGTGTGGGGAAAGGGTTTCAGTTTGTGCAGAAGGGGTTTCAGTGTGTGGGGAAGTGTTTCAGTGTGTGGGGAAGGGGTACAGTGTGTGGGGAAGGGGTTTCAGTGTGTGGGGATGTGTTTCAGTGTGTGGGGAAGGGGTTTCAGTGTGTGGGGAAGGGTTTCACTGTGTGCGGAAGGGGTTTCAGTTTGTGGTGAAGTGGTTTCAGTGTGTGGGGATGTGTTTCAGTGTGTCTGGAAGGGGTTTCAGTGTGTCTGGATGTGTTTCAGTGTGTGGGGAAAGGGTTTCAGTGTGTGGGGATGTGTTTAAGTGTGTGGGGAAGGGGTTTCAGTGTGTGGGGAAGGGTTTCACTGTGTGCGGATGGGGATTCAGTGTGTGGGGAAGTGGTTTCAGTGTGTGGGGACGGTGTTTCAGTGTGTGCGGAAGGGGTTTCAGTGTGTGGGTAAGGGGTTTCTGAGTGTGGGGAAGGGGTTTCCGTGTGTTGGGTTGGTGTTTCAGTGTGTGCGGAAGGGGTTTCAGTGAGTGCGGAAGGTGCTTCAGTGTGTGGGGAAGTGTTTTCAGTATTTGGGGAAGGTGTTTCATTGTGTGCGGAAGCGATTTCAGTGTGTGGGGCAGGGGATTCAGTGAGTGGGGAAGGTGTTTCATTGTGTGGGGAAGGTGTTTCATTGTGTGCTGAAGAGGATTCAGTGTGTGGGGAAGGGGTTACAGTGTGTGGGGAAGGGGTTTCAGTGTGTGGGGAAGGGTTTAACTGTATGCGGAAGGTGTTTCAGTGTGTGGGGAAGGTGTTTCAGTGTGTGGGGAAGGGGTTTCAGTATGTGGGAAAGGGGTTTCAGTGTGTGGGGAAGGGTTTCAGTGTGTGGGGACGGGTTTCAGTGTGTGGGGAAGGTGTTTCAGTGCGTGGGGAAATGTTTCAGTGTGTGGGGAAGGGGTTTCAGTGTGTGGGGAAAGGGTTTCAGTTTGTGGGGAAGGGTTACAGTGTGTGGGGAAGGGGTTTCAGTGTGTGGGGAAGGTGTTACTGTTTGTGGGGAAGGGGTTTCAGTGTGTGGGGATGTGTTTCAGTTTGTGGGGAAGGGTTACAGTGTGTGGGGAAGGGGTTTCAGTGTGTGGGGAAGGTGTTTCAGTTTGTGGGGAAGGGGTTTCAGTGTGTGGGGAAGTGTTTCAGTTTGTGGGGAAGGGTTACAGTGTGTGAGGACGGGGTTTCAGTGTGTGGGGAAGGGGTTTCAGTGTGTGGGGAAGTTGTTTCAGTGTGTGGGGAAGGAGGTTCAGTGTGTGGGGAAGGTGTTTCAGTGTGTGGGGAAGGTGTTTCAGTGTGTGGGGATGTGTTTCAGTGTGTGGTGATGTGTTTCAGTGTGTGGGGATGGGTTTCATTGTGTGGGGATGGGTTTCAGTGTGTGTGGAATGGGTTTCAGTGTGTGGGGATGTGTTTCTGTGTGTGGGGAAGGTGTTTCAGTGTGTGCGGAAGGGGTTTCAGTGTGTGGGGAAGCGGTTGCAGTGTGTGCGGAAGGGGTTTCAGTGAGAGGGGAAGGGGTTTCAGTGTGTGGGGAAGGTGTTTCAGTGTGTGCGGAAGGGGTTTCAGTGGGTGGGGAAGGGGTTTCTGTGTGTGGGGATGTGTTTCAGTGTGTGGGGAAGGGGTTTCAGTGTGTGGGGATGTGTTTCAGTGTGTGGGGAAGGGGTTTCAGTGTGTGGGGAAGGGTTTCACTGTGTGTGGAAGGGGTTTCAGTGTTTGGGGAAGTGGTTTCAGTGTGTTGGGAAGGTGTTTCACTGTGTGCGGACGGTGTTACAGCGAGTGGGGAGGGTGTTTCAGAGTGTGGGGAAGGGGTTTTAGTGTATTGGGAAGGTGTTTCAGTGTGTGGGGAAGGTGTTTCAGTGTGTGCGGAAGGTGTTTCAGTGTGTGGGTAAGTGGTTTCAGTGTGTTGGGAAGGTGTTTCATTGTGTGCGGAAGTGGTTTCAGTTTGTGGGGATGGGGATTCAGTGTGTGGGGAAGGGGTTTCATTGTGTGGGGAAGGGGTTTCATTGTGTGTGAAGGGGATTCAGTGTCTGGGGAAGGGGTTTCAGTGTGTGGCAAAGGGGTTTCAGTGTGTGGGGAAGGGTTTAACTGTGTGCGGAAGGGGTTTCAGTGTGTGCGGAAGGTGTTTCAGTGTGTGGGGAAGTGGTTTCAGTATGTGGGGAAGGGGTTTCAGTGTGTGGGGATGGGTTTCAGTGAGTGGGGAAGGGGTTTCAGTGATTGGGGAAGGGGTTTCAGTGTGTGGGGAAGGGTTTCAGTGTGTGGGGAAGGGATTTCAGCGTGTGGGGAAGGGGTTTCATTTTGTGGGGACGGGTTTCCGTGTGTGGGGAAGGGTTTCAGTGTGTGGGGACGGGTTTCAGTGTGTGGGGAAGGTGTTTCAGTGCGTGGGGAAGTGTTTGAGTGTGTGGGGAAGGGGTTTCAGTGTGTGGGGAAAGGGTTTCAGTTTGTGCGGAAGGGGTTTCCGTGTGTGGGGAAGTGTTTCAGTGTGTGGGGAAGGGTTACAGTGTGTGGGGAAGGGGTTTCAGTGTGTGGGGATGTGTTTCAGTGTGTGGGGAAGGGGTTTCAGTGTGTGGAGAAGGGTTTCACTGTGTGCGGAAGGGGTTTCAGTTTGTGGTGAAGTGGTTTCCGTGTGTGGGGGTGTGTTTCAGTGTGTGTGGAAGGGGTTTCAGTGTGTCTGGATGTGTTTCAGTGTGTAGGGAAAGGGTTTCAGTGTGTGGGGATGTGTTTAAGTGTGTGCAGATGGGGATTCAGTGTGTGGGGAAGTGGTTTCAGTGTGCGGGGACGGTGTTTCAGTGTGTGCGGAAGGGGTTTCAGTGTGTGGGTAATGGGTTTCTGAGTGTGGGGAAGGGGTTACCGTGTGTTGGGTTGGTGTTTCAGTGTGTGCGGAAGGGGTTTGAGTGAGTGCGGAAGGTGTTTCAGTGTGTGGGGAAGTGGTTTCAGTGTTTGGGGAAGGTGTTTCATTGTGTGCGGAAGCGATTTCAGTGTGTGGGGCAGGGGATTCAGTGTGTGGGGAAGGTGTTTCATTGTGTGGGGAAGGTGTTTCATTGTGTGCGGAAGGGGATTCAGTGTGTGGGAAGGGGTTTCAGTGTGTGGGGAAGGGTTTAACTGTGTGCAGAAGGGGTTTCAGTGTGTGGGGAAGGTGTTTCAGTGTGTGGGGAAGGGGTTTCAGTATGTGGGAAAGGGGTTTCAGTGTGTGGGGAAGGGTTTGAGTGTGTGGGGACGGGTTTCAGTGTGTGGGGAAGGTGTTTCAGTGCGCAGGGAAATTTTGCAGTGAGTGGGGAAGGGGTTTCAGTGTGTGGGGAAAGGGTTTCAGTTTGTGGGGAGGGGGTTTCAGTGTGTGGGGAAGTGTTTCAGTATGTGGGGAAGGGTTACAGTGTGTGGGGAAGGGTTTTCAGTTAGTGGGGAAGGGGCTTCAGTGTGTGGGGAAGTGTTTCAGTTTGTGGGGAAGGGTTACAGTGTGTGAGGACGAGGTTTCAGTGAGTGGGGAAGGGGTTTCTGTGTGTGGGGAAGTTGTTTCAGTGTGTGGGGAAGGAGTTTCAGTGTGTGGGGAAGGTGTATCAGTGTGTGGGGAAGGTGTTTCAGTGTGTGGGGATGTGTTTCAGTGTGTGGTGATGTGTTTCAGTGTGTGGGGATGTGTTTCAGTGTGTGGGGAAGGGGTTTCAGAGTGTGGGGAAGGGTTTCACTGTGTGCGGAAGGGGTTTCAGTTTGTGGTGAAGTGGTTTCAGTGTGTGGGGATGTGTTTCTGTGTGTGTGGAAGGGGTTTCAGTGTGTCTGGATGTGTTTCAGTGTGTGTGGAAAGGGTTTCAGTGTGTGGGGATGTGTTTAAGTGTGTGGGGAAGGGGTTTCAGTGTGTGGGGAAGGGTTTCACTGTGTGCGGATGGGGATTCAGTGTGTGGGGACGGTGTTTCAGTGTGTGCGGAAGGGGTTTCAGTTTGTGGGGATGGGGATTCAGTGTGTGGGGAAGGTGTTTCGTTGTGTGGGGAAGGTGTTTCATTGTGTGTGGAAGGGGATTCGGTGTCTGGGGAAGGGGTTTCAGTATGTGGGGAAGGGGTTTCAGTGTGTGGGGAAGGGTTTAACTGTGTGCGGAAGGGGTTTCAGTGTGTGGGGAAGGTGTTTCAGTGTGTGGGGAAGTGGTTTCAGTATGTGGGGAAGGGGTTTCAGTGTGTGGGGATGGGTTTCAGTGAGTGGGGAAGGGGTTTCAGTGATTGGGGAAGGGGTTTCAGTGTGTGGGGAAGGGTTTCAGTGTGTGGGGAAGGGATTTCAGCGTGTGGGGAAGGGGTTTCAGTTTGAGGGGTAGGGGTTTCCGTGTGTGGGGAAGGGTTTCAGTGTGTGGGGACTGGTTTCAGAGTGTGGGGAAGGTGTTTCAGTGCGTGGGGAAGTGTTTGAGTGTGTGGGGAAGGGGTTTCAGTGTGTGGGGAAAGGGTTTCAGTTTGTGCGGAAGGGGTTTCAGTGTGTGGGGAAGTGTTTCAGTGTGTGGGGAAGGGTTACAGTGTGTGGGGAAGGGGTTTCAGTGTGTGGGGATGTGTTTCAGTGTGTGGGGAAGGGGTTTCAGTGTGTGGGGAAGGGTTTTCAGTGTGTGGGTAAGGGGTTTCTGAGTGTGGGGAAGGGGTTTCCGTGTGTTGGGTTGGTGTTTCAGTGTGTGCGGAAGGGTTTTCAGTGAGTGCGAAAGGTGTTTCAGTGTGTCGGGAAGTGGTTTCAGTGTTTGGGGAATGTGTTTCATTGTGTGCGGAAGCGATTTCAGTGTGTGGGGCAGGGGATTCACTGTTTGGGGAAGGAGTTTCATTGTGTGGGGAAGGTGTTTCATTGTGTGCGGAAGGGGATTCATGTGTGGGGAAGGGGTTTCAGTGTGTGGGGAAGGGGTTTCAGTGTGTGGGGAAGGGTTTAACTGTGTGCGGAAGGGGTTTCAGTGTGTGGGGAAGGTGTTTCAGTGTGTGGGGAAGGGGTTTCAGTATGTGGGAAAGGGGTTTCAGTGTGTGGGGAAGGGTTTCAGTGTGTGGGGCCGGGTTTCAGTGTGTGTGGAAGGTGTTTCAGTGCGCGGGGAAATGTTTCAGTGTGTGGGGAAAGGGTTTCAGTTTGTGGGGAAGGGGTTTCAGTGTGTGGGGAAGTGTTTCAGTGTGTGGGGAAGGGTTACAGTGTGTGAGGACGGGGTTTCCGTATGTGGGGAAGGGGTTTCAGTGTGTGGGGAAGTTGTTTCAGTGTGTCGGGAAGGAGTTTCAGTGTGTGGGGAAGGTGTTTCAGTGTGTGGGGAAGGTGTTTCAGTGTGTGGGGATGTGTTTCAGTGTGTGGTGATGTGTTTCAGTGTGTGGGGATGTGTTTCAGTGTGTGTGGAAGGGGTTTCAGAGTGTGGGGAAGGGTTTCACTGTGTGCGGAAGTGGTTTCAGTTTGTGTTGAAGTGGTTTCAGTGTGTGGGGATGTGTTTCAGTGTGTGTGGAAGGCGTTTCAGTGTGTCTGGATGTGTTTCAGTGTGTGGGGAAAGGGTTTCAGTGTGTGGGGATGTGTTTAAGTGTGTGGGGAAGGGGTTTCAGTGTGTGGGGAAGTGGTTTCAGTGTTTGGGGAAGGTGTTTCATTGTGTGCGGACGCGGTTTCAGTTTGTGGGGATGGGGATTCAGTGTGTGGGGAAGGTGTTTCATTGTGTGGGGAAGGAGTTTCATTGTGTGTGGAAGGGGATTCAGTGTCTGGGGAAGGGGTTTCAGTGTGTGGGGAAGGGGTTTCAGTGTGTGGGGAAGGGTTTAACTGTGTGCAGAAGGGGTTTCAGTGTGTGGGGAAGGTGTTTCAGTGTGTGGGGAAGTGGTTTCAGTATGTGGGGAAGGAGTTTCAGTGTGTGGGGATGGGTTTCAGTGAGTGGGGAAGGGGTTTCAGTGATTGGGGAAGGGTTTTCAGTGAGTGCGAAAGGGTTTTCAGTGAGTGCGAAAGGTGTTTCAGTGTGTGGGGAAGGGTTTCAGTGTGTGGGGAAGGGATTTCAGCGTGTGGGGAAGGGGTTTCAGTTTGTGGGGACGGGTTTCCGTGTCTGGGGAAGGGTTTCAGTGTGTGGGGACGGGTTTCAGTGTGTGGGGAAGGTGTTTCAGTGCGTGGGGAAGTGTTTGAGTGTGTGGGGAAGGGGTTTCAGTGTGTGGGGAAAGGGTTTCAGTTTGTGCGGAAGGGGTTTCCGTGTGTGGGGAAGTGTTTCAGTGTGTGGGGAAGGGTTACAGTGTGTGGGGAAGGGGTTTCAGTGTGTGGGGATGTGTTTCAGTGTGTGGGGAAGGGGTTTCAGTGTGTGGGGAAGGGTTTCACTGTGTGTGGAAGGGGTTTCAGTTTGTGGTGAAGTGGTTTCAGTGTGTGGGGATGTGTTTCAGTGTGTGTGGAAGGGGTTTCAGTGTGTCTGGATGTGTTTCAGTGTGTGGGGAAAGGGTTTCAGTGTGTGGGGATGTGTTTAAGTGTGTGGGGAAGGGGTTTCAGTGTGTGGGGAAGGGTTTCACTGTGTGCGGATGGGGATTCAGTGTGTGGGGAAGTGGTTTCAGTGTGTGGGGACGGTGTTTCAGTGTGTGCGGAAGGGGTTTCAGTGTGTGGGTAATGGGTTTCTGAGTGTGGGGAAGGGGTTTCCGTGTGTTGGGTTGGTGTTTCAGTGTGTGCGGAAGGGGTTTGAGTGAGTGCGGAAGGTGTTTCAGTGTGTGGGGAAGTGGTTTCAGTGTTTGGGGAAGGTGTTTCATTGTGTGTGGAAGCGATTTCAGTTGGTGGGGCAGGGGATTCAGTAAGTGGGGAAGGTGTTTCATTGTGTGGGGAAGGTGTTTCATTGTGTGCGGAAGGGGATTCAGTGTGTGGGGAAGGGGTTTCAGTGTGTGGGGAAGGGGTTTCAGTGTGTGGGGAAGGGTTTAACTGTGTGCGGAAGGGGTTCCAGTGTGTGGGGAAGGTGTTTCAGTGTGTGGGGAAGGGGTTTCAGAATGTGGGAAAGGGGTTTCAGTGTGTGGGGAAGGGTTTCAGTGTGTGGGGACGGGTTTCAGTGTGTGGGGAAGGTGTTTCAGTGCGCGGAGAAATTTTGCAGTGTGTGGGGAAGGGGTTTCAGTGTGTGGGGAAAGGGTTTCAGTTTGTGGGGAAGGGGTTTCAGTGTGTGGGGAAGTGTTTCAGTGTGTGGGGACGGGTTACAGTGTGTGGGGAAGGGTTTTCAGTTATTGGGGAAGGGGTTTCAATATGTGGGGAAGTGTTTCAGTTTGTGGGGAAGGGTTACAGTGTGTGAGGACGGGGTTTCAGTGTGTGGGGAAGGGGTTTCAGTGTGGGGAAGGTGTTTCAGTGTGTGGGGAAGGTGTTTCAGTGTGTGGGGATGTGTTTCAGTGTGTGGTGATGTGTTTCAGTGTGTGGGGATGTGTTTCAGTGTGTGGGGAAGGGGTTTCAGAGTGTGGGGAAGGGTTTCACTGTGTGCGGAAGGGGTTTCAGTTTGTGGTGAAGTGGTTTCAGTGTGTGGGGATGTTTTTCAGTGTGTGTGGAAGGGGTTTCAGTGTGTCTGGATGTGTTTCAGTGTGTGGGGAATGGGTTTCAGTGTGTGCGGATGTGTTTAAGAGTGTGGGGAAGGGGTTTCAGTGTGTGGGGAAAGGTTTCACTGTGTGCGGATGGGGATTCAGTGTGTGGGGAAGTGGTTACAGTGTGTGGGGACGGTGTTTCAGTGTGTGCGGAAGGGGTTTCAGTTTGTGGGGATGTGGATTCAGTGTGTGGGGAAGGTGTTTCATTGTGTGGGGAAGGTGTTTCATTGTGTGTGGAAGGGGATTCAGTGTCTGGGGAAGGGGTTTCAGTGTGTGGGGAAGGGGTTTCAGTGTGTGGGGAAGGGTTTAACTGTGTGCGGAAGGGTTTTCAGTGTGTGGGGAAGGTGTTTCAGTGTGTGGGGAAGTAGTTTCTGTATGTGGGGAAGGGGTTTCAGTGTGTGGGGATGTGTTTCAGTGAGTGGGGAAGGGGTTTCAGTGATTGGGGAAGGTGTTTCAGTGTGTGGGGAAGGGTTTCAGTGTGTGGGGAAGGGATTTCAGCGTGTGGGGAAGGGGTTTCAGTTTGTGGGGAAGGGCTTTCCGTGTGTGGGGAAGGGTTTCAGTGTGTGGGGACGGGTTTCAGTGTGTGGGGAAGGTGTTTCAGTGCGTGGGGAAGTGTTTGAGTGTGCGGGGAAGGGGTTTCAGTGTGTGGGGAAAGGGTTTCAGTTTGTGCGGAAGGGGTTTCAGTGTGTGGGGAAGTGTTTCAGTGTGTGGGGAAGGGTTACAGTGTGTGGGGAAGGGGTTTCAGTGTGTGGGGATGTGTTTCAGTGTGTGGGGAAGGGGTTTCAGTGTGTGGGGAAGGGTTTCACTGTGTGCGGAAGGGGTTTCAGTTTGTGATGAAGTGGTTTCAGTGTGTGGGGATGTGTTTCAGTGTGTGTGGAAGGGGTTTCAGTGTGTCTGGATGTGTTTCAGTGTTTGGGGAAAGGGTTTCAGTGTGTGGGGATGTGTTTAAGTGTGTGGGGAAGGGGTTTCAGTGTGTGGGGAAGGGTTTCACTGTGTGCGGATGGGGATTCAGAGAGTGGGGAAGTGGTTTCAGTGTGTGGGGACGGTGTTTCAGTGTGTGCGGAAGGGGTTTCAGTGTGTGGGTAAGGGGTTTCTGAGTGTGGGGAAGGGGTTTCCGTGTGTTGGGTTGGTGTTTCAGTGTGTGCGGAAGGGGTTTCAGTGAGTGCGGAAGGTGTTTCAGTGTGTGGGGAAGTGGTTTCAGTGTATGGGGAAGGTGTTTCATTGTGTGCGGAAGCGATTTCAGCGTGTGGGGAAGGAGTTTCATTGTGTGGGGAAGGTGTTTCATTGCGTGCGGAAGGGGATTCAGTGTGTGGGGAAGGGGTTTCAGTGTGTGATGAAGGGGTTTCAGTGTGTGGGGAAGGGTTTAACTGTGTGCGGAAGGGGTTTCAGTGTGTGGGGAAGGTGTTTCAGTGTGTGGGGAAGGGGTTTCAGTATGTCGGAAAGGGGTTTCAGTGTGTGGGGAAGGGTTTCAGTGTGTGGGGACGTTTTTCAGTGTGTGGGGAAGGTGTTTCAGTGCGCGGGGAAATTTTGCAGTGTGTGGGGAAGTGGTTTCAGTGTGTGGGGAAAGGGTTTCAGTTTGTGGGGAAGGGGTTTCAGTGTGTGGGGAAGTGTTTCAGTGTGTGGGGAAGGGTTACAGTGTGTGGGGAAGGGTTTTCAGTGTGTGGGGAAGGTGTTTCAGTTAGTGGGGAAGGGACTTCAGTGTGTGGGGAAGTGTTTCAGTTTGTGGGGAAGGATTACAGTGTGTGAGGACGGGGTTTCAGTGTGTGGAGAAGGGGTTTCAGTGTTTGGGGAAGTTGTTTCAGTGTGTGGGGAAGGAGTTTCAGTGTGTGGGGAAGGTGTTTCAGTGTGTGGGGAAGGTGTTTCAGTGTGTGGGGATGTGTTTCAGTGTGTGGTGATGTTTTTCAGTGTGTGGGGATGTGTTTCAGTGTGTGGGGAAGGGGTTTCAGAGTGTGGGGAAGGGTTTCACTGTGTGTGGAAGGGGTTTCAGTTTGTGGTGAAGTGGTTTCAGTGTGTGGGGATGTGTTCCAGTGTGTGTGGAAGGGGTTTCAGCGTGTCTGGATGTGTTTCAGTGTGTGGGGAAAGGGTTTCAGTGTGTGGGGATGTGTTTAAGTGTGTGGGGAAGGGGTTTCAGTGTGTGGGGAAGGGTTTCACTGTGTGCGGATGGGGATTCAGTGTGTGGGGAAGTGGATTCAGTGTGTGGGGACGGTGTTTCAGTGTGTGCGGAAGGGGTTTCAGTGTGTGGGGAAGGGGTTTCCGTGTGTGGGGAAGGGTTTAACTGTGTGCGGAAGGGGTTTCAGTGTGTGGGGAAAGTGTTTCAGTGTGTGGGGAAGGGGTTTCAGTATGTGGGAAAGGGGTTTCAGTGTGTGGGGAAGGGTTTCAGTGTGTGGGGACGGGTTTCAGTGTGTGGGGAAGGTGTTTCAGTGCGCGGGGAAATTTTGCAGTGTGTGGGGAAGTGGTTTCAGTGTGTGGGGAAAGGGTTTCAGTTTGTGGGGAAGGGGTTTCAGTGTGTGGGGAAGTGTTTCAGTGTGTGGGGAAGGTTTACAGTGTGTGGGGAAGGGTTTTCAGTGTGTGGGGAAGGTGATTCAGTTAGTGGGGAAGGGATTTCAGTGTGTGGGGAAGTGTTTCAGTTTGTGGGGAAGGGTTACAGTGTGTGAGGACGGGGTTTTAGTGTGTGAGGAAGGGGTTTCAGTGTGTGGGGAAGTTGTTTCAGTGTGTGGGGAAGGAGTTTCAGTGTGTGGGGAAGGTGTTTCAGTGTGTGGGGAAGGTGTTTCAGTGTGTGTGGAATGTGTTTCAGTGTGTGGTGATGTGTTTCAGTGTGTGGGGATGTGTTTCAGTGTGTGGGGAAGGGGTTTCAGAGTGTGGGGAAGGGTTTCACTGTGTGTGGAAGGGGTTTCAGTTTGTGGTGAAGTGGTTTCAGTGTGTGGGGATGTGTTTCAGTGTGTGTGGAAGGGGTTTCAGTGTGTCTGGATGTGTTACAGTGTGTGGGGAAAGGGTTTCAGTGTGTGGGGATGTGTTTAAGTGTGTGGGGAAGGGGTTTCAGTGTGTGGGGAAGGGTTTCACTGTGTGCGGATGGGGATTCAGTGTGTGGGGAAGTGGTTTCAGTGTGTGGGGACGGTGTTTCAGTGTGTGCGGAAGGGGTTTCAGTGTGTGGGGAAGGGGTTTCCGTGTGTTGGGTTGGTGTTTCAGTGTGTGCGGAAGGGGTTTCAGTGAGTGCGGAAGGTGTTTCAGTGTGTGGGGAAGTGGTTTCAGTGTTTGGGGAAGGTGTTTCATTGTGTGCGGAAGCGATTTCAGTGAGTGGGGCAGGGGATTCAGTGTGTGGGGAAGGTGTTTCATTGTGTGGGGAAGGTGTTTCATTGTGTGCGGAGGGGATTCAGTGTGTGGGGAAGGGGTTACAGTGTGTGGGGAAGGGGTTTAAGTGTGTGGGGAAGGGTTTAACTGTATGCGGAAGGGGTTTCAGTGTGTGGGGAAGGTTTTTCAGTGTGTGGGTAAGGGGTTTCAGTATGTGGGAAAGGGGTTTCAGTGCGTGGGGAAATGTTTCAGCGTGTGGGGAAGGGGTTTCAGTGTGTGGGGAAAGGGTTTCAGTTTGTGGGGAAGGGGTTTCAGTGTGTGGGGAAGTGTTTCAGTGTGTGCGGAAGGGTTACAGTGTGTGGGGAAGGGGTTTCAGTGTGTGGGGAAGGTGTTTCAGTGTATGGGGAAGGGATTTCAGTGTGTGGGGAAGTGTTTCAGTTTGTGGGGAAGGGTAACAGTCTGTGAGGACGGGGTTTCAGTGTGTGGGGAAGGGGTTTCAGTGTGTGGGGAAGTTGTTTCAGTGTGTGGGGAAGGAGTTTCAGTGTGTGGGGAAGGTGTTTCAGTGTGTGGGGAAGGTGTTTCAGTGTGTGGGGATGTGTTTCAGTGTGTGGTGATGTGTTTCAGTGTGTGGGGATGGGTTTCATTGTGTGGGGATGGGTTTCAGTGTGTGTGGAATGGGTTTCAGTGTGTGGAGAAGGTGTTTCAGTGTGTGGGGATGTGTCTCAGTGTGTGGGGAAGGTGTTTCAGTGTGTGCGGAAGGGGTTTCAGTTTGTGGGGAAGCGGTTGCAGTGTGTGGGGAAGGTGTTTCATTGTGTGCGGAAGCGGTTTCAGTTTGTGTTGATGGGGATTGAGTGTGTGGGGAAGGTGTTTCATTGTGTGGGGAAGGTGTTTCATTGTGTGTGGAAGGGGATTCAGTGTCTGGGGAAGGGGTTTCAGTGTGTGGGGAAGGGGTTTCAGTGTGTGGGGAAGGGTTTAACTGTGTGCGGAAGGGGTTTCAGTGTGTGGGGAAGGTGTTTCAGTGTGTGGGAAAGTGGTTTCAGTGTGTGGGGAAGGTGTTTCAGTGTGTGGGGATGGGTTTCAGTGAGTGGGGAAGGGGTTTCAGTGATTGGGGAAGGGGTTTCAGTGTGTGGGGAAGGGTTTCAGTGTGTGGGGAAGGGATTTCAGCGTGTGGGGAAGGGGTTTCAGTTTGTGGGGAAGGGGTTTCCGTGTGTGGGGAAGGTTCTCAGTGTGTGGGGACGGGTTTCAGTGTGTGGGGAAGGTGTTTCAGTGCGTTGGGAAGTGTTTGAGTGTGTGGGGAAGGGGTTTCAGTGTGTGGGGAAAGGGTTTCAGTTTGTGCGGAAGGTATTTCCGTGTGTGGGGAAGTGTTTCTGTGTGTGGGGAATGGTTACAGTGTGTGGGAAAGGGGTTTCAGTGTGTGGGGATGTGTTTCAGTGCGTTGGGAAGTGTTTGAGTGTGTGGGGAAGGGGTTTCAGTGTGTGGGGAAAGGGTTTCAGTTTGTGCGGAAGGTATTTCCGTGTGTGGGGAAGTGTTTCTGTGTGTGGGGAATGGTTACAGTGTGTGGGAAAGGGGTTTCAGTGTGTGGGGATGTGTTTCAGTGTGTGGGGAAGGGGTTTCAGTGTGTGGGGAAGGGTTTCACTGTGTGCGGAAGGGGTTTCAGTTTGTGGTGAAGTGGTTTCAGTGTGTGGGGATGTGTTTCAGTGTGTGTGGAAGGGGTTTCAGTGTGTCTGGATGTGTTTCAGTGTGTGGGGAAAGGGTTTCAGTGTGTGGGGATGTGTTTAAGTGTGTGGGGAAGGGGTTTCAGTGTGTGGGGAAGGGTTTCACTGTGTGCGGATGGGGATTCAGTGTGTGGGGAAGTGGTTTCAGTGTGTGGGGACGGTGTTTCAGTGTGTGCGGAAGGGGTTTCAGTGTGTGGGTAATGGGTTTCTGAGTGTGGGGAAGGCGTTTCCGTGTGTTGGGTTGGTGTTTCAGTGTGTGCGGAAGGGGTTTCAGTGAGTGCGGAAGGTGTTTCAGTGTGTGGGGAAGTGGTTTCAGTGTTTGGGGAAGGTGTTTCATTGTGTGCGGAAGCGATTTCAGTGTGTGGGGCAGGGGATTCAGTGTGTGGGGAAGGTGTTTCATTGTGTGGGGAAGGTGTTTCATTGTGTGCAGAAGGGGATTCAGTGTGTGGGGAAGGGGTTTCAGTGTGTGGGGAAGGGGTTTCAGTGTGTGGGAAGGGTTTAACTGTGTGTGGAAGGGGTTTCAGTGTGTGGGGAAGGTGTTTCAGTGTGTGGGGAAGGGGTTTCAGTATGTGGGAAAGGGGTTTCAGTGTGTGGGGAAGGGTTTCAGTGTGTGGGGACGGTGTTTCAGTGTGTGCGGAAGGGGTTTCAGTTTGTGGGGATGGGGATTCAGTGTGTGGGGAAGGTGTTTCATTGTGTGGGGAAGGTGTTTCATTGTGTGTGGAAGGGGATTCAGTGTCTGGGGAAGGGGTTTCAGTGTGTGGGGAAGGGGTTTCAGTGTGTGGGGAATGGTTTAACTGTGTGCGGAAGGGGTTTCAGTGTGTGGGGAAGGTGTTTCAGTGTGTGGGGAAGTGGTTTCAGTATGTGGGGAAGGGGTTTCAGTGTGTGGGGATGGGTTTCAGTGAGTGGGGAAGGGGTTTCAGTGATTGGGGAACGGGTTTCAGTGTGTGGGGAAGGGTTTCAGTGTGTGGGGAAGGGATTTCAGCGTGTGGGGAAGGGGTTTCAGTTTGTGGGGAAGGGGTTTCCGTGTGTGGGGAAGGGTTTCAGTGTGTGGGGACGGGTTTCAGTGTGTGCGGAAGGTGTTTCAGTGCGTGGGAAAGTGTTTGAGTGTGTGGGGAAGGGGTTTCAGTGTGTGGGGGAAAGGGTTTCAGTTTGTGCGGAAGGGGTTTCAGTGTGTGGGGAAGTGTTTCAGTGTGTGGGGAAGGGTTACAGTGTGTGGGGAAGGGGTTTCAGTGTGTGGGGATGTGTTTCAGTGTGTGGGGAAGGGGTTTCAGTGTGTGGGGAAGGGTTTCACTGTGTGCGGAAGGGGTTTCAGTTTGTGGTGAAGTGATTTCAGTGTGTGGGGATGTGTTTCAGTGTGTGTGGAAGGGGTTTCAGTGTGTCTGGATGTGTTTCAGTGTGTGGGGAAAGGGTTTCAGTGTGTGGGGATGTGTTTAAGTGTGTGGGGAAGGGGTTTCAGTGTGTGGGGAAGGGTTTCACTGTGTGCGGATGGGGATTCAATGTATGGGGAAGTGGTTTCAGTGTGTGGGGACGGTGTTTCAGTGTGTGCGGAAGGGGTTTCAGTGTGTGGGTAAGGGGTTTCTGAGTGTGGGGAAGGGGTTTCCGTGTGTTGGGTTGGTGTTTCAGTGTGTGCGGAAGGGGTTTCAGTGAGTGCGGAAGATGTTTCAGTGTGTGGGGAAGTGGTTTCAGTGTTTGGGGAAGATGTTTCATTGTGTGCGGAAGCGATTTCAGTGTGTGGGGCAGGGGATTCAGTGTTTGTGGAAGGAGTTTCATTGTGTGGGGAAGGTGTTTGATTGTTTGCGGAAGGGGATTCAGTGTGTGGGTAAGGGGTTTCAGTGTGTGGGGAAGGGGTTTCAGTGTGTGGGGAAGGGTTTAACTGTGTGTGGAAGTGGTTTCAGTGTGTGGGGAAGGTGTTTCAGTGTGTGGGGAAGGGGTTTCAGTATGTGGGAAAGGGGTTTCAGTGTGTGGGGAAGGGTTTCAGTGTGTGGGGGTGGGTTTCAGTGTGTGGGGAAGGTGTTTCAGTGCGCGGGGAACTTTTGCAGTGTGTGGGGAAGGGGTTTCAGTGTGTTGGGAAAGGGTTTCAGTTTGTTGGGAAGGGGTTTCAGTGTGTGGGGAAGTGTTTCAGTGTGTGGGGAAGGGTTACAGTGTGTGGGGAAGGGTTTTCAGTGTGTGGGGAAGGTGTTTCAGTTAGTGGGGAAGGTGTTTCAGTGTGTGGGGAAGTGTTTCAGTTTGTTGGGAAGGGTTACAGTGTGTGAGGACGGGGTTTCAGTGTGTGGGGAAGGGGTTTCAGTGTGTGGGGAAGTTGTTTCAGTGTGTGGGGAAGGAGTTTCAGTGTGTGGGGAAGGTGTTTCAGTGTGTGGGGAAGGTGTTTCAGTGTGTGGGGATGTGTTTCAGTGTGTGGTGATGTGTTTCAGTGCTCGTTGGGATGTGTTTCCAGTGTGTGGGGAAGGGGTTTCAGAGTGTGGGGAAGGGTTGCACTGTGTGCGGAAGGGGTTTCAGTTTGTGGTGAAGTGGTTTCCGTGTGTCGGGATGTGTTTCAGTGTGTGTGGAAGGGGTTTCAGTGTGTCTGGATGTGTTTCAGTGTGTGGGGAAAGGGTTTCAGTGTGTGGGGATGTGTTTAAGTGTGTGGGGAAGGGGTTTCAGTGTGTGGGGAAGGGTTTCACTGTGTGCGGATGGGGATTCAGTGTGTGGGGAAGTGGTTTCAGTGTGTGGGGACGGTGTTTCAGTGTGTGCGGAAGGGGTTTCAGTGTGTGGGGAAGGGGTTTCCGTGTGTTGGGTTGGTGTTTCAGTGTGTGCGGAAGGGGTTTCAGTGAGTGCGGAAGGTGTTTAAGTGTGTGGGGAAGTGGTTTCAGTGTTTGGCGAAGGTGTTTCATTTTGTGCGATAGCGATTTCAGTGTGTGGGGCAGGGGATTCAGTGTGTGGGGAAGGTGTTTCATTGTGTGGGGAAGGCGTTTCATTGTGTGCGGAAGGGGATTCAGTGTGTGGGGAAGGGGTTACAGTGTGTGGGGAAGGGGTTTCAGTGTGTGGGGAAGGGTTTAACTGTATGCGGAAGGTGTTTCAGTGTGTGGGGAAGGTGTTTCAGAGTGTGGGGAAGGGGTTTCAGTATGTGGGAAAGGGGTTTCAGTGTGTGGGGAAGGGTTTCAGTGTGTGGGGACGGGTTTCACTGTGTGGGGAAGGTGTTTCAGTGCGTGGGGAAATGTTTCAGCGTGTTGGGAAGGGGTTTCAGTGTGTGGGGAAGTGTTTCAGTGTGTGGGGAAGGGTTACAGTGTGTGGGGAAGGGGTTTCAGTGTGTGGGGAAGGTGTTTCAGTATATGGGGAAGGGATTTCAGTGTGTGGGGAAGTGTTTCAGTTTGTGGGGAAGGGCTACAGTGTGTGAGGACGGGGTTTCAGTGTGTGGGGATGTTGTTTCAGTGTGTGGGGAAGGAGTTTCAGTGTGTGGGGAAGGTGTTTCAGTGTGTGGGGATGTGTTTCAGTGTGTGGTGATGTGTTTCAGTGTGTGGGGAAGGGTTTCATTGTGTGGGGATGGGTTTCAGTGTGTGTGGGAAAGGGTTTCAGTGTGTGGGGAAGGTGTTTCAGTGTGTGGGGATGTGTTTCAGTGTGTGGGGAAGGTGTTTCAGTGTGTGCAGAAGGGGTTTCAGTGTGTGGGGAAGCGGTTGCACTGTGTGGGGAAGGGGTTTCAGTGTGTGGGGTAGGCGTTTCAGTGTGTGCGGAAGGGGTTTCAGTGTGTGCGGAAGGGGTTTCAGTGTGAGGTGAAGGGGTTTCAGTGTGTGGGGAAGGTGTTTCAGTGTGTGCGGAAGGGGTTTCTGTGGGAGGGGAAGGGGTTTCTGTGTGTGGGGATGTGTTTCAGTGTTTGGGGATGGGGTTTCAGTGTGTAGGGAAGGGTTTCAATGTGTGCGGAAGGGGTTTCAGTGAGTGGGGAAGGGGTTTCAGTGTGTGGGGAAGGTGTTTCAGTGTGTGGGGATGGTGTTTCAGTGTGTTTGGAAGGGGTTTCAGTTTGTGAGGATGTGTTTCAGTGTGTGGGTAAGGGGTTTCAGTGTGTGGGGATGTGTTTCAGTGTGTGGGGAAGGGGTTTCAGTGTGTGGGGAAGGGTTTCACTGTGTGTGGAAGGGGTTTCAGTGTTTGGGGAAGTGGTTTCAGTGTGTGGGGAAGGTGTTTCACTGTGTGCGGACAGTGTTACAGGGAGTGGGGAGGGTGTTTCAGAGTGTGGGGAAGGGGTTTCAGTGTGTTGGAAAGGTGTTTCAGTGTGTGCAGAAGCTGTTTCAGTGTGTGCGGAAGGTGTTTCAGTGTGTGGGGAAGTGGTTTCAGTGTGGGGAAAGTGTTTCTTTGTGTGCGGAAGCGGTTTCAGTGTGTGGGGATGGGGATTCAGTGTGTGGGAAAGGTGTTTCATTGTGTGGGGAAGGTGTTTCATTGTGTGTGGTAGGGGATTCAGTGTGTGGGGAAGTGGTTTCAGTGTGTGGGGATGGGTTTCAGTGTGTGGCGATGGGTTTCAGTGTGTTTGGAATGGTTTTCAGTGTGTGGGGAAGGTGCTTCAGTGTGTGGGGGTGTGTTTCAGTGTGTGGGAAAGGTGTTTCATTTTGTGCGGAAGGGGTTTCAGTGTGTGGGGAAGGGGTTGCAGTGTGTGGGGAAGGGGTTTCAGTGTGTGGGGGAAGGCGTTTCAGTGTGTGCGGAAGGGGTTTCAGTGAGAGGGGAAGGCGTTTCAGTGTGTGCGGAAGGTGTTTCAGTGTGTTCGGAAGGGTTTTCAGTGTGTGGGGAAGGTGTTTCAGTGTGTGCGGAAGGGGTTTCAGTGAGAGGGGAAGGGGTTTCAGTGTGTGGGGAAGGTTTTTCAGTGTGTGCGGAAGGGGTTTCAGTGTGTGCGGAAGGGGTTTCAGTGAGAGGGGGGGAGGGGTTTCAGTGTGTCGGGAAGTTGTTTCAGTGTGTGCGGAAGGGGTTTCAGTGTGTGGGGAAGGTGTTTCAGTGTGTAGGGAAGGGTTTCAATGTGTGCGGAAGGGGTTTCAGTGAGTGTGGAAGGGGTTTCAGTGTGTGGGGAAGGTGTTTCAGTGTGTGGGGAAGGTGTTTCAGTGTGTTTGGAAGGTGTTTCAGTGTGTGAGGATGTGTTTCAGTGTGTGGGGAAGGGGTTTCAGTGTGTGGGGATGTGTTTCAGTGTGTGGGGAAGGGGTTTCAGTGTGTGGGGAAGGGTTTCACTGTGTGTGGAAGGGGTTTCAGTGTTTGGGGAAGTGGTTTCAGTGTGTGGGGAAGGTGTTTCACTGTGTGCGGACGGTGTTACAGGGAGTGGGGAGGTTGTTTCAGAGTGTGGGGAAGGGGTTTCAGTGTGTTGGGAAGGTGTTTCAGTGTGTGCGGAAGGTGTTTCAGTGTGTGGGGAAGTGGTTTCAGTGTATGGGGAAGTTGTGTCTTTGTGTGCGGATGCGGTTTCAGTGTGTGGGGATGGGGATTCAGTGTGTGGGGAAGTTGTTTCATTGTGTGGGGAAGGTGTTTCATTGTGTGTGGAAGGGGATTCAGTGTCTGGGTAAGGGGTTTCAGTGTGCGGGGAAGGGGTTTCAGTGTGTGGGGAAGGGTTTAACTGTGTGCAGAAGGGGTTTCAGTGTGTGGGGAAGGTGTTTCAGTGTGTGGGGAAGGGGTTTCAGTATGTGGGGAAGGGGTTTCAGTGTGTGGGGATGGGTTTCAGTGTGTGGGGAAGGGGTTTTAGTGTGTGGCGAACTGGTTTCAATGTGTGCGGAAGGGTTTCAGTGTGTGGGGATGGGATTTCAGCGTGTGGGGAAGGGGTTTCAGTTTGTGGGGAAGGGGTTTCCGTGTGTGGGGAAGTGTTTCAGTGTGTAGGGAAGGGGTTTTAGTGTGTGGCGAACTGGTTTCAATGTGTGGGGACGGGATTTCAGTGTGTGGGGAAGGGGTTTCAGTGTGCGGGGAAGGGTTACAGTGTGTGGGGAAGGGGTTTCAGTGTGTGCAGATGTGCTTCAGTGTGTGGGGAAGGGGTTTCAGTGTGTGGGGAAGGGTTTCACTGTGTGCGGAAGAGGTTTCAGTTTGTGGTGAAGTGGTTTCAGTGTGTGGGGATGTGTTTCAGTTGTGTGTGGAAGGGGTTTCAGTGTGTCTGGATGTGTTTCAGTGTGTGGGGAAAGGGTTTCACCGTGTGGGGATGTGTTTAAGTGTGTGGGGAAGGGGTTTCAGAGTGTGGGGAAGGGTTACAGTGTGTGAGGACGGGGTTTCAGTGTTTGGGGAAGGGGTTTCAGTGTGTGGGGAAGTTGTTTCAGTTTGTGGGGAAGGAGTTTCAGTGTGTGGGGAAGGTGTTGCAGTGTGTGGGGGAAGGTGTTTCAGTGTGTGGGGATGATTTTCAGTGTGTGGGGATGGGTTTCAGTGTGTGGGGATGGGTTTCAGTGTGTGGGGATGGGTTTCAGTGTGTGTGGAATGTGTTTCAGTGGTGGGGAAGGGGTTTCAGTGTGTAGGGAAGGGTTTCAATGTGTGTGGAAGGGGTTTCAGTGAGTGGGGAAGGGGTTTCAGTGTGTGGGGAAGGTGTTTCAGTGTGTGGGGAAGGTGTTTCAGTGTGTTTGGAAGGGGTTTCAGTGTGTGAGGATGTGTTTCAGTGTGTGGGCAAGGGGTTTCAGTGTGTGGGGATGTGTTTCAGTGTGTGGGGAAGGGGTTTCAGTGTGTGGGGAAGGGTTTCACTGTGTGTGGAAGGGGTTTCAGTGTTTGGGCAAGTGGTTTCAGTGTGTGGGGAAGGTGTTTCACTGTGTGCGGACGGTGTTACAGGGAGTGGGGAGGGTGTTTCAGAGTGTGGGGAAGGGGTTTCAGTGTGTTGGGAAGTTGTTTCAGTGTGTGCAGAAGGTGTTTCAGTGTGTGCGGAAGGTGTTTCAGTGTGTGGGGAAGTGGTTTCAGTGTGTGGGGATGGTGTTTCTTTGTGTGCGGAAGCGGTTTCAGTGTGTGGGGATGGGGAATCAGTGTGTGGGGAAGGGGTTTCATTGTGTGGGGAAGGTGTTTCATTGTGTGTGGAAGGGGATTCAGTGTGAGGGGAAGGGGTTTCAGTGTGTGGGGAAGGGGTTTCTGTGTGTGGGGAAGGGTTTACTTGTGTGCGGAAGGGGTTTCAGTGTGTGAGGAAGGTGTTTCAGTGTGTGGGGAAGGTGTTTCAGTGTGTGGGGATGTGTTTCAGTGTGTGGGGATGTGTTTCAGTGTGTGGGGATGGGTTTGATTGTGTGGGGATGGGTTTCAGTGTGTGTGGAATGGTTTTCAGTGTGTGGGGAAGGTGTTTCAGTGTGTGGGGATGTGTTTCAATGTGTGGGGAAGGTGTTTCAGTTTGTGCGGAAGGGGTTTCACTGTGTGGGGAAGGGGTTGCAGTGTGTGGGGAAGGGGTTTCAGTGTGTGGGGAAGGCGTTTCAGTGTATGCGGAAGGTTCTTCACTGTGTGCGGAAGGGGTTTCAGTGAGAGGGGAAGGGGTTTCAGTGTGTGGGGAAGGTGTTTCAGTGTGTGCGGAATGGGTTTCAGTGTGTGGGGAAGGAGTTTCTGTGTGTGGGGATGTTTTTCAGTGTGTGGGGAAGGGGTTTCAGTGTGTAGGGAAGGGTTTCAATGTGTGCTGAAGGAGTTTCAGTGAGTGGGGAAGGGGTTTCAGTGTGTGGGGAAGGTGTTTCAGTGTGTGGGGAAGGTGTTTCAGTCTGTTTGGAAGGGGTTTCAGTGTGTGGGGAAGTGGTTTCAGTGAGTGGGGAATTTGTTTCTTTGTGTGCCGAAGCGGTTTCAGTGTGTGGGGATGGGGATTCAGTGTGTGCGGAAAGGGTTTCATTGTGTGGGGAAGGTGTTTCATTGTGTGTGGAAGGGTATTCAGTGTGTGGGGAAGGCGTTTCAGTGTGTGGGGAAGGGGTTTCAGTGTGTGGGGAAGGGTTTAACTGTGTGCGGAAGGGGTTTCAGTGTGTGGGGAAGGTGTTTCAGTGTGCGGGGAAGTTGTTTCAGTGTGTGGGGAAGGTGTTTCAGTGTGTGGGGATGTGTTTCAGTGTGTGGGGATGTGTTTCAGTGTGTGAGGATATGTTTCAGTGTGTGGGGATTGGTTTCAGTGTGTGTGGAATGGTTTTCAGTGTGTGGGGAAGGTGTTTCAGTGTGTGGGGATGTGTTTCCGTGTGTGGGGAAGGTGTTTCAGTTTGTGCGGAAGGGGTTTCAGTGTGTGGGGAAGGGGTTGCAGTGTGTGGGGAAGGGGTTTCAGTGTGTGGGGAAGGCGTTTCAGTGTGTGCGGAAGGGGCTTCAGTGTGTGCGGAAGGGGTTTCAGTGGGAGGGGAAGGGGTTTCAGTGTGTGCAGAAGGGGTTTCAGTGTCTGGTGAAGGGGGTTCTGTGTGTGGGGATGTGTTTCAGTGTGTGGGGAAGTGGTTTCAGTGTGTAGGGAAGGGTTTCAATGTGTGCAGAAGGGGTTTCAGTGAGTGGGGAAGGTGTTTCAGTGTGTGGGGAAGGTGTTTCAGTGTGTTTGGAAGGTGTTTCAGTATGTTTGGAAGGGGTTTCAGTGTATGAGGATGTGTTTCAGTGTGTGGGGAAGGGGTTTCAGTGTGTGGGGATGTGTTTCAGTGTGTGGGGAAGGGGTTTCAGTGTGTGGGGAAGGGTTTCACTGAGTGTGGAAGGGGTTTCAGTGTTTGGGGAAGTGGTTTCAGTGTGTGGGGAAGGTGTTTCACTGTGTGCGGACGGTGTCACAGGGAGTGAGGAGGGTGTTTCAGAGTGTGGGGAAGGGGTTTCAGTGTGTTGGGAAGGTGTTTCAGTCTGTGCGGAAGGTGTTTAAGTGTGTGCGGAAGGCGTTTCAGTGTGTGGGGAAGTGGTTTCAGTGTGTGGGGAAGGTGTTTCTTTGTGTGCGGAAGCGGTTTCAGTGTGTGGGGATGGGGATTCAGTGTGTGGGGAAGGTGTTTCATTGTGTGGGGAAGGTGTTTCATTGTGTGTGGAAGGGGATTCAGTGTCCGGGGAAGGGGTTTCAGTGTGTGGGGAAGGGGTTTCAGTGTGTGGGGAAGGGTTTAACTGTGTGCGGAATGGGTTTCAGTGTGTGGGGAAGGTGTTTCAGTGTGTGGGGAAGGGGTTTCAGTATGTGGGGAAGGGGTTTCAGTGTGTGGGGATGTGTTTCAGTGTGTGGGGAAGGGGTTTCAGTGTGTGGGGAAGGGGTTTCAGTGTGTGGGGAAGGGTTTCAGTGTGTGGTGAAGGGATTTCAGTGTGTGGGGAAGGGGTTTCAGTGTGTAGGGAAGGGGTTTCGGTGTGCAGGGAAGGGTTTCAATGTGTGTGGAAGGGGTTTCAGTGTGTGAGGATGTGTTTCAGTGTGTGGGGAAGGGGTTTCAGTGTGTGGGGAAGAGTTTCACTGTGTGTGGAAGGGGTTTCAGTGTTTGGGGAAGTGGTTTCAGTGTGTGGGGAAGGTGTTTCACTGTGTGCCGACGGTGTTACAGGGAGTGGGGTGGGTGTTTCAGAGTGTGGGGAAGGGGTTTCAGTGAGTTGGGAAGTTGTTTCAGTGTGTGCAGAAGTTGTTTCAGTGTGTGCGGAAGGTGTTTCAGTGTGTGGGGAAGTGGTTTCAGTGTGTGGGAAAGGTGTTTCTTTGTGTGTGGAAGGGGATTCAGTGTGAGGGGAAGCGGTTTCAGTGTGTGGGGAAGGGTTTAATTGTGTGCGGAAGGGGTTTCAGTGTGTGGGGAATGTGTTTCAGTGTGTGGGGAAGGTGTTTCAGTGTGTGGGTAGGTGTTTCAGTGTGTGGGGATGTGTTTCAGTGTGTGGGGATGGGTTTCAGTATGTGGGGATGGGTTTCAGTGTGTGTGGAATGGTTTTCAGTGTGTGGGGAAGGTGTTTCAGTGTGTGGGGATGTGTTTCAGTGTGTGGGGAAGGTGTTTCAGTTTGTGCGGAAGGGGTTTCAGTGTGTGGGGAAGGATTTGCAGTGTGTGGGGAAGGGGTTTCAGTGTGTGGGGAAGGCGTTTCAGTGTGTGCGGAAGGGGTTTCAGTGTGTGCGGAAGGGGTTTCAGTGAGAGGGGAAATGGTTTCAGTGTGTGGGGAAGGTGTTTCAGTGTGTGCGGAAGGGGTTTCAGTGTGTGGGGAAGGAGTTTCTGTGTGTGGGGATGTGTTTCAGTGTGTGGGGAAGGGGTTTCAGTGTGTAGGGAAGGGTTTCAATGTGTGCTGAAGGGGTTTCAGTGAGTGGGGAAGGGGTTTCAGTGTGTGGGGAAGGTGTTTCAGTGTGTGGGGAAGGTGTTTCAGTGTGTTTGGAAGGGGTTGCAGTGTGTGGGGAAGTGGTTTCAGTGTGTGGGGAATTTGTTTCTTTGTGTGCGGAAGCGGTTTCAGTGTGTGGGGATGGGGATTCAGTGTGTGGGGAAGGGGTTTCATTGTGTGGGGAAGGTGTTTCATTGTGTGTGGAAGGGGATTCAGTGTGTGGGGAAGGGGTTTCAGTGTGTGGGGAAGGGGTTTCAGTGTGTGGGGAAGGGTTTAACTGTGTGCGGAAGGGGTTTCAGTGTGTGGGGAAGGTGTTTCAGTGTGTGGGGAAGGTGTTTCAGTGTGTGGGGAAGGTGTTTCAGTGTGTGGGGATGTGTTTCAGTGTGTGGGGAAGGGGTTTCAGTGTTTAGGGAAGGGTTTCACATGTGTGCAGAAGGGGTTTCATTGAGTGGGGAAGGGGTTTCAGTGTGTGGGGAAGGTATTTCAGTGTGTGGGGAAGGTGTTTTCAGTGTGTTTGGAAGGGGTTTTCAGTGTATGAGGATGTGTTTCAGTGTGTGGGGAAGGGGTTTCAGTGTGTGGGGATGTGTTTCAGTGTGTGGGGAAGGGGTTTCAGTGTGTGGGGAAGGGTTTCACTGTGTGTGGAAGGGGTTTCAGTGTTTGGGGAAGTGGTTTCAGTGTGTTGGGAAGGTGTTTCACTGTGTGCGGACGGTGTCACAGGGAGTGGGGAGGGTGTTTCAGAGTGTGGGAAGGGGTTTCAGTGTGTTGGGAAGGTGTTTCAGTCTGTGCGGAAGGTGTTTAAGTGTGTGCGGAAGGCGTTTCAGTGTGTGGGGAAGTGGTTTCAGTGTGTGGGGAAGGTGTTTCTTTGTGTGCGGAAGCGGTTTCAGTGTGTGGGGATGGGGATTCAGTGTGTGGGGAAGGTGTTTCATTGTGTGGGGAAGGTGTTTCATTGTGTGTGGAAGGGGATTCAGTGTCCGGGGAGGGGGTTTCAGTGTGTGGGGAAGGGGTTTCAGTGTGTGGGGAAGGGTTTAACTGTGTGCGGATGGGTTTCAGTGTGTGGGGAAGGTGTTTCAGTGTGTGGGGAAGGGGTTTCAGTATGTGGGGAAGGGGTTTCAGTGTGTGGGGATGGGTTTCAGTGTGTGGGGAAGGGGTTTCAGTGAGTGGGGAAGGGGTTTCAGTGTGTGGGGAAGGGTTTCAGTGTGTGGTGAAGGGATTTCAGTGTGTGGGGAAGGGGTTTCAGTGTGTAGGGAAGGGGTTTCGGTGTGCAGGGAAGGGTTTCAGTGTGTGTGGAAGGGTTTCAGTGTGTGAGGATGTGTTTCAGTGTGTGGGGAAGGGGTTTCAGTGTGTGGGGATGTGTTTCAGTGTGTGGGGAAGGGGTTTCAGTGTGTGGGGAAGTGGTTTCAGTGTGTGGGGAAGGTGTTTCACTGTGTGTCGAACGGTGTTACAGGGAGGTGGGGTGGGTGTTTCAGAGTGTGGGGAAGGGGTTTCAGTGTGTTGGGAAGTTGTTTCAGTGTGTGCAGAAGGTGTTTCAGTGTGTGCGGAAGGTGTTTCAGTGTGTGGGGAGGTGGTTTCAGTGTGTGGGAAATGTGTTTCTTTGTGTGTGGAAGGGGATCAGTGTGAGGGGAAGGGGTTTCAGTGTGTGGGGAAGGGTTTAATTGTGTGCGGAAGGGGTTTCAGTGTGTGGGAAGGTGTTTCAGTGTGTGGGGATGGGTTTCAGTATGTGGGGATGGGTTTCAGTGTGTGTGGAATGGTTTTCAGTGTGTGGGGAAGGTGTTTCAGTGTGTGGGGATGTGTTTCAGTGTGTGGGGAAGGTGTTTCAGTTTGTGCGGAAGGGGTTTCAGTGTGTGGGGAAGGATTTGCAGTGTGTGGGGAAGGGGTTTCAGTGTGTGGGGAAGGCGTTTCAGTGTGTGCGGAAGGGGTTTCAGTGTGTGCGGAAGGGGTTTCAGTGAGAGGGGAGGTGGTTTCAGTGTGTGGGAAAGGTGTTTCTTTGTGTGTGGAAGGGGATTCAGTGTGAGGGGAAGGGGTTTCAGTGTGTGGGGAAGGGTTTAATTGTGTGCGGAAGGGGTTTCAGTGTGTGGGGAAGGTGTTTCAGTGTGTGGGGATGGGTTTCAGTATGTGGGGATGGGTTTCAGTGTGTGTGGAATGGTTTTCAGTGTGTGGGGAAGGTGTTTCAGTGTGTGGGGATGTGTTTCAGTGTGTGGGGAAGGTGTTTCAGTTTGTGCGGAAGGGGTTTCAGTGTGTGGGGAAGGATTTGCAGTGTGTGGGGAAGGGGTTTCAGTGTGTGGGGAAGGCGTTTCAGTGTGTGCGGAAGGGGTTTCAGTGTGTGCGGAAGGGGTTTCAGTGAGAGGGGAAATGGTTTCAGTGTGTAGGGAAGGGTTTCAATGTGTGCTGAAGGGGTTTCAGTGAGTGGGGAAGGGGTTTCAGTGTGTGGGGAAGGTGTTTCAGTGTGTGGGGAAGGTGTGTCAGTGTGTTTGGAAGGGGTTTCAGTGTGTGGGGAAGTGGTTTCAGTGTGTGGGGAATTTGTTTCTTTGTGTGCGGAAGCGGTTTCAGTGTGTGGGGATGGGGATTCAGTGTGTGGGGAAGGGGTTTCATTGTGTGGGGAAGGTGTTTCATTGTGTGTGGAAGGGGATTCAGTGTGTGGGGAAGGGGTTTCAGTGTGTGGGGAAGGGGTTTCAGTGTGTGGGGAAGGGTTTAACTGTGTGCGGAAGGGGTTTCAGTGTGTGGGGAAGGTGTTTCAGTGTGTGTGGAAGGTGTTTCAGTGTGTGGGGATGTGTTTCAGTGTGTGGGGATGTGTTTCAGTGTGTGGGGATGGGTTTCAGTGTTTGTGGAATGGTTTTCAGTGTGTGGGGAAGGTGTTTCAGTGTGTGGGGATGTGTTTCCGTGTGTGGGGAAGGTGTTTCAGTTAGTGCGGAAGGGGTTTCAGTTTGTGGGGAAGGGGTTGCAGTGTGTGGGGAAGGGGTTTCACTGTGTGGGGAAGGCATTTCAGTGTGTGCGGAAGGGGCTTCAGTGTGTGCGGAAGGGGTATCAGTGAGAGGGGAAGGGGTTTCAGTGTGTGGGGAAGGTGTTTCACTGTGTGCGGAAGGGGTTTCAGTGTGTGGTGAAGGGGTTTCTGTGTGTGGGGATGTGTTTCAGTGTGTGGGGAAGGGGTTTCAGTGTGTAGGGAAGAGTTTCAATGTGTGCGGAAGGGGTTTCAGTGAGTGGGGAAGGTGTTTCAGTGTGTGGGGAAGGTGTTTCAGTGTGTGGGGCAGGTGTTTCAGTGTGTTTGGAAGGGGTTTCAGTGTATGAGGATGTGTTTCAGTGTGTGGGGAAGGGGTTTCAGTGTGAGGGGATGTGTTTCAGTGTGTGGGGAAGGGGTTTCAGTGTGTGGGGAATGGTTTCACTGTGTGGGGAAGGGGTTTCAGTGTTTGGGCAAGTGGTTGCAGTGTGTGGGGAAGGTGTTTCACTGTGTGCGGACGGTGTTTCAGGGAGTGGGGAAGGTGTTTCAGAGTGTGGGGAAGTGGTTTCAGTGTGTTGGGAAGGTGTTTCAGTGTGTGCAGAAGGTGTTTAAGTGTGTGCGGAAGGTGTTTCAGTGTGTGGGGAAGTGGTTTCAGTGTGTGGGGAAGGTGTTTCTGTGTGTGCAGAAGCGGTTTCAGTGTCTGGGGATGGGGATTCAGTGTGTGGGGAAGGTGTTTCATTGTGTGGGGAAGGTGTTTCATTGTGTGTGGAAGGGGATTCATTGTCTGGGGAAGGGGTATCAGTCTGTGGGGAAGGGGTTTCAGTGTGTGGGAAAGGGTTTAACTGTGTGTGGAAGGGGTTTCAGTGTGTGGGGAAGGTGTTTCAGTGTGTGGGGAAGGGGTTTCATGATGTGGGGAAGGGGTTTCAGTGTGTGGGGATGGGTTTCAGTGTGTGGGGAAGGGGTTTCAGTGTGTGGGGAAGGGATTTCAGTGTGTGGGGAAGGGGTTTCAGTTTGTGGGGAAGTGGTTTCCGTGTGTGGGGAAGTGTTTCAGTGTGTAGGGAAGGGTTTCAGTGTGTGGGGACGGGATTTCAGTGTGTGCTGAAGGGGTTTCAGTGTGCGGGGAAGTTGTTTCAGTGTGTGGGGAAGGGGTTTCAGTGTGTGGGGAAGGGGTTTCAGTGTGTGGGAAAGGTGTTTCTTTGTGTGTGGAAGGGGATTCAGTGTGAGGGGAAGGGGTTTCAGTGTGTGGGGAAGGGTTTAATTGTGTGCGGAAGGGGTTTCAGTGTGTGGGGAAGGTGTTTCAGTGTGTGGGGATGGGTTTCAGTATGTGGGGATGGGTTTCAGTGTGTGTGGAATGGTTTTCAGTGTGTGGGGAAGGTGTTTCAGTGTGTGGGGATGTGTTTCAGTGTGTGGGGAAGGTGTTTCAGTTTGTGCGGAAGGGGTTTCAGTGTGTGGGGAAGGATTTGCAGTGTGTGGGGAAGGGGTTTCAGTGTGTGGGGAAGGCGTTTCAGTGTGTGCGGAAGGGGTTTCAGTGTGTGCGGAAGGGGTTTCAGTGAGAGGGGAGGTGGTTTCAGTGTGTGGGAAAGGTGTTTCTTTGTGTGTGGAAGGGGATTCAGTGTGAGGGGAAGGGGTTTCAGTGTGTGGGGAAGGGTTTAATTGTGTGCGGAAGGGGTTTCAGTGTGTGGGGAAGGTGTTTCAGTGTGTGGGGATGGGTTTCAGTATGTGGGGATGGGTTTCAGTGTGTGTGGAATGGTTTTCAGTGTGTGGGGAAGGTGTTTCAGTGTGTGGGGATGTGTTTCAGTGTGTGGTGAAGGTGTTTCAGTTTGTGCGGAAGGGGTTTCAGTGTGTGGGGAAGGATTTGCAGTGTGTGGGGAAGGGGTTTCAGTGTGTGGGGAAGGCGTTTCAGTGTGTGCGGAAGGGGTTTCAGTGTGTGCGGTAGGGGTTTCAGTGAGAGGGGAAATGGTTTCAGTGTGTAGGGAAGGGTTTCAATGTGTGCTGAAGGGGTTTCAGTGAGTGGGGAAGGGGTTTCAGTGTGTGGGGAAGGTGTTTCAGTGTGTGGGGAAGGTGTGTCAGTGTGTTTGGAAGGGGTTTCAGTGTGTGGGGAAGTGGTTTCAGTGTGTGGGGAATTTGTTTCTTTGTGTGCGGAAGCGGTTTCAGTGTGTGGGGATGGGGATTCAGTGTGTGGGGAAGGGGTTTCATTGTGTGGGGAAGGTGTTTCATTGTGTGTGGAAGGGGATTCAGTGTGTGGGGAAGGGGTTTCAGTGTGTGGGGAAGGGGTTTCAGTGTGTGGGGAAGGGTTTAACTGTGTGCGGAAGGGGTTTCAGTGTGTGGGGAAGGTGTTTCAGTGTGTGTGGAAGGTGTTTCAGTGTGTGGGGATGTGTTTCAGTGTGTGGGGATGTGTTTCAGTGTGTGGGGATGGGTTTCAGTGTTTGTGGAATGGTTTTCAGTGTGTGGGGAAGGTGTTTCAGTGTGTGGGGATGTGTTTCCGTGTGTGGGGAAGGTGTTTCAGTTAGTGCGGAAGGGGTTTCAGTTTGTGGGGAAGGGGTTGCAGTGTGTGGGGAAGGGGTTTCACTGTGTGGGGAAGGCATTTCAGTGTGTGCGGAAGGGGCTTCAGTGTGTGCGGAAGGGGTATCAGTGAGAGGGGAAGGGGTTTCAGTGTGTGGGGAAGGTGTTTCACTGTGTGCGGAAGGGGTTTCAGTGTGTGGTGAAGGGGTTTCTGTGTGTGGGGATGTGTTTCAGTGTGTGGTGAAGGGATTTCAGTGTGTGGGGAAGGGGTTTCAGTGTGTAGGGAAGGGGTTTCGGTGTGCAGGGAAGGGTTTCAGTGTGTGTGGAAGGGGTTTCAGTGTGTGAGGATGTGTTTCAGTGTGTGGGGAAGGGGTTTCAGTGTGTGGGGATGTGTTTCAGTGTGTGGGGAAGGGGTTTCAGTGTGTGGGGAAGTGGTTTCAGTGTGTGGGGAAGGTGTTTCACTGTGTGCCGACGGTGTTACAGGGAGTGGGGTGGGTGTTTCAGAGTGTGGGGAAGGGGTTTCAGTGTGTTGGGAAGTTGTTTCAGTGTGTGCAGAAGGTGTTTCAGTGTGTGCGGAAGGTGTTTCAGTGTGTGGGGAGGTGGTTTCAGTGTGTGGGAAAGGTGTTTCTTTGTGTGTGGAAGGGGATTCAGTGTGAGGGGAAGGGGTTTCAGTGTGTGGGGAAGGGTTTAATTGTGTGCGGAAGGGGTTTCAGTGTGTGGGGAAGGTGTTTCAGTGTGTGGGGATGGGTTTCAGTATGTGGGGATGGGTTTCAGTGTGTGTGGAATGGTTTTCAGTGTGTGGGGAAGGTGTTTCAGTGTGTGGGGATGTGTTTCAGTGTGTGGGGAAGGTGTTTCAGTTTGTGCGGAAGGGGTTTCAGTGTGTGGGGAAGGATTTGCAGTGTGTGGGGAAGGGGTTTCAGTGTGTGGGGAAGGCGTTTCAGTGTGTGCGGAAGGGGTTTCAGTGTGTGCGGAAGGGGTTTCAGTGAGAGGGGAGGTGGTTTCAGTGTGTGGGAAAGGTGTTTCTTTGTGTGTGGAAGGGGATTCAGTGTGAGGGGAAGGGGTTTCAGTGTGTGGGGAAGGGTTTAATTGTGTGCGGAAGGGGTTTCAGTGTGTGGGGAAGGTGTTTCAGTGTGTGGGGATGGGTTTCAGTATGTGGGGATGGGTTTCAGTGTGTGTGGAATGGTTTTCAGTGTGTGGGGAAGGTGTTTCAGTGTGTGGGGATGTGTTTCAGTGTGTGGGGAAGGTGTTTCAGTTTGTGCGGAAGGGGTTTCAGTGTGTGGGGAAGGATTTGCAGTGTGTGGGGAAGGGGTTTCAGTGTGTGGGGAAGGCGTTTCAGTGTGTGCGGAAGGGGTTTCAGTGTGTGCGGAAGGGGTTTCAGTGAGAGGGGAAATGGTTTCAGTGTGTAGGGAAGGGTTTCAATGTGTGCTGAAGGGGTTTCAGTGAGTGGGGAAGGGGTTTCAGTGTGTGGGGAAGGTGTTTCAGTGTGTGGGGAAGGTGTGTCAGTGTGTTTGGAAGGGGTTTCAGTGTGTGGGGAAGTGGTTTCAGTGTGTGGGGAATTTGTTTCTTTGTGTGCGGAAGCGGTTTCAGTGTGTGGGGATGGGGATTCAGTGTGTGGGGAAGGGGTTTCATTGTGTGGGGAAGGTGTTTCATTGTGTGTGGAAGGGGATTCAGTGTGTGGGGAAGGGGTTTCAGTGTGTGGGGAAGGGGTTTCAGTGTGTGGGGAAGGGTTTAACTGTGTGCGGAAGGGGTTTCAGTGTGTGGGGAAGGTGTTTCAGTGTGTGTGGAAGGTGTTTCAGTGTGTGGGGATGTGTTTCAGTGTGTGGGGATGTGTTTCAGTGTGTGGGGATGGGTTTCAGTGTTTGTGGAATGGTTTTCAGTGTGTGGGGAAGGTGTTTCAGTGTGTGGGGATGTGTTTCCGTGTGTGGGGAAGGTGTTTCAGTTAGTGCGGAAGGGGTTTCAGTTTG
Organism: Heterodontus francisci; assembly: GCF_036365525.1. NCBI lineage: Eukaryota > Metazoa > Chordata > Chondrichthyes > Heterodontiformes > Heterodontidae > Heterodontus > Heterodontus francisci. The sequence continues at coordinate 132,875,302 of NC_090378.1, forward strand.
TGGGGAAGGGGTTGCAGTGTGTGGGGAAGGGGTTTCACTGTGTGGGGAAGGCATTTCAGTGTGTGCGGAAGGGGCTTCAGTGTGTGCGGAAGGGGTATCAGTGAGAGGGGAAGGGGTTTCAGTGTGTGGGGAAGGTGTTTCACTGTGTGCGGAAGGGGTTTCAGTGTGTGGTGAAGGGGTTTCTGTGTGTGGGGATGTGTTTCAGTGTGTGGGGAAGGGGTTTCAGTGTGTAGGGAAGAGTTTCAATGTGTGCGGAAGGGGTTTCAGTGAGTGGGGAAGGTGTTTCAGTGTGTGGGGAAGGTGTTTCAGTGTGTGGGGCAGGTGTTTCAGTGTGTTTGGAAGGGGTTTCAGTGTATGAGGATGTGTTTCAGTGTGTGGGGAAGGGGTTTCAGTGTGAGGGGATGTGTTTCAGTGTGTGGGGAAGGGGTTTCAGTGTGTGGGGAATGGTTTCACTGTGTGGGGAAGGGGTTTCAGTGTTTGGGCAAGTGGTTGCAGTGTGTGGGGAAGGTGTTTCACTGTGTGCGGACGGTGTTTCAGGGAGTGGGGAAGGTGTTTCAGAGTGTGGGGAAGTGGTTTCAGTGTGTTGGGAAGGTGTTTCAGTGTGTGCGGAAGGTGTTTAAGTGTGTGCGGAAGGTGTTTCAGTGTGTGGGGAAGTGGTTTCAGTGTGTGGGGAAGGTGTTTCTGTGTGTGCAGAAGCGGTTTCAGTGTCTGGGGATGGGGATTCAGTGTGTGGGGAAGGTGTTTCATTGTGTGGGGAAGGTGTTTCATTGTGTGTGGAAGGGGATTCATTGTCTGGGGAAGGGGTATCAGTCTGTGGGGAAGGGGTTTCAGTGTGTGGGAAAGGGTTTAACTGTGTGTGGAAGGGGTTTCAGTGTGTGGGGAAGGTGTTTCAGTGTGTGGGGAAGGGGTTTCATGATGTGGGGAAGGGGTTTCAGTGTGTGGGGATGGGTTTCAGTGTGTGGGGAAGGGGTTTCAGTGTGTGGGGAAGGGATTTCAGTGTGTGGGGAAGGGGTTTCAGTTTGTGGGGAAGTGGTTTCCGTGTGTGGGGAAGTGTTTCAGTGTGTAGGGAAGGGTTTCAGTGTGTGGGGACGGGATTTCAGTGTGTGCTGAAGGGGTTTCAGTGTGCGGGGAAGTTGTTTCAGTGTGTGGGGAAGGGGTTTCAGTGTGTGGGGAAGGGGTTTCAGTGTGTGGGAAAGGTGTTTCTTTGTGTGTGGAAGGGGATTCAGTGTGAGGGGAAGGGGTTTCAGTGTGTGGGGAAGGGTTTAATTGTGTGCGGAAGGGGTTTCAGTGTGTGGGGAAGGTGTTTCAGTGTGTGGGGATGGGTTTCAGTATGTGGGGATGGGTTTCAGTGTGTGTGGAATGGTTTTCAGTGTGTGGGGAAGGTGTTTCAGTGTGTGGGGATGTGTTTCAGTGTGTGGGGAAGGTGTTTCAGTTTGTGCGGAAGGGGTTTCAGTGTGTGGGGAAGGATTTGCAGTGTGTGGGGAAGGGGTTTCAGTGTGTGGGGAAGGCGTTTCAGTGTGTGCGGAAGGGGTTTCAGTGTGTGCGGAAGGGGTTTCAGTGAGAGGGGAGGTGGTTTCAGTGTGTGGGAAAGGTGTTTCTTTGTGTGTGGAAGGGGATTCAGTGTGAGGGGAAGGGGTTTCAGTGTGTGGGGAAGGGTTTAATTGTGTGCGGAAGGGGTTTCAGTGTGTGGGGAAGGTGTTTCAGTGTGTGGGGATGGGTTTCAGTATGTGGGGATGGGTTTCAGTGTGTGTGGAATGGTTTTCAGTGTGTGGGGAAGGTGTTTCAGTGTGTGGGGATGTGTTTCAGTGTGTGGGGAAGGTGTTTCAGTTTGTGCGGAAGGGGTTTCAGTGTGTGGGGAAGGATTTGCAGTGTGTGGGGAAGGGGTTTCAGTGTGTGGGGAAGGCGTTTCAGTGTGTGCGGAAGGGGTTTCAGTGTGTGCGGAAGGGGTTTCAGTGAGAGGGGAAATGGTTTCAGTGTGTAGGGAAGGGTTTCAATGTGTGCTGAAGGGGTTTCAGTGAGTGGGGAAGGGGTTTCAGTGTGTGGGGAAGGTGTTTCAGTGTGTGGGGAAGGTGTGTCAGTGTGTTTGGAAGGGGTTTCAGTGTGTGGGGAAGTGGTTTCAGTGTGTGGGGAATTTGTTTCTTTGTGTGCGGAAGCGGTTTCAGTGTGTGGGGATGGGGATTCAGTGTGTGGGGAAGGGGTTTCATTGTGTGGGGAAGGTGTTTCATTGTGTGTGGAAGGGGATTCAGTGTGTGGGGAAGGGGTTTCAGTGTGTGGGGAAGGGGTTTCAGTGTGTGGGGAAGGGTTTAACTGTGTGCGGAAGGGGTTTCAGTGTGTGGGGAAGGTGTTTCAGTGTGTGTGGAAGGTGTTTCAGTGTGTGGGGATGTGTTTCAGTGTGTGGGGATGTGTTTCAGTGTGTGGGGATGGGTTTCAGTGTTTGTGGAATGGTTTTCAGTGTGTGGGGAAGGTGTTTCAGTGTGTGGGGATGTGTTTCCGTGTGTGGGGAAGGTGTTTCAGTTAGTGCGGAAGGGGTTTCAGTTTGTGGGGAAGGGGTTGCAGTGTGTGGGGAAGGGGTTTCACTGTGTGGGGAAGGCATTTCAGTGTGTGCGGAAGGGGCTTCAGTGTGTGCGGAAGGGGTATCAGTGAGAGGGGAAGGGGTTTCAGTGTGTGGGGAAGGTGTTTCACTGTGTGCGGAAGGGGTTTCAGTGTGTGGTGAAGGGGTTTCTGTGTGTGGGGATGTGTTTCAGTGTGTGGGGAAGGGGTTTCAGTGTGTAGGGAAGAGTTTCAATGTGTGCGGAAGGGGTTTCAGTGAGTGGGGAAGGTGTTTCAGTGTGTGGGGAAGGTGTTTCAGTGTGTGGGGCAGGTGTTTCAGTGTGTTTGGAAGGGGTTTCAGTGTATGAGGATGTGTTTCAGTGTGTGGGGAAGGGGTTTCAGTGTGAGGGGATGTGTTTCAGTGTGTGGGGAAGGGGTTTCAGTGTGTGGGGAATGGTTTCACTGTGTGGGGAAGGGGTTTCAGTGTTTGGGCAAGTGGTTGCAGTGTGTGGGGAAGGTGTTTCACTGTGTGCGGACGGTGTTTCAGGGAGTGGGGAAGGTGTTTCAGAGTGTGGGGAAGTGGTTTCAGTGTGTTGGGAAGGTGTTTCAGTGTGTGCGGAAGGTGTTTAAGTGTGTGCGGAAGGTGTTTCAGTGTGTGGGGAAGTGGTTTCAGTGTGTGGGGAAGGTGTTTCTGTGTGTGCAGAAGCGGTTTCAGTGTCTGGGGATGGGGATTCAGTGTGTGGGGAAGGTGTTTCATTGTGTGGGGAAGGTGTTTCATTGTGTGTGGAAGGGGATTCATTGTCTGGGGAAGGGGTATCAGTCTGTGGGGAAGGGGTTTCAGTGTGTGGGAAAGGGTTTAACTGTGTGTGGAAGGGGTTTCAGTGTGTGGGGAAGGTGTTTCAGTGTGTGGGGAAGGGGTTTCATGATGTGGGGAAGGGGTTTCAGTGTGTGGGGATGGGTTTCAGTGTGTGGGGAAGGGGTTTCAGTGTGTGGGGAAGGGATTTCAGTGTGTGGGGAAGGGGTTTCAGTTTGTGGGGAAGTGGTTTCCGTGTGTGGGGAAGTGTTTCAGTGTGTAGGGAAGGGTTTCAGTGTGTGGGGACGGGATTTCAGTGTGTGCTGAAGGGGTTTCAGTGTGCGGGGAAGTTGTTTCAGTGTGTGGGGAAGGGGTTTCAGTGTGTGGGGAAGGGGTTTCAGTGTGTGGGGAAGGTGTTTGAGTGTGTGGGAAAGATATTTCAGTGTGTGGGGAAGGTGTTTCAGATTGTCGGGAAGGGGTTTCAGTGTGTGGGGAAGGGCTTTCAGTGTGTGGGGTAGGTGTTTCAGTGTGTGGGGATGTGTTTCAGTGTGTGGGGTAGGTGTTTCAGTGTGTGGGGAAGGTGTTTCAGTGTGAGGGGGTGGTGTTTCAGTGTGTGCGTGTGGTGATTCTGTGTGTGGGGAACGGGTTTCAGTGTGTTGGGAAGGTGTTTCCCTGTGTGGGGAAGGGGTTTCAGAGTGTGGGGAAGGGTTTCAGTGTGTGGGGAAGGGACTTCAGTGTGTGGCGAAGATGTTTCTGTGTGTGGGGAAGGTGTTTCAGTGTGTGGGGCAGGGGTTTCAGTGTCTGGGGAAGGTGTTTCAGTGTGTTGGGATGTGTTTCATTTTGTGGGGAAGGGTTTCAGTGTGTGGGGAAGGTGTTTCAGTTTGTGGGGATGGGTTTCAGTGTGTGGGGATGGGTTTCATTGTGTGTGGAAGGGGTTTCAGTGTGTGGTGAAGGTGTTTCATTGTCTGGGGAAGGTGTTTCAGTGTGTTGCGATGTGTTTCAGTTTGTGGCGAAGGGTTTCAGTGTGTGGGGAAGGTGTTTCAGTGTGTGGGGATGGGCTTCAGTGTGTGGGGATGGGTTTCAGTGTGTGGGGATGGGTTTCATTGTGTGTGGAAGGGGTTCCAGTGTGTGCGGAAGGGGTTTCAGTTTTTGCGGATGTGTTTGATTGTGTGCGGAACGTGTTTCACTGTGTGTGGAAGGGGATTCAGTGTGTGGGGAAGGGGTTTCAGTGTGTGGGGAAGGGATTAACTGTGTGCGGAAGGGGTTTCAGTGTCTGGGGAAGTTGTATCAGTGTGTGGGGAAGAGGTTTCAGTATGTGGGGAAGGGTTTTCAGTGTGTCGGGAAGGGATTCCGTGTGTGGGGAAGGGTGTCAGCGTGTGGGGAAGGGGTTTCAGTGTGTGGGGAAGGGGTTTCAGTTTGTGGGGAAGGGGTTTCAGTGTGTGGGGATTTGTTTCAGTTTGTTGGGAAGGGTTTCAGTGTGTGCGGAAGGGGTTTCAGTGTTTGGCGAAGGTATTTCAGTGCGTGGGGAAGGTGTTTCAGAGTGAGGGGAATGGGGTTTCAGTGTGTGGGGAAGTTGTTTCAGTGTGTGGGGATGTGTTTCAGTGTGTGGGGATGTGTTTCAGTCTGTGGGGAAGGGTTTCAGTGTGTGCGGAAGGGGTTTCAGTGTGTGGGGAAGTTGTTTCAGTGTGTGTTTAAGGGGTGTCAGTGTGTGGGGGTGGGGTTTCAGTGAATGGGGATTGGTTTCAGTGTGTGCGGAAGGGGTTTCAGAGTGTGGGGAAGTGGTTTCATTGTGTGGGGATGGAGTTTCTGTGTGTGGGGAATGGTTTCAGTGTGTGGAGAAGGTGTTTCAGTGTGTGGGGAAGGGGTTTCAGTGTGTGGGGAAGGTGCATCAGTGTGTGGGGATGTGTTTCAATCTGTGGGGATGTGTTTCAGTGTGTGCGGAAGGGTTTCAGTGTGTGGGGAAGGTGTTTCAGTGTGTGGGGATGGTTTTCAGTGTGTTGGGATGGGTTTCAGTGTGTGGGGATGGGTTTCACTGTGTGCGGAAGGGGTTTCAGTGTCTGGGGAAGGTGTTTCAGTGTGTGGGGATGTGTTTCAGTGTGTGGGGAAGGGGTTTAAGTGTGTGGGTTTGGGTTTCAGTGTGTGCGGAAGGGGTTTCAGTGTGTGGGGAAGGTGTTTCAGTTTGTCGGATGTATTTCAGTGTGTGGGGATTGGGTTTCAGTGTGTGGGGATATTTTTCACTGTGTGCGGAAGGGGTTTCAGTGTGTGGGGAAGATGTTTCAGTGCGTGGGGAAGGGATTTCAGTGGGTGGGGAAGGGGTTTCAGAGTGTGGGGAAGGTGTATCAGTGTCGGGGGAAGGGGTTTCAGTGTGTGGGGAAGGGGATTCATTGTGTGGGGAAGGCGTTTCAGTGTGTGGGGATGTGTTTCAGTGTGTGGGGAATGGGTTTCAGTGTGTGGGGAAGGGGTTTCAGTGTGTGGGGAAGTGTTTCAGTATGTGGGGAAGGGTTTCACTGTGTGCGGAATGGGTTTCACTGTGTGGGGAAGGGGTTTCAGTGTGTGGGGAATGTGTTTCAGTGTGTGCGGATGGGGTTTCAATGTGCGGGGAAGGGGTATCAGTGTGTGGGGAAGGGGTGTCAGTGTGTGGGGAAGGTGTTTCAGTGTGTGCGGAATGGGTTTCAGTGAGTGGGGTAGGGGTTTCAGCGTCTGCGGAAGGTGTTTCAGTGTCTGAGGAAGGTGTTTCAGTGTGTGGGAAAAGGGTTTCAGTGTGTGGGGATGTGTTTCAGTGTGTGTGGAATGGGTTTCTGTGTGTGGGAAAGGGTTTCACAGTATGCGGAAGGGATTTCAGTGTGTGGGGAATGTGTTTCAGTGAGTGCCGAAGTGGTTTCAGTGTGTGGGGATGTGTTTCAGTGTGTGGGGAAGGCGTTTCAGTGTGTGGGGAAGGGGTTTCAGTATGTGGGGAAGGGGTTCACTGTGAGCGGAAGGGGTTTCAGTGTGTGTGGTAGGGGTTTCAGTGTGTGGGGAAGGTGTTTCAGTGTGTGTGGAAGGGGTTTCAGTGTGTGGGGGTGGGGTTTCAGTGTGTGGGGAAGGGGTATCAGTGTGTTTGGGAAGGGGTTTCAGTGTGTGGGGAAGGTGTTTCCGTGTGTGCAGAAGGGTTTCAGTGTGTGGGGAAGGGATTTCAATGTTTGGTGAGGTGTTTCAGTGTGTGCGGAAGGGTTTCAGTGTGTGGGGAAGGGGTTTCAGTTTGTGGGGAAGGTGTTTCAGTGTGTGGGGAAGTGTTTCAGTGTGTGGGGAAGGGTTTCAGTGTGTGGGGGCAGGGTTTCAGTGTGTGCGGAAGGGGTTTCAGTGTGTGGGGAAACACATCCCTGGTGTTGAATTGGCTGAACAGTCTCAGGAACAATAGTCCTTGTGCTGATGAGGATGAGGAGACTCAGGAAAAATAACCCTGATGTTGATTCTGGATGAACAATCTCAGGAACATTAGCCCTGGTGTTGATGTGGATGAACAGTGTGAGGAACAATAAACTGATGTTAATGTGGACGAACAATTTCAGGAGCAATAGCCCTACTATAGATGTTAATGAACAGTGTCAGGAACAATAGTCCTGGTGTTGATGTGTATGAACTTTCTCAGGAACATTAGCCCTGCTGTTGATGTGGATGAACAGTCTCAGGAACAATTGCTCTGGTGTTGATATGGATTAACAGTCTCAGGAACAATTGCCCTGGTTTTCATATGGATGAACAGTCTCGAGGACAATAGCCCTGGTGTTGATGTGGATGAACAGTCTCAGGAACAATAGACCTCGTGTTTATGTTAACGGAAATTCTCAGGAAAAACAGCCCTGGTTTTGATGTGGATGAACAGTCTCAGGAACAATAACCGACGGGTTGATGGGCATTCACAGTCTCAGGAACAATAGCCCTGTTGTTGATGGGAATGAACAGTCTCAGGAACAATAGCCCTGGTTTTGATGTGCATGAACAGTCACAGGGACAATAGCCCTGGTGTTGCTGTGGATGAACAGTCCAGGAACAATAGACCTGCTTTTTCTGTGGATGAATAGTCTCAGGAACAATAGCCCTGGTTTTGATGTGGATAAAAATTCTCAGGAACAATAGCCCTGAAGTTGATTTGGATGAACAGTCTCAGGAACAATAGCCCTGGTGTTGATGTGGATCAACATTCTCAGGAACAATAGCTCTGGTGTTGATGTGGATGAACATTCTCAGGAACAATAGCCCTGGTGTTGATGTGGATGAACATTCTCAGGAACAATAGCCCTGGTGTTGATGTGGATGAACATTCTCAGGAACAATAGCCAAGGTGTTGATGTGGATGAACACTCTCAGGAACAATAGCCCTGGTGTTGATGTGGATGAACATTGTCAGGAACAATAGCCCTGGTTTTCATGTGGATGAAATGTCTCAGGAACAATAGCTCTGGTGTTGATGTGGATCAAATGTCTCAGGAACAATAGCCCTGGTGTTGATGTGGATGAACAGTCTCAGGAACAATAGCCCTGGTGTTGATAAGGACGAACAGTCTAAGGAACAATAGTTCTGGTGTTTATGTGGCTAAACAGTCTTCGGAACAATAGCCCTGGTGTTGATGTGGATGAACAGTCTCAGGAACAATAGCCCTGGTGTTGATAAGGACGAACAGTCTCAGGAACAATAATTCTGGTGTTTATGTGGCTAAACTGTCTTAGGAACAGTAGCCCTGGTGTTGATGTGGATGAACAGTCTCATGAACAATATCCCTGGTGTTGATGTGTATGGAAATTCTCAGGAACAACAGCCCTGGTGTTGATGTGGATGAACAGTCTCAGGAACAATCACTCTCCTGTTGATGTGGATTCACAGTCTCAGGAACAATAGCCCAGATCTTGATGGGAATGAACAGTCTCAGGAACAATAGCCCTGCATTTGATGAGCATGAACAGTCACAGGGACAATAGCCCTGCTGTTGCTGTGGATGAACAGTCTCAGGAACAATAGACCTGGTGTTCATGTGGATGAATTCTCTCATGAACAATAGCCCTGGTTTTGATGTGGATGAACATTCTCAGGAACTATAGCACTGGTGTTGATGAGGATGAACTGTCTCATGAATAATAGCCCTGGTGTTGATGTGGGTGTACATTCTCAGGAAAAATTGCACTATTGTTGATGTGGTTGAACATTCTCAGGAACAATAGCTCTGGTGTTGATGTGGATGAACAGTCTCAAGAACAAAAGCACCGGTTTTGAAGTGCATGAACATTCTCAGGAACAATAGCCCTGGTGTTGATGTGGATGAACAGTCTCAGGAATAATATCTCTTGTGTTGATGAGAATGAACAGTCTCAGGAACAATAGCCCTGGTGTTGATGTGGATGTACAGTCTCAGGAACAATAGTCCCTGTGTTGATTTGGATGAACATTCTCAGGAAAAATAGCCCTGGTGTTGATGTGGATGAACATTTTCAGGGACAATAGCCGTCGTTTTGATATGGATGAGCTATCTCAGGAACAATGGTTCGGGTGTTGATGTGGATGAACAGTCTCAGGAACAACAGTCCTGGTGTTGATGTGGATGAACATTTTCAGGAACTATAGCTCTGGTGTTGATGTGGATGAACAGTCTCAGGAACAATAGCCCTGCTGTTGAGGTGGATGAACATTCTCAGGAACAATAGCCCTTGTGTTCATGTGGATGAACATTCTCAGGAACAATAGCCCTGATGTTGATGTCGATGAACAGTCTCAGGAACAATAGCCCTTGTGTTGATGTGGATGGAAATTCTCAGGAACAACAGCCCTGGTGTTGATGTGGATGAACAGTCTCAGGAACAATAACCCTCCTGTTGATGTGGATTCACAGTCTCAGGAACAATAGCCCAGGTCTTGATGGGAATGAACAGTCTCAGGAACAATAGTCCTGGTGTTTATGTGGATGAACAATCTCAGGAACAATAGCCCTGGTGTTGCAGTTGATGAACATTCTCAGGAACAATAGCTCTGGTGTTGATGTGGATGAACAGTCTCAGGAACAATAGCACTGGTGTTGATGTGCATGAACATTCTCAGGAACAATAGCCCTGGTGTTGATGTGGATAAACAGTCTCAGGAATAATAGCTCTTGTGTTGATGAGAATGAACAGTATCAGTAACAATAGCCCTGGTGTTGATGTGGATGTACAGTCTCAGGAACAATAATCCCTGTGTTGATGTGGATGAACATTCTCAGGAAAAATAGCCCTGCTTTTGATGTGGATGAACATTTTCAGGAACAATTGCCCTCGTTTTGATATGGATGAACTATCTCAGGAACAATGCTTCGGGTGTTGCTGTGGATGAACAGTCTCAGGAACAACAGTCCTGGTGTTGATGTGGATGAACATTCTCAGGAACAATAGCCCTGGTGTTGATGTGGATGAACAGTCTCAGGAACAATAGCCCTGCTGTTGATGTGGATGAACATTCTCAGGAACAATAGCCCTTGTGTTCATGTGGATGAACATTCTCAGGAACAATAGCCCTGGTGTTGATGTGGATGAACAGTCTCAGGAACAATAGCCCTGGTGTTGATGTGGATGAACATTCTCAGGAACAATAGCCCTGGTGTTGATGTGGATGAACAGTCTCATGAACAATAGCCCTGGTGCTGATGCGGATGAACATTCTCAGGAACAATAGCTCTGGTGTTGATATGGACGAACAGTCTCTTTATCATTAGCCCTGGTTTTGAGGTGGATGAGCAGTCTCAGGAACAATCGCACAGGTACTGATGTGGATGAACAGTTTCATGAACAATATCAATGGTGTTGATGGGAATGATCAGACTCAGGAACAATAGCCCTGGTGTAGATATGGATAAACAGTCTCAGGAACATTATCTTTGGTGTTGATGTGGATAAACATTCTCAGGAACAATAGCCCTGGTGTTGATGTGGATGAACATTTTTAGGAACAATTGCCATGGTGTAGATATGTATGAACAGTCTCAGGAACATTAGCTTTGGTGCTGATGAGGATAAACATTCTCAGGAAGAACAGCCCTGGTGCTGATGTGGATGAACAGTCTCAGGAACAATAGCCCTGGTGCTGATGTGGATGGACATTTTCAGGAACAATAGCCCTGGTGTTGATATGGATGAACAGTCTCACGAACAATGGTTCTGTTGTTGATGTGGATTAACAGTCTTAGGAACAACAGTCATGGTGTTGATGGAGGTGAACATTCTCACGATCAATAGCCCTGGAGTTGATGTGGATGAACATTTTCAGGAACTAGAGCCCTCGTTTTGATATGGATGAACTATCTCAGGAACAATGGTTCGGGTGTTGATGTGGATGAACAGTCTCAGGAACAACAGTCCTGGTGTTGATGTGGATGAATATTCTCAGGAACTATAGCCCTGGTGTTGATTTGGGTGAACAGTCTCAGGAACATGAGTCCTGCTGTTGATGTGGATGAACATTCTCAGGAACAATAGCCCTTGTGTTCATGTGGATTAACATTCTCAGGAACAATAGCCCTGGTGTTGATTTGGATGAACATTCTCAGGAACAATAGCCCTGGTGTTGATGTGGATGAACAGTCTCATGAACAATAGCCCTGGTGCTGATGCGGATGAACATTCTCAGGAACAATAGCTCTGGTGTTGATATGGACGAACAGTCTCTTTATCATTAGCCCTGGTTTTGAGGTGGATGAGCAGTCTCAGGAACAATCGCACAGGTACTGATGTGGATGAACAGTTTCATGAACAATATCAATGGTGTTGATGGGAATGATCAGACTCAGGAACAATAGCCCTGGTGTAGATATGGATGAACATTCTCAGGAACAATAGCCAAAGTGTTGATGTGGATGAACATTCTCAGGAACAGTAGTCCTGGTGTTGATGTGGATGAACATTCTCAGGAAAAATAGCCCTGGTTTTGATGTGGATGAACAGTCTCAGGAACAATAGCTCTGGTGTTGATGTGGATGAACAGTCTCAGGAACAATAGCCCTGGTGTTGATGTGGATGTAAATTCTCAGGAACAACAGCCCTGGTGTTGATGTGGATGAACAGTCTCAGGAACAATAACCCTCCTGTTGATGTGGATTCACAGTCTCAGGAACAATAGCACAGGTCCTGATGGGAATGAACAGTCTCAGGAACAATAGCCCTGGTTATGATGTGCATGAACAGTCACAGGGACAATAGCCCTGCTGTTGCTGTGGATGAACAGTCTCAGGAACAATAGACCTGGTGTTTATGTGGATGAATACGCTCATGAACAATAGCCCTGGTTTTGATGTGGATGAACATTCTCAGGAACAATCGCCCTGGTGTTGATGTGGATGAACAGTCTCATGAACAATAGCCCTGGTGTTGATTGGACTGAACAGTCTCAGGAACAATAGCCCTGCTGTTGATGTGGATGAACATTCTCAGGAACAACAGCCCATGTGTTGAAGTGGATGAACATTCTCAGGAACAATAGCCCTGGTGTTGATGTGGATGAACATTCTCAGGAACAATAGCCCTGGTGTTGATGTGGATGAACATTCTCAGGAACAATAGCCCTTGTGTTGATGTGAATGAACATTGTCAGGAAAAATAGCCCTGGTGTTGATGTGGATGAACATTCTCAGGAACAATAGCCCTGGTGCTGATGTGGATGAAGAGTCTCATGAAAAATAACACTGATGTTGATCTGGATGAACAATCTCAGGAACATTAGCCCTGGTGTTGATGTGGATGAACAGTCTCAGCGACAATAGCCCTGGTGTTTATGTGGATGAACAGTCTCAGGAACAATAGCCCTGGTGTTGCTGTGAATGAACAGTCTCAGGAACAATAGCCCTGGTGTTGATGTGGATGAACAGTCTCAGGAATAATAGAATTGGTTTTGATGGGAATGAACAGTCTCAGGAAAAAAAGCCCTTGTGTTGATTTGGATGAACATTCTCAGGAAGAATAGACCTGCTGTTGATGTGGATGAACATTTCCAGGATCAATAGACCTGGTGTTGATGTGGATGAACAGTCTCAGGAACAATAACCGTGGTGTTGATTTGGGTGAACATTCTCAGGAGCAATAGCCCTGGTGTTGATGTGCATGAACAGTCTCGGGAACAATAACACTGGTGTTCATGTGGAGGAACAGTCTCAGGAACAATATCCCTAGTGTTGATGGGTTTGAACAGTCTAAGGAACAATATCCCTGGTGTTGATGTGGATGAACAGTCTCAGTAACTATAGTCCTGGTGTTGATGTGGACGAGCATTCTCAAGAGCAATAGTCCTGGTGTTGATGTCGTGACAGAGTCACAGGAACATAAGCATTGGTGTTGATCTGGATAAACATTCTCAGGAACAATAGCCCTGGTGTTGATGTGGATGAACATTTTCAGGAACAATAGCCCTCTTGTGGATGTGGATGAACAGTCTCAGCATCAATGGTCCTGGTGTTGATGTGGATGAAATTTCTTAGGAACAAAAGCCCTGGTGTTGATGTGGATGATCAGTTTCAGGAACAATAGTCCTGGTGTTGACGTGGATGAACATTCTCAGGTACAATAGCCCTCTTGTGGATGTGGATGAACAGTCTCAGCATCAATGGTCCTGGTGTTGATGTGGATGAAATTTCTTAAGAACAATAGCCCTGGTGTTGATATGGATTAACAGTCTCAGGAACAATAGTCCTGGCGTTGATGTCGATGAACATTCTCAGGTACAATAGCCCTGGTGTTAATGTGGATAAACATTTTCAGGAACGATTGCCTTGGTGTTGATATGGATGAACAGTCTCCGGAACAATTGTTCTGGTGTTGATGTGGATGAACAATTTCAGGAGCAATAGCCCTGGTGCTGATGTTGATGAACAGTCTCAGGATAAATAGCCCTGATATTGATGTAGATGAACAGTCTCAGGAAGAATAGCCCTGGTGTTGATGTGGATGAACAGTCTCAGGAACAATAGCCCTGATGTTGATGTGCGTGAAGAGTCTCAGGAACAATAGCCCTCATTTTGAAGTGAATGAACAGTCTCAGGATCAATAGCCCTGGTGTTGATGTGGGTGAAAAGTCTGAGGAAAAATAGCCCTGGTGTTGATGTGGATGAGCAGTTTCAGGAACAATAGCCCTGATGTTCATGTGGATGAACAGTCTCAGGAACAATAGACCTGCTGTTGAAGTGGATGAACAGTCTCAGAATCACTAGCACTGGTGTTGATGCGGGTGAAAATTCTTAGGAAAAATAGTCCTGGTGTTGATGTGGATGAACAGTCTCAGGAACAATAGCCCTGGTGTTGATGTGGATGAACTGTCTCAGGGAAAATAGCCCTGATGTTGATGTCGATGAACAGTTTCAGGAACAATAGTCCTTGTGTTGACGTGGATGAACAATCTCAGGAACAACAGCCCTGGTGTTGATGTGGATGAACATTCTCAGGTACAATAGCCCTGATGTTAATGTGGATAAACATTTTCCGGAACGATAGCCTTGGTGTTGATATGGATGAACAGTCTCCGGATCACTAGCCCTGGTGTTGATGTGGGTGAAAAGTCTCAGGAAAAATAACCATGGTGTTGATGTGGATGAACAGTCTCAGGAACAAAAGCCCTGGTGTTGATGTGGGTGAACAGTATCAGGAAATATAGTCCTGGTGTTGATGTGGACGAACATTCACAGGAGCAATAGCCCTGGTATTGATGTCGCGACACAGTCTCAAGTACAAAAGATTTGATGTTAATCAGTATAAACATTCTCATGAACAATAGCCCTGGTGTTGATGTGGATGAACAATTTCAGGAACAATAGCCCTCTTGTGGATGTGGATGAACAGTTTCAGCATCAATGGTCCTGGTGTTGATTTGGATGAAATTGCTCAGGAACAATAGCCCTGGTTTTGAAATGGATTAACAGTCTCAGGAACAATCGCCCTGCTGTTGATGTGGATGAACATTCTCAGGAACAATAGCCCTGGTGTTGATGTGGATGAACATTCTCAGGAACAATATTCCTTGTGTTGATGTGAATGAACATTGTCAGGAAAAATAGCCCTGATGTTGATGTGGATGAACATTCTCAGGAGCAATAGTCCTGATGCTGATGTGGAAGAACAGTGTCAGGAACAATCGCCAAGGTGTTGGTGAGAATGAACAGTCGCAGCAACAATAGCCCTGGTGCTGATGTGGATGAACAGACTCAGGAACAATAGTCTTGGTGTTGATGTGAATGAACAGTCTCAGGAACAAGAGTCCTGGTGTTGATATAGATGAACCGTGTGAGGAACAACAGCCCTGGTGTTGATCTGGCTGAACAGTCTCAGGAACAATCGCCCTGGTGCTGATGTGGATGAACTGTCTCAGTAACAATATCCCTGGTGTAGATGTGAATGAACAGTCTCAGGAACAACAGTCCTGGTGCTGATTTGGATGAAGAGTCTCAGGAAAAATAACACTGATGTTGATCTGGATGAACAATCTCAGGAACATAAGCCCTGGTGTTGATGTGGATGAACAGTCTCAGGGACAATAGCCCTGGTGTTTATGTGGTTGAACAGTCTCAGGAACAATAGCCCTGGTGTTGCAGTGAATGAACAGTCTCAGGAACAATAGCCCTGGTGTTGATGTGGATGAAAAGTCTCAGGAATAATAGAATTGGTTTTGATGGGCAAGAACATTCTCAGGAAAAAAAGCCCTGCTGTTGATGTAAATGAACATTCTCAGGAAGAATAGACCTGCTGTTCATGTGGATGAACATTTCCAGGATCAATAGACCTGGTGTTGATGTGGATGAACAGTCTCAGGAACAATAGCCCTGCTGTTGAAGTGGATGAACATTCTCAGGAGCAATAGCCCTGGTGTTGATGTGCATGAACAGTCTCGGGAATAATAACCCTGGTGTTGATGTGGATGAACAGTCTCAGGAAATATAGCCCTGGTGTTGATGTGGGTGAACAGTCTCAGGAACAATAGGCGTGGTGTTGATTTGGGTGAAGAGTCTCAGGAACAATGGCTCTGGTGTTGATATGGATGAACAGTCTCTTGAACAATAGCCCTGGTGTTGATGTGGATGAACAGTCTCAGGAACTATAGTCCTGGTGTTGATGTGGATGAACATTCTCAGGAGCAATAGTCCTGGTGTTGATGTCGCGACAGAGTCTCAGGAACAAACGCTTTGGTGTTGATCTGGATAAACATTCTCAGGAACAATAGCCCTGGTGTTGATGTGGATGAACATTTTCAGGAACAATAGCCCTCTTGTGGATGTGGATGAACAGTCTCAACATCAATGGTCCTGGTGTTGATGTGGATGAAATTTCTTAGGAACAATAGCCCTGGTGTTGATGTGGATTAACAGTCTCAGGAACAAGAGCTCTTGTGTTGATATGGATTTACAGTCTCAGGAACAAGATCCCTGGTGTTGATGTGGATGAGCAGTCTCAGGAACAATAGTCCTGGCGTTGATGTGGATGAACAGTCTCAGGAACAATAGCCCTGGTGTTGATGTGGATGAACTGTCTCAGGGAAAATAGCCCTGGTGTTGATGTCGATGAACAGTTTCAGGAACAATAGTCCTGTTGTTGACGTGGATGAACAATCTCAGGAACAACAGCCCTGGTGCTGATGTGGATGAACATTCTCAGGTACAATAGCCTTGGTGTTAATGTGGATAAACATTTTCAGGAACGATAGCCTTGGTGTTGATTTGGATGAAAAGTGTCCGGAACAATTGTTCTGGTGTTGATGTGGTTGAGCCGTGTCAGGAACAATAGACCTGGTGATGATGTGGATGAACAGTCTCAGGAACAATAGCCCTGGTGTTGATGTGGATGAACATTTATGGTAACAATAGACCTGGTGTTGATACGGATGAACAGGCTCAGACAAAATAGCTCTGGTGTTGTTGTGGATGAACAATTTCAGGAACAATAGCCCTGCTGCTGATGTTGATGAACAGTCTCAGGAACAATAGCCCTGGTGTTGATGTGGATGAACTGTCTCAGGGAAAATAGCCCTGGTGTTGATGTGGACGAACATTCTCAGGAGCAATAGTCCTGGTGTTGATGTCGCGACAGAGTCTCAGGAACAAACGCTTTGGTGTTGATCTGGATAAACATTCTCAGGAACAATAGCCCTGGTGTTGATGTGGATGAACATTTTCAGGAACAATAGCCCTCTTGTGGATGTGGATGAACAGTCTCAACATCAATGGTCCTGGTGTTGATGTGGATGAAATTTCTTAGGAACAATAGCCCTGGTGTTGATGTGGATTAACAGTCTCAGGAACAAGAGCTCTTGTGTTGATATGGATTTACAGTCTCAGGAACAAGATCCCTGGTGTTGATCTGGCTGAACAGTCTCAGGAACAATCGCCCTGGTGCTGATGTGGATGAACTGTCTCAGTAACAATATCCCTGGTGTAGATGTGAATGAACAGTCTCAGGAACAACAGTCCTGGTGCTGATTTGGATGAAGAGTCTCAGGAAAAATAACCCTGATGTTGATCTGGATGAACAATCTGAGGAACATAAGCCCTGGTGTTGATGTGGATGAACAGTCTCAGGGACAATAGCACTGGTGTTTATGTGGTTGAACAGTCTCAGGAACAATAGCCCTGGTGTTGCAGTGAATGAACAGTCTCAGGAACAATAGCCCTGGTGTTGATGTGGATGAAAAGTCTCAGGAATAATAGAATTGGTTTTGATGGGCAAGAACATTCTCAGGAAAAAAAGCCCTGCTGTTGATGTAAATGAACATTCTCAGGAAGAATAGACCTGCTGTTCATGTGGATGAACATTTCCAGGATCAATAGACCTGGTGTTGATGTGGATGAACAGTCTCAGGAACAATAGCCCTGCTGTTGAAGTGGATGAACATTCTCAGGAGCAATAGCCCTGGTGTTGATGTGCATGAACAGTCTCGGGAATAATAAGCCTGGTGTTGATGTGGATGAACAGTCTCAGGAAATATAGCCCTGGTGTTGATGTGGGTGAACAGTCTCAGGAACAATAGGCGTGGTGTTGATTTGGGTGAAGAGTCTCAGGAACAATGGCTCTGGTGTTGATATGGATGAACAGTCTCTTGAACAATAGCCCTGGTGTTGATGTGGATGAACAGTCTCAGGAACTATAGTCCTGGTGTTGATGTGGACGAACATTCTCAGGAGCAATAGTCCTGGTGTTGATGTCGCGACAGAGTCTCAGGAACAAACGCTTTGGTGTTGATCTGGATAAACATTCTCAGGAACAATAGCCCTGGTGTTGATGTGGATGAACATTTTCAGGAACAATAGCCCTCTTGTGGATGTGGATGAACAGTCTCAACATCAATGGTCCTGGTGTTGATGTGGATGAAATTACTTAGGAACAATAGCCCTGGTGTTGATGTGGATTAACAGTCTCAGGAACAAGAGCTCTTGTGTTGATATGGATTTACAGTCTCAGGAACAAGATCCCTGTTGTTGATGTGGATGAGCAGTCTCAGGAACAATAGTCCTGGCGTTGATGTGGATGAACAGTCTCAGGAACAATAGCCCTGGTGTTGATGTGGATGAACTGTCTCAGGGAAAATAGCCCTGGTGTTGATGTCGATGAACAGTTTCAGGAACAATAGTCCTGTTGTTGACGTGGATGAACAATCTCAGGAACAACAGCCCTGGTGTTGATGTGGATGAACATTCTCAGGTACAATAGCCTTGGTGTTAATGTGGATAAACATTTTCAGCAACGATAGCCTTGGTGCTGATTTGGATGAACAGTGTCCGGAACAATTGTTCTGGTGTTGATGTGGTTGAGCCGTGTCAGGAACAATAGACCTGGTGATGATGTGGATGAACAGTCTCAGGAACAAAAGCCCTGGTGTTGATGTGGATGAACATTTATGGTAACAATAGACCTGGTGTTGATATGGATGAACAGGCTCAGACAAAATGGCTCTGGTGTTGTTGTGGATGAACAATTTCAGGAACAATAGCCCTGCTGCTGATGTAGATGAACAGTCTCAGGAACAATAGCCCTGATATTGATGTCGATGAACAGTCTCAGGAAGAATAGCCCTGGTGTTGATGTGGATGAACAGTCTCAGGAACAATAGCCCTGATGTTGATGTGGGTGAAGAGTCTCAGGAACAATAGCCCTGGTTTTGAAGTGAATGAACAGTCTCAGGATCAATAGCCCTGGTGTTGATGTGGGTGAACAGTCTCAGCAAAAATAGCCCTGGTGTTGTTGTGGATGAACAGTCTCAGGAACAATAGCCATGATGCTGTTGTGGATGAACAGTCTCAGGATCACTAGCCCTGGTGTTGATGTGGGTGAAAAGTCTCAGGAAAAATAGCCCTGGTGTTGATGTGGATGAGCAGTCTCAGGAACAATAGCCCTGATGTTCATGTCGATGAACAGTCTCATGAACAATAGCCCTGCTGTTGAAGTGAATGAACAGTCTCAGGATCACTAGCCCTGGTGTTGATGTGGGTGAAAAGTATCAGGAACAATAGTCCTGGAGTTGATGTGAATGAACAGTCTCAGGAACAATAGCCCTGGTGTTAATGTGGATGAACTGTCTCAGGGAAAATAGCCCTGATGTTGATGTCGATGAACAGTTTCAGGAACAATAGTCCTTGTGGTGACGTGGATGGACAATCTCAGGAACAACAGCCCTGGTGTTGATGTGGATGAACATTCTCAGGTACAATAGCCCTGATGTTCATGTGGATAAACATTTTCCGGAACGATAGCCTTGGTGTTGATATGGATGAACAGTCTCCGGATCACTAGCCCTGGTGTTGATGTGGGTGAAAGGTCTCAGGAAAAATAACCCTGGTGTTGATGTGGATGAACAGTATCAGGAACAATAGCCGTGGTGTTGATTTTGGTGAACAGTCTCAGGAACAATGGCTCTGGTGTTGATATGGATGAACAGTGTCAAGAACAATAGCCCTGGTGTTGATGTGGAGGAACAGTCTCAGGAACTATAGTACTGGTGTTGATGTGGATGAACATTCTCAGGTACAATAGCCCTGATGTTGATGTAGATGAACCGTGTGAGGAACAATAGCCCTGGTGTTGATGTGGATGAACAGTCTCAGGAACAATAGCACTGGTGTTGATGTGGATGAACTGTCTCAGGGAAAATAGCCCTGGTGTTGATGTCGATGAACAGTTTCAGGAACAATAGTCCTGGTGTTGACGTGGATGAACAATCTCAGGAACAACAGCCCTGGTGTTGATGTGGATGAACATTCTCAGGTACAATAGCCTTGGTGTTAATGTGGATAAACATTTTCAGCAACGATAGCCTTGGTGCTGATTTGGATGAACAGTCTCCGGAACAATTGTTCTGGTGTTGATGTGGTTGAGCCGTGTCAGGAACAATAGACCTGGTGATGATGTGGATGAACAGTCTCAGGAACAATAGCCCTGGTGTTGATGTGGATGAACATTTATGGTAACAATAGACCTGGTGTTGATATGGATGAACAGGCTCAGACAAAATGGCTCTGGTGTTGATGTGGATGAACAATTTCAGGAACAATAGCCCTGCTGCTGATGTTGATGAACAGTCTCAGGAACAATAGCCCTGATATTGATGTCGATGAACAGTCTCAGGAAGAATAGCCCTGGTGTTGATGTGGATGAACAGTCTCAGGAACAATAGCCCTGATGTTGATGTGGGTGAAGAGTCTCAGGAACAATAGCCCTGGTTTTGAAGTGAATGAACAGTCTCAGGATCAATAGCCCTGGTGTTGATGTGTGTGAACAGTCTCAGCAAAAATAGCCCTGGTGTTGTTGTGGATGAACAGCCTCAGGAACAATAGCCATGATGCTGTTGTGGATGAACAGTCTCAGGATCACTAGCCCTGGTGTTGATGTGGGTGAAAAGTCTCAGGAAAAATAGCCCTGGTGTTGATGTGGATGAGCAGTCTCAGGAACAATAGCCCTGATGTTCATGTCGATGAACAGTCTCATGAACAATAGCCCTGCTGTTGAAGTGAATGAACAGTCTCAGGATCACTAGCCCTGGTGTTGATGTGGGTGAAAAGTATCAGGAACAATAGTCCTGGAGTTGATGTGAATGAACAGTCTCAGGAACAATAGCCCTGGTGTTAATGTGGATGAACTGTCTCAGGGAAAATAGCCCTGATGTTGATGTCGATGAACAGTTTCAGGAACAATAGTCCTTGTGGTGACGTGGATGGACAATCTCAGGAACAACAGCCCTGGTGTTGATGTGGATGAACATTCTCAGGTACAATAGCCCTGATGTTCATGTGGATAAACATTTTCCGGAACGATAGCCTTGGTGTTGATATGGATGAACAGTCTCCGGATCACTAGCCCTGGTGTTGATGTGGGTGAAAGGTCTCAGGAAAAATAACCCTGGTGTTGATGTGGATGAACAGTATCAGGAACAATAGCCGTGGTGTTGATTTTGGTGAACAGTCTCAGGAACAATGGCTCTGGTGTTGATATGGATGAACAGTGTCAAGAACAATAGCCCTGGTGTTGATGTGGAGGAACAGTCTCAGGAACTATAGTACTGGTGTTGATGTGGATGAACATTCTCAGGTACAATAGCCCTGATGTTGATGTAGATGAACCGTGTGAGGAACAATAGCCCTGGTGTTGATGTGGATGCACAGTTTCAGGAACAATAGCCCTCTTGTGGATGTGGATGAACAGTCTCAGGAGCAATAGTCCGATTGCTAATGTGGAAGAACAGTGTCAGGAACAATCGCCAAGGTGTTGATGAGTATGAACATTCGAAGCAACAATAGCCCTGGTGCTGATGTGGATGAACAGACTCAGGAACAATAGTCTTGGTGTTGAAATGGATTAACAGTCTCAGGAACAATAGCCCTGCTGTTGATGTGGATGAACATTCTCAGGAACAATAGCCCTTGTGTTGATTTGGATGAACATTCTCAGGAACAATAGCCCTGGTGTTGATTTGGATGACATTTCTCAGGAACAATAGCCCTTGTGTTGATGTGAATGAAAATTGTCAGGAAAAATAGCTCTGGTGTTGATGTGGATGAACAGTCTCAGGAGCAATAGTCCTATTGCTGATGTGGAAGAACAGTGTCAGGAACAATCGCCAAGGTGTTGATGAGTATGAACAGTCGCAGCAACAATACCCCTGGTGCTGATGTGGATGAACAGACTCAGGAACAATAGTCTTGGTGTTGATGTGAATGAACAGGCTCAGGAACAAGAGCCCTGGTGTTGATGTCGATGAACCGTGTGAGGAAGAACAGCCCTGGTGTGGATCTGGCTGAACAGTCTCATGAATAACCGCCCTGGTGCTGATGTGGATGAACTGTCTCAGTAACAATATCCCTGGTGTTGATGTGAATGGACAGTCTGAGGAACAACAGTCCTGGTGCTGATGTGGATGAAGAGTCTCAGGAAAAATAACCCTGATGTTGATCTGGATGAACAATCTCAGGAACATTAGCCCTGGTGTTTATGTGGATGAACATTCTCAGGAACAATAGCCCTGGTGTTGCTGTGAATGAACAGTCTCAGGGACAATAGCCCTGGTGTTTATGTGGTTGAACAGTCTCAGGAACAATAGCCCTGGTGTTGCAGTGAATGAACAGTCTCAGGAACAATAGCGCTGGTGTTGATGTGGATGAACAGTCTCAGGAATAATAGAATTGGTTTTGATGGGAATGAACATTCTCAGGAAAAAAAGCCCTGGTGTTGATGTAAATGAACATTCTCAGGAAGAATAGACCTGCTGTTCATGTGGATGACCATTTCCAGGATCAATAGACATGGTGTTGATGTGGATGAACAGTCTCAGGAACAATAGCCCTGCTGTTGAAGTGGATGAACATTCTCCGGAGCAATAGCCCTGGTGTTGATGTGCATGAACAGTCTCGGGAATAATAACCCTTGTGTTGGTGTGGATGAACAGTCTCAGGAATAATAGCCCTGGTGTTGATGTGGGTGAACCGTCTCAGGAACAATAGGCGTGGTGTTGATTTGGGTGAACAGTCTCAGGAACAATGGCTCTGGTGTTGATATGGATGAACAGTCTCATGAACAATAGCCCTGGTGTTGATATGGATGAACAGTCTCAGGAACAATATCTCTGGTGTTGATGGGTATGAACAGTCGAAGGAACAGTAGCCCTGGTGTTGATGTGGATGAACAGTCTCAGGAACTATTGTCCTGGTGTTGATTTGGACGAACATTCTCAGGAGCAATAGTCCTGGTGTTGATGTCGCGACAGAGTCTCAGGAACAAATGCTTTGGTGTTGATCTGGATAAACATTCGCAGGAACAATAGCCCTGGTGTTGATGTGTATGAACATTTTCAGGAACAATAGCCCTCTTGTGGATATGAATGAACAGTCTCAGCAACAATGGTCCTGGTGTTGATGTGGATGAAATTTCTTAGGAACAATAGCCGTGGTGTTGATATGGATTAACAGACTCAGGAACAAGAGCCCTGGTGTTGATGTGGATGATCAGTCTCAGGAACAATAGCCCTGGTGTTGATGTGGATGAACTGTCTCAGGGACAATAGCCCTGGTGTTGATGTGGATGAGCAGTCTCAGCAACAATAGCCCTGGTGTTGATATGGATTAACAGACTCAGGAACAAGAGCCCTGGTGTTGATGTGGATGATCAGTCTCAGGAACAATAGCCCTGGTGTTTATGTGGATGAACTGTCTCAGGGACAATAGCCCTGGTGTTGATGTGGATGAGCAGTCTCAGTAACAATAGTCCTGGTGTTGATGTGGATGAACAGTCTCAGGAACAATAGCCCTGGTGTTGATGTGGATGAACTGTCTAAGGGAAAATAGCCCTGGTGTTGATGTCGATGAACAGTTTCAGGAACAATAGTCCTGGTGTTGACGTGGATGAACAATCTCAGGAACAACAGCCCTGGTGTTGATGTGGATGAACATGCTCAGGGCGGCACAGTGGCGCAGTGGTTAGCACCGCAGCCTCACAGCTCCAGGGACCCGGGTTCGATTCCGGGTACTGCCTGTGTGAAGTTAGCAAGTTCTCCCTGTGTCTGCGTGAGTTTTCTCCGGGTGCTCCGGTTTCCTCCCACAAGCCAAAAGACTTGCAGGTTGATCGGTAAATTGGCCATTATAAATTGTCACTAGTGTAAGTAGGTGGTAGGGAAATATCGGGACAGGTGGGGATGTTTGTTAGAAATATGGGATTAGTGTAGGATTAGTATAAATGGGTGGTTGATGTTCGGCACAGACTTGGTGGGCCGAAGGGCCTGTTTCAGTGCTGTATCTCTAATCTAATCTAATCAAACAATAGCCCTGCTGTTGAAGTGGATGAACAGTCTCAGGATCACTAGCCCTGGTGTTGATGTGGGTGAAAAGTCTCAGGAACAATAGCCCTGGTGTTGATGTGGATGAACAGTCTCAGGAACAATATCCCTAGTGTTGATGGGTATGAACAGTCTAAGGAACAATAGCCCTGGTGTTGATGTGGATGAACAGTCTCAGGAACTCTAGTCCTGGTGTTGATGTGGATGAACATTCACAGGAGCAATAGCCCTGGTGTGGATGTCGCGACACAATCTCAAGTACAAAAGCTTTGGTGTTAATCAGGAAAAACATTCTCAGGAAAAATAGCCCTGGTGTTGTTGTGGATAAACAATTTCAGGAACAATAGCCCTCTTGTGGATGTGGATGAACAGTCTCAGCATCAATGGTCCTGGTGTTGATGTGGATGAAATTTCTCAGGAACAATAGCCCTGGTGTTGAAATGGATTAACTGTCTCAGGAACAAGAGCCCTGGTGTTGATGTGGATGATCAGTCTCAGGAACAAGAGCTCTTGTGTTGATATGGATTGACAGTCTCAGGAACAAGATCCCTGGTGTTGATGTGGATGAGCAGTCTCAAGAACAATAGTCCTGGTGTTGATGTGGATGAACATTCTCAGATACAATAGCCCTGGTGTTTATGTGGATTAACAGTTTCAGGAACGATAGCCTTGGTGTTGATATGGATGAACAGTCTCCGGAACAATTGTTCTGGTGTTGATGTGGATGAGCCGTGTCAGGAACAATAGCACTGGTGATGATGTGGATGAACAGTCTCAGGAACAATAGCCCTGGTGTTGATGTGGATGAACATTTATGGAAACAATAGACCTGGTGCTGATGTTGATGAACAGTCTCTGGAACAATAGCCCTGGTTTTGAAGTGATTGAACAGTCTCAGGATCAATAGCCTTGGTGTTGATGTGGGTGAACAGTCTCAGGAAAAATAGCCCTGGTGTTGTTGTGGATGAACAGTCTCAGGAACAATAGCCCTGATGTTGTTGTGGATGAACCGTCTCAGGAACAGAGCCCTGGTGTTGATGTGGATGAACAGTCTCAGGAACAATAGCCCTGCTGTTGAAGTGGATGAACAGTCTCAGGATCACTAGCCCTGGTGTTGATATGGGTGAAAAGTCTCAGGAAAAATAGCCCTGGTGTTGATGTGGATGAGCAGTCTCAGGAACCATAGCCTTGATGTTCATGTGGATGAACATTCTCAGGAACAATAGCCCTGGTGTTGATATGGATGAACAGTCTCAGGGACAATAGTTCTGGTGTTAATGTGGATGAACAGTCTCAGGAACAATAGCTTTGTTGTTGATATGGATTAACAGTCTCAGGAACAATAGCCCTGGTGTTGACTTGGATGAACAGCCTCAGGAACAATAGACCTGGTGTTGATGAGGATGAACATTTTCAGGAACAATAGCCCTCGTGTAGATATGGATGAACAGTCTCAGGAACAATAGTTCTGGTGTTGACGTAGATGAACAGTCTCAGGAACAATAGCCCTGGTGGTGATGTGGATGAACAGTCTCAGGAAAAATAGACCTGATGTTGACGTGGATGAACAGTCTAAGGAACAATAGTCCTGGTCTTGATGTCGATGAAGAGTATCAGGTACAATAGCCCTGGTGTTGACGTGGATGAACCATCTCAGGAAAAATAGCCCTGGTGTTGATGTGTATGAACAGTCGCAGCAAAAATAGCTCTGGTGCTGATGTGGATGAACAGTCTCAGGAACAATAGCCCTGGTGTAGATGTGGTTGAACAGTCTCAGGAACAATAGACCTGGTGTTTATGTGGATGGAAATTCTCAGGAAAATGTGCCCTGGTGTTGATGTGGATGTGCAGTCTCAGGAACAATAGCCTTGATGTTCATGTGGATGAACAGTCTCTGGAACAATAGCCCTGTTGTTGATGTGGATGAACAGTCTCAGGAACAATATCCCTGTTGCTGATGTGGATGAACAGTCTCAATAACAATAGCTCTGGTGTTGATATGGATGAACAGTCTCGTGTACAGTAGCCCTGGTGTTGATGTGGATGAACAGTCTCAGGAACAATAGCCCTGGTGATGATGAAAATGAACAGTCTCAGGAACAATAGTCCTGGTGTTGATATTGATGACCATTCTCATGAAAAATAGCCCTGGTGTTGATGTGGATTTATAATCTCAGGAACAAGAGCCCTGGTGTTGATGTGGATGAGCAGTCTCAGGAACAATAGCCCTGATGTTGATGTCAATGAACAGTCTCAGGAACAATAGCCCTGGTGTTGATGAGGATGAACATTCTCAGGAACAATAGCCCTTGTTTTGCTGGGAATGAACATTCTCTGGAACAATAGCCCTGGTGTTGATGTGGATGAACATTCTCAGGAACAATAGCCCTGGCGTTGATGTGGATAAACATTTTCAGAAATGATAGCCTTGGTTTTGATATGGATGAACAGTCTCAGGAATAATTGTTCTGGTGTTGATATGGATGATCAGTCTCAGGAACAATAGCCCTGGTTTTGATGGGAATGAACAATCTCAGGAACAATAGCCCTGGAGTTGATGTGGATGAACAGTCTCCGGAACAATAGTTCTGGTGTTGATGTGGATGAAGTGTCTCAGGAACAATAGCTTTGGTGTTGATGTGGATAAACATTCTCAGAAACAATAGCCCTGGTGTTGATGTGGCTGAACAAATTCCGGAACAATAGCCCTGTTGTTGATATGGATGAACAGTCTCAGGAACAATGGTCCTGGTGTTGATGTGGATGAACTTACTCCGAAACAAAAGCCCAGGTGTTGTTGTGGATGAACATTCTCAGGAACAATTGCTCTGGTATTGATATGGATTAACAGTCTCTGGAACAATAGCTCTGGTGTCGATCGGAATGAACTGTCTCAGGAAAAAAAGACCTGGAGTTGATGTGGATGAACAGTTCCGGAAACTGTAGTCTTGGTGTTGATGTGGATGAACAGTCTCAGGAACAATAGCCCTGGTGTTCATGTGTATGAACAGTCGCAGAAAAAATAGCCCTGGTGCTGATGTGGATGAACAGTCTCAGGAACAATAGCCCTGGTGTAAATGTGGATGAACAGTCTCAGGAACAATAGACCTGGTGTTTATGTGGATGGAAATTCTCAGGAAAAACTGCCCTGGTGTTGATGTGGATGTGCAGTCTCAGGAACAATAGCCTTGATGTTCATGTGGATGAACAGTCTCTGGAACAATAGCCCTGTTGTTGATGTGGATGAACAGTCTCAGGAACAATATCCCTGTTGCTGATGTGGATGAACAGTCTCAATAACAATAGCTCTGGTGTTGATATGGATGAACAGTCTCGTGTACAGTAGCCCTGGTGTTGATGTGGATGAACAGTCTCAGGAACAATAGCCCTGGTGATGATGAAAATGAACAGTCTCAGGAACAATAGTCCTGGTGTTGATATTGATGACCATTCTCATGAAAAATAGCCCTGGTGTTGATGTGGATTTATAGTCTCAGGAACAAGAGCCCTGGTGTTGATGTGGATGAGCAGTCTCAGGAACAATAGCCCTGATGTTGATGTCAATGAACAGTCTCAGGAACAATAGCCCTGGTGTTGATGTGGATTTATAGTCTCAGGAACAAGAGCCCTGGTGTTGATGTGGATGAGCAGTCTCAGGAACAATAGCCCTGATGTTGATGTCAATGAACATTCTCTGGAACAATAGCCCTGGTGTTGATGTGGATGAACATTCTCAGGAACAATAGCCCTGGCGTTGATGTGGATAAACATTTTCAGAAACGATAGCCTTGGTTTTGATATGGATGAACAGTCTCAGGAATAATTGTTCTGGTGTTGATGTGGATGATCAGTCTCAGCAACAATAGCCCTGGTTTTGATGGGAATGAACAATCTCAGGAACAATAGCCCTGGAGTTGATGTGGATGAACAGTCTCAGGAACAATGTTCCTGGTGTTGATGTGGATGAACTTACTCCGAAACAAAAGCCCAGGTGTTGATGTGGATGAACATTCTCAGGAACAATTGCTCTGGTATTGATATGGATTAACAGTCTCTGGAACAATAGCTCTGGTGTCGATCGGAATGAACTGTCTCAGGAAAAAAAGACCTGGAGTTGATGTGGATGAACAGTTCCGGAAACTGTAGTCTTGGTGTTGATGTGGATGAACAGTCTCAGGAACAATAGCTCTGGTGCTGATATGGATTATCATGCTCAGGAACAATCGCCCAGGTTTTGATGGGAATGAACAGTCTCAGGGACAATAGCCCTGGTTTTCATGTGGATGAACAGTCTCAGGGACAATAGCCCTGGTGTTGATGTGGATGAACAATCTCAGGAACAATAGACCTGGTGTTTATGTGGATGAACACTCTCTTGAACAATAGCCCGGGATTTGATGTGGATGAACAGTCTCAGGAACAACTGCTCTGGTATTGATATGGATTAACAGTCTCTGGAACAATATCTCTGGTGTTGATCGGAATGAACTGTCTCAGGAAAAAAAGCCCTGGAGTTGATGTGGATGAACAGTTTCGGAAACTGTTGTCTTGGTGTTGATGTGGATGAACAGTCTCAGGAACAATAGCCCTGGTGTTGATGAGGATGAACAGTCTCAGGAACAATAGCCCAGGGTTTGATGGGAATGAACAGTCTCAGGAACAATAGCCCTGGTGTTGATGTGGATTTAACGTCCCAGGAACAATAGTACTGGTGTTGATGTGGGTGAACATTCTCAGGAACAGTAGCCCTGGAGTTGATGTGGATGAACAGTCTCAGGAACAATAGCCCTGATGTTGACGTGGATGAACAGTCTATGGAACAATAGTCCTGGTCTTGATGTCGATGAAGAGTATCAGGTACAATAGCCCTGGTGTTGATGTGGATGAACCATCACAGGAAAAATAGCCCTGGTGTTGATGTGTATGAACAGTCGCAGCAAAAATAGCCCTGGTGCTGATGTGGATGAACAGTCTCAGGAACAATTCCTCCGGTATTGATATGGATTAACAGTCTCTGGAACAATAGCTCTGGTGTTGATCGGAATGAAGTGTCTCAGGAAAAAAAGACCTGGAGTTGATGTGGATGAACAGTTCCGGAAACTGTAGTCTTGGTGTTGATGTGGATGAACATTCTCAGGAACAATAGCTCTGGTGCTGAATTGGATTAACATGCTCAGGAACTATAGCCCAGGTTTTGATCGGAATGCACAGTCTCAGGGACAATAGCCCTGGTTTTCATGCGGATGAACAGTCTCAGGGACAATAGCCCTGGTGTTGATGTGGATGAACAGTCTCAGGAACAATAGACCTGGTTTTTATGTGGATGAACACTCTCTTGAACAATAGCCCGGGTTTTGATGTGGATGAACAGTCTCAGGAACATTTGCTCTGGTATTGATATGGATTAACAGTCTCTGGAACAATAGCTCTGGTGTTGATCGGAATGAACTGTCTCAGGGAAAAAAGCCCTGGAGTTGATGTGGATGAACAGTTTCGGAAACTGTAGTCTTGGTGTTGATGTGGATGAACAGTCTCAGGAACAATAGCCCTGGTGTTGATGAGGATGAACAGTCTCAGGAACAATAGCCCTGGGTTTGATGGGAATGAACAGTCTCAGGAACAATAGCCCTGGTGTTGATGTGGATTTACCGTCCCAGGAACAATAGTACTGGTGTTGATGTGGATGATCATTCTCAGGAACATTAGCTTTTGTGTTGATGAGGATCAACATTCTCAGGAAGAACAGCCCTGGTGTTGATATACATGAACAGTCTCAGGTAAAACAGTCCTGGTGTTGATGTGGATGAACAGTCTCAGGAACAATAGCCCTGGTGTTGATGAGGATGAACAGTCTCAGGAACAATAGCCCTGGTGTTGATGAGGATGAACAGTCTCAGGAACAATAGCCCTTGTGTTGATGTGGATGAACATTCTCGGGAACAATATTCCTGGTGTTTATGTGGCTAAACAGTCTTAGGAACAATAGCCCCCGTGTTGATGTGAATGAATAGTCTCAGGAACAATAGCCCTGGTATTGATTGGAATGAACAGTCTCAGGAACAATATCAATGCTGTTGATGTGGATGAATATTCTAAGGAACAATAGCCCTTGTGTGTTGATGCAGATGAACATTCTCAGGTACAATAACCCTTTTGTTTATGTGGATGAACAGTCTCAGGAACAATAGTCCTGGTGTTGATAGGAATGAACAGTCTCAGGAACAATAGTACTGGTGTTGATGTGAATCATCAGTCTCTAAAACAATAGTCCTGGTGTTGATGTGCATCAACAGTCTCTGGAACAATAGTCCTGGTGTTGATGAGGATGAACAGTCTCAGGAGAAGTAGCCTTGGTGTTGATGTGGATGAACAGTCTCAGGAACAATAGTCCTGGTGTTGATGGGAATGAACAGTCCCAGGAACAATAGCCCTGCTGTTGATGTGGATGAACATTTTTAGGAAAAATAGCCCTGGTGTTGATATACATGAACAGTCTCAGGAACAATGGTTCTGGTGTTGATATGGATGTACAGTCTCAGGAACATTAGCTTTGGTGTTGATGTGGATAAACATTCTCAGGAAGAACAGCCCTGGTGTTGATATACATGAACACTCTGAGGAACAATGGTTCTGGTGTTGATGTGGATGAACATTCTCAGGAACAATAGCCCTATTGTTGATACGGATGAGCAGTCATAGGAACAATGGTTCTGGTGTTGATGTGGATGAACACTATCAGGAACAATAGTCCTGGCGTTGATGTGGATGAGCATTCTCAGGAACAATAGCCCTGGTGTTGATGTGGATGAACATTCTCAGGAACAATAACCCTGGTGATGATGTTGATGTACAGTCACAGGAACAATAAACCTGGTGTTTATGTGGATGAACAGTCTTAGGAACAATAGTCCTGGTGTTGATGGGAATGAACAGTCTCAGGAACAATAGCATTGGTGTTGATCTGAATGAAAAGCCTCAGGAACAATAGCCCTGCTGTTGATGTGGATGAACATTCTCAGGAACAATAGCCCTGGTGTTGATGTGGATGAACATTCTCAGGAACAAAAGCCCTTGTGTTGATGTGGATGTACAGTCTAAGGAACAAAAGCCCTGGTGTTTATGTGGATGAAAATTCTCAGGAACAATAGTACTGGTGTTGATGTGGATCAACAGTCTCTGGAACAATAGACCTGGTGTTGATGAGGATGAAAAGTCTCAGGAACAATAGTCCTGGTGTTGATGGGAATGAACAGTCCCAGGAACAATAGCCCTGGTGTTGATGTGAATTAACAGTCTCAGTAACAATAGTCCTGGTGTTGATGGGAATGAACAGTCCCAGGAACAATAGCCCTGGTGTTGATGTGGATGAACAGTCTCAGGAACAATAGTCCTGGTGTTGATGTGGATGAACATTCTGAGGAACAATAGCCCTGTTGTTGATAAGGATGAACAGTCTCTGGAACAATGGTGCTGGTGTTGATGTGGATGAACAGTCTCAGGAGATATAGCCTTGGTGTTGATGTTGATGAACAGTCTCAGGAACAATAGCACTGGTGTTGATATGAATTAACTGTCTCAGGAACAATAGCCCTGGTGTTGATGGGAAAGAACAGTCTCACGTACAATAGCACTGGTGTTGATGTGGATGAACAGTCTCAGGAACAATATGTCTGGTTTTGATGGGAATGAACATTCTCACGAACAATAGCCCTGGTGTTGATGTGGATGAACAGTCTCAGGAACATTAGCCCTTTTGTTGATGTGGATGAACCGTCTCTGGAGCAAAGTCCTGGTGATGATGTGGATGAACAGTCTCAGAAACAATAGCCCGGGTTTTGATGGGAATGAACAGTATCAGGAACTATCGTCCTGGTGTTGATGTGGATGAACATTCTCAGGAAGAATAGCCCTGGTGTTGATGTGGATGAACAGTCTGAGGAACAATCGCCCTGGTTTTGATGATAATGAACAGTATCAGGGACAATAACCTTGGTGTTGATGTGGATGAACAGTCTCAGGAACAATAGCATACAATTGAAGCATACATAAGGTCCAGGCGGCTGATGAAAGACGAAGCTTTGAAAGAATATCGGGAATGTAGGACCAATCTGAAACAAGGAATTAAGAGGGCGAAAAGGGGTCATGAAATATCTTTAGCAAACAGGGTTAAGGAAAATCCCAAAGCCTTTTATTCATATATAAGGACAAAGAGGGTAACTAGAGAAAGGATCGGCCCACTAAAGGACAAAGGAGGAATGTTATGCTTGGACTCAGAGAAAATGGGTGAGATTCTAAACGAGTACGTTGCATCGGTATTCACCGAGGAGAGGGACATGACGGATTTTGAGGTTAGGAACAGATGTTTGATTACTCTAGGTCAAGTCGGCATAAGGAGGGAGGAATTGTTGGGTATTCTAAAGGGCATTAAGGTGGACAAGTCCCCAGGTCCGAATGGGATCTATCCCAGGTTACTGAGGGAAGCGAGAGAGGAAATAGCTGGGGCCTTAACAGATATATTTGCAGCATCCTTAAACACGGGTGAGGTCCCGGAGGACTGGAGAATTGCTAATGTTGTCCCCTTGTTTAAGAAGGGTAGCAGGGATAATCCAGGTAATTATAGACCGGTGAGCCTGACGTCAGTGGTAGGGAAGCTGCTGGAGAAGATACTGAGGGATAGGATCTATTCCCATTTGGAAGAAAATGGGCTCATCAGTGATAGGCAACATGGTTTTGTGTAGGGAAGGTCATGTCTTACCAACTTAATAGAATTCTTTGAGGAAGTGACAAAGTTGATTGATGAGGGAAGGGCTGTCGATGTCATATACATGGACTTCAGTAAGGCGTTTGATAAGGTTCCCCATGGCAGGCTGATGGAGAAAGTGAAGGCGCTTGGGGTCCAAGGTGTCCTAGCTAGATGGATAAAGAACTGGCTGGGCAACAGGAGAGAGAGAGTAGCAGTAGAAGGGAGTTTCTCAAAATGGAGACGTTGTGACCAGTGGTGTTCCACAGGGATCCGTGCTGGGACCACTGTTGTTTGTGATATACATTAATGATTTGGAGGAAAGTATAGGTGGACTGATTAGCAAATTTGCAGACGACACTAAGATTGGTGGAGTAGCAGATAGTGAAGGGGACTGTCAGAGAATACAGCAGAATATAGATAGATTGGAGAGTTGGGCAGAGAAATGGCAGATGGAGTTCAATCAGGGCAAATGCGAGTTGATGCATTTTGGAAGATCCAATTCAAGAGTGAACTATACAGTAAATGGAAAAGTCCTGGGGAAAATTGATGTCCAGAGAGATTTGGGTGTTCAGGTCCACTGTTCCCTGAAGGTGGCAACGCAGGTAAATAGAGTGGTCAAGAAGGCATACGGCATGCTTTCCTTCATCGGACGGGGCATTGAGTACAAGAGTTGGCAGGTCATGTTAGAGTTGTATAGGACTTTGGTTCGGCCACATTTGGAATACTGCGTACAGTTCTGGTCGCCACATTATCAAAAGGATGTGGATGCTTTGGAGAGGGTGCAGAGGAGGTTCACCAGGATGTTGCCTGGTATGGAGGGCGCTAGCTATGAAGAGAGGTTGAGCAGATTAGGATTATTTTCATTAGAAAGACGGAGGTTGAGGGGGGACCTGATTGAGGTGTACAAAATCATGAGAGGTATAGACAGGGTGGATAGCAAGATGCTTTTTCCCAGAGTGGGGGTTTCAATTACTAGAGGACACGAGTTCAAAGTGAAAGGGGAAAAGGTTAGGGGGGATATGCGTGGAAAGTTCTTTACGCAGAGGGTGGTGGGCACCTGGAACGCATTGACAGCGGAGGTGGTAGATGCGGGCACGATGGAGTCTTTTAAGATGTATCTAGACAGATACATGAATGGGCGGGAAGAAAAGAAATACAGAACCTTAGAAAATAGGCGACATGTTTAGAGAGAGGATCTGGATCGGCGCAGGCATGGAGGGCCGAAGGGCCTGTTTCATGTGCTGTAATTATCTTTGTTCTTTGTTCTCGCCCTGGTGTTGATGTGGATGAACAGTATCATTAACAAAGTACTAGTTTTGATGGGAATGAACAATCTCAGGAACAATAGCCCTGGTTTTGTTGTGGATGCACAGTCTCAGGAACAATAGTCCTGGTGTTGATGTGGATTAACATTCTCAGGAACAATATCTCTGGTGTTGATGGGAATGACCAGTCTCATGATCAATAGCCCTGATATTGATGTGGATGTCCAGTCTCAGGATCAATAGCCCTGGAGTTGCTGTGGATGAACATTCTCAGGAACAATAGCCCTGCTCTTGATATGGATGAACATTTTTAAGAACAATTGCCCTGGTTTAGATATGGATGAACAGTCTCAGGAACATTAGCTTTGGTGCTGATGTGGATAAAAATTCTCAGGAAGAACAGCCCTGGTGTTGCTATGGATTAACAGTCTCAGGAACAATGGTTCTCGTGTTGATGTGGATGAACAGTCTCAGGTAGAACAGCCCTGGTGTTAATGTGGATGAACATTCTCAGGAACAATAGCCCTGGTGTTGATGTGGATTTCCAGTCTCAGGAACAATAGCCCTGGTGTTGATGTGGATGGACAGTCTCAGGAACAATGGTTCTGGTGTTGATGTGGATGAACATTCTCTGGAACAATAACCCTGGTTTTGATGTTGATCTACAGTCTCAGGAACAATAGCCCTGGTGTTTATGTGGATGAACAGTCTCAGGAACAATAGTCCTGGTGTTGATGGGAATGAAAAGCGTCAGGAACAATAGCCCTGCTGTTGATGTGGATGAACATTTTCAGGAACAATAGCCCTGGTGTTGATGTGGATGAGCATTCTCTGGAACAATAACCCTGGTTTTGATGTTGATCTACATTCTCAGAAACAATAGTCCTGGTGTTGATGTGGATGAACATTCTGAGGAACAATAGCCCTGGTTTGATATGGATGAACATTCTCAGGAACAATAACCCTGGTGATGATGTTGATGTACAGTCTCAGGAACAATAACCATGGTGTTTATGTGGATGAACAGTCTTTGGAACAATAGTCCTAGTGTTGATGGGAATGAACAGTCTCAGGAACAATAGCATTGGTGTTGATCTGAATGAAAAGCCTCAGGAACAATAGCCCAGCTGTTGATGTGGATGTGCAGTCTAAGGAACAATAGCCCTGGTGTTTATGTGGATGAAAATTCTCAGGAACGATAGTACTGGTGTTGATGTGGATCAACAGTCTCAGGAACAATAGTGCTGGTGTTGATGTGGATGAACAGTCTCAGGAGATATAGCCTTGGTGTTGATGTTGATGAACAGTCTCAGGAACAATAGCTCTGGTGTTGATATGAATTAACAGTCTCAGGAACAATAGCCCTGGTTGTGATTGGAATGAAAAGTCCCAGGAACAATAGCCCTGGTGTTGATGTGGATGAACAGTCTCAGGAACAATGGTCCTGGTGTAGATGCGGATGAACAGTCTCACGTACAATAGCACTGGTGTTGATGTGGATGAACAGTCTCAGGAACAATAGCCCTGGTTTTGATGGGAATGAACATTCTCACGAACAATAGCCCTGGTGTTGATGTGGATGAACAGTCTCAGGAACATAAGCCCTTTTGTTGATGTGGATGAACAGTCTCAGGAACAATAGCCCTGGTGTTGATGTGGATGAACAGTCTCAGAAACAATAGCCCTGGTTTTGATGGGAATGAACAGTCTCAGGAACAATAGCCCTGATGTTCATGTGGATGAACAGTCTCAGGAACTATCGTCCTGGTGTTGATGTGGATGAACATTCTCAGGAACAATAGCCCTGCTGTTGATATGGATGAACATTTTTAAGAACAATTGCCCTGGTGTAGATATGGATGAACAGTCTCAGGAACATTAGCTTTGGTGTTGATGTGGATAAACATTCTCAGGAAGAACAGCCCTGGTGTTGATATGGATGAACAGTCTCAGGAACAATGGTTCTCGTGTTGATGTGGATGAACAGTCTCAGGTAGAACAGCCCTGGTGTTAATGTGGACGAACAGTCTCAGGAACAATAGCCCTGGTGTTGCTGTGGATGAACATTCTCAGGAACAATTGCCCTGGTGTTGATGTGGATTTCCAGTCTCAGCAGCAATAGCCCTGGTGTTGATGTGGATGGACAGTCTCAGGAACAATGGTTCTGGTGTTGATGTGGATGAACACTATCAGGAACAATAGTCCTGGCGTTGATGTGGATGAACATTTTCAGGAACAATAGCCCTGGTGTTGATGTGGATGAACATTCTCTGGAACAATAAACTGGTTTTGATGTTGATGTACAGTCTCAAGAACAATAGCCCTGGTGTTTATGTGGATGAACAGTCTCAGGAAAAATAGTCCTGGTGTTGATGGGAATGAACAGTCTCAGGAACAATAGCATTGGTGTTGATCTGAATGAAAAGCGTCTGGAACAATAGCCCTGCTGTTGATGTGGATGTACATTCTCAGGAACAATAGCCCTGGTGTTTATGTGGATGATCAGTCTCAGGAACAATAGTCCTGGTGTTGATGGGAATGAACAGTCTCACGAACAATAGCATTGGTGTTGATCTGAATGAAAAGCGTCAGGAACAATAGCCCTGCTGTTGATTTGGATGAACATTCTCAGGAACAATAGCCCTGGTGTTGATGTGGATGAACATCCTCAGGAACAAATGCCCTTGTGTTGATGTGGATGTACAGTCTAAGGAACAAAAGCAATTGTGTTTATGTGGATGAAAAGTCTCAGGAACAATAGTACTGGTGTTGATGTGGATCAACAGTCTCTGGAACAATAGTCCTGGTGTTGATTTGGACGAACAGTCTCAGGAGAAATAGCCTTGGTGTTGATCTGAATTAACAGTCTCAGGAACAGTAGCCCTGGTGTTGATGGGAATGAACAGTCCCAGGAACAATAGCCCTGGTGTTGATGTGGATGAGCAGTCTCAGGAACAATAGTCCTGGTGTTGATGTGGATGAACAGTCTCACGTACAATAGCACTGGTGTTGATGTGGATGAACAGTCACAGGAACAATAGCCCTGGTTTTGATGGGAATGAACATTCTTACGAACAATAGCCCTGGTGTTGATGTGGATGAACAATCTCAGGAACATTAGCCCTTTTGTTGATGTGGATGAACCGTCTCTGGAGCAAAGTCCTGGTGATGATGTGGATGAACAGTCTCAGAAACAATAGCCCTGGTTTTGATGGGAATGAACAGTCTCAGGAACAATAGCCCTGGTGTTGATGTGGATGAACATTCTCAGGAACTTTAGTCCTGGTGTTGATGTGGATGAACATTCTCAGGAAGAATAGCCTGGTGTTGATGTTTATGAACAGTCTCAGGAACAATAGCACTGGTTTTGATGGGAATGAACAGTCACAGGAACAATAACCCTGGTGTTGATGTGGATGAGCAGTCTCAGGAACAATAGCCCTGTTGTTGATGTGGATGAACAGTCTCATTAACAAAGCCCTGGTTTTGATGGGAATGAACAATCTCAGGAACAATAGCCCTGGTTTTGATGTGGATGCACAGTCTCAGGAACAATAGCTCTGATGTTGATGTGGATGACCAGTTGCAGGAAAAATAGCCCTGGTTTTGATGGGAATGACCAGTCTCATGAACAATAGCCCTGATGTTGATGTGGATGTACAGTCTCAGGAACAATAGTCCAGGTGTTAATGTCGGTGTACAGTCTCAGGAACAATAGCCCTGGAGTTGCTGTGGATGAACATTCTCAGGAACAATAGCCCTGCTGTTGATGTGGATGAACATTTTTAAGAACAATTGCCCTGTTGTAGATATGGATAAACAGTCTCAGGAACATTAGCTTTGGTGTTGATGTGGATAAACATTCCCAGGAAGAACAGCCCTGGTGTTGATATGGATGAACAGTCTCAGGAACAATGGTTCTGGTGTTGATGTGGATGAACAGTCTCAGGAAGAACAGCCCTGGTGTTAATGTGGATGAACAGTCGCAGGAACAATAGCCCTGGTGTTGCTGTGGCTGAATATTCTCAGGAACGATAGCCCTGGTGTTGATGTGGATGTACAGTCTCAGGAACAATTATCCTGGTGTTGATGTGGATGAACATTCTCAGGAACAATAGCCCTGGTGTTGATGTGGATGTGCAGTCTCAGGAACAATAGTCCTGGTGTTGATATGGATGAACATTCTCAGGAACAGAAGCCCCGGTGTTGCTGTGGATATACATTCTCAGGAACAATAGCCCAGCTGTTGGTGTGGATGTACAATCTCAGGAACAATAGCCCTGGTGTTGATGTGGATGAACATTCTCAGGAACAATAGTCCTGGTGTTGATGTGGATGTACAGTCTCAGGAACAATCGCCCAGGTGTTGATATGGATGAACAGTCTCAGGAACATTGGCTTTGGTGTTGATGTGGATAAACATTCTCAGGAAGAACAGCCCTGGTCTTGATATGGATGAACAGTCTCAGGAACAATGGTTCTCGTGTTGATGTGGATGAACAGTCTCAGGTGGAACAGCCCTGGTGTTAATGTGGATGAAAAGTCTCAGGAACAATAGCCCTGGTGTTGCTGTGGATGAA
Source organism: Heterodontus francisci (assembly GCF_036365525.1). Classification (NCBI taxonomy): domain Eukaryota; kingdom Metazoa; phylum Chordata; class Chondrichthyes; order Heterodontiformes; family Heterodontidae; genus Heterodontus; species Heterodontus francisci. The sequence continues at coordinate 132,913,496 of NC_090378.1, forward strand.
CATTCTCAGGAACAATAGCCCTGGTGTTGATGTGGATGGACAGTCTCAGGAACAATGGTTCTGGTGTTGATGTGGATGAGCACTATCAGGAACAATAGACCTGGCGTTGATGTGGATGAACATTTTCAGGAACAATAGCCCTGGTGTTGATGTGGATGTACATTCTCAGGAACAATAACCCTGGTTTTGATGCTGATGTACAGTCTCAGGAACAATAGCCCTGGTGTTTATGTGGAAGAACAGTCTCAGCAACAATAGACCTGGTGTTGATGTGAATGAACAGTCTCAGGAACAATAGCATTGGTGTTGATCTGAATGAAAAGCGTCAGGAACAATGGCCCTGCTGTTGATGTGGATGAACATTCTCAGGAACAATAGCCCTGGTGTTGATAGGAGTGAACAGTCTCAGGAACAATAGCATTGGTGTTGATCTGAATGAAAAGCGTCAGGAACAATAGCCCTGCTGTTGATGTGGATGAACATTCTCACGAACAATAGTACTGGTGTTGATGAGGATGAACATTCTCAGGAACAAATGCCCTTGTGTTGATGTGGATGTACAGTCTAAGGAACAATAGCCCTGGTGTTTATGTGGATGAAAAGTCTCAGGAACAATAGTACTGCTTTTGATGTGGATCAACAGTCTCTGGAACAATAGTCCTGGTGTTGATTTGTATGAACAGTCTCAGGAGAGATAGCCTTGCTGTTGATCTGAATTAACAGTCTCAGGAACAATAGCCCTGGTGTTGATGTGGATGAACATTCTCAGGAAAAATAGCCCTGGTTTTGATGGGAATGAACAGTCTCAGGAACAATAGCATTGGTGTTGATCTGAATGAAAAGCGTCAGGAACAATAGCCCTGCTGTTGATGTGGATGAACATTCTCAGGAACAATAGCCCTGGTGTTGATGTGGATGAACATTCTCAGGAACAAATGCCCTTGTGTTGATGTGGATGTACAGTCTAAGGAATAATAGCCCTGGTGTTTATGTGGATGAAAAGTCTCAGGAACAATAGTACTGGTTTTGATGTGGATCAACAGTCTCTGGAACTATAGTCCTTGTGTTGATTTGGATGAACAGTCTCAGGAGAAATAGCCTTGGTGTTGATCTGAATTAACAGTCTCAGGAACAGTAGCCCTGGTGTTGATGGGAATGAACAGTCCCAGGAACAATAGCCCTGGTGTTGATGTGGATGAGCAGTCTCAGGAACAATAGTCCTGGTGTTGATTTGGATGAACAGTCTCACGTACAATAGCACTGGTGTTGATGTGGATGAACAGTCACAGGAACAATAGCCCTGGTTTTGATGGGAATGAACATTCTTACGAACAATAGCCCTGGTGTTGATGTGGATGAACAATCTCAGGAACATTAGCCCTTTTGTTGATGTGGATCAACCGTCTCTGGAGCAAAGTCCTGGTGTTGATGTGGATGAACAGTCTCAGAAACAATAGCCCTGGTTTTGATGGGAATGAACAGTCTCAGGAACAATAGCCCTGGTGTTGATGTGGATGAACAGTCTCAGGAACTTTAGTCCTGGTGTTGATGTGGATGAACATTCTCAGGAAGAATAGCCTGGTGTTGATGTTTATGAACAGTCTCAGGAACAATAGCACTGGTATTGATGGGAATGAACAGTCTCAGGAACAATAGCCCTGTTGTTGATGTGGATGAACAGTCTCATTAACAAAGCCCTGGTTTTGATGGGAATGAACAATCTCAGGAAGAATAGCCCTGGTTTTGATGTGGATGCACAGTCTCAGGAACAATAGCTCTGTTGTTGATGTGGATGAACAGATGCAGGAACAATAGCCCTGGTTTTGATGGGAATGACCAGTCTCATGAACAATAGCCCTGATGTTGATGTGGATGTACAGTCTCAGGAACAATAGTCCTGGTGTTGATGTCGGTGTACAGTCTCAGGAACAATAGCCCTGGAGTTGCTGTGGATGAACATTGTCAGGAACAATAGCCCGGCTGTTGATGTGGATGATCATTTTTAAGAACAATTGCCCTGTTGTAGATATGGATTAGCAGTCTCAGGAACATTAGCTTTGGTGTTGATGTGGATAAACATTCCCAGGAAGAACAGCCCTGGTGTTGATATGGATGAACAGTCTCAGGAACAATGGTATTGGTGTTGATGTGGATGAACAGTCTCAGGAAGAACAGCCCTGGTGTTAATGTGGATGAACAATCGCAGGAACAATAGCCCTGGTGTTCCTGTGGCTGAATATTCTCAGGAACGATAGCCCTGGTGTTGATGTGGATGTACAGTCTCAGGAGCAATTATCCTGGTGTTGATGTGGATGAACATTCTCAGGAACAATAGCCCTGGTGTTGATGTGGATGTGCAGTCTCAGGAACAATAGTCCTGGTGTTGATATGGATGAACATTCTCAGGAACAGAAGCCCCGGTGTTGCTGTGGATAAACATTCTCAGGAACAATAGCCCAGCTGTTGGTGTGGATGGACAATCTCAGGAACAATAGCCCTGGTGTTGATGTGGATGAACATTCTCAGGAACAATAGCCCTGGTGTTGATGTGGATGTACAGTCTCTGGAACAATAGCCCAGGTATTGATATGGATGAACAGTCTCAGGAACATTAGCTTTGGTGTTGATGTGGATAGACATTCTCAGGAAGAACAGCCCTGGTCTTGATATGGATGAACAGTCTCAGGAACAATGGTTCTCGTGTTGATGTGGATGAACAGTCTCAGGTAGAACAGCCCTGGTGTTAATGTGGATGAAAAGTCTCAGGAACAATAGCCCTGGTGTTGCTGTGGATGAACATTCTCAGGAACAATAGCCCTGGTGTTGATGTGGATGGACAGTCTCAGGAACAATGGTTCTGGTGTTGATGTGGATGAACACTATCAGGAACAATAGACCTGGCGTTGATGTGGATGAACATTTTCAGGAACAATAGCCCTGGTGTTGATGTGGATGAACATTCTCAGGAACAATAACCCTGGTTATGATGTTGATGTACAGTCTCAGGAACAATCGCCCAGGTGTTTATGTGGATGAACAGTCTCAGCAACAATAGTCCTGGTGTTGATGGGAATGAACAGTCTCAGGAACAATAGCATTGGTGTTGATCTGAATGAAAAGCGTCAGGAACAATGGCCCTGCTGTTGATGTGGATGAACATTCTCAGGAACAATAGCCCTGGTGTTGAGAGGAATGAACAGTCTCAGGAACAATAGCATTGGTGTTGATGAGGATGAACATTCTCAGGAACAAATGCCCTTGTGTTGATGTGGATGTACAGTCTAAGGAACAATAGCCCTGGTGTTTATGTGGATGAAAAGTCTCAGGAACAATAGTACTGGTTTTGATGTGGATCAACAATCTCTGGAACAATAGTCCTATTGTTGATTTCCATGAACAGTCTCAGGAGATATAGCCTTGCTGTTGATCTGAATTAACAGTCTCAGGAACAATAGCCCTGGTGTTGATGTGGATGAACATTCTCAGGAATAATAGCCCTGGTGTTGATGGGAATGAACAGTCTCAGGAACAATAGCATTGGTGTTGATCTGAATGAAAAGCGTCAGGAAAATTAGCCCTGCTGTTGATGTGGATGAACATTCTCAGGAACAAGAGCCCTGGTGTTGATGTGGATGAACATTCTCAGGAACAAATGCCCTTGTGTTGATGTGGATGTACAGTCTAAGGAATAATAGCCCTGGTGTTTATGTGGATGAAAAGTCTCAGGAACAATAGTACTGGTTTTGATGTGGATCAACAGTCTCTGGAACTGTAGTCCTTGTGTTGATTTGGATGAACAGTCTCAGGAGAAATAGCCGCGGTGTTGATCTGAATTAACAGTCTCAGGAACAATATCCCTGGTGTTGATGGGAATGAACAGTCCCAGGAACAACAGCCCTGGTGTTGATGTGGATGAGCAGTCTCAGGAACAATAGTCCTGGTGTTGATGTGGATGAACAGTCTCACGTACAATAGCACTGGTGTTGATGTGGATGAACAATCTCAGGAACAATAGCCCTGGTTTTGATGGGAATGAACATTCTTACGAACAATAGCCCTGGTGTTGATGTGGATGAACAGTCTCAGGAACATCAGCCCTTTTGTTGATGTGGATGAACAGTCTCAGAAACAATAGCCCTGGTTTTGATGGGAATGAACAGTCTCAAAACAATAGCCCTGGTGTTGATGTGGATGAACAGTCTCAGGAACTTTAGTCCTGGTGTTGATGTGGATGAACATTCTCAGGAAGAATAGCCTGGTGTTGATGTTTATGAACAGTCTCAGGAACAATAGCCCTGGTTTTGATGGGAATGAACAGTCTCAGGAACAATAGCCCTGTTGTTAATGTGGATGAACATTCTCAGGAACAATAGCCTGGTGTTGCTGTGAATGAACATTCTCAGGAACAATAGCCCTGGTTTTGATGTGGATGAACATTCTCAGGAACAAATGCCCTTGTGTTGATGTGGATGTACAGTCTAAGGAATAATAGCCCTGGTGTTTATGTGGATGAAAAGTCTCAGGAACAATAGTACTGGTTTTGATGTGGATCAACAGTCTCTGGAACTATAGTCCTTGTGTTGATTTGGATGAACAGTCTCAGGAGAAATAGCCTCGGTGTTGATCTGAATTAACAGTCTCAGGAACAATATCCCTGGTGTTGATGGGAATGAACAGTCCCAGGAACAATAGCCCTGGTGTTGATGTGGATGAGCAGTCTCACGTACAATAGCACTGGTGTTGATGTGGATGAACAATCTCAGGAACAATAGCCCTGGTTTTGATGGGAATGAACATTCTTACGAACAATAGTCCTGGTGTTGATGTGGATGAACAGTCTCAGGAACATCAGCCCTTTTGTTGATGTGGATGAACAGTCTCAGAAACAATAGCCCTGGTTTTGATGGGAATGAACAGTCTGAAAACAATAGCCCTGGTGTTAATGTGGATGAACAGTCTCAGGAACTTTAGTCCTGGTGTTGATGTGGATGAACATTCTCAGAAAGAATAGCCTGGTGTTGATGTTTATGAACAGTCTCAGGAACAATAGCCCTGGTTTTGATGGGAATGAACAGTCTCAGGAACAATAACCCTGGTGTTGATGTGAATGAGCAGTCTCAGGAACAATAGCCCTGTTGTTGACGTGGATGAACAGTCTCATTAACAAAGCCCTGGTTTTGATGGGAATGAACAATCTCAGGAACAATAGCCCTGGTTTTGATGTGGATGCACAGTCTCAGGAACAATAGCTCTGATGTTGATGTGGATGAGCAATCTCAGGAACAATAGTCCTGGTGTTGATGTGGATGAACAGTCTCACGTACAATAGCACTGGTGTTGATGTGGATGAACAATCTCAGGAACAATAGCCCTGGTTTTTATGGGAATGAACATTCTTACGAACAATAGTCCTGGTGTTGATGTGGATGAACAGTCTCAGGAACATCAGCCCTTTTGTTGATGTGGATGAACAGTCTCAGAAACAATAGCCCTGGTTTTGATGGTAATGAACAGTCTCAAAACAATAGCCCTGGTGTTGATGTGGATGAACAGTCTCAGGAACTTTAGTCCTGCTGTTGATGTGGATGAACATTCTCAGGAAGAATAGCCTGGTGTTGATGTTTATGAACAGTCTCAGGAACAATAGCCCTGGTTTTGATGGGAAAGAACAGTCTCAGGAACAATAAACCTGGTGTTGATGTGAATGAGCAGTCTCAGGAACAATAGCCCTGTTGTTGATGTGGATGAACAGTCTCATTAACAAAGCCCTGGTTTTGATGGGAATGAACAATCTCAGGAACAATAGCCCTGGTTTTGATGTGGATGCACAGTCTCAGGAACAATAGCTCTGATGTTGATGTGGATGACCAGTTGCAGGAAAAATAGCCCTGGTTTTGATGGGAATGACCAGTCTCATGAACAATAGCCCTGATGTTGATGTGGATGTACAGTCTCAGGAACAATAGTCCAGGTGTTGATGTCGGTGTACAGTCTCAGGAACAATAGCCCTGGAGTTGCTGTGGATGAACATTATCAGGAACAATAGCCCTGCTGTTGATGTGGATGAACATTTTTAAGAACAATTGCCCTGTTGTAGATATCGATAAACAGTCTCAGGAACATTAGCTTTGGTGTTGATGTGGATAAACATTCCCAGGAAGAACAGCCCTGGTGTTGATATGGATGAACAGTCTCAGGAACAATGGTTCTGGTGTTGATGTGGATGAACAGTCTCAGGAAGAACAGCCCTGGTGTTAATGTGGATGAACAGTCGCAGGAACAATAGCCCTGGTGTTGCTGTGGCTGAATATTCTCAGGAACGATAGCCCTAGTGTTGATGTGGATGTACAGTCTCAGGAACATTTATCCTGGTGTTGATGTGGATGAACATTCTCAGGAACAATAGCCCTGGTGTTGATGTGGATGTGCAGTCTCAGGAACAATAGTCCTGGTGTTGATATGGATGAACATTCTCAGGAACAGAAGCCCCGGTGTTGCTGTGGATATACATTCTCAGGAACAATAGCCCAGCTGTTGGTGTGGATGTACAATCTCAGGAACAATAGCCCTGGTGTTGATGTGGATGAACATTCTCAGGAACAATAGCCCTGGTGTTGATGTGGATGTACAGTCTCAGGAACAATCGCCCAGGTGTTGATATGGATGAACAGTCTCAGGAACATTGGCTTTGGTGTTGATGTGGATAAACATTCTCAGGAAGAACAGCCCTGGTCTTGATATGGCTGAACAGTCTCAGGAAGAATGGTTCTCGTGTTGATGTGGATGAACAGTCTCAGGTGGAACAGCCCTGGTGTTAATGTGGATGAAAAGTCTCAGGAACAATAGCCCTGGTGTTGCTGTGGATGAACATTCTCAGGAACAATAGCCCTGGTGTTGATGTGGATGGACAGTCTCAGGAACAATGGTTCTGGTGTTGATGTGGATGAGCACTATCAGGAACAATAGTCCTGGCGTTGATGTGGATGAACATTTTCAGGAACAATAGCCCTGGTGTTGATGTGGATGAACATTCTCAGGAACAATAACCCTGGTTTTGATGTTGATGTACAGTCTCAGGAACAATAGCCCTGGTGTTTATGTGGATGAACAGTCTCAGCAACAATAGACCTGGTGTTGATGTGAATGAACAGTCTCAGGAACAATAGCATTGGTGTTGATCTGAATGAAAAGCGTCAGGAACAATGGCCCTGCTGTTGATGTGGATGAACATTCTCAGGAACAATAGCCCTGGTGTTGATAGTAATGAACAGTCTCAGGAACAATAGCATTGGTGTTGATCTGAATGAAAAGCGTCAGGAACAATAGCCCTGCTGTTGATGTGGATGAACATTCTCAGGAACAATAGTACTGGTGTTGATGAGGATGAACATTCTCAGGAACAAATGCCCTTGTGTTGATGTGGATGTACAGTCTAAGGAACAATAGCCCTGGTGTTTATGTGGATGAAAAGTCTCAGGAACAATAGTACTGGTTTTGATGTGGATCAACAGTCTCTGGAACAATAGTCCTGGTGTTGATTTGTATGAACAGTCTCAGGAGAGATAGCCTTGCTGTTGATCTGAATTAACAGTCTCAGGAACAATAGCCCTGGTGTTGATGTGGATGAACATTCTCAGGAACAATAGCCCTGGTTTTGATGGGAATGAACAGTCTCAGGAACAATAGCATTGGTGTTGATCTGAATGAAAAGCGTCAGGAACAATAGCCCTGCTGTTGATGTGGATGAACATTCTCAGGAACAATAGCCCTGGTGTTGATGTGGATGAACATTCTCAGGAACAAATGCCCTTGTGTTGATGTGGATGTGCAGTCGAAGGAATAATAGCCCTGGTGTTTATGTGGATGAAAAGTCTCAGGAACAATAGTACTGGTTTTGATGTGGATCAACAGTCTCTGGAACTATAGTCCTTGTGTTGATTTGGATGAACAGTCTCAGGAGAAATATCCTTGGTGTTGTTCTGAATTAACAGTCTCAGGAACAGTAGACCTGGTGTTGATGGGAATGAACAGTCCCAGGAACAATAGCCCTGGTGTTGATGGGGATGAGCAGTCTCAGGAACAATAGTTCTGGTGTTGATTTGGATGAACAGTCTCACGTACAATATCACTGGTGTTGATGTGGATGAACAGTCACAGGAACAATAGCCCTGGTTTTGATGGGAATGAACATTCTTACGAACAATCACCCTGGTGTTGATGTGGATGAACAATTTCAGGAACATTAGCCCTTTTGTTGATGTGGATCAACCGTCTCTGGAGCAAAGTCCTGGTGTTGATGTGGATGAACAGTCTCAGAAACAATAGCCCTGGTTTTGATGGGAATGAACAGTCTCAGGAACAATAGCCCTGGTGTTGATGTGGATGAACAGTTTCAGGAACTTTAGTCCTGGTGTTGATGTGGATGAACATTCTCAGGAAGAATAGCCTGGTGTTGATGTTTATGAACAGTCTCAGGAACAATAGCACTGGTTTTGATGGGAATGAACAGTCTCAAGAACAATAGCCCTGTTGTTGATGTGAATGAACAGTCTCATTAACAATGCCCTGGTTTTGATGGGAATGAACAATCTCAGGAACAATAGCCCTGGTTTTGATGTGGATGCACAGTCTCAGGAACAATAGCTCTGATGTTGATGTGGATGAACAGATGCAGGAACAATAGCCCTGGTTTTGATGGGAATGACCAGTCTCATGAACAATAGCCCTGATGTTGATGTGGATGTCCAGTCTCAGGAACAATAGTCCTGGTGTTGATGTCGGTGTACAGTCTCAGGAACAATAGCCCTGGAGTTGCTGTGGATGAACATTGTCAGGAACAATAGCCCTGCTGTTGATGTGGATGAACATTTTTAAGAACAATTGCCCTGTTGTAGATATGGATAAACAGTCTCAGGAACATTAGCTTTGGTGATGATGTGGATAAACATTCCCAGGAAGAACAGCCCTGGTGTTGATATGGATGAACAGTCTCAGGAACAATGGTACTGGTGTTGATGTGGATGAACAGTCTCAGGAAGAACAGCCCTGGTGTTAATGTGGATGAACAGTCGCAGGAACAATAGCCCTGGTGTTGCTGTGGCTGAACATTCTCAGGAACAATGGCCCTGGTGTTGATGTGGATGTACATTCTCAGGAACAATAGCCCTGGTGTTGATATGGATGAACAGTCTCAGGAAAAATTGTTCTCGTGTTGATGTGGATGTACAGTCTCTGAAACAATTATCCTGGTGTTGATGTGGATGTGCAGTCTCAGGAACAATAGTCCTGGTGTTGATACGGATGAACATTCTCAGGAACAGAAGCCCCGGTGTTGCTGTGGATGTACATTCTCAGGAACAATAGCCCAGCTGTTGGTGTGGATGTACAATCTCAGGAACAATAGCCCTGGTGTTGATGTGGATGAACATTCTCAGGAACAATAGTCCTGGTGTTGATGTGGATGTACAGTCTCAGGAACAATAGCACAGGTGTTGATATGGATGAACAGTCTCAGGAACATTAGCTTTGGTGTTGATGTGGATAGACATTCTCAGGAAGAGCAGCCCTGGTCTTGATATGGATGAACAGTCTCAGGAACAATGGTTCTCGTGTTGATGTGGATGAACAGTCTCAGGTAGAACAGCCCTGGTGTTAATGTGGATGAAAAGTCTCAGGAACAATAGCCCTGGTGTTGCTGTGGATGAACATTCTCAGGAACAATAGCCCTGGTGTTGATGTGAATGGACAGTCTCAGGAACAATGGTTCTGGTGTTGATGTGGATGAACATTATCAGGAACAATAGACCTGGCGTTGATGTGGATGAACATTTTCAGGAACAATAGCCCTGGTGTTGATGTGGATGAACATTCTCAGGAACAATAACCCTGGTTATGATGTTGATGTACAGTCTCAGGAACAATCGCCCAGGTGTTTATGTGGATGAACAGTCTCAGCAGCAATCGTCCTGGTGTTGATGGGAATGAACAGTCTCAGGAACAATAGCATTGGTGCTGATCTGAATGAAAAGCGTCAGGAACAATGGCCCTGCTGTTGATGTGGATGAACATTCTCAGGAACAATAGCCCTGGTGTTGATAGGAATGAACAGTCTCAGGAACAATAGCATTGGTGTTGATCTGAATGAAAAGCGTCAGGAACAATAGCCCTGCTGTTGATGTCGATGAATATTCTCAGGAACAATAGTACTGGTGTTGATGAGGATGAACATTCTCAGGAACAAATGCCCTTGTGTTGATGTGGATGTACAGTCTAAGGAACGATAGCCCTGGTGTTTATGTGGATGAAAAGTCTCAGGAACAATAGTACAGGTTTTGATGTGGATCAACAGTCTCTGGAACAATAGTCCTGGTGTTGATTTCTATGAAAAGTCTCAGGAGAAATAGCCTTGCTGTTGATCTGAATTAACAGTCTCAGGAACAATAGCCCTGGTGTTGATGTGGATGAACATTCTCAGGAATAATAGCCCTGGTGTTGATGGGAATGAACAGTCTTAGGAACAATAGCATTGGTGTTGATCTGAATGAAAAGCGTCAGGAACAATAGCCCTGCTGTTGATGTGGATGAACATTCTCAGGAACAATAGCCATGGTGTTGATGTGGATGAACAGTCTCAGGAACATCAGCCCTTTTGTTGATGTGGATGAACAGTCTCAGAAACAATAGCCCTGGTTTTGATGGGAATGAACAGTCTCAAAACAGTAGCCCTGGTGGTGATGTGGATGAACAGTCTCAGGAACTTTAGTCCTGGTGTTGATGTGGATGAACATTCTCAGGAAGAATAGCCTGGTGTTGATGTTTATGAACAGTCTCAGGAACAATAGCCCTGGTTTTGATGGGAATGAACAGTCTCAGGAACAATAACCCTGGTGTTGATGTGGATGAACAGTCTCAGGAACAATAGCCCTGGTGTTTATGTGGACGAACAGTCACATTAACAAAGCCCTGGTTTTGATGGGAATGAACAATCTCAGGAACAATAGCCCTGGTTTTGATGTGGATGCACAGTCTCAGGAACAATAGCTCTGGTGTTGATGTGGATGAACAGTTGCAGGAACAATAGCCCTGGTTCTGATGGGAATGACCAGTCTCATGAACAATAGCCCTGATGTTGATGTGGATGTACAGTCTTAGGAACAATAGTCCTGGTGTTGATGTGGGTGTACAGTCTCAGGAACAATAGCCCTGGAGCTGCTGTGGATGAAGATTCTCAGGAACAAAAGCCCTGCTGTTGATGTGGATGAACATTTTTAAGAACAATTGCCCTGGTGTAGATATGGATAAACAGTCTCAGGAACATTAGCTTTGGTGTTGATGTGGATAAACATTCTCAGGAAGAACAGCCCTGGTGTTGATATGGATGAACAATCTCAGGAACAATGGTTCTGGTGTTGATGTGGATGTACAGTCTCAGGAAGAACTGCCCTGGTGTTAATGTGGATGAACAGTCGCAGGAACAATAGCCCTGGTGTAGCTGTGGATGAATATTCTCAGGAACAATAGCCCTGGTGTTGATGTGGATGTGCAGTCTCAGGAACAATTATCCTGGTGTTGATGTGGATGAACATTCTCAGGAACAATAGCCCTGGTGTTGACGTGGATGTGCCGTCTCAGGAACAATAGTCCTGGTGTTGATATGGATGTACATTCTCAGGAACAGAAGCCCCGGTGTTGCTGTGGATGAACATTCTCAGGAACAATAGCCCTGGTGTTGATGTGGATGTACAGTCTCAGGAACAGTTATCCTGGTGTTGATGTGGATGAACATTCTCAGGAACAATAGCCCTGGTGTTGATGTGGATGTGCAGTCTCAGGAACAATAGTCCTGGTGTTGATATGGATGAACATTCTCAGGAACAGAAGCCCCGGTGTTGCTGTGGATGAACATTCTCAGGAACAATAGCCCTGCTGTTGATGTGGATGTACAATCTCAGGAACAATAGCCCTGGTGTTGATGTGGATGTACAATCACAGGAACAATAGCCCTGGTGTTGATGTGGATGAACATTCTCAGGAACAATAGCCCTGGTGTTGATGTGGATGTACAGTCTCAGGATCAATAGCCCTGGTGTTGATATGGATGAGCAGTCTCAGGAACAATTGTTCTCGTGTTGATGTGGATGAACAGTCTCAGGTAGAACAGCCCTGGTGTTAATGTGGATGAGCAGTCTCAGGAACAACAGCCCTGGTGTTGCTGTGGATGAACATTCTCAGGAACAATGGCCCTGGTGTTGATGTGGATGTACATTCTCAGGAACAATAGCCCTGGTGTTGATATGGATGAACAGTCTCAGGAACAATTGTTCTCGTGTTGATGTGGATGAACAGTCTCAGGTAGAACAGCCCTGGTGTTAATGTGGATGAGCAGTCTCAGGAACAACAGCCCTGGTGTTGCTGTGGATGAACATTCTCAGGAACAATAGCCCTGGTGTTGATGTGGATGTACATTCTCAGGAACAATAGCCCTGGTGTTGATGCGGATGAACAGTCTCAGGAGAAATAGCCTTAGTGTTGATGAGGGTGAACAGTCTCAGGACCAATAGCTCTGGTGTTGATATGAATTAACATTCTCAGGAACAATAGCCCTGGTGTTGATGGGAATGAACAGTCTCAGGAACAATAGCATTGGTGTTTATCTCAATGAAAAGCGTCAGGAACAATAGCCCTGCTGTTGATGTGGATGAACATTCTCAGGAACAATAGCCCTGGTGTTGATGTGGATGAAAATTCTCAGGAACAAATGCCCTTGTGTTGATGTGGATGTACAGTCTAAGGAACAATAGCCCTGGTGTTTATGTGGATGAAAAGTCTCAGGAACAATAGTACTGGTGTTGATGTGGATCAACAGTCTCTGGAACAATAGTCCTGGTGTTGATTTGCATGAACAGTCTCAGGAGAAATAGCCTTGGTGTTGATCTGAATTAACAGTCTCAGGAACAATAGCCCTGGTGTTGGTGGGAATGAACAGTCCCAGGAACAATAGTCCTGGTGTTGATGTGCATGAACAGTCTCACGTACAATAGCACTTGTGTTGATGTGGATGAACAGTCTCAGGAACAATAGCCCTGTTTTTTTTTTTTTTAGAACATTGCAGCGTAGTGCAGGCCCTTCGGCCCTCGATGTTGCGCCGACCTGTGAAACCATCTGACCTACACTATTCCATTTTCATCCATGTGTCTATCCAATGTCCACTTAAATGCCCTTAAAGTTGTCGAATCTACTACTGCTGCAGGCAGGGCGTTCCACGCCCTTACTACTCTCTGAGTAAAGACGCTACCTCTCACATCTGTCCTATATCTATCACCCCTCAACTTGAAGCTATGTCCCCTCGTGTTTGCCATCACCATCCGAGGAAAAAGACGCTCACTATCCAGCCTATAGAACCCTCTGATTATCTTATATGTCTCTATTAAGTCACCTCTCCTCCTCCTTCTCTCCAACGAAAACAACCTCAAGTCCCTCAGCCTTTCCTCGTAAGACCTTCCCTCCATACCAGGCAACATCCTAGTAAATCTCCTCTGCACCCTTTCCATAGCTTCCACATCCTTCCTATAATGCGGTGACCAGAACTGCACGCAATACTCCAGGTGCGGTCTCACCAGAGTTTTGTACAGCTGCAGCATGACCTCGTGGCTCCGAAACTCGACCCCCCTACTAATAAAAGCTAACACACCATATGCTTTCGTAACAGCCCTATTAACCTGGTTAGCAACCTTCAGGGATTTATGCACCTGGACACCAAGATCTCTCTGTTCATCTACACTACCAAGAATCTTCCCATTAGCCCAGTACTCTGCATTCCTGTTACTCCTTCCAAAGTGAATCACCTCACACTTTTCCGCATTAAACTCCATTTGCCATCTCTCAGCCCAGCTGTGCAGCCTATCTATGTCTCTCTGTACCCTACAACATCCTTCGGCACTATCCACAACTCCACCGACCTTAGTGTCATCTGCAAATTTACTAACCCACCCTTCTACACCCTCTTCCAGGTCATTTATAAAAATGACAAACAGCAGTGGCCCCAAAACAGATCCTTGCGGTACACCACTAGTAACTAAACTCCAGGATCAAAATTTGCCATCAACCACCACCCTCTGTCTTCTTTCAGCTAGCCAATTTCTGATCCAAAGCTCTAAATCGCCTTCAACCCCATACTTCCGTATTTTCTGCAATAGCCTACCGTGGGGAACCTTATCAAACGCCTTACTGAAATCCATATACACCACATCCACTGCTTTCCCTCATCCACCTGTTTGGTCACCTCGAAAAACTCAATAAGGTTTGTGAGGCACGACCTACCCGTCACAAAACCGTGCTGACTATCTCTAATGTACTTATTCTTTTCAAGATGATTATAAATCCTGTCTCTTATAACCTTTTCCAACATTTTACCCACAACCGAAGTAAGGCTCACAGGTCTATAATTGCCAGTGCTGTCTCTACTCCACTTCTTGAACAAGGGGACAACATTTGCAATCCTCCAGTCTTCCGGCACTATTCCTGTCGACAATGACGACATAAAGATCAAGGACAAAGGCTCTGCAATCTCCTCCCTAGCTTCCCAGAGAATCCTAGGATAAATCCCATCTGGCCCAGGGGACTTATCTATTTTCACACCTTCCAAAATTGCTCACACCTTCTCCTTGTGAACCTCAATCCCATCTAGCCTCGGAGCCTGAATCTCAGTATTCTCAACAACATTTTCTTTCTCTACTGTAAATACTGACGCAAAATAATCATTTAACACTTCCCCTATCTCCTCTGATTCCACACACAACTTCCCACTACTATCTTTGATTGGCCCTAATCTAACTCTTGTCATTCTTTTATTCCTGATATACCTATAGAAAGCCTTAGGGTTTTCCCTGATCCGATCCACCAATGACTTCTCGTGTCCTCTCCTTGCTCTTCTTCGCTCTCCCTTTAGATCCTTCCTGGCTAGCTTGTAGCTCTCAAGCGCCCTTACTGAGCCTTCACGTCTCATCCTAACATAAGCCTTCTTCTTCCTCTTGACAAGCGCTTCAACTTATTTAGTAAACCACGGCTCCCTCGCACGACAACTTCCTCCCTGCCTCACAGGTACATACTTATCAAGGACACGCAGTAGCTGCTCCTTGAATAAGCTCCACATTTCGATTGTTCCCATCCCCTGCAGTTTCCTTCCCCATCCTACGCATCCTTAATCTTGCCTAATGGCATCATAATTTCCTTTCCCCCAGTTATAATTCTTGCCCTGCGGTATATACCTGTCCCTGCCCATCGCTAAGGTAAACCGAACCGAATTGTGATCACTATCACCAAAGTGCTCATGGTGTTGATGGGAATGAACAGTCTCAGGAACAATAGCCCTGGTGTTGATGTGGATGAACAGTCCCAGGAAGAATAGTCCTGGTGTTGATGTGGATGAACAGTCTCACGTCCAATAGCCCTGGTGTTGATGTTGATGAACAGTCTCAGGAACAATAGCCCTGGCCTTGATGGGAATGAACATTCTCACGAACAATAGCCCAGGTGTTGATGTGGATGAACAGTCTCAGGATCATTAGCCCTTTTGTTGATGTGGCTGAACCGTCTCTGGAGCAATAGTCCTGGTGCTGATGCGGATGAACAGTCTCAGGAACAATAGCACTGGTGTAGATCGGAATGAACAATCTCAGGAACAATAACCCTGGTGTTTATGTGGATGAACAGTCTCAACAACAATAATCCTGGTGTTTATGGGAATGAACAGTCTCAGGAACAGTAGCATTGGCGTTGATCTGAATGAAAAGCCTCAGGAATAATATTCCTGCTGTTGATGTGGATGAACATTCTCAGGAACAATAGCCCTGGTGTTGATGTGGATGAACATTCTCAGAACAAAAGCCCTTGTGTTGATGTGGATGTACAGTCTAAGTAACAATGGACCTTGTGTTTATGTGGATGAAAAATCTCAGGAACAATAATGCTGGCGTTGATTTGGATGAACTATCTCAGGAACAATAGCCCTGGTGTAGATGGGAACGAACAATCTCAGGAACAATAACCCTGGTGTTGATGTGGATGAACAGTCTCAGGAACAATAGTCCTGGTGTTGATGTGGATGAACTTTCTCAGGAACAATAGCCCTGGTGTTGATCTGGATGAACAATCTCAGGAAAAATAGCCCTGGTGTTGATGTGGATGAACAGTCTCAGGAACAATAGCTCTGGTGTTGATGTGGATGAACAGTCTCGGGAACAAAAGCCCTGGTTTTGATGGGAATGGACAGTCTAGGGAACAATAGCCCTGGTGTTGATGTGGATGAGCAGCCTCAGGAACTAGAGTCATGGTGTTGATGTGATGAACAGTCTCAGGAACAATAGCCCTGGTGTTGATGCGGATGAACAGTCTCAGGAACAATAGCCCTGGTGTTGATGTGGATGAATATTCTCAGGAAGAACAGCCCTGCTGTTGATGTGGATGAACAGGCTCAGGAACAATAGCGCTGGTTTTGATGGGAATGAACACTCTCAGGAACAATAACCCTGGTGTTGATGTGGATGAACATCTCAGGAACAATAGCCCTGGGGTTGAAGTGGATGAACAGTCTCAGGAACAATATCTGGTTTTGATAGGGATGAACAATCTCAGGAACATTACTCCTGGTGTTGATGTGTATTAACATTCTCAGGAAAAATAGCTCTGGTGTTGATGTGGATGAACAGTTGCAGGAACAATAGCCCTGGTTATGATGGGAATGACCAGTCTCAGGAACAATATATCTGATGTTGATCTGGATGTACAGTCTCAGGAACAATAGTCCTGGTGTTGATGTGGGTGTACATTCTCAGGAACAATAGCACTGGTGTTGATGTGGATGAACATTTTTTAGGAACAATAGCCCTGGTGTTGATATGGATGAACAGTCTCAGGAACAACAGCCCTGGTGCTGATGGGAATGAACATTCTCTGGAACAATAGCCCTGGTGTTTTTGTGTATGAACATTTTTAAGAACAATAGCCCTGGTGTAGATATGGATGAACAGTCTCAGGAACATGAGCTTTGGTGTTGATGTGGATAAACATTCTCAGGAAGAACAGCCCTGGTGTTGATATGGATGAAGAGTCTCAGGGACAATGGTTCTGGAGTTGTTATGGATGAACAGTCTCAGAAACAATAGTCCTGGTGTTGATGTTAATGAACATTCTCAGGAACAACAGCCCTGGTGTTGACGTGGATGAAGATTCTCAGGAACAATAGCCCTGTTGTTAATGTGGATGATCATTCTCAGGAACAATAGCCTGGTGTTGCTGTGGATGAGCATTCTCAGGAACAATAGTCCTTGTGTTGATGTGGATGTACATTCTCTGGAACAAAAGCCCCATTGTTGATGTGGATGTACAGTCTCAGGAACAATATTCCTGGTGTTGATGTGGATGAACATTCTCAGGAAAAATAGCCATGGTTTTGATGTGGATGAAGACTCTCATGAACAACAGCCCTTTTGTTGACATGGATGAACAGTCTCAGGAACAATAGCCCTGATGTTAATGTGGATAAACATTTTCCGGAACGATAGCCTTGGTGTTGATATGGATGAACAGTCTCAGGAACAACAGTAATGATGTTGATGTGGATGAACATTCTCAGGAACAATAGCCCTGGTGTTGATGTGGATGAACATTCTCAGGAACAAAAGCCCTGGTGTTGATGTGGATGTACAGTCTCAGGAACAATAGCCCTGGTGTTGATGTGGATGAACATTCTCAGGAGCAAAAGGCATGATGTTGATGAGGATGTACAGTCTCAGGAACAAAAGCCCTGGTGTTGATGAGGATGTACAGTCTCAGGAACAATATCCCTGATGTTGATGTGGATGTACAGTCTCAGGAACAATAGTCCTGGTGTTGATGTGGGTGTACATTCTCAGGAACAATAGCACTGGTGTTGATGTGGATGTACAGTCTCAGGAACAATAGCCCTGGTGTTGATGTGGATGAACATTCTCAGGAACAAAATCCCAGGTGTTGATCTGGATGTACAGTCTCAGGAACAATAGTCCTGGTGTTGATGTGGATGAACATTCTCAGGAACAATAGCCCTGGTGTTGATGTGGATGAACAGTCTCAGGAACATTAGCGCTTTTGTTGAAGTGGATGAACCGTCTCTGGAGCAAAGTCCTGGTGTTGATGTGGATGAACAGTCTCATAAACAATAGCCCTGGTTTTGATGGGAATGAACAGTCTCAGGAACAATAGCCCTGGTGTTGATGTGGATGAACAGTGTCAGGAACTATCGTCCTGGTGTTGATGTGGATGAACATTCTCAGGAAGAATAGCCCTGGTGTTGATGTGGATGAACAGTCTCAGGAACAATAGCCCTGGTGTTGATGTGGATGAACAGTCTCATTAACAATGCCCTGGTTTTGATGGGAATGAACAAACTCAGGAACAATAGCCCTGGTTTTGATGTGGATGCACAGTCTCAGTAACAATAGTCCTGGTGTTGATGTGGATTAACATTCTCAGGAACAATATCTCCGGTGTTGATGTGGATGAACAGTTGCAGGAACAATAGCCCTGGTTATGATGGGAATGACCAGTCTCAGGAACAATATTCCTGATGTTGATGTGGATGTACAGTCTCAGGAACAATAGTCCTGGTGTTGATGTGGGTGTACATTCTCAGGAACAATAGCCCGGGTGTTGATGTGGATGAACATTTTTTCGTAATCGCCCTGGTGTTGATATGGATGAACATTCTCAGGAACAATAGCCCTGGTGCTGATGGGAATGAACATTCTCTGGAACAATAGCCCTGGTGTTGTTGTGGATGAACAATTTTAAGAACAATAGCCCTGGTGTAGATATGGATGAACAGTCTGAGGAACATGAGCCTTGGTGTTGATGTGGATAAACATTCTCAGGAAGAACAGCCCTGGTGTTGATATGGATGAACAGTCTCAGGAACAATAGTCCTGGTGTTGATGTTAATGAACATTCTCAGGAACAATAGCCCCGGTGTTGATGTGGATGAAGATTCTCAGGCACAATAGCCCTGTTGTTAATGTGGATGAACATTCTCAGGAACAATAGCCTGGTGTTGCTGTGGATGAACATTCTCAGGAACAATAGCCCTGGTGTTGATGTGGATGTACTGTCTCAGGAACAATAGTCCTGGTGTTGTTGTGTATGAACATTCTCAGGAACAGTAGCCCTGGTATTGCTGTGGATGTACATTCTCAGGAACAATAGCCCTTGTGTTGATGTGGATGAACATTCTCTGGAACAAAAGCCCCATTGTTGATGTGGATGTACAGTCTCAGGAACAATAGTCCTGGTGTTGTTGTGGATGAACATTCTCAGGCAAAATAGCCATGGTTCTGATGCGGATGAAGACTATCAGGAACAACAGCCCTGTTGTTGATATGGTTGAACAGTCTCAGGTACAACAGTAATGATGATTGATGTGGATGAACATTCTCAGGAACAATAGCCCTGGTGTTGATGTGGATGAGCATTCTCAGGAACAATAGCCCTGGTGATGATGTGGATGAACATTCTCAGGAACAAAAGCCGTGGTGTTAATATGGATGAACAGTCGCAGGAACAATAGCCCTGGTGTTGCTGTGGATGAATATTCTCAGCAACAATAGCCCTCGTGTTGATGTGGATGTACAGTCTCAGGAACAATTATCCTGGTGTTGATGTGGATGAACATTCTCAGGAACAATAGCCCTGGTGTTGATGTGGATGTGCAGTCTCAGGAACAATAGTCCTTGTGTTGATATGGATGAACATTCTCAGGAACAGAAGCCCCAGTGTTGCTGTGGATGAACATTCTCAGGAACAATAGCCCTGCTGTTGATGAGAATGTGCAATCTCATTAACAATAGCCCTGGTGTTGATGTGGATGTACAATCACAGGAACAATAGCCCTGGTGTTGATGTGGATGAACATTCTCAGGAACAATAGCCCTGGTGTTGATGTGGATATACAGTCTCAGGAACAATAGCCCTGGTGTTAATGTGGATGAGCAGTCTCAGGAACAATAGCCCTGGTGTTGCTGTGGATGAACATTCTCAGGAACAATAGCCCTGGTGTTGATGTGGATATACAGTCTCAGGAACAATAGCCCTGGTGTTGATGTGGATGGACAGTCTCAGGAACAATGGTTCTGGTGTTGATGTGGATGAACACTATCACGAACAATAGTCCTGGTGTTGATGTGGATGAACATTCTCAGGAACAATAGCCCTGGTGTTGATGTGAATATACAGTCTCAGGAACAATAGCCCTGGTGTTAATGTGGATGAACAGTCTCAGGAACAACAGTCCTGGTGCTGATGGGAATTTACATTCTCTGGAACAATAGCCCTGGTGTTGTTGTGTATGAACATTTTTAAGAACAATAGCCCTGGTGTAGATATGGATGAACAGTCTCAGGAACATGAGCTTTGGTGTTGATGTGGATAAACATTCTCAGGAAGAACAGCCCTGGTGTTGATATGGATGAAGAGTCTCAGGGACAATGGTTCTGGAGTTGTTATGGATGAACAGTCTCAGGAACAATAGTCCTGGTGTTGATGTGGATGAACATTCTCAGGAACAATAGTCCTGGTGTTAATGTGGATGATCATTCTCAGGAACAATAGCCTGGTGTTGCTGTGGATGAGCATTTTCAGGAACAATAGTCCTGGTTTTGATGTGGATGTACAGTCTCAGGAACAACAGTCCTGGTGTTGATGTGGATGAACATTCTCAGGAACAATAGTCCTGGTGTTGTTGTGGATGAACATTCTCAGGCAAAATAGCCATGGTTCTGATGCGGATGAAGACTATCAGGAACAACAGCCCTGTTGTTGATATGGTTGAACAGTCTCAGGAACAACAGTAATGATGATTGATGTGGATGAACATTCTCAGAAACAATAGCCCTATTGTTGATGTGGATGAACATTCTCAGGAACAATAGCCCTGGTGATGATGTGGATGAACATTCTCAGGAACAAAAGCCGTGGTGTTAATATGGATGAACAGTCGCAGGAACAATAGCCCTGGTGTTGCTGTGGATGAATATTCTCAGCAACAATAGCCCTGGTGTTGATGTGGATGTACAGTCTCAGGAACAATTATCCTGGTGTTGATGTGGATGAACATTCTCAGGAACAATAGCCCTGGTGTTGATGTGGATGTGCAGTCTCAGGAACAATAGTCCTTGTGTTGATATGGATGAACATTCTCAGGAACAGAAGCCCCAGTGTTGCTGTGGATGAACATTCTCAGGAACAATAGCCCTGCTGTTGATGAGAATGTGCAATCTCATTAACAATAGCCCTGGTGTTGATGTGGATGTACAATCACAGGAACAATAGCCCTGGTGTTGATGTGGATGAACATTCTCAGGAACAATAGCCCTGGTGTTGATGTGGATATACAGTCTCAGGAACAATAGCCCTGGTGTTAATGTGGATGAGCAGTCTCAGGAACAATAGCCCTGGTGTTGCTGTGGATGAACATTCTCAGGAACAATAGCCCTGGTGTTGATGTGGATATACAGTCTCAGGAACAATAGCCCTGGTGTTGATGTGGATGGACAGTCTCAGGAACAATGGTTCTGGTGTTGATGTGGATGAACACTATCACGAACAATAGTCCTGGTGTTGATGTGGATGAACATTCTCAGGAACAATAGCCCTGGTGTTGATGTGAATATACAGTCTCAGGAACAATAGCCCTGGTGTTAATGTGGATGAACAGTCTCAGGAACAACAGTCCTGGTGCTGATGGGAATTTACATTCTCTGGAACAATAGCCCTGGTGTTGTTGTGTATGAACATTTTTAAGAACAATAGCCCTGGTGTAGATATGGATGAACAGTCTCAGGAACATGAGCTTTGGTGTTGATGTGGATAAACATTCTCAGGAAGAACAGCCCTGGTGTTGATATGGATGAAGAGTCTCAGGGACAATGGTTCTGGAGTTGTTATGGATGAACAGTCTCAGGAACAATAGTCCTGGTGTTGATGTGGATGAACATTCTCAGGAACAATAGTCCTGGTGTTAATGTGGATGATCATTCTCAGGAACAATAGCCTGGTGTTGCTGTGGATGAGCATTTTCAGGAACAATAGTCCTGGTTTTGATGTGGATGTACAGTCTCAGGAACAACAGGCCTGGTGTTGATGTGGATGAACATTCTCAGGAACAATAGTCCTGGTGTTGTTGTGGATGAACATTCTCAGGCAAAATAGCCATGGTTCTGATGCGGATGAAGACTATCAGGAACAACAGCCCTGTTGTTGATATGGTTGAACAGTCTCAGGAACAACAGTAATGATGATTGATGTGGATGAACATTCTCAGAAACAATAGCCCTATTGTTGATGTGGATGAACATTCTCAGGAACAATAGCCCTGGTGATGATGTGGATGAACATTCTCAGGAACAAAAGCCGTGGTGTTAATATGGATGAACAGTCGCAGGAACAATAGCCCTGGTGTTGCTGTGGATGAATATTCTCAGCAACAATAGCCCTGGTGTTGATGTGGATGTACAGTCTCAGGAACAATTATCCTGGTGTTGATGTGGATGAACATTCTCAGGAACAATAGCCCTGGTGTTGATGTGGATGTGCAGTCTCAGGAACAATAGTCCTTGTGTTGATATGGATGAACATTCTCAGGAACAGAAGCCCCAGTGTTGCTGTGGATGAACATTCTCAGGAACAATAGCCCTGCTGTTGATGAGAATGTGCAATCTCATTAACAATAGCCCTGGTGTTGATGTGGATGTACAATCACAGGAACAATAGCCCTGGTGTTGATGTGGATGAACATTCTCAGGAACAATAGCCCTGGTGTTGATGTGGATATACAGTCTCAGGAACAATAGCCCTGGTGTTAATGTGGATGAGCAGTCTCAGGAACAATAGCCCTGGTGTTGCTGTGGATGAACATTCTCAGGAACAATAGCCCTGGTGTTGATGTGGATATACAGTCTCAGGAGCAATAGCCCTGGTGTTGATGTGGATGGACAGTCTCAGGAAAAATGGTTCTGGTGTTGATGTGGATGAACACTATCAGGAACAATATTCCTGGTGTTGATGTGGATGAACATTCTCAGGAACAATAGCCCTGGTGTTGATGTGGATATACAGTCTCAGGAACAATAGCCCTGGTGTTAATGTGGATGAACAGTCTCAGGAACAACAGCCCTGGTGCTGATGGGAATTTACATTCTCTGGAACAATAGCCCTGGTGTTGTTGTGTATGAACATTTTTAAGAACAATAGCCCTGGTGTAGGTATGGATGAACAGTCTCAGGAACATGAGCTTTGGTGTTGATGTGGATAAACATTCTCAGGAAGAACAGCCCTGGTGTTGATTTGGATGAAGAGTCTCAGGGACAATGGTTCTGGAGTTGTTATGGATGAACAGTCTCAGGAACAATAGTCCTGGTGTTGATGTGGATGAACATTCTCAGGAACAATAGTCCTGGTGTTAATGTGGATGATCATTCTCAGGAACAATAGCCTGGTGTTGCTGTGGATGAGCATTTTCAGGAACAATAGTCCTGGTTTTGATGTGGATGTACAGTCTCAGGAACAACAGTCCTGGTGTTGATGTGGATGAACATTCTCAGGAACAATAGTCCTGGTATTGTTGTGGATGAACATTCTCAGGCAAAATAGCCATGGTTCTGATGCGGATGAAGACTATCAGGAACAACAGCCCTGTTGTTGATATGGTTGAACAGTCTCAGGAACAACAGTAATGATGATTGATGTGGATGAACATTCTCAGAAACAATAGCCCTGGTGTTGATGTGGATGATCATTCTCAGGAACAATAGCCTGGTGTTGCTGTGGATGAGCATTTTCAGGAACAATAGTCCTGGTTTTGATGTGGATGTACAGTCTCAGGAACAACAGTCCTGGTGTTGATGTGGATGAACATTCTCAGGAACAATAGTCCTGGTGTTGTTGTGGATGAACATTCTCAGGCAAAATAGCCATGGTTCTGATGCGGATGAAGACTATCAGGAACAACAGCCCTGTTGTTGATATGGTTGAACAGTCTCAGGAACAACAGTAATGATGATTGATGTGGATGAACATTCTCAGAAACAATAGCCCTGGTGTTGATGTGGATGAACATTCTCAGGAACAATAGCCCTGGTGATGATGTGGATGAACATTCTCAGGAACAAAAGCCGTGGTGTTAATATGGATGAACAGTCGCAGGAACAATAGCCCTGGTGTTGCTGTGGATGAATATTCTCAGCAACAATAGCCCTGGTGTTGATGTGGATGTACAGTCTCAGGAACAATTATCCTGGTGTTGATGTGGATGAACATTCTCAGGAACAATAGCCCTGGTGTTGATGTGGATGTGCAGTCTCAGGAACAATAGTCCTTGTGTTGATATGGATGAACATTCTCAGGAACAGAAGCCCCAGAGTTGCTGTGGATGAACATTCTCAGGAACAATAGCCCTGCTGTTGATGAGAATGTGCAATCTCATTAACAATAGCCCTGGTGTTGATGTGGATGTACAATCACAGGAACAATAGCCCTGGTGTTGATGTGGATATACAGTCTCATGAACAATAGCCCTGGTGTTAATGTGGATGAGCAGTCTCAGGAACAATAGCCCTGGTGTTGCTGTGGATGAACATTCTCAGGAACAATAGCCCTGGTGTTGATGTGGATATACAGTCTCAGGAACAATAGCCCTGGTGTTGATGTGGATGGACAGTCTCAGGAACAATGGTTCTGGTGTTGATGTGGATGAACACTATCACGAACAATAGTCCTGGTGTTGATGTGGATGAACATTCTCAGGAACAATAGCCCTGGTGTTGATGTGGATATACAGTCTCAGGAACAATAGCCCTGGTGTTAATGTGGATGAACAGTCTCAGGAACAACAGCCCTGGTGCTGATGGGAATTTACATTCTCTGGAACAATAGCCCTGGTGTTGTTGTGTATGAACATTTTTAAGAACAATAGCCCTGGTGTAGATATGGATGAACAGTCTCAGGAACATGAGCTTTGGTGTTGATGTGGATAAACATTCTCAGGAAGAACAGCCCTGGTGTTGATATGGATGAAGAGTCTCAGGGACAATGGTTCTGGAGTTGTTATGGATGAACAGTCTCAGGAACAATAGTCCTGGTGTTGATGTGGATGAACATTCTCAGGAACAATAGTCCTGGTGTTAATGTGGATGATCATTCTCAGGAACAATAGCCTGGTGTTGCTGTGGATGAGCATTTTCAGGAACAATAGTCCTGGTTTTGATGTGGATGTACAGTCTCAGGAACAACAGTCCTGGTGTTGATGTGGATGAACATTCTCAGGAACAATAGTCCTGGTGTTGATGTGGATGTACATTCTCAGGAACAATAGCCCTAGTGTTGATGTGGATGAACATTCTCTGGAACAAAAGCCCCATTGTTGATGTGGATGTACAGTCTCAGGAACAATAGTCCTGGTGTTGATGTTGATGAACATTCTCAGGAAAAATAGCCATGGTTTTGATGTGGATGAAGACTATCATGAACAACAGCCCTTTTGTTGACATGGATGAACAGTCTCAGGAACAATAGCCCTGATGTTAATGTGGATAAACATTTTCCGGAACGATAGCCTTGGTGTTGATATGGATGAACAGTCTCAGGAACAACAGTAATGATGTTGATGTGGATGAACATTCTCAGGAACAATAGCCCTGGTGTTGATGTGGATGAACATTCTCAGGAACAAAAGCCCTGGTGTTGATGTGGATGTACAGTCTCAGGAACAATAGCACTGGTGTTGATGTGGATGAACATTCTCAGGAGCAAAAGGCATGATGTTGAAGAGGATGTACAGTCTCAGGAACAAAAGCCCTGGTGTTGATGTGGATGTACAGTCTCAGGAACAATAGCCCTGGTGTAGATGTGGATGATCATTCTCAGGAACAAAATCCCTGCTGTTGATGTGGATGTACAGTCTCAGGAACAATAGCCCTGGTGTTGATGTGGATGAACATTCTCAGGAACAATAGCCCTGGTTTTGATGGGAATGAACATTCTCACGAACAATAGCCCTGGTGTTGATGTGGATGAACAGTCTCAGGAACATTAGCCCTTTTGTTGATGTGGATGAACCGTCTCTGGAGCAAAGTCCTGGTGTTGATGTGGATGAACAGTCTCAGAAACAATAGCCCTGGTTTTGATGGGAATGAACAGTCTCAGGAACAATAGCCCTGGTGTTGATGTGGATGAACAGTGTCAGGAACTATCGTCCTGGTGTTGATGTGGATGAACATTCTCAGGAAGAATAGCCCTGGTGTTGATGTGGATGAACAGTCTCAGGAACAATAGCCCTGGTGTTGATGTGGATGAACAGTCTCATTAACAAAGCCCTGGTTTTGATGGGATTGAACAAACTCAGGAACAATAGCCCTGGTTTTGATGTGGATGCACAGTCTCAGGAACAATAGTCCTGGTGTTGATGTGGATTAACATTCTCAGGAACAATATCTCCGGTGTTGATGGGGATGAACAGTTGCAGGAACAATAGCCCTGGTTATGATGGGAATGACCAGTCTCAGGAACAATAGTCCTGGTGTTGATGTGGGTTTACATTCTCAGGAACAATAGCCCGAGTGTTGATGTGGATGAACATTTTTTCGGAACAATAGCCCTGGTGTTGATATGGATGAACATTCTCAGGAACAATAGCCCTGGTGCTGATGGGAATGAACATTCTCTGGAACAATAGCCCTGGTGTTGTTGTGGATGAACAATTTTAAGAACAATAGCCCTGGTGTAGATATGGATGAACAGTCTCAGGAACATGAGCCTTGGTGTTGATGTGGATAAACATTCTCAGGAAGAACAGCCCTGGTGTTGATATGGATGAAGAGTCTCAGGAAGAATGGTTCTGGAGTTGTTGTGGATGAACAGTCTCAGGAACAATAGTCCTGGTGTTGATGTTAATGAACATTCTCAGGAACAATAGCCCCGGTGTTGATGTGGATGAAGATTCTCAGGCACAATAGCCCTGTTGTTAATGTGGATGAACATTCTCAGGAACAATAGCCTGGTGTTTCTGTGGATGATCATTCTCAGGAACAATAGTCCTGGTGTTGATGTGGATGAACATTCTCAGGAACAGTAGCCCTGGTATTGCTGTGGATGTACATTCTCAGGAACAATAGCCCTTGTGTTGATGTGGATGAACATTCTCTGGAACAAAAGCCCCATTGTTGATGTGGATGTACAGTCTCAGGAACAATAGTCCTGGTGTTGTTGTGGATGAACATTCTCAGGAAAAATAGCCATGGTTCTGATGTGGATGAAGACTATCAGGAACAACAGCCCTGTTGTTGATATGGTTGAACAGTCTCAGGAACAACAGTAATGATGTTGATGTGGATGAACATTCTCAGGAACAATAGCCCTGGTGTTGATGTGGATGAACATTCTCAGGAACAATAGCCCTGGTGATGATGTGGATGAACATTCTCAGGAACAAAAGCCCTGGTGTTAATATGGATGAACAGTCGCAGGAACAATAGCCCTGGTGTTGCTGTGGATGAATATTCTCAGCAACAATAGCCCTGGTGTTGATGTGGATGTGCAGTCTCAGGAACAATAGTCCTTGTGTTGATATGGATGAACATTCTCAGGAACAGAAGCCCAGGGTTGCTGTGGATGAACATTCTCAGGAACAATAGCACTGCTGTTGATGAGAATGTGCAATCTCATTAACAATAGCCCTGGTGTTGATGTGGATGTACAATCACAGGAACAATAGCCCTGGTGTTGATGTGGATATACAGTCTCAGGAACAATAGCCCTGGTGTTAATGTGGATGAACAGTCTCAGGAACAACAGCCCTGGTGCTGATGGGAATTTACATTCTCTGGAACAATAGCCCTGGTGTTGTTGTGTATGAACATTTTTAAGAACAATAGCCCTGGTGTAGGTATGGATGAACAGTCTCAGGAACATGAGCTTTGGTGTTGATGTGGATAAACATTCTCAGGAAGAACAGCCCTGGTGTTGATATGGATGAAGAGTCTCAGGGACAATGGTTCTGGAGTTGTTATGGATGAACAGTCTCAGGAACAATAGTCCTGGTGTTGATGTGGATGAACATTCTCAGGAACAATAGTCCTGGTGTTAATGTGGATGATCATTCTCAGGAACAATAGCCTGGTGTTGCTGTGGATGAGCATTTTCAGGAACAATAGTCCTGGTTTTGATGTGGATGTACAGTCTCAGGAACAACAGTCCTGGTGTTGATGTGGATGAACATTCTCAGGAACAATAGTCCTGGTGTTGTTGTGGATGAACATTCTCAGGCAAAATAGCCATGGTTCAGATGCGGATGAGGACTATCAGGAACAACAGCCCTGTTGTTGATATGGTTGAACAGTCTCAGGAACAACAGTAATGATGATTGATGTGGATGAACATTCTCAGAAACAATAGCCCTGGTGTTGATGTGGATGAACATTCTCAGGAACAATAGTCCTGGTGATGATGTGGATGAACATTCTCAGGAACAAAAGCCGTGGTGTTAATATGGATGAACAGTCGCAGGAACAATAGCCCTGGTGTTGCTGTGGATGAATATTCTCAGCAACAATAGCCCTGGTGTTGATGTGGATGTACAGTCTCAGGAACAATTATCCTGGTGTTGATGTGGATGAACATTCTCAGGAACAATAGCCCTGGTGTTGATGTGGATGTGCAGTCTCAGGAACTATAGTCCTTGTGTTGATATGGATGAACATTCTCAGGAACAGAAGCTCCAGTGTTGCTGTGGATGAACATTCTCAGGAACAATAGCCCTGCTGTTGATGAGAATGTGCAATCTCATTAACAATAGTCCTGGTGTTGATGTGGATGTACAATCACAGGAACAATAGCCCTGGTGTTGATGTGGATGAACATTCTCAGGAACAATAGCCCTGGTGTTGATGTGGATATACAGTCTCAGGAACAATAGCCCTGGTGTTAATGTGGATGAGCAGTCTCAGGAACAATAGCCCTGGTGTTGCTGTGGATGAACATTCTCAGGAACAATAGCCCTGGTGTTGATGTGGATATACAGTCTCAGGAACAATAGCCTTGGTGTTGATGTGGATGGACAGTCTCAGGAACAATGGTTCTGGTGTTGATGTGGATGAACACTATCAGGAACAATAGTCCTGGTGTTGATGTGGATGAACATTCTCAGGAACAATAGCCCTGGTGTTGATGTGGATATACAGTCTCAGGAACAATAGCCCTGGTGTTAATGTGGATGAACAGTCTCAGGAACAATAGCCCTGGTGCTGATGGGAATTTACATTCTCTGGAACAATAGCCCTGGTGTTGTTGTGTATGAACATTTTTAAGAACAATAGCCCTGGTGTAGATATGGATGAACAGTCTCAGGAACATGAGCTTTGGTGTTGATGTGGATAAACATTCTCAGGAAGAACAGCCCTGGTGTTGATATGGATGAAGAGTCTCAGGGACAATGGTTCTGGAGTTGTTATGGATGAACAGTCTCAGGAACAATAGTCCTGGTGTTGATGTGGATGAACATTCTCAGGAACAATAGTCCTGGTGTTAATGTGGATGATCATTCTCAGGAACAATAGCCTGGTGTTGCTGTGGATGAGCATTTTCAGGAACAATAGTCCTGGTTTTGATGTGGATGTACAGTCTCAGGAACAACAGTCCTGGTGTTGATGTGGATGAACATTCTCAGGAACAATAGTCCTGGTGTTGATGTGGATGTACATTCTCAGGAACAATAGCCCTAGTGTTGATGTGGATGAACATTCTCTGGAACAAAAGCCCCATTGTTGATGTGGATGTACAGTCTCAGGAACAATAGTCCTGGTGTTGATGTGGATGAACATTCTCAGGAAAAATAGCCATGGTTTTGATGTGGATGAAGACTATCATGAACAACAGCCCTTTTGTTGACATGGATGAACAGTCTCAGGAACAATAGCCCTGATGTTAATGTGGATAAACATTTTCCGGAACGATAGCCTTGGTGTTGATATGGATGAACAGTCTCAGGAACAACAGTAATGATGTTGATGTGGATGAACATTCTCAGGAACAATAGCCCTGGTGTTGATGTGGATGAACATTCTCAGGAACAAAAGCCCTGGTGTTGATGTGGATGTACAGTCTCAGGAACAATAGCACTGGTGTTGATGTGGATGAACATTCTCAGGAGCAAAAGGCATGATGTTGAAGAGGATGTACAGTCTCAGGAACAAAAGCCCTGGTGTTGATGTGGATGTACAGTCTCAGGAACAATAGCCCTGGTGTTGATGTGGATGAACATTCTCAGGAACAAAATCCCTGGTGTTGATGTGGATGTACAGTCTCAGGAACAATAGTCCTGGTGTTGATGTGGATGAACATTCTCAGGAACAATAGCCCTGGTTTTGATGGGAATGAACATTCTCACGAACAATAGCCCTGGTGTTGATGTGGATGAACAGTCTCAGGAACATTAGCCCTTTTGTTGATGTGGATGAACCGTCTCTGGAGCAAAGTCCTGGTGTTGATGTGGATGAACAGTCTCAGAAACAATAGCCCTGGTTTTGATGGGAATGAACAGTCTCAGGAACAATAGCCCTGGTGTTGATGTGGATGAACAGTGTCAGGAACTATCGTCCTGGTGTTGATGTGGATGATCATTCTCAGGAAGAATAGCCCTGGTGTTGATGTGGATGAACAGTCTCAGGAACAATAGCCCTGGTGTTGATGTGGATGAACAGTCTCATTAACAAAGCCCTGGTTTTGATGGGATTGAACAAACTCAGGAACAATAGCCCTGGTTTTGATGTGGATGCACAGTCTCAGGAACAATAGTCCTGGTGTTGATGTGGATTAACATTCTCAGGAACAATATCTCCGGTGTTGATGGGGATGAACAGTTGCAGGAACAATAGCCCTGGTTATGATGGGAATGACCAGTCTCAGGAACAATATTCCTGATGTTGATGTGGATGTACAGTCTCAGGAACAATAGCCCGGGTGTTGATGTGGATGAACATTTTTTCGGAACAATAGCCCTGGTGTTGATATGGATGAACATTCTCAGGAACAATAGCCCTGGTGCTGATGGGAATGAACATTCTCTGGAACAATAGCCCTGGTGTTGTTGTGGATGAACAATTTTAAGAACAATAGCCCTGGTGTAGATATGGATGAACAGTCTCAGGAACATGAGCCTTGGTGTTGATGTGGATAAACATTCTCAGGAAGAACAGCCCTGGTGTTGATATGGATGAAGAGTCTCAGGAAGAATGGTTCTGGAGTTGTTGTGGATGAACAGTCTCAGGAACAATAGTCCTGGTGTTGATGTTAATGAACATTCTCAGGAACAATAGCCCCGGTGTTGATGTGGATGAAGATTCTCAGGCACAATAGCCCTGTTGTTAATGTGGATGAACATTCTCAGGAACAATAGCCTGGTGTTGCTGTGGATGATCATTCTCAGGAACCATAGTCCTGGTGTTGATGTGGATGAACATTCTCAGGAACAGTAGCCCTGGTATTGCTGTGGATGTACATTCTCAGGAACAATAGCCCTTGTGTTGATGTGGATGAACATTCTCTGGAACAAAAGCCCCATTGTTGATGTGGATGTACAGTCTCAGGAACAATAGTCCTGGTGTTGTTGTGGATGAACATTCTCAGGAAAAATAGCCATGGTTCTGATGTGGATGAAGACTATCAGGAACAACAGCCCTGTTGTTGATATGGTTGAACAGTCTCAGGAACAACAGTAATGATGTTGATGTGGATGAACATTCTCAGGAACAATAGCCCTGGTGTTGATGTGGATGAACATTCTCAGGAACAATAGCCCTGGTGATGATGTGGATGAACATTCTCAGGAGCAAAAGCCCTGGTGTTAATATGGATGAACAGTCGCAGGAACAATAGCCCTGGTGTTGCTGTGGATGAATATTCTCAGCAACAATAGCCCTGGTGTTGATGTGGATGTACAGTCTCAGGAACAATTATCCTGGTGTTGATGTGATGAACATTCTCAGGAACAATAGCCCTGGTGTTGATGTGGATGTGCAGTCTCAGGAACAATAGTCCTTGTGTTGATATGGATGAACATTCTCAGGAACAGAAGCCCAGGGTTGCTGTGGATGAACATTCTCAGGAACAATAGCACTGCTGTTGATGAGAATGTGCAATCTCATTAACAATAGCCCTGGTGTTGATGTGGATGTACAATCACAGGAACAATAGCCCTGGTGTTGATGTGGATGTACAGTCTCAGGAACAATAGCCCTGGTGTTGATGTGGATGAACATTCTCAGGAACAAAATCCCTGGTGTTGATGTGGATGTACAGTCTCAGGAACAATAGTCCTGGTGTTGATGTGGATGAACATTCTCAGGAACAATAGCCCTGGTTTTGATGGGAATGAACATTCTCACGAACAATAGCCCTGGTGTTGATGTGGATGAACAGTCTCAGGAACATTAGCCCTTTTGTTGATGTGGATGAACCGTCTCTGGAGCAAAGTCCTGGTGTTGATGTGGATGAACAGTCTCAGAAACAATAGCCCTGGTTTTGATGGGAATGAACAGTCTCAGGAACAATAGCCCTGGTGTTGATGTGGATGAACAGTGTCAGGAACTATCGTCCTGGTGTTGATGTGGATGAACATTCTCAGGAAGAATAGCCCTGGTGTTGATGTGGATGAACAGTCTCAGGAACAATAGCCCTGGTGTTGATGTGGATGAACAGTCTCATTAACAAAGCCCTGGTTTTGATGGGATTGAACAAACTCAGGAACAATAGCCCTGGTTTTGATGTGGATGCACAGTCTCAGGAACAATAGTCCTGGTGTTGATGTGGATTAACATTCTCAGGAACAATATCTCCGGTGTTGATGGGGATGAACAGTTGCAGGAACAATAGCCCTGGTTATGATGGGAATGACCAGTCTCAGGAACAATATTCCTGATGTTGATGTGGATGTACAGTCTCAGGAACAATAGTCCTGGTGTTGATGTGGGTGTACATTCTCAGGAACAATAGCCCGGGTGTTGATGTGGATGAACATTTTTTCGGAACAATAGCCCTGGTGTTGATATGGATGAACATTCTCAGGAACAATAGCCCTGGTGCTGATGGGAATGAACATTCTCTGGAACAATAGCCCTGGTGTTGTTGTGGATGAACAATTTTAAGAACAATAGCCCTGGTGTAGATATGGATGAACAGTCTCAGGAACATGAGCCTTGGTGTTGATGTGGATAAACATTCTCAGGAAGAACAGCCCTGGTGTTGATATGGATGAAGAGTCTCAGGAAGAATGGTTCTGGAGTTGTTGTGGATGAACAGTCTCAGGAACAATAGTCCTGGTGTTGATGTTAATGAACATTCTCAGGAACAATAGCCCCGGTGTTGATGTGGATGAAGATTCTCAGGCACAATAGCCCTGTTGTTAATGTGGATGAACATTCTCAGGAACAATAGCCTGGTGTTGCTGTGGATGATCATTCTCAGGAACCATAGTCCTGGTGTTGATGTGGATGAACATTCTCAGGAACAGTAGCCCTGGTATTGCTGTGGATGTACATTCTCAGGAACAATAGCCCTTGTGTTGATGTGGATGAACATTCTCTGGAACAAAAGCCCCATTGTTGATGTGGATGTACAGTCTCAGGAACAATAGTCCTGGTGTTGTTGTGGATGAACATTCTCAGGAAAAATAGCCATGGTTCTGATGTGGATGAAGACTATCAGGAACAACAGCCCTGTTGTTGATATGGTTGAACAGTCTCAGGAACAACAGTAATGATGTTGATGTGGATGAACATTCTCAGGAACAATAGCCCTGGTGTTGATGTGGATGAACATTCTCAGGAACAATAGCCCTGGTGATGATGTGGATGAACATTCTCAGGAACAAAAGCCCTGGTGTTAATATGGATGAACAGTCGCAGGAACAATAGCCCTGGTGTTGCTGTGGATGAATATTCTCAGCAACAATAGCCCTGGTGTTGATGTGGATGTACAGTCTCAGGAACAATTATCCTGGTGTTGATGTGATGAACATTCTCAGGAACAATAGCCCTGGTGTTGATGTGGATGTGCAGTCTCAGGAACAATAGTCCTTGTGTTGATATGGATGAACATTCTCAGGAACAGAAGCCCAGGGTTGCTGTGGATGAACATTCTCAGGAACAATAGCACTGCTGTTGATGAGAATGTGCAATCTCATTAACAATAGCCCTGGTGTTGATGTGGATGTACAATCACAGGAACAATAGCCCTGGTGTTGATGTGGATGAACATTCTCAGGAACAATAGCCCTGGTGTTGATGTGGATATACAGTCTCAGGAACAATAGCCCTGGTGTTAATGTGGATGAGCAGTCTCAGGAACAATAGCCCTGGTGTTGCTGTGGATGAACATTCTCAGGAACAATAGCCCTGGTGTTGATGTGGATATACAGTCTCAGGAACAATAGCCCTGGTGTTGATGTGGATGGACAGTCTCAGGAACAATGGTTCTGGTGTTGATGTGGATGAACACTATCAGGAACAATAGTCCTGGCGTTGATGTGGATGAACATTTTCAGGAACAATAGCCCTCGTGTTGATGTGGATGAACATTCTCAGGAACAATAACCCTGGTTTTGATGTTGTTGTACAGTCTCTGGAACAATAGCCCTGCAGTTAATGGGGATGAACAGTCTCAGGAACAATAGTCCTGGTGTTGATGGGAATGAACAGTCTCAGGAACAATAGCATTGGTGTTGATCTGAATGAAAAGCGTCAGGAACAATAGCCCTGCTGTTGATGTGAATGAACATTCTCAGGAACAATAGCCCTGGTGTTGATGTGGATGAACATTCTCAGGAACCAATGCCCTTGTGTTGATGTGGATGAACAGTTTCAGGAAAAATAGTCCTGGTGTTGATGTGGATGAACAGTCTCACGTACAATAGCACTGGTGTTGATGTGGATGAACAGTCTCAGGAACAATAGTCCTGGTGTTGATGTGGATGAACATTCTCAGGAACAGTAGCCCTGGTATTGATGTGGATGAACATTCTCTGGAACAAAAGCCCCATTGTTGATGTGGATGTACAGTCTCAGGAACAATAGTCCTGGTGGTGATGTGGATGAACATTCTCAGGAAAAATAGCCATGGTTTTGATGTGGATGAAGACTATCAGGAACAACAGCCCTGTTGTTGATATGGATGAGCAGTCTCAGGAACAACAGTAATGATGTTGATGTGGATGAACATTCTCAGGAACAATAGCCCTGGTGTTGATGTGGATGACAGTCTCAGGAACAATAGCCCTGGTGTTGAAATGGATGAACATTGTCAGGAACAATAGCCCTGATGATGATGTGGATGAACATTCTCAGGAACAAAAGCCCTGGTGTTAATGTGGATGAACAGTCTCAGGAACAACAGCCCTGGTGCTGATGGGAATTTACATTCTCTGGAACAATAGCCCTGGTGTTGTTGTGTATGAACATTTTTAAGAACAATAGCCCTGGTGTAGATATGGATGAACAGTCTCAGGAACATGAGCTTTGGTGTTGATGTGGATAAACATTCTCAGGAAGAACAGCCCTGGTGTTGATATGGATGAAGAGTCTCAGGGACAATGGTTCTGGAGTTGTTATGGATGAACAGTCTCAGGAACAATAGTCCTGGTGTTGATGTGGATGAACATTCTCAGGAACAATAGTCCTGGTGTTAATGTGGATGATCATTCTCAGGAACAATAGCCTGGTGTTGCTGTGGATGAGCATTTTCAGGAACAATAGTCCTGGTTTTGATGTGGATGTACAGTCTCAGGAACAACAGTCCTGGTGTTGATGTGGATGAACATTCTCAGGAACAATAGTCCTGGTGTTGATGTGGATGTACATTCTCAGGAACAATAGCCCTAGTGTTGATGTGGATGAACATTCTCTGGAACAAAAGCCCCATTGTTGATGTGGATGTACAGTCTCAGGAACAATAGTCCTGGTGTTGATGTGGATGAACATTCTCAGGAAAAATAGCCATGGTTTTGATGTGGATGAAGACTATCATGAACAACAGCCCTTTTGTTGACATGGATGAACAGTCTCAGGAACAATAGCTCTGATGGTAATGTGGATAAACATTTTCCGGAACGATAGCCTTGGTGTTGATGTGGATGAACATTCTCAGGAGCAAAAGGCATGATGTTGAAGAGGATGTACAGTCTCAGGAACAAAAGCCCTGGTGTTGATGTGGATGTACAGTCTCAGGAACAATAGCCCTGGTGTTGATGTGGATGAACATTCTCAGGAACAAAATCCCTGGTGTTGATGTGGATGTACAGTCTCAGGAACAATAGTCCTGGTGTTGATGTGGATGAACATTCTCAGGAACAATAGCCCTGGTTTTGATGGGAATGAACATTCTCACGAACAATAGCCCTGGTGTTGATGTGGATGAACAGTCTCAGGAACATTAGCCCTTTTGTTGATGTGGATGAACCGTCTCTGGAGCAAAGTCCTGGTGTTGATGTGGATGAACAGTCTCAGAAACAATAGCCCTGGTTTTGATGGGAATGAACAGTCTCAGGAACAATAGCCCTGGTGTTGATGTGGATGAACAGTGTCAGGAACTATCGTCCTGGTGTTGATGTGGATGAACATTCTCAGGAAGAATAGCCCTGGTGTTGATGTGGATGAACAGTCTCAGGAACAATAGCCCTGGTGTTGATGTGGATGAACAGTCTCATTAACAAAGCCCTGGTTTTGATGGGATTGAACAAACTCAGGAACAATAGCCCTGGTTTTGATGTGGATGCACAGTCTCAGGAACAATAGTCCTGGTGTTGATGTGGATTAACATTCTCAGGAACAATATCTCCGGTGTTGATGGGGATGAACAGTTGCAGGAACAATAGCCCTGGTTATGATGGGAATGACCAGTCTCAGGAACAATATTCCTGATGTTG
Source organism: Heterodontus francisci (assembly GCF_036365525.1). Taxonomy (NCBI): domain Eukaryota; kingdom Metazoa; phylum Chordata; class Chondrichthyes; order Heterodontiformes; family Heterodontidae; genus Heterodontus; species Heterodontus francisci. The sequence goes on from NC_090378.1 coordinate 132,950,487, forward strand.
ATGTGGATGTACAGTCTCAGGAACAATAGTCCTGGTGTTGATGTGGGTGTACATTCTCAGGAACAATAGCCCGGGTGTTGATGTGGATGAACATTTTTTCGGAACAATAGCCCTGGTGTTGATATGGATGAACATTCTCAGGAACAATAGCCCTGGTGCTGATGGGAATGAACATTCTCTGGAACAATAGCCCTGGTGTTGTTGTGGATGAACAATTTTAAGAACAATAGCCCTGGTGTAGATATGGATGAACAGTCTCAGGAACATGAGCCTTGGTGTTGATGTGGATAAACATTCTCAGGAAGAACAGCCCTGGTGTTGATATGGATGAAGAGTCTCAGGAAGAATGGTTCTGGAGTTGTTGTGGATGAACAGTCTCAGGAACAATAGTCCTGGTGTTGATGTTAATGAACATTCTCAGGAACAATAGCCCCGGTGTTGATGTGGATGAAGATTCTCAGGCACAATAGCCCTGTTGTTAATGTGGATGAACATTCTCAGGAACAATAGTCTGGTGTTGCTGTGGATGATCATTCTCAGGAACAATAGTCCTGGTGTTGATGTGGATGAACATTCTCAGGAACAGTAGCCCTGGTATTGCTGTGGATGTACATTCTCAGGAACAATATCCCTTGTGTTGATATGGATGAACATTCTCTGGAACAAAAGCCCCATTGTTGATGTGGATGTACAGTCTCAGGAACAATAGTCCTGGTGTTGTTGTGGATGAACATTCTCAGGAAAAATAGCCATGGTTCTGATGTGGATGAAGACTATCAGGAACAACAGCCCTGTTGTTGATATGGTTGAACAGTCTCAGGAACAACAGTAATGATGTTGATGTGGATGAACATTCTCAGGAACAATAGCCCTGGTGTTGATGTGGATGAACATTCTCAGGAACAATCGCCCTGGTGATGATGTGGATGAACATTCTCAGGAACAATAGCCCTGGTGTTGATGTGGATGAACATTCTCAGGAACAATCGCCCTGGTGATGATGTGGATAAACATTCTCAGGAAGAACAGTCCTGGTGTTGATGTGGATAAACATTCTCAGGAAGAACAGCCCTGGTGTTGATATGGATGAACAGTCGCAGGAACAATAGCCCTGGTGTTGCTGTGGATGAATATTCTCAGCAACAATAGCCCTGGTGTTGATGTGGATGTACAGTCTCAGGAACAATTATCCTGGTGTTGATGTGATGAACATTCTCAGGAACAATAGCCCTGGTGTTGATGTGGATGTGCAGTCTCAGGAACAATAGTCCTTGTGTTGATATGGATGAACATTCTCAGGAACAGAAACCCAGGGTTGCTGTGGATGAACATTCTCAGGAACAATAGCACTGCTGTTGATGAGAATGTGCAATCTCATTAACAATAGCCCTGGTGTTGATGTGGATGTACAATCACAGGAACAATAGCCCTGGTGTTGATGTGGATGAACATTCTCAGGAACAATAGCCCTGGTGTTGATGTGGATATACAGTCTCAGGAACAATAGCCCTGGTGTTAATGTGGATGAGCAGTCTCAGGAACAATAGCCCTGGTGTTGCTGTGGATGAACATTCTCAGGAACAATAGCCCTCGTGTTGATGTGGATATACAGTCTCAGGAACAATAGCCCTGGTGTTGATGTGGATGGACAGTCTCAGGAACAATGGTTCTGGTGTTGATGTGGATGAACACTATCAGGAACAATAGTCCTGGCGTTGATGTGGATGAACATTTTCAGGAACAATAGCCCTCGTGTTGATGTGGATGAACATTCTCAGGAACAATAACCCTGGTTTTGATGTTGTTGTACAGTCTCTGGAACAATAGCCCTGCTGTTAATGGGGATGAACAGTCTCAGGAACAATAGTCCTGGTGTTGATGGGAATGAACAGTCCAGGAACAATAGCATTGGTGTTGATCTGAATGAAAAGCGTCAGGAACAATAGCCATGCTGTTGATGTGAATGAACATTCTCAGGAACAATAGCCCTGGTGTTGATGTGGATGAACATTCTCAGGAACAAATGCCCTTGTGTTGATGTGGATGAACAGTTTCAGGAACAATAGTCCTGGTGTTGATGTAGATGAACAGTCTCACGTACAATAGCACTGGTGTTGATGTGGATGAACAGTCTCAGGAACAATAGTCCTGGTGTTGATGTGGATGAACATTCTCAGGAACAGTAGCCCTGGTATTGATGTGGATGAACATTCTCTGGAACAAAAGCCCCATTGTTGATGTGGATGTACAGTCTCAGGAACAATAGTCCTGGTGATGATGTGGATGAACATTCTCAGGAACAACAGTAATGATGTTGATGTGGATGAACATTCTCAGGAACAATAGCCCTGGTGTTGATGTGGATGACAGTCTCAGGAACAATAGCCCTGGTGTTGATATGGATGAACATTGTCAGGAACAATAGCCCTGATGATGATGTGGATGAACATTCTCAGGAACAAAAGCCCTGGTGTTAATGTGGAAGAACAGTCGCAGGAACAATAGCCCTGGTGTTGCTGTGGATGAATATTCTCAGGAACAATAGCCCTGGTGTTGATGTGGATGTACAGTCTCAGGAACAATTATCCTGGTGTTGATGTGGATGAACATTCTTAGGAACAATAGACCTGGTGTTGATGTGGATGTGCAGTCTCAGGAACAATAGTCCTGGTGTTGATATGGATGAACATTCTAAGGAACAGAAGCCCTGCTGTTGATGTGGATGTGCAATCTCAGGAACAATAGCCCTGGTGTTGATGTGGATGTACAATCACAGGAACAATAGCCCTGGTGTTGATGTGGATGAACATTCTCAGGAACAATAGCCCTGGTGTTGATGTGGATGTACAGTCTCAGGAACAATAGCCCTGGTGTTGATATGGATGAACAGTCTCAGGAACAATGGTTCTCGTGTTCATGTGGATGAACAGTCACAGCTAGAACAGCCCTGGTGTTAATTTGGATGAGCAGTCTCAGGAACAATAGCCCTGGTGTTGCTGTGGATGAACATTCTCAGGAACAATAGCCCTGGTGTTGATGTGGATGGACAGTCTCAGGAACAATGGTTCTGGTGTTGATGTGGATGAACACTATCAGGAACAATAGTCCTGGCGTTGATGTGGATGAACATTTTCAGGAACAATAGCCCTGGTGTTGATGTGGATGAACATTCTCAGGAAAAATAACCCTGGTTTTGATTTTGTTGTACAGTCTCAGGAACAATAGCCCTGCTATTTATGGGGATGAACATTCTCAGGAACAATAGTCCTGGTGTTGATGGGAATGAACAGTCTCAGGAACAATAGCATTGGTGTTGATCTGAATGAAAAGCGTCAGGAACAATAGCCCTGCTGTTGATGTGGATGAACATTCTCAGGAACAATAGCCCTGGTTTTGATGTGGATGAACATTCTGAGGAACAAATGCCCTTGTGTTGATGTGAATGTACAGTCTGATGAACAATAGCCCTGGTGTTTATGTGGATGAAAAGTCTCAGGAACAATAGTACTGGTGTTGATGTGAATCAACAGTCTCTGGAACAATAGTCCTGGTGTTGATTTGGATGAACAGTCTCAGGAGAAATAGCCTTGGTGTAGATCTGAATTAACAGTCTCAGGAACAATAGCCCTGGTATTGATGGGAATGAACAGTCCCAGGAACAATAGCCCTGGTGTTGATGTGGATGAACAGTCTCAGGAACAATAGTCCTGGTGTTGATGTGGATGAACAGTCTCACGTACAATAGCACTGGTGTTGATGTGGATGAACATTCTGGAACAATAGCACTGGTTTTGATGGGAATTAACATTCTTACGAACAATAGCCCTGGTGTTGATGTGGATGAATATACTCAGGAACATTAGCCCTTATGTTGATGTGGATGAACCGTCTCTGGAGCAAAGTCCTGGTTTTGATGGGAATGAACAGTCTCAGGAACAATAGCCCTGGTGTTGATGTGGATGAACAGTCTCAGGAATTTTAGTCATGGTGTTGATGTGGATGATAATTCTCAGGAAGAATAGCCCTGGTGTTGATGTTTAAGAACAGTCTCAGGAACAATAGTACTGGTGTTGATGTGGATCAACAGTCTCTGGAACAATAATCCTGGTGTTGATTTGGATGAACAGAGTCAGGAGAAATAGCCTTGGCGTTGTTCTGAATTAACAGTCTCAGGAACAACAGCCCTGGTATTGATGGGAATGAACAGTCCCAGGAACAATAGCCCTGGTGTTGATGTGGATGAACAGTCTCAGGAACAATAGTCCTGGTGCTGATGTGGATGAACAGTCTCACGTACAATAGCACTGGTGTTGATGTGGATGAACACTCTGGAACAATAGCCCTGGTTTTGATGTGAATTAACATTCTTACGAACAATAGCCCTGGTGTTGATGTGGATGAACAGTCTCAGGAACATTAGCCATTTTGTTGATGTGGATGAACCGTCTCTGGAGCAAAGTCCTGGTGTTGATGTGGATGAACAGTCTCAGAAACAATAGCCCTGGTTTTGATGGGAATGAACAGTCTCAGGAAAAATAGCCCTGGTGTTGATGTGGATGAACAGTCTCAGGAACTTTAGTCCTTTTGTTGATGTGGATGAGCATTCTCAGGAAGAATAGTCCTGGTGTTGATGGTTATGAACAGTCTCAGGAACAATAGCCCTGGTTTTGATGGGAATGAACAGTCTCAGGAACAATAACCCTGGTGTTGATGTGGATGTGCATTCTCAGGAACAATAGCCCTGGCTTTGATGGGAATGAACATTCTCACGAACAATAGCCCAGGTGTGATGTGGATGAATAGTCTCAGGATCATTTGCCCTTTTGTTGATGTGGATGAACCGTCTCTGGAGCAATAGTCCTGGTGCTGATGCGGATGAACAGTCTCAGGAACAATAGCACTGGTGTAGATCGGAATGAACAATCTCAGGAACAATAACCCTGGTGTTTATGTGGAAGAACAGTCTCAGGAACAATAGTCCTGGTGTTTATGGGAATGAACAGTCTCAGGAACAATAGCATTGGTGTTGATCTGAATGAAAAGCCTCAGGAACAATAGCCCTGCTGTTGATGTGGATGAACATTCTCAGGAACAATAGCCCTGGTGTTGATGTGGCTGAACATTCTCAGAAAAAAAGCCCTTGTGTTGATGTGGATGTACAGTCTAAGGAAAAATGGACCTTGTGTTTATGTGGATGAAAAATCTCAGGAACAATAGCCCTGGTGTAGATGGGAACGAACAATCTCAGGAACAATAACCCTGGTGTTGATGTGGATGAACAGTCTCAGGAACAATAGTCCTGGTGTTGATGTGGATGAACATTCTCAGCAACAATAGCACTGGTGTTGATGTGGATGAACAGTCTCAGGAACAATAGTCCTGGTGTTGATGTGGATGAACATTCTCTGGAACAATAGCCCTGGTGTTGATGTGGATGAACAGTCTCAGGAACAATAGCTCTGGTGTTGATGTGGATGAACCGTCTCAGGAACAAAAGCCCTGGTTTTAATGGGAATGATCAGTCTCGGGAACAATAGCCCTGGTCTTGATGTGGATGAGCAGTCTCAGGTCTAGAGCCCTGGTGTTGATGTGATGAACAGTCTCAGGAACAATAGCCCTGGTGTTGATGCGGATGAACAGTCTCAGGAACAATAGCCCTGGTGTTGATGTGGATGAATATTCTCAGGAAGAATAGCCCTGGTGTTGATGTGGATGAGCAGGATCAGGAACAACAGCACTGTTGTTGATGTGGATGAACATTTTTTAGGAACAATATCCCTTGTGCTGATGGGAATGAACATTCTTTGGAACAATAGCCCTGGTGCTGTTGAGTATGAACATTTTTAAGAACAATAGCCCTGGTGTAGATAAGGATGAACAGTCTCAGGAACATGAGCTTTGGTGTTGATGTTGATAAACATTCTCAGTAAAACAGCCCTGGTGTTGATTTGGATGCACAGTCTCAGGAACAATATTCCTGGTGTTGATGTGGATGAACAGTCTCAGGAACAACAGTAATGATGTTGATGTGGATGAACATTCTCAGGAACAATAGCCCTGGTGTTGATGTGGATGAACAGTCTCAGGAACAATAGCCCTGATGTTGATGTGGATGAACATTCTCAGGAACAATAGCCCTGGTGATGATGTGGATGACCATTCTCAGGAACAAAAGCCCTGGTGTTGATGTGGATGTACAGTCTCAGGAACAATAGTACTGGTGTTGATGTGGATGAACATTCTCAGGAACAAAAGCCCTGGTGTTGATGTGGATGTACAGTCTCAGGAACAATAGTCCTGGTGCTGATGTGAATGAACATTCTCAGGAGCAAAAGGCATGATGTTGATGTGGATGTACAGTCTCAGGATCAAAAGCCCTGGTGTTGATGTGGTTGTACAGTCTCAGGAACAATAGCCCTGGTGTTGATGTGGATGAACATACTCAGGAAAAAATTCCCTGGTGTTGATGTGGATGTACAGTCTCAGGAACAATAGCCCTGGTGTTGATGTGGATGAACATTCTCAGGAACGATCGTCCTGGTGTTGATGTGGATGAACATTCTCAGGAAGAATAGCCCTGGTGTTGATGTGGATGAACATTCTCAGGAACAATAGCCCTGGCTTTGATGGGAATGAACATTCTCACGAACAATAGCCCTGGTGTTGAAGTGGATGAACAGTCTCAGGAACATTAGCCCTTTTGTTGCTGTGGATGAACGGTCTCTGGAGCAAAGTCCTGGTGTTGATGTGGATGAACAGTCTCAGAAACAATAGCCCTGGTTTTCATGGGAATGAACAGTCTCAGGAACAATAGCCCTGGTGTTGATGTGGATGAACCGTCTCAGGAACAATAGCTCTGGTGTTGATGTGGATGAACCGTCTCAGGAACAAAAGCCCTGGTTTTGATGGGAATGAACAGTCTCGGGAACAATAGCCCTGGTGTTGATGTGGATGAGCAGTCTCAGGTCTAGAGCCCTGGTGTTGATGTGATGAACAGTCTCAGGAACAATAGCCCTGGTGCTAATGCGGATGAACAGTCTCAGGAACAATAGCCCTGGTGTTGATGTGGATGAATATTCTCAGGAAGAATAGCCCTGGTGTTGATGTGGATGAGCAGGATCAGGAACAATAGCGCTGGTTTTGATGGGAATGAACGGTCTCATGAACAATAACCCTGGTTTTGATGTGGATTAACATTCTCAGGAAAAATAGCTCCGGTGTTGATGTGGATGAACAGTTGCAGGAAGAATAGCCCTGGTTATGTTGGGAATGACCAGTCTCAGGAACAATATCCCTGATGTTGATGTGGATGTACAGTCTCAGGAGCAGTAGTCCTGGTGTTGATTTGGATGAACAGTCTCAGGAGAAATAGCCTTGGTGTTGATCTGAATTAACAGTCTCAGGAACAATAGCCCTGGTATTGATGGGAATGAACAGTCCCAGGAACAATAGCCCTGGTGTTGATGTGGATGAACAGTCTCACGTACAATAGCACTGGTGTTGATGTGGATGAACATTCTGGAACAATAGCCCTGGTTTTGATGGGAATTAACATTCTTACGAACAATAGCCCTGGTGTTGATGTGGATGAATCGACTCAGGAACATTTGCCCTTATGTTGATGTGGACGAACCGTCTCTGGAGAAAAGTCCTGGTTTTGATGTGGATCAACAGTCTCAGAAACAATAGCCCTGGTTTTCATGGGAATGAACAGTCTCAGGAACAATAGCCCTGGTGTTGATGTGGATGAACAGTCTCAGGAACAATAGTACTGGTGTTGATGTGGATGAACATTCTCAGGAAGAATAGCCCTGGTGTTGATGTTTAAGAACAGTCTCAGGAACAATAGTACTGGTGTTGATGTGGATCAACAGTCTCTGGAACAATAATCCTGGTGTTGATTTGGATGAACAGTCTCAGGAGAAATAGCCTTGGCGTTGATCTGAATTAACAATCTCAGGAACAATAGCCCTGGTATTGATGGGAATGAACAGTCCCAGGAACAATAGCCCTGGTGTTGATGTGGATGAACAGTCTCAGGAACAATAGTCCTGGTGCTGATGTGGATGAACAGTCTCACGTACAATAGCACTGGTGTTGATGTGGATGAACACTCTGGAACAATAGCCCTGGTTTTGATGTGAATTAACATTCTTACGAACAATAGCCCTGGTGTTGATGTGGATGAACAGTCTCAGGAACATTAGCCCTTTTGTTGATGTGGATGAACCGTCTCTGGAGCAAAGTCCTGGTGTTGATGTGGATGAACAGTCTCAGAAACAATAGCCCTGGTTTTGATGGGAATGAACAGTCTCAGGAACAATAGCACTGGTGTTGATGTGGATGAACAGTCTCAGGAACTTTAGTCCTTTTGTTGATGTGGATGAGCATTCTCAGGAAGAATAGTCCTGGTGTTGATGTTTATGAACAGTCTCAGGAACAATAGTCCTGGTTTTGATGGGAATGAACAGTCTCAGGAACAATAACCCTGGTATTGATGTGGATGAGCATTCTCAGGAACAATAGCCCTGGCTTTGATGGGAATGAACATTCTCACGAACAATAGCCCAGGTGTTGATGTGGATGAATAGTCTCAGGATCATTAGCCCTTTTGTTGATGTGGATGAACCGTCTCTGGAGCAATAGTCCTGGTGCTGATGCGGATGAACAGTCTCAGGAACAATAGCACTGGTGTAGATCGGAATGAACAATCTCAGGAACAGTAACCCTGGTGTTTATGTGGATGAGCAGTCTCAGGAACAATAGTCCTGGTGTTTATGGGAATGAACAGTCTCAGGAACAATAGCATTGGTGTTGATCTGAATGAAAAGCCTCAGGAACAATAGCCCTGCTGTTGATGTGGATGAACATTCTCAGGAACAATAGCCCTGATGTTGATGTGGCTGAACATTCTCAGAACAAAAGCCCTTGTGTTGATGTGGATGTACAGTCTAAGGAACAATGGACCTTGTGTTTATGTGGATGAAAAATCTCAGGAACAATAGCCCTGGTGTAGATGGGAACGAACAATCTCAGGAACAATAACCCTGGTGTTGATGTGGATGAACAGTCTCAGGAACAATAGTCCTGGTGTTGATGTGGATGAACAATCTCAGGAAAAATAGCCCTGGTGTTGATGAGGATGAACAGTCCCAGGAACAATAGCTCTGGTGTTGATGTGGATGAACCGTCTCAGGAACAAAAGCCCTGGTTTTGATGGGAATGAACAGTCTCGGGAACAATAGCCCTGGTGTTGATGTGGATGACCAGTCTCAGGTCTAGAGCCCTGGTGTTGATGTGATGAACAGTCTCAGGAACAATAGCCCTGGTGTTGATGCGGATGAACAGTCTCAGGAAGAATAGCCCTGGTGTTGATGTGGATGAGCAGGATCAGGAACAATAGCGGTGGTTATGATGGGAATGAACGGTCTCATGAACAATAACCCTGGTTTTGATGTGGATTAACATTCTCAGGAAAAATAGCTCTGGTGTTGATGTGGATGAACAGTTGCAGGAAGAATAGCCCTGGTTATGTTCGGAATGACCAGTCTCAGGAACAATATCCCTGATTTTGATGTGGATGTACAGTCTCAGGAACAATAGTCCTGGTGTTGATGTGGGTGTACGTTCTAAGGAACAATAGCACTGTTGTTGATGTGGATGAACATTTTTTAGGAACAATACCACTGGTGCTGATGGGAATGAACATTCTCTGGAACAATAGCCCTGGTGTTGTTGAGTATGAACATTTTTAAGAACAATAGCCCTGGTGTTGATGTGGATAAACATTCTCAGGAAGAACAGCCCTGGTGTTGATGTGGATGCACAGTCTCAGGAACAATCTTCCTGGTGTTGATGTGGATGAACAGTCTCAGGAACAACAGTAATGATGTTGTTGTGGATGAACATTCTCAGGAACAATAGCCCTGGTGTTGATGTGGATGACAGTCTCAGGAACAATAGCCCTGATGTTGATGTGGATGAACACTCTCAGGAACAATAGCCCTGGTGATGATGTGGATGAACATTCTCAGGAACAAAAGCCCTGGTGTTGATGTGGATGTACAGTATCAGGAACAATAGTCCTGGTGCTGATGTGGATGAACATTCTCAGGAGCAAAAGGCATGATGTTGATGTGGATGTGCAGTCTCAGGATCAAAAGCCCTGGTGTTGATGTGGATGTACAGTCTCAGGAACAATAGCCCTGGTGTTGATGTGGATGAACATACTCAGGAACAAAATCCCTGGTGTTGATGTGGATGTACAGTCTCAGGAACAATAGCCCTGGTGTTGATGTGGATGAACATTCTCAGGAACTATCGTCCTGGTGTTGATGTGGATGAACATTCTCAGGAAGAATAGCCCTGGTGTTGATGTGGATGAACATTCTCAGGAGCAATAGCCCTGGTTTTGATGGGAATGAACATTCTCACGAACAATAGCCCTGGTGTTGAAGTGGATGAACAGTCTCAGGAACATTAGCCCTTTTGTTGATGTGGATGAACCGTCTCTGGAGCAAAGTCCTGGTGTTGATGTGGATGAACAGTCTCAGAAACAATAGGCCTGGTTTTCATGGGAATGAACAGTCTTCGGAACAATATCCCTGGAGTTGATGTGGATGAACAGTCTCAGGAACTATCGTCCTGGTGTTGATGTGGATGAACATTCTCAGGAAGAATAGCCCTGGTGTTGATGTGGATGAACAGTATCAGGAACAATATCCCTGGTGTTGATGTGGATGAACAGTCTCAGGAACAATAGCCCTGGTGTTGATGTGGATGAACAGTCTCATTAACAAAGCCCTGGTTTTGATGGGAATGAACAATCTCAGGAAAAATAGCCCTGGTTTTGATGTGGATGTACAGTCTCAGGAACAATAGTCCTGGTGTTGATGTGGATTAACATTCTCAGGAACTATATCTCTGGTGTTGATGTGGATGAACAGTTGCAGGAACAATAGCCCTGGTTATGATGGGAATGACCAGTCTCAGGAACAATATCCCTGATGTTGATGTGGATGTACATTCTAAGGAACAATAGTCCTGGTGTCGATGTGGGTGTACATTCTCAGGAACAATAGCCCTGGTGTTGATGCGGATGAACAGTCTCAGGAAGAATAGCCCTGGTGTTGATGTGGATGAGCAGGATCAGGAACAATAGCGGTGGTTATGATGGGAATGAACGGTCTCATGAACAATAACCCTGGTTTTGATGTGGATTAACATTCTCAGGAAAAATAGCTCTGGTGTTGATGTGGATGAACAGTTGCAGGAAGAATAGCCCTGGTTATGTTCGGAATGACCAGTCTCAGGAACAATATCCCTGATTTTGATGTGGATGTACAGTCTCAGGAACAATAGTCCTGGTGTTGATGTGGGTGTACGTTCTAAGGAACAATAGCACTGTTGTTGATGTGGATGAACATTTTTTAGGAACAATACCACTGGTGCTGATGGGAATGAACATTCTCTGGAACAATAGCCCTGGTGTTGTTGAGTATGAACATTTTTAAGAACAATAGCCCTGGTGTTGATGTGGATAAACATTCTCAGGAAGAACAGCCCTGGTGTTGATGTGGATGCACAGTCTCAGGAACAATCTTCCTGGTGTTGATGTGGATGAACAGTCTCAGGAACAACAGTAATGATGTTGTTGTGGATGAACATTCTCAGGAACAATAGCCCTGGTGTTGATGTGGATGACAGTCTCAGGAACAATAGCCCTGATGTTGATGTGGATGAACACTCTCAGGAACAATAGCCCTGGTGATGATGTGGATGAACATTCTCAGGAACAAAAGCCCTGGTGTTGATGTGGATGTACAGTATCAGGAACAATAGTCCTGGTGCTGATGTGGATGAACATTCTCAGGAGCAAAAGGCATGATGTTGATGTGGATGTGCAGTCTCAGGATCAAAAGCCCTGGTGTTGATGTGGATGTACAGTCTCAGGAACAATAGCCCTGGTGTTGATGTGGATGAACATACTCAGGAACAAAATCCCTGGTGTTGATGTGGATGTACAGTCTCAGGAACAATAGCCCTGGTGTTGATGTGGATGAACATTCTCAGGAACTATCGTCCTGGTGTTGATGTGGATGAACATTCTCAGGAAGAATAGCCCTGGTGTTGATGTGGATGAACATTCTCAGGAGCAATAGCCCTGGTTTTGATGGGAATGAACATTCTCACGAACAATAGCCCTGGTGTTGAAGTGGATGAACAGTCTCAGGAACATTAGCACTTTTGTTGATGTGGATGAACCGTCTCTGGAGCAAAGTCCTGGTGTTGATGTGGATGAACAGTCTCAGAAACAATAGGCCTGGTTTTCATGGGAATGAACAGTCTTCGGAACAATATCCCTGGAGTTGATGTGGATGAACAGTCTCAGGAACTATCGTCCTGGTGTTGATGTGGATGAACATTCTCAGGAAGAATAGCCCTGGTGTTGATGTGGATGAACAGTATCAGGAACAATATCCCTGGTGTTGATGTGGATGAACAGTCTCAGGAACAATAGCCCTGGTGTTGATGTGGATGAACAGTCTCATTAACAAAGCCCTGGTTTTGATGGGAATGAACAATCTCAGGAAAAATAGCCCTGGTTTTGATGTGGATGTACAGTCTCAGGAACAATAGTCCTGGTGTTGATGTGGATTAACATTCTCAGGAACTATATCTCTGGTGTTGATGTGGATGAACAGTTGCAGGAACAATAGCCCTGGTTATGATGGGAATGACCAGTCTCAGGAACAATATCCCTGATGTTGATGTGGATGTACATTCTAAGGAACAATAGTCCTGGTGTCGATGTGGGTGTACATTCTCAGGAACAATAGCCCTGGTGTTGATGTGGATGAACATTTTTTCGGAACCATAGCCCTGGTGTTGATATGGATGAACAGTCTCAGGAACAACAGCCCTGGTGCTGATGGGAATGAACATTCTCTGGAACAATAGCCCTGGTGTTGTTGTGGATGAACATTTTTAAGAACAATAGCCCTGGTGTTGACATGGATGAACAGTCTCAGGAACATGAGCTTTGGTGTTGATGTGGATACACATTCTCAGGAAGAACAGCCCTGGTGTTGATATGGATGAACAGTCTCAGGAACTATCGTCCTGGTGTTGATGTGGATGAACATTCTCAGGTAGAATAGCCCTGGTGTTGATGTTGATGAACAGTCTCAGAAACAATAGCCATGGTTTTCATGGGAATGAACTGTCTCAGGAACAATAGCCCTGGTGTTGATGTGGATGAACAGTCTCAGGAACAATAGCCCTGTTGTTATGTGGATGAACATTCTCAGGAACAATAGCCTGGTGTTGCTGTGGATGAACATTCTCAGGAACAATAGCCCTGGTTTTGATGTGGATGAACATTCTCAGGAACAATAGCCCTGGTGTTGATGTGGATGTACAGTCTCAGGAACAATAGCCCTGGTGTTGATGTGGATGAACATTCTCTGGAACAATAGCCCTGGTGTTGATGTGGATGAACATTCTCAGTAACAAAAGCCCTGGTGTTGATGTGGATGTACAGTCTCAGGAACAGTAGTCCTGGTGTTGATGTGGATGAACATTCTCAGGAACAGTAGCTTTGGTATTGCTGTGGATGTACATTCTCAGGAACAAGAGCCCTGGTGTTGATGTGGATGAACATTCTCAGGAACAATAGCCCTGGTTTTGATGGGAATGAACATTCTCACGAACAATAGCCCTGGTGTTGATGTGCATGAACAGTCTCAGGAAAAATAGCCCTTTTGTTGATGTGGATGAACCGTCTCTGGATCAATTCCTGGTGTTGATGTGGATGAACAGTCTCAGAAACAATAGCCCTGGTTTTCATGGGAATGAACAGTCTCAGGAACAATAGCCCTGGTGTAGATGTGGATGAACAGTCTCAGGAACTATCGTCCTGGTGTTGATGTGGATGAACATTCTCAGGTAGAATAGCCCTGGTGTTGATGTTGATGAACAGTCTCAGGAACAATAGCCCTGGTTTTGATGGGAATGAACAGTATCAGGAACAATAACCCTGGTGTTGATGTGGATGAACAGTCTCATTAACAAAGCCCTGGTTTTGATGGAAATGAACAATCTCAGGAAAAATAGGCCTGGTTTTGATGTGGATGCAGAGTCTCAGGAACAATAGTCCTGGTGTTGATGTGGATTAACATTCTCAGGAACTGTATCTCTGGTGTTGATGTGGATGAACAGTTGCAGGAACAATAGCCCTGGTTATGATGGGAATGACCAGTCTCAGGAACAATATCCCTGATGTTGATGTGGATGTACATTCTAAGGAACAATAGTCCTGGTGTTGATGTGGGTGTACATTCTCAGGAACAATAGCCCTGGTGTTGATGTGGATGAACATTTTTTTCGGAACAATAGCCCTGGTGTTGATATGGATGAACAGTCTCAGGAACAACAGCCCTGGTGCTGATGGGAATGAACATTCTCTGGAACAATAGCCCTGGTGTTGTTGTGGATGAACATTTTTAAGAACAATAGCCCTGGTGTTGACATGGATGAACAGTCTCAGGAACATGAGCTTTGGTGTTGATGTGGATAAACATTCTCAGGAAGAACAGCCCTGGTGTTGATATGGAAGAAGAGTCTCAGGAACAATGGTTCTGGAGTTGTTGCGGATGAACAGTCTCAGGAACAATAGTCCTGGTGTTGTTGTTAATGAACATTCTCAGGAACAATAGCCCTGGTGTTGATGTGGATGAAGATTCTCAGGAACAATAGCCCTGTTGTTAATGTGGATGAACATTCTCAGGAACAATAGCCTGGTGTTGCTGTGGATGAACATTCTCAGGAACAATAGCCCTGGTGTTGATGTGGATGAACATTCTCAGGAACAATAGCCCTGGTGTTGATGTGGATGTGCAGTCTCAGGAACAATAGTCCTGGTGTTGATGTGGATGAACATTCTCAGAAACAGTAGCCCTGCTATTGCTGTGGATGTACATTATCAGGAACAATAGCCCTGCTGTTGATGTGGATGAACATTCTCTGGAACAATAGCCCTGGTGTTGATGTGGATGTGCAGTCTCAGGAACAATAGTCCTGGTGTTGATGTGGATGAACATTCTCAGGAACAAAAGCCCTGGTGTTGATGTGGATGTACAGTCTCAGGAACAGTAGTCCTGGTGTTGATGTGGATGAACATTCTCAGGAACAGTAGCTTTGGTATTGCTGTGGATGTACATTTTCAGGAACAAGAGCCCTGGTGTTGATGTGGATGAACATTCTCAGGAAGAATAGCCCTGGTTTTGATGGGAATGAACATTCTCACGAACAATAGCCCTGGTGTTGATGTGGATGAACAGTCTCAGGAACATTAGCCCTTTTGTTGATGTGGATGAACCGTCTGTGGATCAATTCCTGGTGTTGATGTGGATGAACAGTCTCAGAAACAATAGCCATGGTTTTCATGGGAATGAACAGTCTCAGGAACAATAGCCCTGGTGCTGATGTGGATGAACAGTCTCAGGAACTATCGTCCTGGTGTTGATGTGGATGAACATTCTCAGGTAGAATAGCCCTGGTGTTGATGTTGATGAACAGTCTCAGGAACAATAGCCCTGGTTTTGATGGGAATGAACAGCATCAGGAACAATAACCCTGGTGTTGATATGGATGAACTGTCTGAGGAACAATAGCCCTGGTTATGATGAGAATGACCAGTCTCAGGAACAATATCCCTGATGTTGATGTGGATGTAAAGTCTCAGGAACAATAGTCCTGGTGTTGATGTGGGTGGACATTCTCAGGAACAACAGCCCTGGTGCTGATGGGAATGAACATTCTCTGGAACAATAGCCCTGGTGTTGTTGTGGATGAACATTTTTAAGAACAATAGCCCTGGTGTAGATATGGATGAACAGTCTCAGGAACATGAGCTTTGGTGTTGATGTGGATAAACATTCTCAGGAAGAACAGCCCTGGTGTTGATATGGATGAAGAGTCTCAGGAACAATGGTTCTGGAGTTGCTGTGGATGAACAGTCTCAGGAACAATAGTCCTGGTGTTGATGTTAATGAACATTCTCAGGAACAATAGCCCTGGTGTTGATGTGGATGAAGATTCTCAGGAACAATAGCCCTGTTGTTAATGTGGATGAACATTCTCAGGAACAATAGCCTGGTGTTGCTGTGGAAGAACATTCTCAGGAACTATAGCCCTGGTGGTGATGTGGATGTACAGTCTCAGGAACAAAAGCCATGGTGTTGATGTGGATGTACAGTCTCAGGAACAGTAGTCCTGGTGTTGATGTGAATGAACATTCTCAGGAACAGTAGCTTTGGTATTGCTGTGGATGTACATTCTCAGGAACAAGAGCCCTGGTGTTGATGTGGATGAACATTCTCAGGAACAATAGCCCTGGTTTTGATGGGAATGATCATTCTCAGGAACAGTAGCTTTGGTATTGCTGTGGATGTACATTCTCAGGAACAAGAGCCCTGGTGTTGATGTGGATGAACATTCTCAGGAAGAATAGCCCTGGTTTTGATGGGAATGAACATTCTCACG
Organism: Heterodontus francisci; assembly: GCF_036365525.1. NCBI lineage: Eukaryota > Metazoa > Chordata > Chondrichthyes > Heterodontiformes > Heterodontidae > Heterodontus > Heterodontus francisci. Next base: position 132,967,032 of record NC_090378.1, read on the forward strand.
AACAATAGCCCTGGTGTTGATGTGGATGAACAGTCTCAGGAACATTAGCCCTTTTGTTGATGTGGATGAACCGTCTGTGGAGCAATTCCTGGTGTTGATGTGGATGAACAGTCTCAGAAACAATAGCCATGGTTTTCATGGGAATGAACAGTCTCAGGAACAATAGCCCTGGTGTTGATGTGGATGAATAGTCTCAGGAACTATCGTCCTGGTGTTGATGTGGATGAACATTCTCAGGTAGAATAGCCCTGGTGTTGATGTTGATGAACAGTCTCAGGAACAATAGCCCTGGTTCTGATGGGAATGAACAGCATCAGGAACAATAACCCTGGTGTTGATATGGATGAGCTGTCTGAGGAACAATAGCCCTGGTTATGATGAGAATGACCAGTCTCAGGAACAATATCCCTGATGTTGATGTGGATGTACAGTCTCAGGAACAATAGTCCTGGTGTTGATGTGGGTGTACATTCTCAGGAACAACAGCCCTGGTGCTGATGGGAATGAACATTCTCTGGAACAATAGCCCTGGTGTTGTTGTGGATGAACATTTTTAAGAACAATAGCCCTGGTGTAGATATGGATGAACAGTCTCAGGAACATGAGCTTTGGTGTTGATGTGGATAAACATTCCCAGGAAGAACAGCCCTGGTGTTGATATGGATGATGAGTCTCAGGAACAATGGTTCTGGAGTTGCTGTGGATGAACAGTCTCAGGAACAATAGTCCTGGTGTTGATGTTAATGAACATTCTCAGGAACAATAGCCCTGGTGTTGATGTGGATGAAGATTCTCAGGAACAATAGCCCTGTTGTTAATGTGGATGAACATTCTCAGGAACAATAGACTGGTGCTGCAGTGGAAGAACATTCTCAGGAACAATAGCCCTGGTGGTGATGTGGATGTACAGTCTCAGGAACAATAGTCCTGGTGTTGATGTGGATGAACATTCTCAGGAACAGTAGCCCTGGTATTGCTGTGGATGTACATTCTCAGGAACAATAGCCCTGGTGTTGATGTGGATGAACATTCTCTGGAACAAAAGCCCCATTGTTGATGTGGATGTACAGTCTGAGTAACAATAGTCCTGGTGTTGATGTGGATGAACATTCTCAGGAAAAATAGCCATGGTTTTGATGTGGATGTAGACTATCAGGAACAACAGCCCTGTTGTTGATATGGATGAACAGTCTCAGGAACAACAGTAATGATGTTGATGTGGATGAACATTCTCAGGAACAATAGCCCTGGTGTTGATGTGGATGACAGTCTCAGGAACAATAGCCCTGGTGTTGATGTGGATGAACATTCTCAGGAACAAAAGCCCTGGTGTTGATGTGAATGTACAGTCCCAGGAACAATAATCCTGGTGTTGATGTGGATGAACATTCTCAGGAGCAAAAGGCATGATGTTGATGTGGATGCACAGTCTCAGGAACAAAAGCCCTGGTGTTGATGTGGATGTACAGTCTCAGGAACAATAGCCCTGGTGTTGGTGTGGATGAACATACTCAGGAACAAAAGCCCTGGTGTTGATGTGGATGTACAGTCTCAGGAACAATAGTCCTGGTGTTGATGTGGATGAACATTCTCAGGAACATTAGCCCTGTTTTTGATGGGAATGAACATTCTCAGGAACAATAGCCCTGGTGTTGATGTGGATGAACATTCTCAGGAACAATAGCCCTGGTGTTGATGTGGATGAAGATTCTCAGGAACAATAGCCCTGTTGTTAATGCGGATGAACATTCTCAGGAACAATAGCCTTGTGTTGCTGTGGATGAACATTCTCAGGAACAATAGCCCTGGTGTTGATGTGGATGTACAGTCTCAGGAACAATAGTCCTGGTGTTGATGTGGATATACATTCTCAGGAACAGTAGCCCTGGTATTGCTGTGGATGTCCATTCTCAGGAACAATAGCCCTGGTGTTGATGTGAATGTACATTCTCTGTAACAAAAGCCCCATTGTTGATGTGGATGTACAGTCTCATGAACAATAGTCCTGGTGTTGATGTGGATGAACATTCTCAGGAAAAATAGCCATGGTTTTGATGTGGATGTAGACTATCAGAAACAACAGCCCTGTTGTTGATATGGATGAACAGTCTCAGGAACAACAGTAATGATGTTGATGTGGGTGAACATTCTCAGGAACAACAGCCCTGGTGTTGATGTGGATGACAGTCTCAGGAACCATAGCCCTGGTGTTGATGTGGATGAACATTCTCAGGAACAATAGCCCTGGTGATGATGTGGATGAACATTCTCAGGAACAAAAGCCCTGGTGTTGATGTGGATGTACAGTCTCAGGAACAATAGTCCTGGTGTTGATGTGGATGAACATTCTCAGGAGCAAAAGGCATGATGTTGATGTGGTTGCACAGTCTCAGGAACAAAAGCCCTGGTGTTGATGTGGATGTACAGTCTCAGGAACAATAGCCCTGGTGTTGATGTGGATGAACATACTCAGGAACAAAAGCCCTGGTGTTGATGTGTATGTACAGTCTCAGGAACAATAGTCCTGGTGTTGATGTGGATGAACATTCTCAGGAACAATAGCCCTGGTTTTGATGGGAATGAACATTCTCACGAACAATAGCCCTGGTGTTGATGTGGATGAACAGTCTCAGGAACATAAGCCCTTTTGTTGATGTGGATGAACCATCTCTGGAGCAAAGTCCTGGTGTTGATGTGGATGAACAGTCTCAGAAACAATAGCCCTGGTTTTCATGGGAATGAACTGTCTCAGGAACAATAGCCCTGGTGTTGATGTGGATGAACAGTCCCAGGAACTATCGTCCTGGTGTTGATGTGGATGAACATTCTCAGGAAGAATAGCCCTGGTGTTGATGTGGAAGAACAATCTCAGGAATAATAGCCCTGGTTCTGAGGGGAATGAACCGTATCAGGAACAATAACCCTGGTGTTGATGTGGATGAACAGTCTCAGGAACAATAGCCCTGGTGTTGATGTGGATGAACAGTCTCATTAACAAAGCCATGGTTTTGATGGGAATGAAAAATCTCAGGAACAATAGCCCTGGTATTGATGTGGATGCACAGTCTCAGGAACAATAGTCCTGGTGTTGATGTGGATGACAGTCTCAGGAACAATAGCCCTGGTGTTGATGTGGATGAAAATTCTCAGGAACAGTAGACCTGGTATTGCTGTGGATGTACATTCTCAGGAACAATAGCCCTGGTGTTGATGTGGATGAACATTCTCAGGAACAATAGCCCTGGTGTTGATGTGGATGAACATTCTCTGGAACAATAGCCCTGGTGTTGATGTGGATGAACAGTCTCAGGAACAATATTCCTGGTGTTGATGTGGATGAACATTCTCAGGAACAAAAGCCCTGGTGTTGATGTGGATGTCCAGTCTCAGGAACAATAGTCCTGGTGTTGATGTGGATGAACATTCTCAGGAACAGTAGCCCTGGTATTGCTGTGAATCTACATTCTCAGGAACAATAGCCCTGGTGTTGATGTGGATGAACATTCACAGGAACAAAAGCCCTGGTGTTGATGTGGATGTACAGTCTCAGGATCAATAGTCCTGGTGTTGATGTGGATGAACAATCTAAGGAACAATAGCCCTGGTTTTGATGTGGGTGAACATTCTCAGGATCAATTGCCATGGTGTTGATGTGGATGTACAGTCTCGGGAACAATAGTCCTGGTGTTGATGTGGATGAACATTCTCAGGAACAGTAGCCCTGGTATTGCTGTGGATGTACATTCTCAGGAACAATAGCCCTGGTGTTGATGTGGATGAACATTCTCAGGAACAATAGCCCTGGTGTTGATGTGGATGAACATTCTCTGGAACTATAACCCTGGTGTTGATGTGGATATACAGTCTCAGGAACAATAGTCCTGGTGTTGATGTGGATGAACATTCTCAGGAACAAAAGCCCTGGTGTTGATGTGGATGTACAGTCTGAGGAACAATTGTCCTGGTGTTGATGTGGATGAACATTCTCAGGAACAGTAGCCCTGGTATTTCTGTGGATGTAGATTCTCAGGAACAATATCCCTGGTGTTGATGTGGATGAACATTCTCAGGAACAGAAGCCCTGGTGTTGATGTGGATGTACAGTCTCAGCAACAATAGTCCTGGTGTTGATGTGGATGAACAAACTCAGGAAGAATAGCCCTGGTGTTGATGTGGATGTACAGTCTCAGGAACAATAGCCCTGGTGTTGATGTGGATGTACAGTCTCAGGAACAATAGTCCTGGTGTTCATGTGGATGAACATTCTCAGGAACAGTAGCCCTGGTATTGCTGTGGATGTACATTCTCAGGAACAATAGCCCTGGTGTTGATGTGGATGCACATTCTCAGGAACAATAGCCCTGGTGTTGATGTGGATGAACATTCTCTGAAACTATAACCCTGGTGTTGATGTGGATGTACAGTCTGAGGAACAATAGTCCTGGTGTTGATGTGGATGAACATTCTCAGGAACAGTAGCCCTGGTATTTCTGTGGATGTACATTCTCAGGAACAATAGCCCTGGTGTTGATGTGGATGAACATTCCCAGGAACAAAAGCCCTGGTGTTGATGTGGATGTTCAGTCTCAGGAACAATAGTCCTGGTGTTGATGTGGATGAACAATCTCAGGAGGAATAGCCCTGGTGTTGATGTGGATGTACAGTCTCAGGAACAATAGTTCTGGTGTTGATGTGGATGAACATTCTCAGGAACAATAGCCCTGGTTTTGATGGGAATGAACATCGTCACGAACAATAGCCCTGGTGTTGATGTGGATGAACAGTCTCAGGAACATAAGCCCTTTTGTTGATGTGGATGAACCGTCTCTGGAGCAAAGTCCTGGTGTTGATGTGGATGAACAGTCTCAGAAACAATAGCCCTGGTTTTCATGGGAATGAACTGTCTCAGGAACAATAGCAATGGTTTTGATGTGGATGAACAGTCTCAGAACCTATCGTCCTGGTGTTGATGTGGATGAACATTCTCAGGAAGAATAGCCCTGGTGTTGATGTGGAAGAACAGTCTCAGGAACAATAGCCCTGGTTCTGAGGGGAATGAACAGTATCAGGAACAATAACCCTGGTGTTGATGTGGATGTGCAGTCTCTGCAACAATAGCCCTGTTGTTGATGTGGATGAACAGTCTCATTAACAAAGCCCTGGTTTTGATGGGAATGAACAATCTCAGGAACAATAGCCCTGGTTTTGATGTGGATGCACAGTTTCAGGAACAATAGTCCTGGTGTTGATGTGGATGACAGTCTCTGGAACAATAGCCCTGGTGTTAATGTGGATGTACAGTCTCAGGAACAATAGCCCAGGTGTTGATGTGGATGAACATTCTCAGGAACAGTAGCCCTGGTATTTCTGTGACTGTACATTCTCAGGAACAATAGCCCTGGTGTTGATGTGGATGAACATTCTCAGGAACAAAAGCCCTGCTGTTGATGTGGATGTACAGTCTCAGGAACAATAGTCCTGGTGTTGAAGTGGATGAACAATCTCAGGAACAATAGCCCTGGTTTTGATGTGGGTGAACATTCTCAGGAACAATAGCCCTGGTGTTGATGTAGATGTACAGTCTCATGAACAATAGTCCTGGTGTTGATGTGGATGAACATTCTCAGGAACAGTTGCCCTGGTATTACTGTGGATGTACATTCTCAGGAACAATAGCCCTGGTGTTGATGTGGATGAACATTCTCAGCAACAATAGCCCTGGTGTTGATGTGGATGAACATTCTCTGGAACAATAACCCTGGTGTTGATGTGGATGTACAGTCTCAGGAACAATAATCCTGGTGTTGATGTGGATGAACATTCTCAGGAACAAAAGCCCTGTTGTTGATGTGGATGTACAGTCTGAGGAACTATAGTCCTGGTGTTGATGTGGATGAACATTCTCAGGAACAGTAGCCCTGGTATTGCTGTGGATGTACATTCTCAGGAACAATAGCCCTGGTGTTGATGTGGATGAACATTCTCAGGAACAAAAGACCTGGTTTCGATGTGGATGTACAGTCTCAGGAACAATAGTCCTGGTGGTGATGTGGATGAACAATCTCAGGAAGAATAGCCCTGGTGTTGTTGTGGATGTTCAGTCTCAGGAACAATAGTCCTGGTGTTGATGTAGATGAATATTCTCAGGAACAGTAGCCCTGGTATTGCTGTGGATGTACATTCTCATGAACAATAGCCCTGGTGTTGATGTGGATGAACATTCTCTGGAACAAAAGCACCATTGTTGATGTGGATGTACAGTCTGAGGAACAATAGTCCTGGTGTTGATGTCGATGAACATTCTCAGGAAAAATAGCCATGGTTTTGATGTGGAGGAAGACTATCAGGAACAACAGCCCTGTTGTTGATATGGACGAACAGTCTCAGGAACAACAGTAATGATGTTGATGTGGATGAACATTCTCAGGAGCAATAGCCCTGGTGTTGAAGTGGATGACAGTCTCAGGAACAATAGCCCTGGTGTTGATGTGGATGAACATTCTCAGGAACAAAAGCTCTGGTGATGATGTGGATGAACATTCTCAGGAACAATAGCCCTGGTGATGATGTGGAGGAACAGTCTCAGAAACAATAGCCCTGTTTATGATGGGAATGAACAGTCTCAGGAACAATAGCTCTGGTGTTGATGTGGATGAACAGTCTCAGGAACTTTAGTCCTGGTGTTGATGTGGATGAACATTCTCAGGAAGAATTGCCCTGGTGTTGATGTTTATGAACAGTCTCAGGAACAATAGCCCTGGTTTTGATTGGAATGAACAGTATCAGGAACAATAACCCTGGTGTTGATGTGGATGTCCAGTCTCATGGAACAATAGCCCTGGTGTTGATGTGGATGAACAGTCTCATTAACAAAGCCCTGGTTTTGATGGGAATGAACAATATCAGGAAAAATAGTCCTGGTGTTGATGTGGATTAACATTCTCAGGAACAATATCTCTGGTGTTGATGTGGATGAACAGTTGAAGGAACAATAGCCCTGGTTTTGATGTGAATGACCAGTCTCATGACCAATAGCCCTGATGTTGATGTGGATGTCCAGTCTCAGGAAAAGTAGTCCTGGTGTTGATGTGGGTGTACATTCTCAGGAACAATAGCCCCGCCGTTGATGTGGTTGAACATTTTTAAGAACAATTGCCCTGGTGTAGATATGGATGAACAGTCTCAGGAACATTAGCTTTGGTGTTGATATGGATAAACATTCTCAGGAAGAACATCCCTGGTGTTGATATGGATGAACAGTCTCAGGAACAATGGTTCTCGTGTTGATGTGGATGAAGAGTCTCAGGTAGAACAGCCCTGGTGTTAATGTGGATGAACAGTCTCTGGAACAATAGCCCTGTTGTTGCTGTCGATGAACATTCTCCGGAGCAATAGCCCTGGTGTTGATGTGGACGTACAGTCTCAGGAACAAAACCCCTGGTGTTGATGTGGATGGACAGTCTCAGGAACAATGGTTCTGGTGTTGATGTGGATGAACACAATCAGGAACAATAGTCCTGGCGTTGATGTGGATGAACATTTTCAGGAACAATAGCCATGGTGTTGATGTGGATGAACATTCTCAGGAACAATAACCCGGGTGTTGATGTTGATGTACAGTCTCAGGAACAATAGCCCTAGAGTTTATGTGGATGAACAGTGTCAGGAACAATAGTCCTGGTGTTGATGGGAATGAACAGTCTCAGGAACAATAGCATTGGTGTTGATCTGAATGAAAAGCCTCAGGAACAATAGCCCTGCTGTTGATGTGGATGAACATTCTCAGGAACAATAGCCCTGGTATTGCTGTGGATGTACATTCTCAGGAACAATAGCCCTGGTGTTGATGTGGATGAACATTCTCAGGAACAAAAGCCCTGGTGTTGATGTGGATGAACATTCTCATGAACAAAAGCCCTGGTTTTGATGTGGATGTACAGTCTCAGGAACAATAGTCCTGGTGTTGATGTGGATGAACAATCTCAGGAACAAAAGCCCTGGTGTTGATGTGGATGTACAGTCTCAGGAACAATAGTCCTGGTGTTGATGTAGATGAACATTCTCAGGAACAGTAGCCCTGGTATTGCTGTGGATGTACATTCTCATGAACAATAGCCCTGGTGTTGATGTGGATGAACATTCTCTGGAACAAAAGCACCATTGTTGATGTGGATGTACAGTCTGAGGAACAATAGTCCTGGTGTTGATGTGGATGAACATTCTCAGGAAAAATAGCCATGGTTTTGATGTGGAGGAAGACTATCAGGAACAACAGTCCTGTTGTTGATATGGACGAACAGTCTCAGGAACAACAGTAATGATGTTGATGTGGATGAACATTCTCAGGAGCAATAGCCCTGGTGTTGAAGTGGATGACAGTCTCAGGAACAATTGCCCTGGTGTTGATGTGGATGAACATTCTCAGGAACAAAAGCCCTGGTGATGATGTGGATGAACATTCTCAGGAACAATAGCCCTGGTTTTGATGGGAATGAACATTCTCAGGAACAATAGCCCTGGTGATGATGTGGAGGAACAGTCTCAGAAACAATAGCCCTGTTTATGATGGGAATGAACAGTCTCAGGAACAATAGCTCTGGTGTTGATGTGGATGAACAGTCTCAGGAACTTTAGTCCTGGTGTTGATGTGGATGAACATTCTCAGGAAGAATTGCCCTGGTGTTGATGTTTATGAACAGTCACAGGAACAATAGCCCTGGTTTTGATTGGAATGAACAGTATGAGGAACAATAACCCTGGTGTTGATGTGGATGTCCAGTCTCAGGAACAATAGCCCTGGTGTTGATGTGGATGAACAGTCTCATTAACAAAGCCCTGGTTTTGATGGGAATGAACAATATCAGGAAAAATAGTCCTGGTGTTGATATGGATTAACATTCTCAGGAACTATATCTCTGGTGTTGATGTGGATGAACAGTTGCAGGAACAATAGCCCTGGTTTTGATGTGAATGACCAGTCTCATGACCAATAGCCCTGATGTTGATGTGGATGTCCAGTCTCAGGAAAAATAGTCCTGGTGTTGATGTGGGTGTACATTCTCAGGAACAATAGCCCTGCTGTTGATGTGGATGAACATTTTTAAGAACAATTGCCCTGGTGTAGATATGGATGAACAGTCTCAGGAACATTAGCTTTGGTGTTGATATGGATAAACATTCTCAGGAAGAACATCCCTGGTGTTGATATGGATGAACAGTCTCAGGAACAATGGTTCTCGTGTTGATGTGTATGAACAGTCTCAGGTAGAACAGCCCTGGTGTAAATGTGGATGAACATTTTCAGGAACAATAGCCATGGTGTTGATGTGGATGAACATTCTCAGGAACAATAACCCGGCTTTTGATGTTGATGTACAGTCTCAGGAACAATAGCCCTGAAGTTTATGTGGATGAACAGTGTCAGGAACAATAGTCCTGGTGTTGATGGGAATGAACAGTCTCAGGAACAATAGCATTGGTGTTGATCTGAATGAAAAGCCTCAGGATCAATAGCCCTGCTGTTGATGTGGATGAACATTCTCAGGAACAATAGCCCTGGTGTTGATGTGGATGTACATTCTCAGGAACAAATGCCCTTGTGTTGATGTGGATGTACAGTCTAAGGAACAATAGCCCTGGTGTTGATGTGGATGAAAAGTCTCAGTAACAATAGTACTGGTGTTGATGTGGATCAACAGTCTCAGGAACAATAGTCCTGGTGTTGATTTGGATGAACAGTCTCAGGAGAAATAGCCTTGGTGTTGATCTGAATTAGCAGTCTCTGGAACAATCGCCCTGGTGTTGATGGGAATGAACAGTCCCAGGAACAATATCCCTGGTGTTGATGTGGATGAACAGTCTGAGGAACTATAGTCCTGGTGTTGATGTGGATGAACAGGCTCACGTACAATAGCACTGGTGTTGATGTGGATGAACAGTCTAAGGAACAATAGCCCGGTTTTTGATGGGAATTAACATTCTTACGAACAATAGCCCTGGTGTTGATGTGGATGAACAGTCTCAGGAACATTAGCCCTTTTGTTGATGTGGATGAACCGTCTCTGGAGCAAAGTCCTTGTGTTGATGTGGAAGAACAGTCTTCGGAACAATAGCCCTGGTGTTGATGTTTATGAACTGTCTCAGGAACAATAGCCCTGGTTTTGTTTGGAATGAACAGTATCAGGAACAATAACCCTGGTGTTGATGTGGATGAACAGTCTCAGGAACAATAGCCCTGGTGTTGATGTGGATTTACAGTCTCATTAGCAAAGCCCTGGTTTTGATGGGAATGAACAATCTCAGGAACAATAGCCCTTGTTTTTATGTGGATGCACAGTCTCAGGAACAATAGTCCTGGTGTTGATCTGGATTAACATTCTCAGGAACAATATCTCTGGTTTTGATGTGAATGACCAGTCTCATGACCAATAGCCCTGATGTTGATGTGGATGTCCAGTCTCAGGAACAATAGTCCTGGTGTTGATATGGATGAACAGTCTCATTAACAAAGCCCTGGTTTTGATGGGAATGAACAATCTCAGGAACAATTGTCCTGGTGTTGATGGGAATTAACATTCTTACGAACAATAGCCCTGGTGTTAATGTGGATGAAAAGTCTCAGGATTATTAGCCCTTTTGTTGATGTGTATGAACCGTCTCTGGAGCAAAGTCCTGGTGTTGATGTGGATGAGCAGTCTCAGAAGCAATAGCCCTGGTTTTGATGGGAATGAATAGTCTCAGGAACAATAGCCCTGGTGTTGATGTGGATGAACAGTCTCAGGAACTTTAGTCCTGGTGTTGATGTGGATGAACATTCTCAGGAAGAATAGCCCTGGTGTTGATGTTTATGAACAGTCTCAGGAACAATAGCCCTGGTGTTGATGTGGATGAACAGTCTCATTAGCAAAGCCCTGGTTTTGATGGGAATGAACAATCTCAGGAACAATAGCCCTGGTTTTTATGTGGATGCACAGTCTCAGGAACAATAGTCCTGGTGTTGATGTGGATTAACATTCTCAGGAACAATTGCTCTGGTGTTGATGTGGATGATCAGTTGCAGGAACAATAGCCCTGGTTTTGATGGGAATGAACAATCTCAGGAACAATAGCCCTGGTTTTGATGTGGATGCACAGTCTCAGGAACAATAGTCCTGGTGTTGATGTGGATTAACATTCTCAGGAACAATATCTCTAGTGTTGATGTGGATGAACAGTTGCAGGAACAATAGCCCTGGTTTTGATGGGAATGACCAGTCTCATGATCAATAGCCCTGATGTTGATGTGGATGTCCAGTCTCAGGAACAATAGTCCTGGTGTTGATGTGGGTGCACATTCTCCGGAGCAATAGCCCTGGAGTTGCTGTGGATTAACATTCTCAGGAACAATAGCCCTGCTGTTGATGTGGATGAACATTTTTAAGAACAATTTCCCTGGTGTAGATATGGATGAACAGTCTCAGGAACATTAGCTTTGGTGTTAATGTGGATAAACATTCTCAGGAAGAACAGCCCTGATGTTGACATGCATGAACAGTCTCAGGAACAATGGTTCTCGTGTTGATGTGGATGAACAGTCACAGGTAGAACAGCCCTGGTGTTAATGTGGATGCACAGTCTCAGGATCAATAGCGCTGGTGTTGCTGTGGATGAACATTCTCAGGAACAATAGCTCTGGTGTTGATGTGGATGTACAGTCTCAGGAACAATAGCCCCGGTGTTGATGTGGATGAATATTCTCAGCAACAATAACCCTGGTGTTGATGTTGATGTACAGTCTCAGGTACAATAGCCCTGGTGTTGATGTGGATGAACAGTCTCTGGAACAATAGACCTGGAATTGATGGGAATGAACATTCTCACGAACAATAGCTCTGGTGTTGATGTGGATGAACAGTCTCAGGAACATTAGCCCTTTTGTTGATGTGGATGAACAGTCTCTGGAAGAACAGCCCCGGGGTTGATATGGATGAACAGTCTCAGGAACATTAGCTTTGGTGTAGATGTGGATAAACATTCTCAGGAACAATAGCCCTGGTGTTGTTGTGGATGAACAGTCTTCGGAACAATAGCCCTGGTGTAGATGGGAATGAACAATCTGAGGCACAATAACCCTGGCGTTGATGTGGATGAACAGTCACAGGAACAATAGTCCCGGTGTTGATGTGGATGAGCTTTCTCAGTAACAATAGCCCTGGTGTTGATGTGGATGAACAATCTCAGGAAAAATAGCCCTGATGTTGATGTGGATGACCTGTCTCAGGAACAATAGCCCTGATGTTGATGTGGATGTACAGTCTCAGGAACAATAGCCCTGGTGTTGATGTGGAAGAACATTTTTAGGAACAATAGCCCTGTTGTTGATGTGGATGAACATTTTTAGCTACAAAGCCCTGGTGTACATATGGATGAACAGTCTCAGGTTCATTAGCTTTGGTGTTGATGTGGATAAACTTTCTCAGGAAGAACAGCCCCGGGGTTGATATGGATGAACAGTCTCAGGAACATTAGCTTTGGTGTCGATGTGGATAAACATTCTCAGGAACAATAGCCCTGTTGTTGATGAGGATGAACATTTTTAGGAACAAAGCCCTGGTGTACATATGGATGAACAGTCTCAGTAACATTAGCTTTGGTTTTGATGTGGATAAACTTTCTCAGGATGAACAGCCCTAGTGTTGATATGGATGAACAGTCTCAGAAACAATAGTCCTGGTGTTGATGTGGATGAACATTCTCAGGAACAATAGCCCTGGTGTTGATGTCAATTAACAGTCTCAGGAACAATAGCTCTGGTGTTGATGTGGATGAACTGTCTCAGGAACAATAGTCCTGGCGTTAATGTGGATGAACATTCTCAGAAACAATAGCCCTGGTGTTGATGTGGATGAACATTCTCAGGAACAATAGCCCTGGTGTTGCTGTGGATGAACATTCTCAGGAACAATGGCACTGGTGTTGATGTGGATGAATATTCTCAGGAACAATAGCCCTGGAGTTGATGTGGATGTACAGTCTCAGGAACAATAGTTCTGATGTTGATGATAATGAACATTCTCAGGAACAATAGCCCTGGTGTTGATATGGATGAACAGTCTCAGGAACAACTGTGATTGTGTTGATGTGGATGAACATTCTCAGGAACAATAGTCCTTGTGTTGATGTGGATGAACAGCCTCAGGAACGATAGTCCTGGTGTTTATGTGGCTAAGCCTTCTTAGGAACAATAGCCCTGGTGTTGATATGGATGAACATTCTCAGGAACAATAGCCCTGGTGTTGATGGGAATGCACAGTCTAAGGAACAATAGCCCTTGTGTTTATGTGGATGAACATTCTCAGGAACAATAGTCCTGGTGTTTATGTGGCTAAACATTCTAAGGAACAATTGCCCTGCAGTTGATGTGGATGATCAGTCTCAGGAACAATAGCCCTTGTGTGTATGTGGATGTACAGTCCCAGGAATAATATTCCTGGTGTTGATGTGGATGAGCATTTACAGGAACAACAGCCCTGGTGATATGGATGAACAGTCTCAGGAACAACAGTCCTGGTGTTGATGTGGATGAACATTCACAGGAACAATAGCCCTGGTGTTGATGTGGATGAACAGTCTCAGGAACATTTGTCCTGGAACTGATGGGAATGAACAATCGCAGGAACAATAACCCTGGCATTGATGTGGATGAACAGTCTCAGGAACAATAGTCCTGTTGTTGATGTGGATGACCTTTCTCAGGAACAATTGCCCTTGGGTTGATGTGGATGAACAATCTCAGGAAAAATAGCCCTGGTGTTGATGTGGATGAACAGTCTCAGGAACAATAGCTCTGGTGTTGATGTGGATGAACAGTCTCAGGAACAATAGCCATGTTTTTGATGGGAATGAACAATCAATGGAACAATAGCCCTGGTTTTGATGTGGATGCACAGTCTCAGGAACAATAGTCCTGTTGTTGATGTGGATTAACAGTTGCAGGAACTAGAGCCCTGGTTATGATGGGAATGACCAGTCTCAGGAACAAAAGCCCTCATGTTGATGTGGATGTACAGTCTCAGGAACAAAAGCCCTCATGTTGATGTGGGTGTACAGTCACTGGAACAATAGCCCTGGTGTTGATGTGGATGAACTGTCTCAGGAACAACAGCCCTGGTGTTGATGGGAATGAACATTCTCTGGAACAATAGCCCAGGGATTGTTGTGGATGAACATTATAAGAACAAAAGCCCTGGTGCGATATGGATGAACAGTCTCAGGAACAATAGCTTTGGTGTTGATGTGGATGAACAGTCTCAGGAACATCAGCCCTTTTGTTGATGTGGATTAACAGTCTCTGGAGCAATAGTCCTGGTGTTGATGTGGATGAACATTCTCAGGAACAATAGCAGTGGTGTTGATGTGGATGAACAGTCTCAGGTACAATAGCTCTGGTGTTGATGTGGATGAACAGTCTCTGGAACAATAGACCTGGAATTGATGGGAATGAACATTCTCACGAACAATAGCCCTGGTGTTGATGTGGATGAACAGTCTCAGGAACATTAGCCCTTTTGTTGATGTGGATGAACAGTCTCTGGAGCAATAGTCCTGGTGTTGATGTGGATGAACAGTCTTCGGAACAATAGCCCTGGTGTAGATGGGAATGAACAATCTGAGGCACAATAATCCTGGCGTTGATGTGGATGAACAGTCACAGGAACAATAGTCCCGGTGTTGATGTGGATGAGCTTTCTCAGTAACAATAGCCCTGGTGTTGATGTGGATGAACAATCTCAGGAAAAATAGCCCTGATGTTGATGTGGATGACCTGTCTCAGGAACAATAGCCCTGATGTTGATGTGGATGTACAGTCTCAGGAACAATAGCCCTGGTGTTGATGTGGAAGAACATTTTTAGGAACAATAGCCCTGTTGTTGAAGTGGATGAACATTTTTAGCTACTAAGCCCTGGTGTACATATGGATGAACATTCTCAGGTTCATTAGCGTTGGTGTTGATGTGGATAAACTTTCTCAGGAAGAACAGCCCCGGGGTTGATATGGATGAACAGTCTCAGGAATATTAGCTTTGGTGTAGATGTGGATAAACATTCTCAGGAACAATAGCCCTGTTGTTGATGAGGATGAACATTTTTAGGAACAAAGCCCTGGTGTACATATGGATGAACAGTCTCAGTAACATTAGCTTTGGTTTTGATGTGGATAAACATTCACAGGAAGAACAGCCCTGGTCTTGATATGGATGAACAGTCTCAGGACCAATAGTGCTTGTATTGATGTGGATGAACATTCTCAGGAACAATAGCCCTGGTGTTGATGTGGATGAAGATTCTCAGGAACAATAGCCCTGGTGTTAATGTGGATGAACAGTCTCAGGAACAATAGCACTGGTGTTGCTGTGGATGGACATTCTCAGGAACAACAGCACTGGCTTTGATGTGGAAGTACAGTCTCAGGAACAATAGCCTTGATGTTGATGTGGATGTACAGTCTCAGGAACAATAGTCCTGGTGTTGATGCGGATGTTCAGTCTCAGGAACAATAGCCCAGATGTTGATGTGGATGAACATTTTTAGGAACAATAGCCCTTGTGTAGATATGGAAGAACAGTCTCAGGAACATGAGCTTTTGTGTAGATGTGGATGAACATTCTCAGGAACAATAGCACTGTTGTTGATGTGGAAGAACATTTTTAGGAGCAAAGCCCTGGTGTACATAAGGATGAACAGTCTCACGAACATTAGCTTTGGTTTTGATGTGGATAAAATTTCTCAGGAAGAACAGCCCTGGTGTTGATATGGATGAACTGTCTCAGGAACAATGGTTCTGGTGTTGATGTGGATGAACATTCTCAGGAACAATCGTCCTGCTGTTCATGTGGATGAACAGTCTCAGGAACAATAGCCCTGGTGTTAATGTGGATGAACAGTCACAGGAACAATAGCCCTGGTGCTGATTTGGATGAACATTCACATGAACAATAGCCCTGGTGTTGATGTGGATGAACATTCTCAAGAACAATAGCCCTGGAGTTGATGTGGATGCACAGTCTCAGGAACAATAGGCCTGGTGTTGATGGGATGAACATTCTCAGCAACAATAGCCCTGGTGTTGATGTGGATGAACATTTACAGGAACAACAGCCCGGGTGTTGATATGGGTGAACAGTCTCAGGAACAACAGTGCTGGTGTTGATGTGGATGAACATTCTCAGGAACAATAGCCCTGGTGTTGATGTGGATGAACAGTCTCAGGAATGTTAGTCCTTGTGTTTATGTGTCTAAACGTTCTGAGGAACAACAGACCTGCTGTTGATGTGGATGAACAGTCTCAGGAACAATAGCCCTGGTGTGGATGGGAATGCACAGTCTAAGGAACAATAGCCCTTGTGTTTATGTGGATGAACAATTTCAGGAACAATAGTACTGGTGTTTATGTGGATGAACAGTCTCAGGAACAATAGTCCTGCTGTTGATGGGAATGAACATTCTCAGGAACGATAGCCCTGTTTTTGATGTGGATGAACATTCTCAGGGACAAAAGCCCTTGTGTTGATGTGGATGTACAGTCTAAGGCACAATAGCCCTGGTGTTTATATGGATGAAAAGTCTCAGAAACAATATTCCTGGTGTTGATGTGGATTAACAGTCTCTGGAACAATAGTCCTGGTGTTGATGTGGATGAACAGTCTCAGGAACAATAGCTCTGGTGCTGATATGAATTAACAGTCTCAGGAACAATCGCCCTGGTGTTTATGGGAATGTAATGTCTCAGGAACAATAGTCCTGGTGTTGATGTGGATGAACATTTACAGGAACAACAGTCCTGGTGTTGATATGGATGAACAGTCTCAGGAACAACAGTCCTGGTGTTGATGTGGATGAACATTCTCAGGAACAATAGCAGTGGTGTTGATGTGGATGAACAGTCTCAGGTACAATAGCCCTGGTGTTGATGTGGATGAACAGTCTCAGGAACAATAGACCTGGAATAGATGGCAATGAACATTCTCACGAACAATAGCCCTGGTGTTGATGTGGATGAACAGTCTCAGGAACATTAGCCCTTTTGTTGATGTGGATGAACAGTCTTCGGAACAATAGCCCTGGTGTAGATGGGAATGAACAATCTGAGGCACAATAACCCTGGCGTTGATGTGGATGAACAGTCACAGGAACAATAGTCCCGGTGTTGATGTGGATGAGCTTTCTCAGTAACAATAGCCCTGGTGTTGATGTGGATGAACAATCTCAGGAAAAATAGCCCTGATGTTGATGTGGATGACCTGTCTCAGGAACAATAGCCCTGATGTTGATGTGGATGTACAGTCTCAGGAACAATAGCCCTGGTGTTGATGTGGAAGAACATTTTTCGGAACAATAGCCCTGTTGTTGATGTGGATGAACATTTTTAGCTACAAAGCCCTGGTGTACATATGGATGAACAGTCTCAGGTTCATTAGCTTTGGTGTTGATGTGGATAAACTTTCTCAGGAAGAACAGCCCCGGGGTTGATATGGATGAACAGTCTCAGGAACATTAGCTTTGGTGTAGATGTGGATAAACATTCTCAGGAGCAATAGCCCTGTTGTTGATGAGGATGAACATTTTTAGGAACAAAGCCCTGGTGTACATATGGATGAACAGTCTCAGTAACATTAGCTTTGGTTTTGATGTGGATAAACTTTCTCAGGAAGAACAGCCCTAGTGTTGATATGGATGAACAGTCTCAGAAACAATAGTCCTGGTGTTGATGTGGATGAACATTCTCAGGAACAATAGCCCTGGTGTTGATGTGAATTAACAGTCTCAGGAACAATAGCTCTGGTGTTGATGTGGATGAACTGTCTCAGGGACAATAGTCCTGGCGTTAATGTGGATGAACATTCTCAGAAACAATAGCCCTGGTGTTGATGTGGATGAACATTCTCAGGAACAATAGCCCTGGTGTTGCTGTGGATGAACATTCTCAGGAACAATGGCACTGGTGTTGATGTGGATGAATATTCTCAGGAACAATAGCCCTGGAGTTGATGTGGATGTACTATCTCAGGAACAATAGTTCTGATGTTGATGATAATGAACATTCTCAGGAACAATAGCCCTGGTGTTGATATGGATGAACAGTCTCAGGAACAACTGTGATTGTGTTGATGTGGATGAACATTCTCAGGAACAATAGTCCTTGTGTTGATGTGGATGAACAGCCTCAGGAACCATAGTCCTGGTGTTTATGTGGCTAAACATTCTTAGGAACAATCGACCTGCTGTTGATGTGGATGAACATTCTCAGGAACAATAGCCCTGGTGTTGATGGGAATGCACAGTCTTAGGAACAATAGCCCTTGTGTTTATGTGGATGAACATTCTCAGGAACAATAGTCCTGGTGTTTATGTGGCTAAACATTCTTAGGAACAATTGCCCTGCAGTTGATGTGGATGAACAGTCTCAGGAACAAAAGACCTTGTGTTGATGTTGATGAACAGTCTCAGGAACAATAGCCCTTGTGTTTATGTGGATGTACAGTCCCAGGAATAATATTCCTGGTGTTGATGTGGATGAGCATTTACAGGAACAACAGCCCTGGTGATATGGATGAACAGTCTCAGGAACAATAGCCCTGGACTTGATAGGGATGAACAATCAATGGAACAACAGCCCTGGTTTTGATGTGGATGCACAGTCTCAGGAACAATACCCCTGGTGTTGATGTGGATTAACATTTGCTGGAACAATAGCCCTGGTTATGATGGGAATGACCTGTCTCAGGAACAATAGCCCTGATGTTGATGTGGATGTACAGTCTCAGGAAAAATAGTCCTGGTGTTGATGTGGGTGTACTGTCACTGGAAATATAGCCCTGGTGTTGATGTGGATGAACATTTTTAGGAACAACAGCCCTGGTGTTGACGGGAATGAACATTCTCTGGAACAATAGCCATGGTGTTGTTGTGGATGAACATTTTTAAGAACAATAGCCCTGGTGTAGATATGGATGAACAGTCTCAGGAACATTAGCTTTGATGTTGATGTGGATAAACATTCACAGGAAGAACAGCCCTGGTCTTGATATGGATGAACAGTCTCAGGACCAATAGTCCTTGTATTGATGTGGATGAACATTCTCAGGAACAATAGCCCTGGTGTTGATGTGGATGAAGATTCTCAGGAACAATAGCCCTGGTGTTAATGTGGATGAACAGTCTCAGGAACAATAGCCCTGGTGTTGATGTGGATGAAGATTCTCAGGAACAATAGCCCTGGTGTTAATGTGGATGAACAGTCTCAGGAACAATAGCCCTGGTGTTGCTGTGGATGGGCATTCTCAGGAACAACAGCACTGGCTTTGATGTGGAAGTACAGTCTCAGGAACAATAGCCTTGATGTTGATGTGGATGTACAGTCTCAGGAACAATAGTCCTGGTGTTGATGTGGATGAACATTTTTCGGAACAATAGTCCTTGTGTAGATATGGAAGAACAGTCTCAGGAACATGAGCTTTTGTGTAGATGTGGATGAACATTCTCAGGAACAATAGCACTGTTGTTGATGTGGATGAACATTTTTAGGAGCAAAGCCCTGGTGTACATATGGATGAACAGTCTCACGAACATTAGCTTTGGTGTTGATGTGGATAAAATTTCTCAGGAAGAACAGCCCTGGTGTTGATATGGATGAACTGTCTCAGGAACAATGGTTCTGGTGTTGATGTGGATGAACATTCTCAGGAACAATCGTCCTGCTGTTCATGTGGATGAACAGTCTCAGGAACAATAGCCCTGGTGTTAATGTGGATGAACAGTCACAGGAACAATAGCCCTGGTGTTGATTTGGATGAACATTCACATGAACAACAGCCCTGGTGTTGATGTGGATGAACATTCTCAAGAACAATAGCCCTGGAGTTGATGTGGATGCACAGTCTCAGGAACAATAGTCCTGGTGTTGATGGGATGAACATTCTCAGCAACAATAGCCCTGGTGTTGATGGGGATGAACATTTACAGGAACAACAGCCCGGGTGTTGATATGGGTGAACATTCTCAGGAACAATAGCCCTGGTGTTGATGTGGATGAACAGTCTCAGGAACGTTAGTCCTTGTGTTTATGTGGCTAAACGTTCTGAGGAACAACAGACCTGCTGTTGATGTGGATGAACAGTCTCAGGAACAATAGCCCTGGTGTGGATGGGAATGCACAGTCTAAGGAACAATAGCCCTTGTGTTTATGTGGATGAACAATTTCAGGAACAATAGTACTGGTGTCTATGTGGATGAACAGTCTCAGGAACAATAGTCCTGGTGTTGATGGGAATGAACATTCTCAGGAACGATAGCCCTGTTTTTGATGTGGATGAACATTCTCAGGGACAAAAGCCCTTGTGTTGATGTGGATGTACAGTCTAAGGCACAATAGCCCTGATGTTTATATGGATGAAAAGTCTCAGAAACAATATTCCTGGTGTTGATGTGGATTAACAGTCTCTGGAACAATAGTCCTGCTGTTGATGTGGATGAACAGTCTCAGGAACAATAGCTCTGGTGTTGATATGAATTAACAGTCTCAGGAACAATCGCCCTGGTGTTTCTGGTAATGTAATGTCTCAGGAACAATAGTCCTGGTGTTGATGTGGATGAACATTTACAGGAACAATAGTCCTGGTGTTGATATGGATGAACAGTCTCAGGAACAACAGTCCTGGTGTTGATGTGGATGAACATTCTCAGGAACAATAGCAGTGGTGTTGATGTGGATGAACAGTCTCAGGTACAATAGCCCTGGTGTTGATGTGGATGAACAGTCTCAGGAACAATAGACCTGGAATTGATGGGAATGAACATTCTCACGAACAATAGCCCTGGTGTTGATGTGGATGAACAGTCTCAGGAACATTAGCCCTTTTGTTGATGTGGATGAACATTCTCTGGAGCAATAGTCCTCGTGTTGATGTGGATGAACAGTCTTCGGAACAATAGCCCTGGTGTAGATGGGAATGAACAATATGAGGCACAATAACCCTGGCGTTGATGTGGATGAACAGTCACAGGAACAATAGTCCCGGTCTTGATGTGGATGAGCTTTCTCAGTAACAATAGCCCTGGTGTTGATGTGGATGAACAGTCTCAGGAACGTTAGTCCTTGTGTTTATGTGGCTAAACGTTCTGAGGAACAACAGACCTGCTGTTGATGTGGATGAACAGTCTCAGGAACAATAGCCCTGGTGTGGATGGGAATGCACAGTCTAAGGAACAATAGCCCTTGTGTTTATGTGGATGAACAATTTCAGGAACAATAGTACTGGTGTTTATGTGGATGAACAGTCTCAGGAACAATAGTCCTGGTGTTGATGGGAATGAACATTCTCAGGAACGATAGCCCTGTTTTTGATGTGGATGAACATTCTCAGGGACAAAAGCCCTTGTGTTGATGTGGATGTACAGTCTGAGGCACAATAGCCCTGGTGTTTATATGGATGAAAAGTCTCAGGAACAATATTCCTGGTGTTGATGTGGATTAACAGTCTCTGGAACAATAGTCTGGTGTTGATGTGGATGAACAGTCTCAGGAACAATAGCTCTGGTGTTGATATGAATTAACAGTCTCAGGAACAATCGCCCTGGTGTTTATGGGAATGTAATGTCTCAGGAACAATAGTCCTGGTGTTGATGTGGATGAACATTTACAGGAACAACAGCCCTGGTGTTGATATGGATGAACAGTCTCAGGAACAACAGTCCTGGTGTTGATGTGGATGAACATTCTCAGGAACAATAGCAGTGGTGTTGATGTGGATGAACAGTCTCAGGTACATTAGCCCTGGTGTTGATGTGGATGAACAGTCTCAGGAACAATAGACCTGGAATTGAAGGGAATGAACATTCTCACGAACAATAGCCCTGGTGTTGATGTGGATGAACAGTCTCAGGAACATTAGCCCTTTTGTTGATGTGGATGAACATACTCTGGAGCAATAGTCCTCGTGTTGATGTGGATGAACAGTCTTCGGAACAATAGCCCTGGTGTAGATGGGAATGAACAATCTGAGGCACAATAACCCTGGCGTTGATGTGGATGAACAGTCACAGGAACAATAGTCCCGGTGTTGATGTGGATGAGCTTTCTCAGTAACAATAGCCCTGGTGTTGATGTGGATGAACAATCTCAGGAAATATAGCCCTGATGTTGATGTGGATGACCTGTCTCAGGAACAATAGCCCTGATGTTGATGTGGATGTACAGTCTCAGGAACAATAGCCCTGGTGTTGATGTGGATGAACATTTTTAGGAACAATAGCCCTGTTGTTGATGTGGATGAACATTTTTAGCTACAAAGCCCTGGTGTACATATGGATGAACAGTCTCAGGTTCATTAGCTTTGGTGTTGATGTGGATAAACTTTCTCAGGAAGAACAGCCCCGGGGTTGATGTGGATGAACAGTCTCAGGAACATTAGCTTTGGTGTAGATGTGGATAAACATTCTCAGGAACAATAGCCCTGTTGTTGATGAGGATGAACATTTTTAGGAACAAAGCCCTGGTGTACATATGGATGAACAGTCTCAGTAACATTAGCTTTGGTTTTGATGTGGATAAACTTTCTCAGGAAGAACAGCCCTAGTGTTGATATGGATGAACAGTCTCAGAAACAATAGTCCTGGTGTTGATGTGGATGAACATTCTCAGGAACAATAGCCCTGGTGTTGATGTGAATTAACAGTCTCAGGAACAATAGCTCTGGTGTTGATGTGGATGAACTGTCTCAGGAACAATAGTCCTGGCGTTAATGTGGATGAACATTCTCAGAAACAATAGCCCTGGTGTTGATGTGGATGAACATTCTCAGGAACAATAGCCCTGGTGTTGCTGTGGATGAACATTCTCAGGAACAATGGCACTGGTGTTGATGCGGATGTTCAGTCTCAGGAACAATAGCCCAGATGTTGATGTGGATGAACATTTTTCGGAACAATAGCCCTTGTGTAGATATGGAAGAACAGTCTCAGGAACATGAGCTTTTGTGTAGATGTGGATGAACATTCTCAGGAAAAATAGCACTGTTGTTGATGTGGATGAACATTTTTAGGAGCAAAGCCCTGGTGTACATATGGAAGAACAGTCTCACGAACATTAGCTTTTGTGTTGATGTGGATAGAATTTCTCGGGAAGAACCGCCCTGGTGTTGATATGGATGAACTGTCTCAGGAACAATGGTTCTGGTGTTGATGTGGATGAACATTCTCAGGAACAATCGTCCTGCTGTTCATGTGGATGAACAGTCTCAGGAACAATAGCCCTGGTGTTAATGTGGATGAACAGTCACAGGAACAATAGCCCAGATGTTGATGTGGATGAACATTTTTCGGAACAATAGCCCTTGTGTAGATATGGAAGAACAGTCTCAGGAACATGAGCTTTTGTGTAGATGTGGATGAACATTCTCAGGAAAAATAGCACTGTTGTTGATGTGGATGAACATTTTTAGGAGCAAAGCCCTGGTGTACATATGGAAGAACAGTCTCACGAACATTAGCTTTTGTGTTGATGTGGATAAAATTTCTCGGGAAGAACCGCCCTGGTGTTGATATGGATGAACTGTCTCAGGAACAATGGTTCTGGTGTTGATGTGGATGAACATTCTCAGGAACAATCGTCCTGCTGTTCATGTGGATGAACAGTCTCAGGAACAATAGCCCTGGTGTTAATGTGGATGAACAGTCACAGGAACAATAGCCCTGGTGTTGATTTGGATGTACATTCACATGAACAATAGCACTGGTGTTGATGTGGATGAACATTCTCAAGAACAATAGCCCTGGAGTTGATGTGGATGCACAGTCTCAGGAACAATAGTCCTGGTGTTGATGGGATGAACATTCTCAGCAACAATAGCCCTGGTGTTGATGTGGATGAACATTTACAGGAACAACAGCCCGGGTGTTGATATGGGTGAACAGTCTCAGGAACAACAGTCCTGGTGTTGATGTGGATGAACAT
The DNA here is from genome assembly GCF_036365525.1 of Heterodontus francisci. Classification (NCBI taxonomy): domain Eukaryota; kingdom Metazoa; phylum Chordata; class Chondrichthyes; order Heterodontiformes; family Heterodontidae; genus Heterodontus; species Heterodontus francisci. The sequence goes on from NC_090378.1 coordinate 132,991,021, forward strand.
TCTCAGGAACAATAGACCTGGTGTTGATGTGGATGAACAGTCTCAGGAACGTTAGTCCTTGTGTTTATGTGGCTAAACGTTCTGAGGAACAACAGACCTGCTGTTGATGTGGATGAACAGTCTCAGGAACAATAGCCCTGGTGTGGATGGGAATGCACAGTCTAAGGAACAATAGCCCTTGTGTTTATGTGGATGAACAATTTCAGGAACAATAGTCCTGGTGTTGATGGGAATGAACATTCTCAGGAACGATAGCCCTGTTTTTGATGTGGATGAACATTCTCAGGGACAAAAGCCCTTGTGTTGATGTGGATGTACAGTCTAAGGCACAATAGCCCTGGTGTTTATATGGATGAAAAGTCTCAGAAACAATATTCCTGGTGTTGATGTGGAGTAACAGTCTCTGGAACAATTGTCCTGGTGTTGATGTGGATGAACAGTCTCAGGAACAATAGCTCTGGTGTTGATATGAATTAACAGTCTCAGGAACACTCGACCTGGTGTTTATGGGAATGTAATGTCTCAGGAACAATAGTCCTGGTGTTGATGTGGATGAACATTTACAGGAACAACAGCCCTGGTGCTGATATGGATGAACAGTCTCAGGAACAACAGTCCTGGTGTTGATGTGGATGAACATTCTCAGGAACAATAGCAGTGGTGTTGATGTGGATGAATAGTCTCAGGTACAATAGCCCTGGTGTTGATGTGGATGAACAGTCTCAGGAACAATAGACCTGGAATTGATGGGAATGAACATTCTCACGAACAATAGCCCTGGTGTTGATGTGGATGAACAGTCTCAGGGACATTAGCCCTTTTGTTGATGTGGATGAACATTCTCTGGAGCAATAGTCCTCGTGTTGATGTGGATGAACAGTCTTCGGAACAATAGCCCTGGTGTAGATGGGAATGAACAATCTGAGGCACAATAACCCTGGCGTTGATGTGGATGAACAGTCACAGGAACAATAGTCCCGGTGTTGATGTGGATGAGCTTTCTCAGTAACAATAGCCCTGGTGTTGATGTGGATGAACAATCTCAGGAAAAATAGCCCTGATGTTGATGTGGATGACCTGTCTCAGGAACAATAGCCCTGATGTTGATGTGGATGTACAGTCTCAGGAACAATAGCCCTGGTGTTGATGTGGAAGAACATTTTTAGGAACAATAGCCCTGTTGTTGATGTGGATGAACATTTTTAGCTACAAAGCCCTGGTGTACATATGGATGAACAGTCTCAGGTTCATTAGCTTTGGTGTTGATGTGGATAAACTTTCTCAGGAAGAACAGCCCCGGAGTTGATATGGTTGAACTGTCTCAGGAACATTAGCTTTGGTGTAGATGTGGATAAACATTCTCAGGAACAATAGCCCTGTTGTTGATGAGGATGAACATTTTTAGGAACAAAGCCCTGGTGTACATATGGAGGAACAGTCTCAGTAACATTAGCTTTGGTTTTGATGTGGATAAACTTCCTCAGGAAGAACAGCCCTATTGTTGATATGGATGAACAGTCTCAGGAACAATAGTCCTGGTGTTGATGTGGATGAACATTCTCAGGAACTATAGCCCTGGTGTTGATGTGAATTAACAGTCTCAGGAACAATAGCTCTGGTGTTGATGTGGATGAACTGTCTCAGGAACAATAGTCCTGGCGTTAATGTGGATGAACATTCTCAGAAACAATAGCCCTGGTGTTGATGTGAATTAACAGTCTCAGGAACAATAGCTCTGGTGTTGATGTGGATGAACTGTCTCAGGAACAATAGTCCTGGCGTTAATGTGGATGAACATTCTCAGAAACAATAGCCCTGGTGTTGATGTGGATGAACAGTCTCAGGAACAATAGCCCTGGTGTTGTTGTGGATGAACATTGTCAGGAACAATGGCACTGGTGTTGATGTGGATGAATATTCTCAGGAACAATAGCCCTGGAGTTGATGTGGATGTACAGTCTCAGGAACAATAGTTCTGATGTTGATGATAATGAACATTCTCAGGAACAATAGCCCTGGTGTTGATATGGATGAACAGTCTCAGGAACAACTGTGATTGTGTTGATGTGGATGAGCATTCTCAGGAACAATCGTCCTTGTGTTGATGTGGATGAACAGCCTCAGGAACGATAGTCCTGGTGTTTATGTGGCTAAACATTCTTAGGAACAATAGACCTGCTGTTGATGTGGATGAACATTCTCAGGAACAATAGCCCTGGTGTTGATGGGAATGCACAGTCTAAGGAACAATAGCCCTTGTGTTTATGTGGATGAACATTCTCAGGAACAATAGTCCTGGTGTTTATGTGGCTAAACATTCTTAGGAACAATTGACCTGCAGTTGATGTGGATAAACAGTCTCAGGAACAAAAGACCTTGTGTTGATGTTGATGAACCGTCTCAGGAACAATAGCCCTTGTGTTTATGTGGATGTACAGTCCCAGGAATAATATTCCTGGTGTTAATGTGGATGAGCATTTACAGGAACAACAGCCCTGGTGATATGGATGAGCAGTCTCAGGAACAACAGTCCTGGTGTTGATGTGGATGAACATTCTCAGGAACAATAGCCCTGGTGTTAATGTGGATGAACAGTCTCAGGAACATTTGCCCTGGAACTGATGGGAATGAACAATCGCAGGAACAATAACCCTGGCATTGATGTGGATGAACAGTCACAGGAACAATAGTCCTGTTGTTGATGTGGATGACCTTTCTCAGGAACAATTGCCCTGGTGTTGATGTGGATGAACAATCTCAGGAAAAATAGCCCTGGTGTTGATGTGGATGAACAGTCTCAGGAACAATAGCTCTGGTGTTGATGTGGATGAACAGTCTCAGGAACAATAGCCATGTTTTTGATGGGAATGAACAATCAATGGAACAATAGCCCTGGTTTTGATGTGGATGCACAGTCTCAGGAACAATAGTCCTTTTGTTGATGTGGATTAACAGTTGCAGGAACTAGAGCCCTGGTTATGATGGGAATGACCAGTCTCAGGAACAAAAGCCCTCATGTTGATGTGGATGTACAGTCTCAGGAACAAAAGCCCTCATGTTGATGTGGGTGTACAGTCACTGGAACAATAGCCCTGGTGTTGATGTGGATGAACTGTCTCAGGAACAACAGCCCTGGTGTTGATGGGAATGAACATTCTCTGGAGGAATAGCTCAGGGATTGTTGTGGATGAACATTTTTAAGAACAAAAGCCCTGGTGCGATATGGATGAACAGTCTCAGGAACAATGGTTCTGGTGTTGATGTGAATGAGCAGTCTCAGGACCAATAGTCCTGGTGTTGATGTGGATGAACATTCTCAGGAACAATAGCCCTGGTGTTGATGTGGATGAAGATTCTCAGGAACAATAGCCCTGGTGTTAATGTGTATGAACATTCTCGGGAACTATAGCCCAGGTGTTGCTGTGGATGAACTTTCTAAGGAACAATAGCACTGGTGTTGATGAGGATGAACAATCTCAGGAAAAATAGCCCTGGTGTTGATGCGGATGAACAGTGTCAGGAACAATAGCTCTGGTGTTGATGTGGATGAACAGTCTCAGGAACAATAGCCCTGGTTTTGATGGGAATGAACCGTCTCAGGGACAATAGCCCTGGTGTTGATGCGGATGAACAGTCTCTGGAACTATAGTCCTGGTGTTGATGTGGATGAATATTCTCCGGAAGAATAGCCCTGGTGTTGATGTGGATGAACAGTCTCAGGAGCAATAGTCCTGGTGTTGATGTGGATGAACAGTCTCCGGAACAATATCCCAGGTGTGGATGGGAATGAACAATCTCAGGAACAATAACCCTGGCGTTGATGTGGATGAACAGTCACAGGAACAATAGTCCTGGTGTTGATGTGGATGAACTTTCTCAGGAACAATAGCACTGGTGTTGATGAGGATGAACAATCTCAGGAAAAATAGCCCTGGTGTTGATGCGGATGAACAGTGTCAGGAACAATAGCTCTGGTGTTGATGTGGATGAACAGTCTCAGGAACAATAGCCCTGGTTTTGATGGGAATGAACCGTCTCAGGGACAATAGCCCTGGTGTTGATGCGGATGAACAGTCTCTGGAACTATAGTCCTGGTGTTGATGTGGATGAATATTCTCCGGAAGAATAGCCCTGGTGTTGATGTGGATGAACAGTCTCAGGAACAATAGCCCTGATTTTGATGGGAATGAACACTCTCTGGAACAATAACCCTGGTGTTGATGTGGATGAACAGTCTCAGGAACAAAAGCCCTGGTGTTGATGTGGATGCACAGTCTCAGGAACAATAGCCCTGGTGTTGATGTGGATTAACATTGGCAGGAACAATAGCCCTGGTTCTGATGGGAATGACCTGTCTCAGGAACAATAGCCCTGATGCTGATGTGGATGTACAGTCTCAGGAACAATAGTCCTGGTGTTGATGTGGGTGTACTGTCACTGGAAATATAGCCCTGGTGTTGATGTGGATGAACATTTTTAGGAACAACAGCCCTGGTGTTGACGGGAATGAACATTCTCTGGAACAATAGCCATGGTGTCGTTGTGGATGAACATTTTTAAGAACAATAGCCCTGGTGTAGATATGGATGAACAGTCTCAGGAACATTAGCTTTGATGTTGATGTGGATAAACATTCACAGGAAGAACAGCCCTGGTCTTGATATGGATGAACAGTCTCAGGACCAATAGTCCTTGTATTGATGTGGATGAACATTCTCAGGAACAATAGCCCTGGTGTTGATGTGGATGAAGATTCACAGGAACAATAGCCCTGGTGTTGATGTGGATGAAGATTCTCAGGAACAATAGCCCTGGTGTTAATGTGGATGAACAGTCTCAGGAACAAGAGCCCTGGTGTTGCTGTGGAAGGACATTCTCAGGAACAACAGCACTGGCTTTGATGTGGAAGTACAGTCTCAGGAACAATAGTCGTGGTTTAGATGTGGATGTACAGTCTCTGGAAAAATAGACCTGGTGTTGATGTGGATGAACATTCTCAGGAACAATAGCCCTGGCTTTGATGTGGATGTACAGTCTCAGGAACAGTAGTCGTGGTTTTGATGTGGATGAACATTCTCAGGAAGAATAGCCCTGTTGTTGATTTGGATGTACAGTCTCAGGAAAAATAGTCCTGGTGTTGATGTGGATGAACATTCTCAGGAACAGTAGCCCTGGTGTAGCTTTGGATGAACATTCTCAGGAACAATAGCCCTGGTGTTGATGTGGATGAACATTCTCAGGAACAATAGCCCTGATGTTGTTGTGGATGAACGTTCTCAGGAGCAAAAGCCCTGGTGTTGATGTGGATGGACAGTCTCAGGAACAATAGTCCTGGTGTTGATGTGGATGAACATTCTCAGGAACAATAGCTCTGGTTTTGATGTGGATGTACAGTCTCAGGAACAATTGTCCTGGTGTTGATGTGGATGAACTTTCTCAGAATCAATAGCCCTGGTTTTGATGTGGATGAACATTAACAGGAACATTAGCCCTGGTGTTGATGTGGATGAACAGTCTCAGGAACAACAGCCCTGGTGTTGATGGGAATGAACAGTCTCAGGAACAATAGCCCTGGTGTTGAAGTGGATGAACATTCTCAGGAACAATAGCCCTGGTGTTGATCTGGATGAACAGTCTCAGGAACAATAGCCCTGTTGTTGATCTGGATGAAGATTCTCAAGAACAATAGCCCTGGTGTTGCTGTGGATGAACATTCTCAGGAACAATAGCCCTGGCTGTGATGTGGATGTACAGTGTCAGGAACAATCGTCGTGGTTTTGATGTGAATGAACATTCTCAGGAAGAATAGACCTGGTGTTGATGTGGATGTACAGTGTCAGGAACAATAGTCCTGGTGTTGATGTGGATGAACATTCTCAGGAACAATAGCCCTGGTGTTGATGTGGATGGACAGTCTCAGGAACAATAGTCCTGGTGTTGATGTGGTTGAACATTCTCATTAACAACAGTCCTGGTGTTGATGTCGATGAACATTCTCAGGAACAATAGCCCTGGTGTTGATGTGGATGTTCCTTCTCAGGAACAATAGCCCTGGTGTTGATGTGGATGAACAGTCTCAGGAACAATCGTCCTGGTGTTGATGTGGATGAACATTGTCAGGAACAATAGCCCTGGTGTTGATGTGGATGTTCATTCTCAGGAACAATAGCCCTGGTGTTGATGTGGATGAACAGTCTCTGGAACAATCGTCCTGGTGTTGATGTGGATGAACATTGTCAGGAACAATAGCCCTGGTGTTGATGTGGATGAACATTTTCAGGAACAATAGCACTGGTGTTGATATGGATGAACAGTCTCAGGAGCAATAGTCCTGGTGTTGATGTGGATAAACATTCTCAGGAACAATAGCCCTGGTTTAAGACGTGGATGAAGACTATCAGGAACAACAGCCCTGGTGTTGATATGGATGAACAGTCTCAGGAACAACAGTCCTGGTGTTGATGTGGATGAACAGTCTCAGGAAAAATAGCCCTGGTGTTGATGTGGATGAACATTGTCAGGAACAATAGCTCTGGTGTTGATGTGGGTGAACATTTTCAGGAACAATAGCACTGGTGTTGATATGGATGAACAGTCTCAGGAGCAATAGTCCTGGTGTTCATGTGGATGAACATTCTCAGGAACAATAGCCCTGGTTTTGATGTGGATGAAGACTATCAGGAACAACAACCCAGATGTTGATATGGATGAACAGTCTCAGGAACAACAGTCCTGGTGTTGATGTGGACGAACAGTCTCATGAACAATAGCCCTGGTGATGATGTGGATGAACATTCTCAGGAACAATAGCCCTTGTGTTGATCTGGATGATAATTCTCAGGAACAATAGCCTTGGTGTTGATGTGGATGAACAGTCTCAGGAACAATAGCCCTGGTGTTGATGCGGATGAACATTCTCAGGAACAATAGCCCTGCTGTTGATTTGGATGAACTGTCTCTTGAACAATAGTCCTGGTGTTGATGTGGATGATCATTCTCAGGAACAATAGCCCTGGTGTTGATGTGGATGAACATTCGCAGGAACAATAGCACTGGTGTTGATGTGGATGAACAGTCTCAGCAACAATAGTCCTGGTGTTGATGTGGATGAACAGTCTCAGGAACAATAGCCCTGGTGTTGATGTGGATGATCATTCTCAGGAACAATAGCCCTGGTGTTGATGTGGATGAACAGTCTCAGGAACAATAGTCCTGGTATTGATGTGGATGAACATTGTCAGGAACAATAACCCTGGTGTTGATGTGGATGAACATTTTCAGGAACAATAGCACTGGTGTTGATATGGATGAACATTCTCAAGGACAATAGCCCTGGTGTTGATCTGGATGAACAGTCTCAGGAACAACACTCCTGATGTTTATGTGGCTAAACAGTCTTAGGAACAATAGCCCTTGTGTTGATGTGGATGAACAGTCTCTTGAAAAATAGCCCTGGTGCTGATGTGGATAAACTTTCTCAGGAACAATAGCTCTGGTGTTGATATGGACGAACATTATCAGGATCATTACCCTGGTGTTGATGTGGATGAACATTCTCAGGAACAATCGCACTGGTACAGATGTGGACGAACAGTTTTTTGAACAATCGCCCTGGTGTTGACGGGAATGAACAGTCTCAGGAACAATAGCATTGGTGTTGTTCAGAATAAACAGCCTCAGGAACAATAGCCCTGGTGTTGACGTGGATGAACATTCTCAGGAACAATAGCTCTGATGTTGATGTGGATGACCGGTCTCAGGAACAATAGCCCTGATGCTGATGGGGATGTACAGTCTCAGGAACAATAGTCCTGGTGTTGCTGCGGATGTACAGTCTCAGGAACAATAGCACTGGTGTTGATGTGGATGAACATTTTCAGGAACAATAGCACTGGTGTTGATATGGATGAACAGTCTCAGGAGCAATATTCCTGGTGTTGATGTGGATGAACATTCTCAGGAACAATTGCCCTGGTTTTGATGTTAATGAAGAATATCAGGAACAACAGCTCTGGTGTTGATATGGATGAACAGTCTCAGGAACAACAGTCCTGGCGTTGATGTGGATGAACAGTCTCAGGAACAATAGCCCTGGTGTTGATGGGAATGAACAGTCTCAGGAACAATAGCACTGGTGTTGATCTGGATGAAGATTCTCAGGAACAATAGCCTTGTTGTTGATGTGGATGAACAGTCTCAGGAACAATAGCCCTGGTGTTGATGCGGATGAACTGTCTCTTGAACAATAGCCGTGGTGTTGATGTGGATGATCATTCTCAGGAACAATAGCCCTGGTGTTGATGTGGAAGAACAGTCTCAGGAACAGTCGTCCTGGTGTTGATGTGGATGAACATTGTCAGTAACAATAGCCCTGGTGTTGATGTGGATGAACATTTTCAGGAACAATAGCACTGGTGTTGATATGGATGAACAGTCTCAGGAACAATAGCCCTGGTTTTGATGTGGATGAAGATATCAGGAACAACAGCCCTGGTGTTGATATGGATGAACAGTCTCAGGAACAACAGTCCTGGTGTTGATGTGGATGAACAGTCTCAGGAACAATAGCCCTGGTGTTGATGTGGATGAACATTCTCAGGAACAATAGCCCTGGTGTTGATGTGGATGAAGATTCTCAGGAACAATAGCACTGGTGTTGATGTGGATGAACATTGTCAGGAACAATAGCACTGGTGTTGATATGGATGAACAGTCTCAGGAGCAATCGTTCTGCTGTTGATGTGATTGAACATTCTCAGGAACAATAGCCCTGCTTCTGATGTGGATGAAGACTATCAGGAACAACAACCCTGATGTTGATATGGATGAACAGTCTCAGGAACAACAGTCCTGGTGTTGATGTGGATGAACAGTCTCAGGAACAATAGCCCTGGTGTTGATGTGGATGAACATTTTCAGGAACAATAGCCCTGGTATTGATCTGGATGAAGATTCTCAGGAACAATGGCCTTGGTGTTGATGTGGATGAACAGTCTCAGGAACAATAGCCCTGGTGTTGATGCGGATGAACATTCTCAGGAACAATATCCCTGGTGTTGATTTGGATGAACTGTCTCAGGAACAATAGCCCTGGTGTTGATGTGGATGAACATTCGCAGGAACAATAGTCCTGGTGTTGATGTGGATGAACATTCTCAGGAACAATAGCCCTGGTGTTGACGTGGATGATCATTCTCAGGAACAATAGCCCTGGTGTTGATGTGGATGAACAGTCTCAGGAACAATAGTCCTGGTATTGATGTGGATGAACATTACCAGGAACAATAACCCTGGTGTTGATGTGGATGAACATTTTCAGGAACAATAGCACTGGTGTTGATATGGATGAACAGTCTCGGGAGCAACAGTCCTGGTATTGATGTGGATGAACATTCTCAAGGACAATAGCCCTGGTGTTGATCTGGATGAACAGTCTCAGGAACAACACTCCTGATGTTTATGTGGCTAAACAGTCTTAGGAACAATAGCCCTTATGTTGATGTGGATTAACAGTCTCTTGAAAAATAGCCCTGGTGCTGATGTGGATAAACTTTCTCAGGAACAATAGCTCTGGTGTTGATATGGACGAACATTATCAGGATCATTACCCTGGTGTTGATGTGGATGAACATTCTCAGGAACAATCGCACTGGTACAGATGTGGATGAACAATTTTTTGAACAATAGCCCTGGTGTTGATGGGAATGAACAGTCTCAGGAACTATAGCATTGGTGTTGTTCAGAATGAACAGCCTCAGGAACAATAGCCCTGGTGTTGACGTGGATGAACATTCTCAGGAACAATAGCTCTGATGTTGATGTGGATGACCTGTCTCAGGAACAATAGCCCTGATGTTGATGTGGATGTACAGTCTCAGGAACAATAGTCCTGGTGTTGCTGCGGATGTACAGTCTCAGGAACAATAGCCCTGGTGTTGATGTGGATGAACATTTTCAGGAACAATAGCACTGGTGATGATATGGATGAACAGTCTCAGGAGCAATAGTCCTGGTGTTGATGTGGATTAACATTCTCAGGAACAATTGCCCTGGTTTTGATGTGGATGAAGACTATCAGGAACAACACCCCTGGTGTTGATATGGATGAACAGTCTCAGGAACAATAGCACTGGTGTTGATGTGGATGAACATTCTCAGGAACAATAGCCCTGGTGTTGATCTGGATGAAGATTCTCAGGAACAATAGCCCTGGTGTTGATGTGGATGAACAGTCTCAGGAACAATAGCCCTGGTGTTGATGCGGATGAACATTCTCAGGAGCATTTGCCCTGGTGTCGATTTGGATGAACTGTCTCTTGAACAATAGCCCTGGTGTTGATGTGGATGATCATTCTCAGGAACAATAGCCCTGGTGTTGATGTGGATGAACATTCTCAGCAACAATAGCACTGGTGTTGATGTGGATGAACAGTCTCAGGAACAATAGTCCTGGTGTTGATGTGGATGAACATTGTCAGGAACAATAGCCCTGGTGTTGATGTGGATGAACAGTCTCAGGTACAGTAGCCCTGGTGTTGATGTGGATGAACATTATCAGGAACAATAGCCCTGGTGATGATGTGGATGTACGGTCTCAGGAAAAATAGTCCTGGTGTTGATGTGGATGAACATTCTCAGGAACAATAGCCCTGTTGTTGATGTGGACGAACATTTACAGGAACAACAGACCTGGTGTTGATATCGATGAACATTTTCAGGAACAACAGTCCTGCTGTTGTTGTGGATGAACAGTCTCAGGAACGATAGTACTGGTGTTTATGTGGCTAAACATTCTTAGGAACAATAGCCCTGGTGTTAATGTGGCTAAACAGTCTCAGGAACAATAGCCCTGGTGTTGATGTGGATGAACAGTCTCTTGAACAATAGCCCTGGTGCTGATGTGGATGAAAAGTCTCAGGAACAATGGTTCTGGTGTTGATGTGGATGTACAGTCTCAGGAACATTTGCTTTGGTGTTGATGTGGATAAACATTCTCAGGAACAATAGCCCTGGTGTTGATGTGGATGAACATTTTCAGAAACAATCGCCCTGGTGTTGATGTGGATGTACAGTCTCAGGAACAATAGGCCTGGTGTTGATGTGGATGAACAGTCTCAGGAACAATAGCCCTGGTGTTGATGTGGATGTACAGTCTCAGGAACAATCGGCCTGGTGTTGATGTGGATGAACAGTCTCAGGAACAATAGCACTGGATTTGATAGGGATGAACAATCAATGGAACAATAGCCCTGGTTTTGATGTGGATGCACAGTCTCAGGAACAATAGTCCTGGTGTTGATGTGGATTAGCAGTTGCAGGAACAATAGCCCTGGTGTTGATGTGGATGTACAGTCTCAGGAACAATCGGCCTGGTGTTGATGTGGATGAACAGTCTCAGGAACAATAGCACTGGATTTGATAGGGATGAACAATCAATGGAACAATAGCCCTGGTTTTGATGTGGATGCACAGTCTCAGGAACAATAGTCCTGGTGTTGATGTGGATTAGCAGTTGCAGGAAGAATAGCCCTGGTAATGATGGGAATGACCTGTCTCAGGAACAATAGCCATGATGTTGATGTGGATGTACAGTCTCAGGAACAATAGTCCTGGTGTTGATTTGGGTGTACTGTCACTGGAAATATAGCCCTGGTGTTGATGTGGATTAACATTTTTAGGAACAACAGCCCTGGTGTTGACGGGAATGAACATTCTCTGGAACAATAGCCCTGGTGTTGTTGCGGATGAACATTTTTAAGAACAATAGCCCTTGTGTAGATATGGATGAACAGTCTCAGGAACATTAGCTTTGGTGTTGATGTGGATGAACATTCTCAGGAACAATAGCCCTGGTGTTGATGTGAATTAACAGTCTCAGGAACAATAGCTCTGGTGTTGATGTGGATGAATAGTCTCAGGAACAATAGCCCTGGTGTTGATGTGGATGTACAGTCTCAGGAACAATAGGCCTGGTGTTGATGTGGATGAAAATTCTCAGGAACAATAGCCCTGGTGTTAATGTGGATGAACATTTTCAGAAACCATAGCCCTGGTGTTGATATGGATGAAGAGTCTAAGGAACAATGGTTCTGGTGTTGATGTGGATGAACAGTCTCAGGAACAATAGTCCTGGCGTTAATGTGGATGAATATTCTCAGGAACAATAGCCCTGGTGTTGATGTGGATGATCATTCTCAGGAACAATAGCCCTGGTATTGATGTGGATGAACATTCTCAGGAACAATAGCCCTGGTGTTGATGTGGATGAACAGTCTCAGGAACAATAGCCCTGGAGTTAATGTGGATGAACAGTCGCAGGAGCAATAGCCCTGTTGTTGCTGTGGATGAACATTCTCAGGAACAATAGCGCTGGTGTTGATTTGGATGAACAGTCTCATGATCAATAGCCCTGGTGTTGATGTGGATGACCATTCTCAGGAACAATAGCCCTGGTGTTGATGTGGATGTACAGTCTCAGGAACAATAGTCCTGGTGTTCATGTGGATGAACATTCTCAGGAACAATAGCCCTGTTGTTGATGTGGATGAACATTTACAGGAACAACAGACCTGGTGTTGATATGGATAAACATTTTCAGGAACAACAGTCCTGGTGTTGTTAGAATTTTAGAATTAGAATATTAGAATTAGAATATTACAGCGCAGTACAGGCCCTTCGGCCCTCGATGTTGCGCCGATCATCTGACCGAAACTATTCCATTTACATCCATATGTCTATCCAATGACCACTTAAATGCCCTTAAAGTTGGCGAGTCTACTACTGTTGCAGGCAGGGCGTTCCACGCCCCTACTACTCTCAGCGTAAAGAAACTACCTCTGACATCTGTCCTCTATCTTTCACCCCTCAACTTAAAGCTATGTCCCCTCGTGTTTGCCATCCTCATCCGAGGAAAAAGACTCTCACTATCCACCCTATCTAACCCTCTGATTATCTTGTATTCTCTATTAAGTCACCTCTCCTCCTCCTTCTCTCTAACGAAAACAACCCCAAGTCCCTCAGCCTTTCCTCGTAAGACCTTCCTTCCATACCAGGCAACATCCTAGTAAATCTCCTCTGCACCCTTTCCAAAGCTTCGACATCCTTCCTATAATGCGGTGACCAGAACTGCACGCAATACTCCAGGTGCGGCCTCACCAGAGTTTTGTACAGCTGCATCATGACCCCGTGGCTCTGAAACTCGATCCCCCTACTAATAAAGGCTAACACACCATATGCCTTCTTAACAGCCCTATTAACCTGGGTAGCAACTTTCAGGGATTTATGTACCTGGATACCAAGATCTCTCTGCTCATCTACACGACCAAGAATCTTCCCATTAGCCCAGTACTCTGCATTGCTGTTACTCCTTCCAAAGTGAATCACCTCACACTTCTCCGCATTAATCTCCATTTGCCATCTCTCAGCCCAGCTCTGCAGCCTATCTATGTCCCTCTGTACCCTACAACACCCTTCGACACTATCCACAACTCCACCGACCTTCGTGTCATCCGCAAATTTACTAACCCACCCTTCTACACCCTCATCCAGGTCGTTTATAAAAATGACAAACAGCAGTGGCCCCAAAACAGAACCTTGCGGTACACCACTAGTAACTAAACTCCAGGATGAACATTTGCCATCAACCACCACCCTCTGTCTTCTTTCAGCTAGCCAATTTCTGATCCAAAGCTCTAAATCACCTTCAACCCCATACTTCCGTATTTTCTGCAATAGCCTACCGTGGGGAACCTTATCAAACGCCTTACTGAAATCCATATACACCACATCCACGGCTTTACCCTCATCCACCTGTTTGGTCACCTTCTCGAAAAACTCAATAAGGTTTGTGAGGCACGACCTACCTTTCACAAAACCGTGCTGACTATCGCAAATGAACTTATTCTTTTCAAGATGATTATAAATCCTGTCTCTTATAACCTTTTCCAACATTTTACCCACAACCGAAGTAAGGCTCACAGGTCTATAATTACCAGGGCTGTCTCTACTCCCCTTCTTGAACAAGGGGACAACATTTGCTATCCTCCAGTCCTCCGGCACTACTCCTGTCGACAATGACGACTTAAAGATCAACAACAACGGCTCTGCAATCTCCTCCCTGGCTTCCCAGAGAATCCTAGGATAAATCCCATCTGGCCCAGGGGACTTATCTATTTTCACTCTTTCCAAAATTGCTAACACCTCCTCCTTGTGAATCTCAATCCCATCTAGCCTAGTAGTCTGTATCTCAGTATTCTCCTCGGCAACATTTTCTTTCTCTACTGTAAATACTGACGAAAAATATTCATTTAACGCTTCCCCTATCTCCTCTGATTCCGCACACAACTTCCCACTACTATCCTTGATTGGCCCTGTTCTAACTCTTATCATTCGTTTATTCCTGATATACCTATAGAAAGCCTTAGGGTTTTCTTTGATCCTATCCGCCAATGACTTCTCGTGTCCTCTCCTTGCTCTTCTTAGCCCTACATTTAGATCCTTCCTGGCTAGCTTGTAACTCTCAAGCGCCCTAACTGAGCCTTCACGTCTCATCCTAACATAAGCCGCCCTCTTCCTCTTGACAAGCGCTTCAACTTCTTGTTGTGGATGAACATTCTCAGGAACAACAGCACTGGTGTTGATGTGGATGAACAGTCTCAGGAACGATAGTCCTGGTGTTTATGTGGCTAAACATTCTTAGGAACAATAGACCTGGTGTTAATGTGGCTAAACAGTCTTCGGGACTTTAGCCCTGGTGTTGATGTGGATGAACATTCTCAGGATCAATAGTCCTGGTGTTGATGTCGATGAACATTCTCAGGAACAATCGCACTGGTACAGATGTGGAAGAATTTTTTTTTGAACAATAGCCCTGATGTTGATCGGAATGAACAGTCTCAGGAACAATAGCCCTAGTGTTGACGTGGATGAACAGTCTCAGGAACAATAGCCCTGATGTTGATGTGGATGTACAGTCTCAGGAACAATAGTCCTGGTGTTGATGTGGATGTACAGTCTCAGGAACAATAGCCCCGGTGTTGATGTGGATGAACATCTTTTGGAACAATAGCCCTGGTGTAGATATGGCTGAACAGTTTCAGGAACAATGGTTCTGGTGTTGATGTGGATGTACAGTCTCAGGAACAATGGTTCTGGTGTTGATGTGGAAGAACAGTCTCATGACCAATAGTCCAGGTGTTAATGTGGATGAACATTCTCAGGAACAATAGCCCTGGTGTTGATGTGAATGAACAGTCTCAGGTACAATAGCTCTGGTGTTGATGTGGATGAACAGTCTCAGGAACAATAGCCCTGGTGTTGATGTGGATGTACAGTTTCAGGAACAATAGGCCTGGTGTTGATGTGGATGAACATTGTTAGGAACAATAGCCCTGGTGTTAATGTGGCTAAACAGTCTTAGGTACAATAGCCCTGGTGTTGATGTGGATGAACAGTCTCTTGAACAATAGCCCTGCTGCTGATGTGGATGAATAGTCTCAGGATCATTACCCTGGTGTTGATGTGGATGAACATTCTCAGGATCAATAGTCCTGGTGTTGATGTGGATGAACATTCTCAGGAACAATCGCACTGGAACAGATGTGGAAGAACAGTTTTTTGAACAATCGCCCTGGAGTTGATCGGAATGAACATTCTCAGGAACAATAGCTCTTGTGTTGATGTGGATGAACAGTTGCAGGAACAATAGCACTAGTTTTGATGGGAATGACCAGTCTCAGGAACAATAGTCCTGATGTTGATGTGGATGTACAGTCTCAGGAACAATAGTCCTGGTGTTGATGTGGATGTACAGTCTCAGGAACAATATCCATGGTGTTGATGTGGATGAACATTTTTTGGAACAATAGCCTTCGTGTAGATATGGGTGAACAGTCTCAGGAACAATGGTTCTGGTGTTGATGTGGATGTACAGTCTCAGGAACATTAGCTTTGGTGTTGATGTGGATGAAGATTCTCAGGAACAACAGCCCTGGTGTAAATGTGGATGAACAGTCTCAGGAACAATATCACTGGTGTTGATGTGGATGAAGATTCTCAGGAACAATAGCCCTGGTGTTAATGTGGATGAACAGTCTCAGGAACATAGCCCTGGTGTTGCTGTGGGATGGACATTCTCAGGAACAGTAGTCGTGGTTTTGATGTGGATGAACATTCTCTGGAAGAATAGCCCTGTGGTTGTTTGGATGTACAGTCTCAGGAAAAATAGTCCTGGTGTTGATGTGGTTGAACATTCTCAGGAACAGTAGCCCTGGTGTAGCTGTGGATGAACATTCTCAAGAACAATAGTCCTGGTGTTGCTGTGGATGAACATTCTCAGGAACAATAGCCCTGATGTTGATGTGGATGAACATTCTCAGGAACAAAAGCCCTGGTGTTGATGTGGACGTACAGTCTCAGGAACAATAGTCCTGGTGTTGATGTGGATTTACATTCTCAGGAACAACAGCCCTGGTTTTGATGTGGATGAACATTATCAGGAATAACAGCCCTGGTGTTGATATGGATGAACTGTCTCAGGAACAATAGCCCTGGTGTTGATGGGAATTAACAGTCTCAGGAACAATAGCCCTCGTGTTGATGTGGATGAACATTCTCAGGAACAATAGCCCTGATGTTGATGTGGATGAACGTTCTCATGAGCAAAAGCCTTGGTGTTGATGTGGATGTACATTCTCAGGAACAATAGTCCTGGTGTTGATGTGGATGAACATTCTCAGGAAAAATAGCCCTGTTTTGATGTGGATGTACAGTCTAAGGAACAATAGTCCTGGTGTTGATGTGGATGAACATTCTCAGGAACAATAGCCCTGGTTTTGATGTGGATGAACATAAACAGGAACATTAGCCCTGTTGTTGATGTGGATGAACAGTCTCAGGAACAATAGCCCTGGTGTTGATGGGAATGAACAGTCTCAGGAACAATAGCCCTGGTGTTGATGTGGATGAACATTCTCAGGAACAATAGCCCTGGTGTTAATGTGGATGAACAGTCGCAGGAACAATAGCTCTAGTGTTGCTGTTGATGAACATTCTCAGGAACAATAGACCTGGTGTTGATTTGGATGAACAGTCTCATGAACAATAGCCCTGGTGTTGATGTGGATGGATATTCTCAGGAACAATAGCCCTGGTGTTGATGTGGATGTACAGTCTCAGGAACAATAGTCCTGGTGTTCATGTGGATGAACATTCTCAGGAACAATAGCCCTGTTGTTGATGTGGATGAACATTTACAGGAACAACTGACCTGGTGTTGATATGGATAAACATTTTCAGGAACAACAGTCCTTGTGCTGTTGTGGATGAAAATTCTCAGGAACAACAGCACTGGTGTTGATGTGGATGAACAGTCTCAGGAACGATAGTCCTGGTGTTTATGTGGCTAAACATTCTTAGGAACAGTAGACCTGGTGTTAATGTGGCTAAACAGTCTTAGGGACTTTAGCCCTGGTGTTGATGTGGATGAACATTCTCAGGATCAATAGTCCTGGTGTTGATGTCGATGAACATTCTCAGGAACAATCGCACTGGTACAGATGTGGAAGAACTTTTTTTTGAACAATAGCCCTGGTGTTGATCGGAATGAACAGTCTCAGGAACAATAGCCCTAGTGTTGACGTGGATGAACATTCTCAGGAACAATAACTCTTGTGTTGATGTGGATGAACATTCTCAGGGACAATAGCCCTAGTTTTGATGGGAATGACCAGTCTCAGGAACAATAGCCCTGATGTTGATGTGGATGTACAGTCTCAGGAACAATAGTCCTGGTGTTGATGTGGATGTACAGTCTCAGGAACAATAGCCCCGGTGTTGATGTGGATGAACATTTTTTGGAACAATAGCCCTGGTGTAGATATGGGTGAACAGTTTCAGGAACAATGGTTCTGGTGTTGATGTGGATGTACAGTCTCAGGAACAATGGTTCTGGTGTTGATGTGGATGAACAGTCTCAGGAACAATAGCCCTGGTGTTGATGTGGATGTACAGTTTCAGGAACAATAGGCCTGGTGTTGATGTGGATGAACATTGATAGGAACAATAGCCCTGGTGTTAATGTGGCTAAACAGTCTTAGGTACAATAGCCCTGGTGTTGATGTGGATGAACAGTCTCTTGAACAATAGCCCTGCTGCTGATGTGGATGAATAGTCTCAGGATCATTACCCTGGTGTTGATGTGGATGAACATTCTCAGGATCAATAGTCCTGGTGTTGATGTGGATGAACATTCTCAGGAACAATCGCACTGGAACAGATGTGGAAGACCAGTTTTTTGAACAATCGCCATGGTGTTGATCGGAATGAACAGTCTCAGGAAGAATAGCCCTGGTGTTGACGTGGATGAACATTCTCAGGAACAATAGCTCTTGTGTTGATGTGGATGAACAGTTGCAGGAACATAAGCACTAGTTTTGATGGGAATGACCAGTCTCAGGAACAATAGCCCTGATGTTGATGTGGATGGATAGTCTCAGGAACAATAGTCCTGGTGTTGTTGTGGATGTACAGTCTCAGGAACAATAGCCCTGGTGTTGATGTGGATGATCATTTTTTGGAACAATAGCCCTGGTGTAGATATGGGTGAACAGTCTCAGGAACAATAGCCCTGGTGTTGATGTGGAAGAACAAACTCAGGAACAAAAGCCCTGGTGTTAATGTGGATGAACAGTCGCAGGAACAATAGCCCTGGTGTTGCTGTGGATGAACATTCTCAGGAACAATAGCCCTGGTGTTGATTTGGATGAACAGTCTCATGAACAATAGCCCTGGTGTTGATGTGGAAGAACAAACTCAGGAACAAAAGCCCTGGTGTTAATGTGGATGAACAGTCGCAGGAACAATAGCCCTGGTGTTGCTGTGGATGAACATTCTCAGGAACAATAGCCCTGGTGTTGATTTGGATGATCATTCTCAGGAACAATAGCCCTGGTGATGATGTGGATGTACAGTCTCAGGAACAATAGTCCTGGAGTTGATGTGGATGAACATTCTCAGGAACAATAGCCCTGTTGTTGATTTGGATGAACATTTACAGGAACAACAGACCTGGTGTTGATATGGATGAACATTCTCAGGAAAAATAGCACTGCTGTTGATGTGGATGTACAGTCTCAGGAACGATAGTCCTGGTGTTTATGTGGCTAAACATTCTTAGGAACAACAGCCCTGGTGTTAATGTGGCTAAACAGTCTTGGAACAATAGCCCTTGTGTTGATGTGGATGAACAGTCTCTTGAACAATAGCCCTGGTGCTGATGTTGATGAACAGTCTCAGGAACAATGGTTCTGGTGTTGATGTGGATGTACAGTCTCAGGTACATTAGCCTTGGTGTTGATGTGGATAAACATTCTCAGGAAAAACAGCCCTGGTGTTGATATGGATGAACAGTCTCAGGAGCAATGGTTCTTGTGTTGATGTGGAAGAACAGTCTCATGACCAATAGTCCTGGTGTTGATGTGGATGAACATTCTCAGGAACAGTAGCCCTGGTGTAGCTGTGGATGAACATTCTCAAGAACAATAGTCCTGGTGTTGCTGTGGATGAACATTCTCAGGATCATTACCCTGGTGTTGATGTGGATGAACATTCTCAGGATCAATAGTCCTGGTGTTGATGTGGATGAACATTCTCAGGAACAATCGCACTGGAACAGATGTGGAAGAACAGTTTTTTGAACAATCGCCCTGGAGTTGATCGGAATGAACATTCTCAGGAACAATAGCTCTTGTGTTGATGTGGATGAACAGTTGCAGGAACAATAGCACTAGTTTTGATGGGAATGACCAGTCTCAGGAACAATAGTCCTGATGTTGATGTGGATGTACAGTCTCAGGAACAATAGTCCTGGTGTTGATGTGGATGTACAGTCTCAGGAACAATATCCATGGTGTTGATGTGGATGAACATTTTTTGGAACAATAGCCTTCGTGTAGATATGGGTGAACAGTCTCAGGAACAATGGTTCTGGTGTTGATGTGGATGTACAGTCTCAGGAACATTAGCTTTGGTGTTGATGTGGATGAAGATTCTCAGGAACAACAGCCCTGGTGTAAATGTGGATGAACAGTCTCAGGAACAATATCACTGGTGTTGATGTGGATGAAGATTCTCAGGAACAATAGCCCTGGTGTTAATGTGGATGAACAGTCTCAGGAACATAGCCCTGGTGTTGCTGTGGGATGGACATTCTCAGGAACAGTAGTCGTGGTTTTGATGTGGATGAACATTCTCTGGAAGAATAGCCCTGTGGTTGTTTGGATGTACAGTCTCAGGAAAAATAGTCCTGGTGTTGATGTGGTTGAACATTCTCAGGAACAGTAGCCCTGGTGTAGCTGTGGATGAACATTCTCAAGAACAATAGTCCTGGTGTTGCTGTGGATGAACATTCTCAGGAACAATAGCCCTGATGTTGATGTGGATGAACATTCTCAGGAACAAAAGCCCTGGTGTTGATGTGGACGTACAGTCTCAGGAACAATAGTCCTGGTGTTGATGTGGATTTACATTCTCAGGAACAACAGCCCTGGTTTTGATGTGGATGAACATTATCAGGAATAACAGCCCTGGTGTTGATATGGATGAACTGTCTCAGGAACAATAGCCCTGGTGTTGATGGGAATTAACAGTCTCAGGAACAATAGCCCTCGTGTTGATGTGGATGAACATTCTCAGGAACAATAGCCCTGATGTTGATGTGGATGAACGTTCTCATGAGCAAAAGCCTTGGTGTTGATGTGGATGTACATTCTCAGGAACAATAGTCCTGGTGTTGATGTGGATGAACATTCTCAGGAAAAATAGCCCTGTTTTGATGTGGATGTACAGTCTAAGGAACAATAGTCCTGGTGTTGATGTGGATGAACATTCTCAGGAACAATAGCCCTGGTTTTGATGTGGATGAACATAAACAGGAACATTAGCCCTGTTGTTGATGTGGATGAACAGTCTCAGGAACAATAGCCCTGGTGTTGATGGGAATGAACAGTCTCAGGAACAATAGCCCTGGTGTTGATGTGGATGAACATTCTCAGGAACAATAGCCCTGGTGTTAATGTGGATGAACAGTCGCAGGAACAATAGCTCTAGTGTTGCTGTTGATGAACATTCTCAGGAACAATAGACCTGGTGTTGATTTGGATGAACAGTCTCATGAACAATAGCCCTGGTGTTGATGTGGATGGATATTCTCAGGAACAATAGCCCTGGTGTTGATGTGGATGTACAGTCTCAGGAACAATAGTCCTGGTGTTCATGTGGATGAACATTCTCAGGAACAATAGCCCTGTTGTTGATGTGGATGAACATTTACAGGAACAACTGACCTGGTGTTGATATGGATAAACATTTTCAGGAACAACAGTCCTTGTGCTGTTGTGGATGAAAATTCTCAGGAACAACAGCACTGGTGTTGATGTGGATGAACAGTCTCAGGAACGATAGTCCTGGTGTTTATGTGGCTAAACATTCTTAGGAACAGTAGACCTGGTGTTAATGTGGCTAAACAGTCTTAGGGACTTTAGCCCTGGTGTTGATGTGGATGAACATTCTCAGGATCAATAGTCCTGGTGTTGATGTCGATGAACATTCTCAGGAACAATCGCACTGGTACAGATGTGGAAGAACTTTTTTTTGAACAATAGCCCTGGTGTTGATCGGAATGAACAGTCTCAGGAACAATAGCCCTAGTGTTGACGTGGATGAACATTCTCAGGAACAATAACTCTTGTGTTGATGTGGATGAACATTCTCAGGGACAATAGCCCTAGTTTTGATGGGAATGACCAGTCTCAGGAACAATAGCCCTGATGTTGATGTGGATGTACAGTCTCAGGAACAATAGTCCTGGTGTTGATGTGGATGTACAGTCTCAGGAACAATAGCCCCGGTGTTGATGTGGATGAACATTTTTTGGAACAATAGCCCTGGTGTAGATATGGGTGAACAGTTTCAGGAACAATGGTTCTGGTGTTGATGTGGATGTACAGTCTCAGGAACAATGGTTCTGGTGTTGATGTGGATGAACAGTCTCAGGAACAATAGCCCTGGTGTTGATGTGGATGTACAGTTTCAGGAACAATAGGCCTGGTGTTGATGTGGATGAACATTGATAGGAACAATAGCCCTGGTGTTAATGTGGCTAAACAGTCTTAGGTACAATAGCCCTGGTGTTGATGTGGATGAACAGTCTCTTGAACAATAGCCCTGCTGCTGATGTGGATGAATAGTCTCAGGATCATTACCCTGGTGTTGATGTGGATGAACATTCTCAGGATCAATAGTCCTGGTGTTGATGTGGATGAACATTCTCAGGAACAATCGCACTGGAACAGATGTGGAAGACCAGTTTTTTGAACAATCGCCATGGTGTTGATCGGAATGAACAGTCTCAGGAAGAATAGCCCTGGTGTTGACGTGGATGAACATTCTCAGGAACAATAGCTCTTGTGTTGATGTGGATGAACAGTTGCAGGAACATAAGCACTAGTTTTGATGGGAATGACCAGTCTCAGGAACAATAGCCCTGATGTTGATGTGGATGGATAGTCTCAGGAACAATAGTCCTGGTGTTGTTGTGGATGTACAGTCTCAGGAACAATAGCCCTGGTGTTGATGTGGATGATCATTTTTTGGAACAATAGCCCTGGTGTAGATATGGGTGAACAGTCTCAGGAACAATAGCCCTGGTGTTGATGTGGAAGAACAAACTCAGGAACAAAAGCCCTGGTGTTAATGTGGATGAACAGTCGCAGGAACAATAGCCCTGGTGTTGCTGTGGATGAACATTCTCAGGAACAATAGCCCTGGTGTTGATTTGGATGAACAGTCTCATGAACAATAGCCCTGGTGTTGATGTGGAAGAACAAACTCAGGAACAAAAGCCCTGGTGTTAATGTGGATGAACAGTCGCAGGAACAATAGCCCTGGTGTTGCTGTGGATGAACATTCTCAGGAACAATAGCCCTGGTGTTGATTTGGATGATCATTCTCAGGAACAATAGCCCTGGTGATGATGTGGATGTACAGTCTCAGGAACAATAGTCCTGGAGTTGATGTGGATGAACATTCTCAGGAACAATAGCCCTGTTGTTGATTTGGATGAACATTTACAGGAACAACAGACCTGGTGTTGATATGGATGAACATTCTCAGGAAAAATAGCACTGCTGTTGATGTGGATGTACAGTCTCAGGAACGATAGTCCTGGTGTTTATGTGGCTAAACATTCTTAGGAACAACAGCCCTGGTGTTAATGTGGCTAAACAGTCTTGGAACAATAGCCCTTGTGTTGATGTGGATGAACAGTCTCTTGAACAATAGCCCTGGTGCTGATGTTGATGAACAGTCTCAGGAACAATGGTTCTGGTGTTGATGTGGATGTACAGTCTCAGGTACATTAGCCTTGGTGTTGATGTGGATAAACATTCTCAGGAAAAACAGCCCTGGTGTTGATATGGATGAACAGTCTCAGGAGCAATGGTTCTTGTGTTGATGTGGAAGAACAGTCTCATGACCAATAGTCCTGGTGTTGATGTGGATGAACATTCTCAGGAACAATAGCCCTGGTGTTGATGTGGATGAACATTCTCAGGAACAATAGCCATGGTGTTGATCGGAATGAACAGTCTCAGGAACAATAGCCCTGGTGTTGACGTGGATAAACATTCTCAGGAACAATAGCCCTGGTGATGATGTGGATGTACGGTCTCAGGAACAATAGTCCTGGTGTTGATGTGGATGAACATTCTTAGGAACCATAGCCCTGGTGTTGATGTGGATGAACAGTCTCTTGAACAATAGCCCCGGTGCTGATGTGGATGAACAGTCTCAGGAACAATGGTTCTGGTGTTGATGTGGATGTACAGTCTCAGGAACATTAGCTTTGATGTTGATGAGGAGAAGCATTCTCAGGATCAATAGCCCTGGTGTTGATGTGGATGAAAATTTTCAGAAACAATCGCCCTGGTGTTGATGTGGATGTACAGTCTCAGGAACAATAGGCCTGGTGTTGATGTGGATGTACAGTCTCAGGAACAATAGCCCTGGTGTTGATGTGGATGAACATTTTTTGGAACAATAGCCTTCGTGTAGATATGGGTGAACAGTCTCAGGAACAATGGTTCTGGTGTTGATGTGGATGTACAGTCTCAGGAACATTAGCTTTGGTGTTGATGTGGATGAATATTCTCAGGAACAACAGCCCTGGTGTAAATGTGGATGAACAGTCTCAGGAACAATATCACTGGTGTTGATGTGGATGAAGATTCTCAGGAACAATAGCCCTGGTGTTAATGTGGATGAACAGTCTCAGGAACATAGCCCTGGTGTTGCTGTGGGATGGACATTCTCAGGAACAGTAGTCGTGGTTTTGATGTGGATGAACATTCTCAGGAAGAATAGCCCTGTTGTTGTTTGGATGTACAGTCTCAGGAAAAATAGTCCTGGTGTTGATGTGGTTGAACATTCTCAGGAACAGTAGCCCTGGTGTAGCTGTGGATGAACATTCTCAAGAACAATAGTCCTGGTGTTGCTGTGGATGAACATTCTCAGGAACAATAGCCCTGATGTTGATGTGGATGAACATTCTCAGGAACAAAAGCCCTGGTGTTGATGTGGACGTACAGTCTCAGGAACAATAGTCCTGGTGTTGATGTGGATTTACATTCTCAGGAACAACAGCCCTGGTTTTGATGTGGATGAACATTATCAGGAATAACAGCCCTGGTGTTGATATGGATGAACTGTCTCAGGAACAATAGCCCTGGTGTTGATGGGAATTAACAGTCTCAGGAACAATAGCCCTCGTGTTGATGTGGATGAACATTCTCAGGAACAATAGCCCTGATGTTGATGTGGATGAACGTTCTCATGAGCAAAAGCCTTGGTGTTGATGTGGATGTACATTCTCAGGAACAATAGTCCTGGTGTTGATGTGGATGAACATTCTCAGGAAAAATAGCCCTGTTTTGATGTGGATGTACAGTCTAAGGAACAATAGTCCTGGTGTTGATGTGGATGAACATTCTCAGGAACAATAGCCCTGGTTTTGATGTGGATGAACATAAACAGGAACATTAGCCCTGTTGTTGATGTGGATGAACAGTCTCAGGAACAATAGCCCTGGTGTTGATGGGAATGAACAGTCTCAGGAACAATAGCCCTGGTGTTGATGTGGATGAACATTCTCAGGAACAATAGCCCTGGTGTTAATGTGGATGAACAGTCGCAGGAACAATAGCTCTAGTGTTGCTGTTGATGAACATTCTCAGGAACAATAGACCTGGTGTTGATTTGGATGAACATTCTCAGGAACAAAAGCCCTGGTGTTGATGTGGACGTACAGTCTCAGGAACAATAGTCCTGGTGTTGCTGTGGATGAACATTCTCAGGAACAATAGCCCTGATGTTGATGTGGATGAACATTCTCAGGAACAAAAGCCCTGGTGTTGATGTGGACGTACAGTCTCAGGAACAATAGTCCTGGTGTTGATGTGGATTTACATTCTCAGGAACAACAGCCCTGGTTTTGATGTGGATGAACATTATCAGGAATAACAGCCCTGGTGTTGATATGGATGAACTGTCTCAGGAACAATAGCCCTGGTGTTGATGGGAATTAACAGTCTCAGGAACAATAGCCCTCGTGTTGATGTGGATGAACATTCTCAGGAAAAATAGCACTGCTGTTGATGTGGATGTACAGTCTCAGGAACGATAGTCCTGGTGTTTATGTGGCTAAACATTCTTAGGAACAACAGCCCTGGTGTTAATGTGGCTAAACAGTCTTGGAACAATAGCCCTTGTGTTGATGTGGATGAACAGTCTCTTGAACAATAGCCCTGGTGCTGATGTTGATGAACAGTCTCAGGAACAATGGTTCTGGTGTTGATGTGGATGTACAGTCTCAGGTACATTAGCCTTGGTGTTGATGTGGATAAACATTCTCAGGAAAAACAGCCCTGGTGTTGATATGGATGAACAGTCTCAGGAGCAATGGTTCTTGTGTTGATGTGGAAGAACAGTCTCATGACCAATAGTCCTGGTGTTGATGTGGATGAACATTCTCAGGAACAATAGCCCTGGTGTTGATGTGGATGAACATTCTCAGGAACAATAGCCATGGTGTTGATCGGAATGAACAGTCTCAGGAACAATAGCCCTGGTGTTGACGTGGATGAACATTCTCAGGAACAATAGCCCTGGTGATGATGTGGATGTACGGTCTCAGGAACAATAGTCCTGGTGTTGATGTGGATGAACATTCTTAGGAACAATAGCCCTGGTGTTGATGTGGATGAACAGTCTCTTGAACAATAGCCCCGGTGCTGATGTGGATGAACAGTCTCAGGAACAATGGTTCTGGTGTTGATGTGGATGTACAGTCTCAGGAACATTAGCTTTGATGTTGATGAGGAGAAGCATTCTCAGGATCAATAGCCCTGGTGTTGATGTGGATGAAAATTTTCAGAAACAATCGCCCTGGTGTTGATGTGGATGTACAGTCTCAGGAACAATAGGCCTGGTGTTGATGTGGATGTACAGTCTCAGGAACAATAGCCCTGGTGTTGATGTGGATGAACATTTTTTGGAACAATAGCCTTCGTGTAGATATGGGTGAACAGTCTCAGGAACAATGGTTCTGGTGTTGATGTGGATGTACAGTCTCAGGAACATTAGCTTTGGTGTTGATGTGGATGAATATTCTCAGGAACAACAGCCCTGGTGTAAATGTGGATGAACAGTCTCAGGAACAATATCACTGGTGTTGATGTGGATGAAGATTCTCAGGAACAATAGCCCTGGTGTTAATGTGGATGAACAGTCTCAGGAACATAGCCCTGGTGTTGCTGTGGGATGGACATTCTCAGGAACAGTAGTCGTGGTTTTGATGTGGATGAACATTCTCAGGAAGAATAGCCCTGTTGTTGTTTGGATGTACAGTCTCAGGAAAAATAGTCCTGGTGTTGATGTGGTTGAACATTCTCAGGAACAGTAGCCCTGGTGTAGCTGTGGATGAACATTCTCAAGAACAATAGTCCTGGTGTTGCTGTGGATGAACATTCTCAGGAACAATAGCCCTGATGTTGATGTGGATGAACATTCTCAGGAACAAAAGCCCTGGTGTTGATGTGGACGTACAGTCTCAGGAACAATAGTCCTGGTGTTGATGTGGATTTACATTCTCAGGAACAACAGCCCTGGTTTTGATGTGGATGAACATTATCAGGAATAACAGCCCTGGTGTTGATATGGATGAACTGTCTCAGGAACAATAGCCCTGGTGTTGATGGGAATTAACAGTCTCAGGAACAATAGCCCTCGTGTTGATGTGGATGAACATTCTCAGGAACAATAGCCCTGATGTTGATGTGGATGAACGTTCTCATGAGCAAAAGCCTTGGTGTTGATGTGGATGTACATTCTCAGGAACAATAGTCCTGGTGTTGATGTGGATGAACATTCTCAGGAAAAATAGCCCTGTTTTGATGTGGATGTACAGTCTAAGGAACAATAGTCCTGGTGTTGATGTGGATGAACATTCTCAGGAACAATAGCCCTGGTTTTGATGTGGATGAACATAAACAGGAACATTAGCCCTGT
Organism: Heterodontus francisci; assembly: GCF_036365525.1. Taxonomy (NCBI): domain Eukaryota; kingdom Metazoa; phylum Chordata; class Chondrichthyes; order Heterodontiformes; family Heterodontidae; genus Heterodontus; species Heterodontus francisci. Next base: position 133,018,639 of record NC_090378.1, read on the forward strand.
TGTTGATGTGGATGAACAGTCTCAGGAACAATAGCCCTGGTGTTGATGGGAATGAACAGTCTCAGGAACAATAGCCCTGGTGTTGATGTGGATGAACATTCTCAGGAACAATAGCCCTGGTGTTAATGTGGATGAACAGTCGCAGGAACAATAGCTCTAGTGTTGCTGTTGATGAACATTCTCAGGAACAATAGACCTGGTGTTGATTTGGATGAACATTCTCAGGAACAAAAGCCCTGGTGTTGATGTGGACGTACAGTCTCAGGAACAATAGTCCTGGTGTTGCTGTGGATGAACATTCTCAGGAACAATAGCCCTGATGTTGATGTGGATGAACATTCTCAGGAACAAAAGCCCTGGTGTTGATGTGGACGTACAGTCTCAGGAACAATAGTCCTGGTGTTGATGTGGATTTACATTCTCAGGAACAACAGCCCTGGTTTTGATGTGGATGAACATTATCAGGAATAACAGCCCTGGTGTTGATATGGATGAACTGTCTCAGGAACAATAGCCCTGGTGTTGATGGGAATTAACAGTCTCAGGAACAATAGCCCTCGTGTTGATGTGGATGAACATTCTCAGGAACAATAGCCCTGATGTTGATGTGGATGAACGTTCTCATGAGCAAAAGCCTTGGTGTTGATGTGGATGTACATTCTCAGGAACAATAGTCCTGGTGTTGATGTGGATGAACATTCTCAGGAAAAATAGCCCTGTTTTGATGTGGATGTACAGTCTAAGGAACAATAGTCCTGGTGTTGATGTGGATGAACATTCTCAGGAACAATAGCCCTGGTTTTGATGTGGATGAACATAAACAGGAACATTAGCCCTGTTGTTGATGTGGATGAACAGTCTCAGGAACAATAGCCCTGGTGTTGATGGGAATGAACAGTCTCAGGAACAATAGCCCTGGTGTTGATGTGGATGAACATTCTCAGGAACAATAGCCCTGGTGTTAATGTGGATGAACAGTCGCAGGAACAATAGCTCTGGTGTTGCTGTTGATGAACATTCTCAGAAACAATAGACCTGGTGTTGATTTGGATGAACAGTCTCATGAACAATAGCCCTGGTGTTGATGTGGATGGATATTCTCAGGAACAATAGCCCTGGTGTTGATGTGGATGTACAGTCTCAGGAACAATAGTCCTGGTGTTCATGTGGATGAACATTCTCAGGAACAATAGCCCTGTTGTTGATGTGGATGAACATTTACAGGAACAACTGACCTGGTGTTGATATGGATAAACATTTTCAGGAACAACAGTCCTGGTGCTGTTGTGGATGAACATTCTCAGGAACAACAGCACTGGTGTTGATGTGGATGAACAGTCTCAGGAACGATAGTCCTGGTGTTTATGTGGCTAAACATTCTTAGGAACAGTAGACCTGGTGTTAATGTGGCTAAACAGTCTTAGGGACTTTAGCCCTGGTGTTGATGTGGATGAACATTCTCAGGATCAATAGTCCTGGTGTTGATGTCGATGAACATTCTCAGGAACAATCGCACTGGTACAGATGTGGAAGAACTTTTTTTTGAACAATAGCCCTGGTGTTGATCGGAATGAACAGTCTCAGGAACAATAGCCCTAGTGTTGACGTGGATGAACATTCTCAGGAACAATAACTCTTGTGTTGATGTGGATGAACATTCTCAGGGACAATAGCCCTAGTTTTGATGGGAATGACCAGTCTCAGGAACAATAGCCCTGATGTTGATGTGGATGTACAGTCTCAGGAACAATAGTCCTGGTGTTGATGTGGATGTACAGTCTCAGGAACAATAGCCCCGGTGTTGATGTGGATGAACATTTTTTGGAACAATAGCCCTGGTGTAGATATGGGTGAACAGTTTCAGGAACAATGGTTCTGGTGTTGATGTGGATGTACAGTCTCAGGAACAATGGTTCTGGTGTTGATGTGGATGAACAGTCTCAGGAACAATAGCCCTGGTGTTGATGTGGATGTACAGTTTCAGGAACAATAGGCCTGGTGTTGATGTGGATGAACATTGATAGGAACAATAGCCCTGGTGTTAATGTGGCTAAACAGTCTTAGGTACAATAGCCCTGGTGTTGATGTGGATGAACAGTCTCTTGAACAATAGCCCTGCTGCTGATGTGGATGAATAGTCTCAGGATCATTACCCTGGTGTTGATGTGGATGAACATTCTCAGGATCAATAGTCCTGGTGTTGATGTGGATGAACATTCTCAGGAACAATCGCACTGGAACAGATGTGGAAGACCAGTTTTTTGAACAATCGCCATGGTGTTGATCGGAATGAACAGTCTCAGGAAGAATAGCCCTGGTGTTGACGTGGATGAACATTCTCAGGAACAATAGCTCTTGTGTTGATGTGGATGAACAGTTGCAGGAACATAAGCACTAGTTTTGATGGGAATGACCAGTCTCAGGAACAATAGCCCTGATGTTGATGTGGATGGATAGTCTCAGGAACAATAGTCCTGGTGTTGTTGTGGATGTACAGTCTCAGGAACAATAGCCCTGGTGTTGATGTGGATGATCATTTTTTGGAACAATAGCCCTGGTGTAGATATGGGTGAACAGTCTCAGGAACAATAGCCCTGGTGTTGATGTGGAAGAACAAACTCAGGAACAAAAGCCCTGGTGTTAATGTGGATGAACAGTCGCAGGAACAATAGCCCTGGTGTTGCTGTGGATGAACATTCTCAGGAACAATAGCCCTGGTGTTGCTGTGGATGAACATTCTCAGGAACAATAGCCCTGGTGTTGATTTGGATGAACAGTCTCATGAACAATAGCCCTGGTGTTGATGTGGAAGAACAAACTCAGGAACAAAAGCCCTGGTGTTAATGTGGATGAACAGTCGCAGGAACAATAGCCCTGGTGTTGCTGTGGATGAACATTCTCAGGAACAATAGCCCTGGTGTTGATTTGGATGATCATTCTCTGGAACAATAGCCCTGGTGATGATGTGGATGTACAGTCTCAGGAACAATAGTCCTGGAGTTGATGTGGATGAACATTCACAGGAACAATAGCCCTGTTGTTGATTTGGATGAACATTTACAGGAACAACAGACCTGGTGTTGATATGGATGAACATTCTCAGGAAAAATAGCACTGCTGTTGATGTGGATGTACAGTCTCAGGAACGATAGTCCTGGTGTTTATGTGGCTAAACATTCTTAGGAACAACAGCCCTGGTGTTAATGTGGCTAAACAGTCTTGGAACAATAGCCCTTGTGTTGATGTGGATGAACAGTCTCTTGAACAATAGCCCTGGTGCTGATGTTGATGAACAGTCTCAGGAACAATGGTTCTGGTGTTGATGTGGATGTACAGTCTCAGGTACATTAGCCTTGGTGTTGATGTGGATAAACATTCTCAGGAAAAACAGCCCTGGTGTTGATATGGATGAACAGTCTCAGGAGCAATGGTTCTTGTGTTGATGTGGAAGAACAGTCTCATGACCAATAGTCCTGGTGTTGATGTGGATGAACATTCTCAGGAACAATAGCCCTGGTGTTGATGTGGATGAACATTCTCAGGAACAGTAGCCATGGTGTTGATCGGAATGAACAGTCTCAGGAACAATAGCCCTGGTGTTGACGTGGATGAACATTCTCAGGAACAATAGCCCTGGTGATGATGTGGATGTACGGTCTCAGGAACAATAGTCCTGGTGTTGATGTGGATGAACATTCTTAGGAACAATAGCCCTGGTGTTGATGTGGATGAACAGTCTCTTGAACAATGGCCCCGGTGCTGATGTGGATGAACAGTCTCAGGAACAATGGTTCTGGTGTTGATGTGGATGTACAGTCTCAGGAACATTAGCTTTGATGTTGATGAGGAGAAGCATTCTCAGGATCAATAGCCCTGGTGTTGATGTGGATGAAAATTTTCAGAAACAATCGCCCTGGTGTTGATGTGGATGTACAGTCTCAGGAACAATAGGCCTGGTGTTGATGTGGATGAACAGTCTCAGGAACAATAGCCCTGGTGTTGATGTGGATGTACAGTCTCAGGAACAATAGTCCTGGTGTTGATGTGGATGAACATTCTCAGGAACAATAGCCATGGTGTTGATGTGGATGAACATTTTTTGGAACAATATCCCTGGTGTAGATATGGGTTAACAGTCTCAGGAACAATGGTTCTGGTGTTGATGTGGATGTACAGTCTCAGGAACATTAGCATTGGTGTTGATGTGGATAAACATTCTCAGGAAAAACAGCCCTGGTGTTGATGTGGATGATCATTCTCAGGAACAATCGCCCTGGTATTGATATGGATGAACATTCGCAGGAACAATAGCCCTGGAGTTGATGTGGATGAACATTCTCAGGAACAATAGCCCTGTTGTTGATGTGGATGAACATTTTCAGGAACAACAGACCTGTTGTTGATATGGATGAACATTTTCAGGAACAACAGTCCTGGTGTTGTTGTGGATCAACATTCTCAGGAAAAATAGCACTGGTGTTGATGTGGATGTACAGTCTCAGGAACAATCGCCCTGGTATTGATATGGATGAACATTCGCAGGAACAATAGCCCTGGTGTTGATGTGGATGAACAATCTCAGGAACAAAAGCCCTGGTGTTAATGTGGATGAACAGTCGCAGGAACAATAGCCCTGGTGTTGCTGTGGATGAACATTCTCAGGAACAATTGCCCTGGTGTTGATTTGGAAGAACAGTCTCATGAACAATAGCGCTGGTGTTGATGTGGATGATCATTCTCAGGAACAATAGCCCTGGTGATGATGTGGATGTACAGTCTCTGGAACAATAGTCCTGGAGTTGATGTGGATGAACATTCTCAGGAACAATAGCCCTGTTGTTGATGTGGATGAACATTTTCAGGAACAACAGACCTGTTGTTGATATGGATGAACATTTTCAGGAACAACAGTCCTGGTGTTGTTGTGGATCAACATTCTCAGGAAAAATAGCACTGGTGTTGATGTGGATGTACAGTCTCAGGAACGATAGTCCTGGTGTTTATGTGGCTAAACATTCTTAGGAACAATAGCCCTGGTGTTAATGTGGCTAAACAGTCTTAGGAACAATAGCCCTGGTGTTGATGTGGATGTACAGTCTCAGGGACAATCGGACTGGTGTTGATGTGGATGAACATTCTCAGGAACAATAGCCCTGGTGATGATGTGGATGTATGGTCTCAGGAACAATAGTCCTGGTGTTGATGTGGATGAACATTCTTAGGAACAATAGCCCTGTTGTTGATGTGGATGAACATTTACAGGAACAACAGACCTGGTGTTGATATGGATAAACATTTTCAGGAACAACAGTCCTGCTGTTGTTGTGGATGAACATTCTCAGGAAAAATAGCACTGGTTTTGATTTGGATGAACAGTCTCAGGAACGATAGTCCTGCTGTTTCTGTGGCGAAACATTCTTAGGAACAATAGCCCTGGTGTTAATGTGGCTAAACAGTCTTAGGAACAATAGCCCTGGTGTTGATGTGGATGAACAGTCTCTTGAACAATATCCCTGGTGCTGATGTGGATGAACAGTCTCAGGAACAATGGTTCTGGTGTTGATGTGGATGTACATTCTCAGGAACATTAGCTTTGATGTTGATGTGGAGAAGCATTCTCAGGATCAATAGCCCTGGTGTTGATGTGGATGAACATTTTCAGAAACAATCGCCCTGTTGTTGATGTGGATGTACAGTCTCAGGAACAATAGGCCTGGTGTTGGTGTGGATGAACAGTCTCAGGAACAATAGCCCTGGTGTTGATGTGGATGTACAGTCTCAGGAACAATAGGTCTGGTGTTGATGTGGATGAACATTCTCAGGAACAATAGCCCTGGTGTTGATGTGGATGAACATTTTCAGAAACAATCGCCCTGGTGTTGATATGGATGAAGAGTCTAAGGAACAATGGTTCTGGTGTTGATGTGGATGAACAGTCTCAGGAACAATAGCCCTGGTGTTAATGTGGATGAACAGTCGCAGGAACAATAGCCCTGGTGTTGCTGTGGATGAACATTCTCAGGAACAATATCCCTGGTTTTGATTTGGATGAACAGTCTCATGAGCAATAGCCCTGGTGTTGATGTGGATGACCATTCTCAGGAACAATAGCCCTGGTGTTGATGTGGATGAACATTTTTTGGAACAATAGCCCTGGTGTAGATATGTGTGAACAGTCTCAGGAACAATGGTTCTGGTGTTGATGTGGATGTAAAGTATCAGGAACATTAGCATTGGTGTTGATGTGGATAAACATTCCCAGGAAAAACAGCCCTGGTGTTGATGTGGATGATCATTCTCAGGAACAATAGCCCTGGTATTGATGTGGATGAACATTCGCAGGAACAATAGCCCTGGTGTTGATGTGGATGAACAATCTCAGGAACAAAAGCCCTGGTGTTAATGTGGATGAACAGTCGCAGGAACAATAGCCCTGGTGTTGATTTGGATGAACAGTCTCATGAACAATAGCGCTGGTGTTGATGTGGATGATCATTCTCAGGAACAATAGCCCTGGTGATGATGTGGATGTACAGTCTCAGGAACAATAGTCCTGGAGTTGATGTGGATGAACATTCTCAGGAACAATAGCCCTGTTGTTGATTTGGATGAACATTTACAGGAACAACAGACCTGGTGTTGATATGGATGAACATTTTCAGGAACAACAGTCCTGGTGTTGTTGTGGATGAACATTCTCTGGAAAAATAGCACTGGTGTTGATGTGGATGTACAGTCTCAGGAACGATAGTCCTGGTGTTTATGTGGCTAAACATTCTTAGGAACAACAGCCCTGGCGTTAATGTGGCTAAACAGTCTTGGAACAATAGCACTTGTGTTGATGTGGATGAACAGTCTCTTGAACAATAGCCCTGGTGTTGATGTGGATGTACAGTCTCAGGTACATTAGCCTTGGTGTTGATGTGGATAAACATTCTCAGGAAAAACAGCCCTGGTGTTGATATGGATGAACAGTCTCAGGAGCAATGGTTCTTGTGTTGATGTGGAAGAACAGTCTCATGACCAATAGTCCTGGTGTTGATGTGGATGAACATTCTCAGGAACAATAGCCCTGGTGTTGATGTGGATGAACATTCTCAGGAACAATAGCCCTGGTGTTGATCGGAATGAACAGTCTCACGAACAATAGCCCTGGTGTTGACGTGGATGAACATTCTCAGGAACAATAGCCCTGGTGATGATGTGGATGTACGGTCTCAGGAACAATAGTCCTGGTGTTGATGTGGATGAACATTCTTAGGAACAATAGCCCTGGTGTTGATGTGGATGAACAGTCTCTTGAACAATAGCCCTGGTGCTGATGTGGATGAACAGTCTCAGGAACAATGGTTCTGGTGTTGATGTGGATGTACAGTCTCAGGAACATTAGCTTTGATGTTGATGTGGAGAAGCATTCTCAGGATCAATAGCCCTGGTGTTGATGTGGATGAACATTTTCAGAAACAATCGCCCTGGTGTTGATGTGGATGTACAGTCTCAGGAACAATAGGCCTGGTGTTGATGTGGATGAACAGTCTCAGGAACAATAGCCCTGGTGTTGATGTGGATGTACAGTCTCAGGAACAATAGGACTGTTGTTGATGTGGATGAACATTCTCAGGAACAATAGCCCTGGTGTTGATGTGGATGAACATTTTCAGAAACAATCGCCCTGGTGTTGATATGGATGAAGAGTCTAAGGAACAATGGTTCTGGTGTTGATGTGGATGAACAGTCTCAGGAACAACAGTCCTGGCGTTAATGTGGATGAACATTCTCAGGAACAATAGCCCTGGTGTTGATGTGGATGAACAGTCTCTTGAACAATAGCCCTGGTGCTGATGTTGATGACCATTCTCAGGAACAATAGCCCTGGTGTTGATGTGGATGAACATTTTTTGGAACAATAGCCCTGGTGTAGATATGTGTGAACAGTCTCAGGAACAATGGTTCTGGTGTTGATGTGGATGTAAAGTATCAGGAACATTAGCATTGGTGTTGATGTGGATAAACATTCCCAGGAAAAACAGCCCTGGTGTTGATGTGGATGATCATTCTCAGGAACAATAGCCCTGGTATTGATGTGGATGAACATTCGCAGGAACAATAGCCCTGGTGTTGATGTGGATGAACAATCTCAGGAACAAAAGCCCTGGTGTTAATGTGGATGAACAGTCGCAGGAACAATAGCCCTGGTGTTGATTTGGATGAACAGTCTCATGAACAATAGCGCTGGTGTTGATGTGGATGATCATTCTCAGGAACAATAGCCCTGGTGATGATGTGGATGTACAGTCTCAGGAACAATAGTCCTGGAGTTGATGTGGATGAACATTCTCAGGAACAATAGCCCTGTTGTTGATTTGGATGAACATTTACAGGAACAACAGACCTGGTGTTGATATGGATGAACATTTTCAGGAACAACAGTCCTGGTGTTGTTGTGGATGAACATTCTCTGGAAAAATAGCACTGGTGTTGATGTGGATGTACAGTCTCAGGAACGATAGTCCTGGTGTTTATGTGGCTAAACATTCTTAGGAACAACAGCCCTGGCGTTAATGTGGCTAAACAGTCTTGGAACAATAGCACTTGTGTTGATGTGGATGAACAGTCTCTTGAACAATAGCCCTGGTGTTGATGTGGATGTACAGTCTCAGGTACATTAGCCTTGGTGTTGATGTGGATAAACATTCTCAGGAAAAACAGCCCTGGTGTTGATATGGATGAACAGTCTCAGGAGCAATGGTTCTTGTGTTGATGTGGAAGAACAGTCTCATGACCAATAGTCCTGGTGTTGATGTGGATGAACATTCTCAGGAACAATAGCCCTGGTGTTGATGTGGATGAACATTCTCAGGAACAATAGCCCTGGTGTTGATCGGAATGAACAGTCTCACGAACAATAGCCCTGGTGTTGACGTGGATGAACATTCTCAGGAACAATAGCCCTGGTGATGATGTGGATGTACGGTCTCAGGAACAATAGTCCTGGTGTTGATGTGGATGAACATTCTTAGGAACAATAGCCCTGGTGTTGATGTGGATGAACAGTCTCTTGAACAATAGCCCTGGTGCTGATGTGGATGAACAGTCTCAGGAACAATGGTTCTGGTGTTGATGTGGATGTACAGTCTCAGGAACATTAGCTTTGATGTTGATGTGGAGAAGCATTCTCAGGATCAATAGCCCTGGTGTTGATGTGGATGAACATTTTCAGAAACAATCGCCCTGGTGTTGATGTGGATGTACAGTCTCAGGAACAATAGGCCTGGTGTTGATGTGGATGAACAGTCTCAGGAACAATAGCCCTGGTGTTGATGTGGATGTACAGTCTCAGGAACAATAGGACTGTTGTTGATGTGGATGAACATTCTCAGGAACAATAGCCCTGGTGTTGATGTGGATGAACATTTTCAGAAACAATCGCCCTGGTGTTGATATGGATGAAGAGTCTAAGGAACAATGGTTCTGGTGTTGATGTGGATGAACAGTCTCAGGAACAACAGTCCTGGCGTTAATGTGGATGAACATTCTCAGGAACAATAGCCCTGGTGTTGATGTGGATGAACAGTCTCTTGAACAATAGCCCTGGTGCTGATGTTGATGAACAGTCTCAGGAACAATGGTTCTGGTGTTGATGTGGATGTACAGTCTCAGGTACATTAGCCTTGGTGTTGATGTGGATAAACATTCTCAGGAAAAACAGCCCTGGTGTTGATATGGATGAACAGTCTCAGGAGCAATGGTTCTTGTGTTGATGTGGAAGAACAGTCTCATGACCAATAGTCCTGGTGTTGATGTGGATGAACATTCTCAGGAACAATAGCCCTGGTGTTGATGTGGATGAACATTCTCAGGAACAATAGCCCTGGTGTTGATCGGAGTGAACAGTCTCAGGAACAATAGCCCTGGTGTTGACGTGGATGAACATTCTCAGGAACAATAGCCCTGGTGATGATGTGGATGTACGGTCTCAGGAACAATAGTCCTGGTGTTGATGTGGATGAACATTCTTAGGAACAATAGCCCTGGTGTTGATGTGGATGAACAGTCTCTTGAACAATAGCCCCGGTGCTGATGTGGATGAACAGTCTCAGGAACAATGGTTCTGGTGTTGATGTGGATGTACAGTCTCAGGAACATTAGCTTTGATGTTGATGAGGAGAAGCATTCTCAGGATCAATAGCCCTGGTGTTGATGTGGATGAACATTTTCAGAAACAATCGCCCTGGTGTTGATGTGGATGTACAGTCTCAGGAACAATAGGCCTGGTGTTGATGTGGATGAACAGTCTCAGGAACAATAGCCCTGGTGTTGATGTGGATGTACAGTCTCAGGAACAATAGTCCTGGTGTTGATGTGGATGAACATTCTCAGGAACAATAGCCCTGGTTTTGATTTGGATGACCACTCTCAGGAACAATGGTTCTGGTGTTGATGTGGATGTACAGTCTCAGGAACATTAGCATTGGTGTTGATGTGGATAAACATTCTCAGGAACAATAGCCCTGGTATTGATATGGATGAACATTCGCAGGAACAATAGCCCTGGTGTTGATGTGGATGAACAATCTCAGGAACAAAAGCCCTGGGCTTAATGTGGATGAACAGTCGCAGGAACAATAGCCCTGGTGTTGCTGTGGATGAACATTCTCAGGAACAATTGCCCTGGTGTTGATTTGGAAGAACAGTCTCATGAACAATAGCGCTGGTGTTGATGTGGATGATCATTCTCAGGAACAATAGCCCTGGTGATGATGTGGATGTACAGTCTCTGGAACAATAGTCCTGGAGTTGATGTGGATGAACATTCTCAGGAACAATAGCCCTGTTGTTGATGTGGATGAACATTTTCAGGAACAACAGACCTGTTGTTGATATGGATGAACATTTTCAGGAACAACAGTCCTGGTGTTGTTGTGGATCAACATTCTCAGGAAAAATAGCACTGGTGTTGATGTGGATGTACAGTCTCAGGAACGATAGTCCTGGTGTTTATGTGGCAAAACATTCTTAGGAACAATAGCCCTGGTGTTAATGTTGCTAAACAGTCTTAGGAACAATAGCCCTGGTGTTGATGTGGATGTACAGTCTCAGGAACAATCGGCCTGGTGTTGATGTGGATGAACATTCTCAGGAACAATAGCCCTGGTGATGATGTGGTTGTACGGTCTCAGGAACAATAGTTCTGGTGTTGATGTGGATGAACATTCTTAGGAACAATAGCCCTGTTGTTGAAGTGGATGAACATTTACAGGAACAACAGACCTGGTGTTGATATGGATGAACATTTTCAGGAACAACAGTCCTGCTGTTGTTGTGGATGAACATTCTCAGGAAAAATAGCCCTGGTTTTGATGTGGATGAAAAGTCTCAGGAACGATAGTCCTGCTGTTTCTGTGGCGAAACATTCTTAGGAACAATAGCCCTGGTGTTAATGTGGCTAAACAGTCTTAGGAACAATAGCCCTGGTGTTGATGTGAATGAACAGTCTCTTGAACAATAGCCCTGGTGCTGATGTGGATGAACAGTCTCAGGAACAATGGTTCTGGTGTTGATGTGGATGTACAGTCTCAGGAACATTAGCTTTGATGTTGATGTGGAGAAGCATTTTCAGGATCAATAGCACTGGTGTTGATGTGGATGAACATTTTCAGAAACAATCGCCCTGGTGTTGATGTGGATGAACATTCTCTTGAACAATAGCCCTGGTGCTGATGTGGATGAACAGTCTCTTGAACAATAGCCCTGGTGCTGATGTGGATGAACAGTCTCAGGAACAATGGTTCTGGTGTTGATGTGGATGTACAGTCTCAGGAACATTAGCTTTGATGTTGATGTGGAGAAGCATTTTCAGGATCAATAGCCCTGGTGTTGATGTGGATGAACATTTTCAGAAACAATCGCCCTGGTGTTGATGTGCATGTACAGTCTCAGGAACAATAGGCCTGGTGTTGATGTGGATGAACAGTCTCAGGAACAATAGCCCTGGTGTTGATGTGGATGTACAGTCTCAGGAACAATAGGCCTGGTGTTGATGTGGATGAACATTCTCAGGAACGATAGCCCTGGTGTTGATGTGGATGAACATTTTCAGAAACAATCGCCCTGGTGTTGATATGGATGAAGAGTCTAAGGAACAATGGTTCTGGTGTTGATGTGGATGAACAGTCTCAGGAACAATAGCCCTGGTGTTAATGTGGATGAACAGTCGCAGGAACAATAGCCCTGGTGTTGCTGTGGATGAACATTCTCAGGAACAATATCCCTGGTTTTGATTTGGATGAACAGTCTCATGAGCAATAGCCCTGGTGTTGATGTGGATGACCATTCTCAGGAACAATAGCCCTGGTGTTGATGTGGATGAACATTTTTTGGAACAATAGCCCTGGTGTAGATATGTGTGAACAGTCTCAGGAACAATGGTTCTGGTGTTGATGTGGATGTAAAGTCTCAGGAACATTAGCATTGGTGTTGATGTGGATAAACATTCCCAGGAAAAACAGCCCTGGTGTTGATGTGGATGATCATTCTCAGGAACAATAGCCCTGGTATTGATGTGGATGAACATTCGCAGGAACAATAGCCCTGGTGTTGATGTGGATGAACAATCTCAGGAACAAAAGCCCTGGTGTTAATGTGGATGAACAGTCGCAGGAACAATAGCCCTGGTGTTGCTGTGGATGAACATTCTCAGGAACAATAGCCCTGGTGTTGATTTGGATGAACAGTCTCATGAACAATTGCGCTGGTGTTGATGTGCATGATCATTCTCAGGAACAATAGCCCTGGTGATGATGTGGATGTACAGTCTCAGGAACAATAGTCCTGGAGTTGATGTGGATGAACATTCTCAGGAACAATAGCCCTGTTGTTGATTTGGATGAACATTTACAGGAACAATAGACCTGGTGTTGATATGGATGAACATTTTCAGGAACAACAGTCCTGGTGTTGTTGTGGATGAACATTCTCAGGAAAAATAGCACTGGTGTTGATGTGGATGTACAGTCTCAGGAACGATAGTCCTGGTGTTTATGTGGCTAAACATTCTTAGGAACAACAGCCCTGGTGTTAATGTGGCTAAACAGTCTTGGAACAATAGCCCTGGTGTTGATGTGGATGAACAGTCTCTTGAACAATAGCCCTGGTGCTGATGTTGATGAACAGTCTCAGGAACAATGGTTCTGGTGTTGATGTGGATGTACAGTCTCAGGTACATTAGCCTTGGTGTTGATGTGGATAAACATTCTCAGGAAAAACAGCCCTGGTGTTGATATGGATGAACAGTCTCAGGAGCAATGGTTCTTGTGTTGATGTGGAAGAACAGTCTCATGACCAATAGTCCTGGTGTTGATGTGGATGAACATTCTCAGGAACAATAGCCCTGGTGTTGATGTGGATGAACATTCTCAGGAACAATAGCCCTGGTGTTGATCGGAATGAACAGTCTCAGGAACAATAGCCCTGGTGTTGACGTGGATGAACATTCTCAGGAACAATAGCCCTGGTGATGATGTGGATGTACGGTCTCAGGAACAATAGTCCTGGTGTTGATGTGGATGAACATTCTTAGGAACAATAGCCCTGGTGTTGATGTGGATGAACAGTCTCTTGAACAATAGCCCTGGTGCTGATGTGGATGAACAGTCTCAGGAACAATGGTTCTGGTGTTGATGTGGATGTACAGTCTCAGGAACATTAGCTTTGATGTTGATGTGGAGAAGCATTCTCAGGATCAATAGCCCTGGTGTTGATGTGGATGAACATTTTCAGAAACAATCGCCCTGGTGTTGATGTGGATGTACAGTCTCAGGAACAATAGGCCTGGTGTTGATGTGGATGAACAATCTCAGGAACAAAAGCCCTGGTGTTAATGTGGATGAACAGTCGCAGGAACAATAGCCCTGGTGTTGCTGTGGATGAACATTCTCAGGAACAATAGCCCTGGTGTTGATTTGGATGAACAGTCTCATGAACAATTGCGCTGGTGTTGATGTGCATGATCATTCTCAGGAACAATAGCCCTGGTGATGATGTGGATGTACAGTCTCAGGAACAATAGTCCTGGAGTTGATGTGGATGAACATTCTCAGGAACAATAGCCCTGTTGTTGATTTGGATGAACATTTACAGGAACAACAGACCTGGTGTTGATATGGATGAACATTTTCAGGAACAACAGTCCTGGTGTTGTTGTGGATGAACATTCTCAGGAAAAATAGCACTGGTGTTGATGTGGATGTACAGTCTCAGGAACGATAGTCCTGGTGTTTATGTGGCTAAACATTCTTAGGAACAACAGCCCTGGCGTTAATGTGGCTAAACAGTCTTGGAACAATAGCCCTGGTGTTGATGTGGATGAACAGTCTCTTGAACAATAGCCCTGGTGCTGATGTTGATGAACAGTCTCAGGAACAATGGTTCTGGTGTTGATGTGGATGTACAGTCTCAGGTACATTAGCCTTGGTGTTGATGTGGATAAACATTCTCAGAAAAATAAAGCCCTGGTGTTGATATGGATGAACAGTCTCAGGAGCAATGGTTCTTGTGTTGATGTGGAAGAACAGTCTCATGACCAATAGTCCTGGTGTTGATGTGGATGAACATTCTCAGGAACAATAGCCCTGGTGTTGATGTGGATGAACATTCTCAGGAACAATAGCCCTGGTGTTGATCGGAATGAACAGTCTCAGGAACAATAGCCCTGGTGTTGACGTGGATGAACATTCTCAGGAACAATAGCCCTGGTGATGATGTGGATGTACGGTCTCAGGAACAATAGTCCTGGTGTTGATGTGGATGAACATTCTTAGGAACAATAGCCCTGGTGTTGATGTGGATGAACAGTCTCTTGAACAATAGCCCTGGTGCTGATGTGGATGAACAGTCTCAGGAACAATGGTTCTGGTGTTGATGTGGATGTACAGTCTCAGGAACATTAGCTTTGATGTTGATGTGGAGAAGCATTCTCAGGATCAATAGCCCTGGTGTTGATGTGGATGAACATTTTCAGAAACAATCGCCCTGGTGTTGATGTGGATGTACAGTCTCAGGAACAATAGGCCTGGTGTTGATGTGGATGAACAGTCTCAGGAGCAATAGCCCTGGTGTTGATGTGGATGTACAGTCTCAGGAACAATAGGCCTGGTGTTGATGTGGATGAACATTCTCAGGAACAATAGCCCTGGTGTTGATGTGGATGAATATTTTCAGAAACAATCGCCCTGGTGTTGATATGGATGAAGAGTCTAAGGAACAATGGTTCTGGTGTTGATGTGGATGAACAGTCTCAGGAACAACAGTCCTGGCGTTAATGTGGATGAACATTCTCAGGAACAATAGCCCTGGTGTTGATGTGGATGATCATTCTCAGGAACAATAGCCCTGGTATTGATGTGGATGATCATTCTCAGGAACAATAGCCCTGGTGTTGATGTGGATGAACAGTCTCAGGAACAATAGCCCTGGTGTTAATGTGGATGAACAGTCGCAGGAACAATAGCCCTGGTGTTGCTGTGGATGAACATTCTCAGGAACAATATCCCTGGTTTTGATTTGGATGAACAGTCTCATGAGCAATAGCCCTGGTGTTGATGTGGATGACCATTCTCAGGAACAATAGCCCTGGTGTTGATGTGGATGAACATTTTTTGGAACAATAGCCCTGGTGTAGATATGTGTGAACAGTCTCAGGAACAATGGTTCTGGTGTTGATGTGGATGTAAAGTCTCAGGAACATTAGCATTGGTGTTGATGTGGATAAACATTCCCAGGAAAAACAGCCCTGGTGTTGATGTGGATGATCATTCTCAGGAACAATAGCCCTGGTATTGATGTGGATGAACATTCGCAGGAACAATAGCCCTGGTGTTGATGTGGATGAACAGTCTCAGGAACAAAAGCCCTGGTGTTAATGTGGATGAACAGTCGCAGGAACAATAGCCCTGGTGTTGCTGTGGATGATCATTCTCAGGAACAATAGCCCTGGTGATGATGTGGATGTTCAGTCTCAGGAACAATAGTCCTGGAGTTGATGTGGATGAACATTCTCAGGAACAATAGCCCTGTTGTTGATGTGGATGAACATTTACAGGAACAACAGACATGGTGTTGATATGGATGAACATTTTCAGGAACAACAGTCCTGGTGTTGTTGTGGATGAACATTCTCAGGAAAAATAGCACTGGTGTTGATGTGGATGTACAGTCTCAGGAACGATAGTCCTGGTGTTTATGTGGCTAAACATTCTTGGAACAATAGCCCTGGTGTTGATGTGGATGAACAGTCTCTTGAACAATAGCCCTGGTGCTGATGTTGATGAACAGTCTCAGGAACAATGGTTCTGGTTTTGATGTGGATGTACAGTCTCAGGTACATTAGCCTTGGTGTTTATGTGGATAAACATTCTCAGGAAAAACAGCCCTGGTGTTGATATGGATGAACAGTCTCAGGAGCAATGGTTCTTGTGTTGATGTGGAAGAACAGTCTCATGACCAATAGTCCTGGTGTTGATGTGGATGAACATTCTCAGGAACAATAGCCCTGGTGTTGATGTGGATGAACATTCTCAGGAACAATAGCCCTGGTGTTGATCGGAATGAACAGTCTCAGGAACAATAGCCCTGGTGTTGACGTGGATGAACATTCTCAGGAACAATAGCCCTGGTGATGATGTGGATGTACGGTCTCAGGAACAATAGTCCTGGTGTTGATGTGGATGAACATTCTTAGGAACAATAGCCCTGGTGTTAATGTGGCTAAACAGTCTTAGAAACAATAGCCCTGGTGTTGATGTGGATGAACAGTCTCTTGAACAATAGCCCTGGTGCTGATGTGGATGAACAGTCTCAGGAACAATGGTTCTGGTGTTGATGTGGATGTACAGTCTCAGGAACATTAGCTTTGATGTTGATGTGGAGAAGCATTCTCAGGATCAATAGCCCTGGTGTTGATGTGGATGAACATTTTCAGAAACAATCGCCCTGGTGTTGATATGGATGAAGAGTCTAAGGAACAATGGTTCTGGTGTTGATGTGGATGAACATTTTCAGGAACAACAGACCTGTTGTTGATATGGATGAACATTTTCAGGAACAACAGTCCTGGTGTTGTTGTGGATGAACATTCTTGGCAACAATAGCCCTGGTGTTAATGTGGCTAAACAGTCTTAGGAACAATAGCCCTGGTGTTGATGTGGATGTACAGTCTCAGGAACAATCGGCCTGGTGTTGATGTGGATGAACATTCTCAGGAACAATAGCCCTGGTGATGATGTGGATGTACGGTCTCAGGAACAATAGTCCTGGTGTTGATGTGGATGAACATTCTTAGGAACAATAGCCCTGTTGTTGAAGTGGATGAACATTTACAGGAACAACAGACCTGGTGTTGATATGGATGAACATTTTCAGGAACAACAGTCCTGCTGTTGTTGTGGATGAACATTCTCAGGAAAAATAGCACTGGTTTTGATGTGGATGAACAGTCTCAGGAACGATAGTCCTGCTGTTTCTGTGGCGAAACATTCTTAGGAACAATAGCCCTGGTGTTAATGTGGCTAAACAGTCTTAGGAACAATAGCCCTGGTGTTGATGTGGATGAACAGTCTCTTGAACAATAGCCCTGGTGCTGATGTGGATGAACAGTCTCAGGAACAATGGTTCTGGTGTTGATGTGGATGTACAGTCTCAGGAACATTAGCTTTGATGTTGATGTGGAGAAGCATTCTCAGGATGAATAGCCCTGGTGTTGATGTGGATGAACATTTTCAGAAACAATCGCCCTGGTGTTGATGTGGATGTACAGTCTCAGGAACAATAGGCCTGGTGTTGATGTGGATGTACAGTCTCAGGAACAATAGGCCTGGTGTTGATGTGGATGAACATTCTCAGGAACAATAGCCCTGGTGTTGATGTGGATGAACATTTTCAGAAACAATCGCCCTGGTGTTGATATGGATGAAGAGTCTAAGGAACAATGGTTCTGGTGTTGATGTGGATGAACAGTCTCAGGAACAATAGCCCTGGTGTTAATGTGGATGAACAGTCGCAGGAACAATAGCCCTGGTGTTGCTGTGGATGAACATTCTCAGGAACAATATCCCTGGTTTTGATTTGGATGAACAGTCTCATGAGCAATAGCCCTGGTGTTGATGTGGATGACCATTCTCAGGAACAATAGCCCTGGTGTTGATGTGGATGAACATTTTCAGAAACAATCGCCCTGGTGTTGATATGGATGAAGAGTCTAAGGAACAATGGTTCTGGTGTTGATGTGGATGAACAGTCTCAGGAACAATAGCCCTGGTGTTGATGTGGATGAACAGTCGCAGGAACAATAGCCCTGGTGTTGCTGTGGATGAACATTCTCAGGAACAATATCCCTGGTTTTGATTTGGATGAACAGTCTCATGAGCAATAGCCCTGGTGTTGATGTGGATGACCATTCTCAGGAACAATAGCCCTGGTGTTGATGTGGATGAACATTTATTGGAACAATAGCCCTGGTGTAGATATGTGTGAACAGTCTCAGGAATAATGGTTCTGGTGTTGATGTGGATGTAAAGTCTCAGGAACATTAGCATTGGTGTTGATGTGGATAAACATTCCCAGGAAAAACAGCCCTGGTGTTGATGTGGAAGATCCTTCTCAGGAACAATAGCCCTGGTATTGATGTGGATGAACATTCGCAGGAACAATAGCCCTGGTGTTGATGTGGATGAACAATCTCAGGAACAAAAGCCCTGGTGTTAATGTGGATGAACAGTCGCAGGAACAATAGCCCTGGTGTTGCTGTGGATGAACATTCTCAGGAACAATAGCCCTGGTGTTGATTTGGATGAACAGTCTCATGAACAATAGCGCTGGTGTTGATGTGGATGATCATTCTCAGGAACAATAGCCCTGGTGATGATGTGGATGTACAGTCTCAGGAACAATAGTCCTGGAGTTGATGTGGATGAACATTCTCAGGAACAATAGCCCTGTTGTTGATTTGGATGAACATTTACAGGAACAACAGACCTGGTGTTGATATGGATGAACATTTTCAGGAACAACAGTCCTGGTGTTGTTGTGGATGAACATTCTCAGGAAAAATAGCACTGGTGTTGATGTGGATGTACCGTCTCAGGAACGATAGTCCTGGTGTTTATGTGGCTAAACATTCTTAGGAACAACAGCCCTGGTGTTAATGTGGCTAAACAGTCTTGGAACAATAGCCCTGGTGTTGATGTGGATGAACAGTCTCTTGAACAATAGCCCTGGTGCTGATGTTGATGAACAGTCTCAGGAACAATGGTTCTGGTGTTGATGTGGATGTACAGTCTCAGGTACATTAGCCTTGGTGTTGATGTGGATAAACATTCTCAGGAAAAACAGCCCTGGTGTTGATATGGATGAACAGTCTCAGGAGCAATGGTTCTTGTGTTGATGTGGAAGAACAGTCTCATGACCAATAGTCCTGGTGTTGATGTGGATGAACATTCTCAGGAACAATAGCCCTGGTGTTGATCGGAATGAACAGTCTCAGGAACAATAGCCCTGGTTTTGACGTGGATGAACATTCTCAGGAACAATAGCACTGGTGTTGATGTGGATGAACAGTCTCTTGAACAATAGCCCTGGTGCTGATGTGGATGAACAGTCTCAGGAACAATGGTTCTGGTGTTGATGTGGATGTACAGTCTCAGGAACATTAGCTTTGATGTTGATGTGGAGAAGCATTCTCAGGATCAATAGCCCTGGTGTTGATGTGGATGAACATTTTCAGAAACAATCGCCCTGGTGTTGATGTGGATGTACAGTCTCAGGAACAATAGGCCTGGTGTTGATGTGGGTGAACAGTCTCAGGAACAATAGCCCTGGTGTTGATGTGGATGTACAGTCTCAGGAACAATAGGCCTGGTGTTGATGTGGATGAACATTCTCAGGAACAATAGCCCTGGTGTTGATGTGGATGAACATTTTCAGAAACAATCGCCCTGGTGTTGATATGGATGAAGAGTCTAAGGAACAATGGTTCTGGTGTTGATGTGGATGAACAGTCTCAGGAACAACAGTCCTGGCGTTGATGTGGATGATCATTCTCAGGAACAATAGCCCTGGTATTGATGTGGATGATCATTCTCAGGAACAATAGCCCTGGTGTTGATGTGGATGAACAGTCTCAGGAACAATAGCCCTGGTGTTAATGTGGATGAACAATCGCAGGAACAATAGCCCTGGTGTTGCTGTGGATGAACATTCTCAGGAACAATATCCCTGGTTTTGATTTGGATGAACAGTCTCATGAGCAATAGCCCTGGTGTTGATGTGGATGACCATTCTCAGGAACAATAGCCCTGGTGTGGATGTGGATGAACATTTTTTGGAACAATAGCCCTGGTGTAGATATGTGTGAACAGTCTCAGGAACAATGGTTCTGGTGTTGATGTGGATGTAAAGTCTCAGGAACATTAGCATTGGTGTTGATGTGGATAAACATTCCCAGGAAAAACAGCCCTGGTGTTGATGTGGATGATCATTCTCAGGAACAATAGCCCTGGTATTGATGTGGATGAACATTCGCAGGAACAATAGCCCTGGTGTTGATGTGGATGAACAGTCTCAGGAACAAAAGCCCTGGTGTTAATGTGGATGAACAGTTGCAGGAACAATAGCCCTGGTGTTGCTGTGGATGATCATTCTCAGGAACAATAGCCCTGGTGATGATGTGGATGTACAGTCTCAGGAACAATAGTCCTGGAGTTGATGTGGATGAACATTCTCAGGAACAATAGCCCTGTTGTTGATGTGGATGAACATTTACAGGAACAACAGACCTGGTGTTGATATGGATGAACATTTTCAGGAACAACAGTCCTTTTGTTGTTGTGGATGAACATTCTCAGGAAAAATAGCACTGGTGTTGATGTGGATGTACAGTCTCAGGAACGATAGTCCTGGTGTTTATGTGGCTAAACATTCTTAGGAACAACAGCCCTGGTGTTAATGTGGCTAAACAGTCTTGGAACAATAGCCCTGGTGTTGATGTGGATGAACAGTCTCTTGAACAAAAGCCCTGGTGCTGATGTTGATGAACAGTCTCAGGAACAATGGTTCTGGTTTTGATGTGGATGTACAGTCTCAGGTACATTAGCCTTGGTGTTTATGTGGATAAACATTCTCAGGAAAAACAGCCCTGGTGTTGATATGGATGAACAGTCTCAGGAGCAATGGTTCTTGTGTTGATGTGGAAGAACAGTCTCATGACCAATAGTCCTGGTGTTGATGTGGATGAACATTCTCAGGAACAATAGCCCTGGTGTTGATGTGGATGAACATTCTCAGGAACAATAGCCCTGGTGTTGATCGGAATGAACAGTCTCAGGAACAATAGCCCTGGTGTTGACGTGGATGAACATTCTCAGGAACAATAGCCTTGGTGATGAGGTGGATGTACGGTCTCAGGAACAATAGTCCTTGTGTTGATGTGGATGAACATTCTTAGGAACAATAGCCCTGTTGTTGATGTGGATGAACATTTACAGGAACAACAGACCTGGTGTTGATATGGATGAACATTTTCAGGAACAACAGTCCTGCTGTTGTTGTGGATGAACATTCTCAGGAAAAATAGCACTGGTTTTGAAGTGGATGAACAGTCTCAGGAACGATAGTCCTGCTGTTTCTGTGGCGAAACATTCTTAGGAACAATAGCCCTGGTGTTAATGTGGCTAAACAGTCTTAGAAACAATAGCCCTGGTGTTGATGTGGATGAACAGTCTCTTGAACAATAGCCCTGGTGCTGATGTGGATGAACAGTCTCAGGAACAATGGTTCTGGTGTTGATGTGGATGTACAGTCTCAGGAACATTAGCTTTGATGTTGATGTGGAGAAGCATTCTCAGGATCAATAGCCCTGGTGTTGATGTGGATGAACATTTTCAGAAACAATCGCCCTGGTGTTGATGTGGATGTACAGTCTCAGGAACAATAGGCCTGGTGTTGATGTGGATGAACCGTCTCAGGAACAATAGCCCTGGTGTTGATGTGGATGTACAGTCTCAGGAACAATAGGCCTGGTGTTGATGTGGATGAACATTCTCAGGAACAATAGCCCTGGTGTTGATGTGGATGAACATTTTCAGAAACAATCGCTCTGGTGTTGATATGGATGAAGAGTCTAAGGAACAATGGTTCTGGTGTTGATGTGGAAGAACAGTCTCATGACCAATAGTCCTGGTGTTGATGTGGATGAACATTCTCAGGAACAATAGCCCTGGTGTTGATGTGGATGAACATTCTCAGGAACTATAGCCCTGGTGTTGATCGGAATGAACAGTCTCAGGAACAATAGCCCTGGTGTTGACGTGGATGAACATTCTCAGGAACAATAGCCCTGGTGATGATGTGGATGTACGGTCTCAGGAACAATAGTCCTGGTGTTGATTTGGTTGAACATTCTTAGGAACAATAGCCCTGGTGTTGATGTGGATGAACAGTCTCTTGAACAATAGCCCTGGTGCTGATGTGGATGAACAGTCTCAGGAAGAATGGTTCTGGTGTTGATGTGGATGTACAGTCTCAGGAACATTAGCTTTGATGATGATGTGGAGAAGCATTCTCAGGATCAATAGCCCTGGTGTTGATGTGGATGAACATTTTCAGAAACAATCGCCCTGGTGTTGATGTGGATGTACAGTCTCAGGAACAATAGGCCTGGTGTTGATGTGGATGAACAGTCTCAGGAACAATAGCCCTGGTGTTGATGTGGATGTACAGTCTCAGGAACAATAGGCCTGGTGTTGATGTGGATGAACATTCTCAGGAACAATAGCCCTGGTGTTGATGTGGATGAACATTTTCAGAAACAATCGCCCTGGTGTTGATATGGATGAAGACTCTAAGGAACAATGGTTCTGGTGTTGATGTGGATGAACAGTCTCAGGAACAACAGTCCTGGCGTTAATGTGGATGAACATTCTCAGGAACAATAGCCCTGGTGTTGATGTGGATGATCATTCTCAGGAACAATAGCCCTGGTATTGATGTGGATGATCATTCTCAGGAACAATAGCCCTGGTGTTGATGTGGATGAACAGTCTCTTGAACAATAGCCCTGGTGCTGATGTGGATGAACAGTCTCAGGATCAATGGTTCTGGTGTTGATGTGGATGTACAGTCTCAGGAACATTAGCTTTGATGTTGATGTGGAGAAGCATTCTCAGGATCAATAGCCCTGGTGTTGATGTGGATGAACATTTTCAGAAACAATCGCCCTGGTGTTGATGTGGATGTACAGTCTCAGGAACAATAGGCCTGGTGTTGATGTGGATGAACAGTCTCAGGAACAATAGCCCTGGTGTTGATGTGGATGTACAGTCTCAGGAACAATAGGCCTGGTGTTGATGTGGATGAACATTCTCAGGAACAATAGCCCTGGTGTTGATGTGGATGAACATTTTCAGAAACAATCGCCCTGGTGTTGATATGGATGAAGAGTCTAAGGAACAATGGTTCTGGTGTTGATGTGGAAGAACAGTCTCATGACCAATAGTCCTGGTGTTGATGTGGATGAACATTCTCAGGAACAATAGCCCTGGTGTTGATGTGGATGAACATTCTCAGGAACAATAGCCCTGGTGTTGATCGGAATGAACAGTCTCAGGAACAATAGCCCTGGTGTTGACGTGGATGAACATTCTCAGGAACAATAGCCCTGGTGATGATGTGGATGTACGGTCTCAGGAACAATAGTCCTGGTGTTGATGTGGATGAATATTCTTAGGAACAATAGACCTGGTGTTGATGTGGATGAACAGTCTCTTGAACAATAGCCCTGGTGCTGATGTGGATGAACAGTCTCAGGAACAATGGTTCTGGTGTTGATGTGGATGTACAGTCTCAGGAACATTAGCTTTGATGTTGATGTGGAGAAGCATTCTCAGGATCAATAGCCCTGGTGTTGATGTTGATGAACATTTTCAGAAACAATCGCCCTGGTGTTGATGTGGATGTACAGTCTCAGGAACAATAGGCCTGGTGTTGATGTGGATGAACAGTCTCAGGAACAATAGCCCTGGTGTTGATGTGGATGTACAGTCTCAGGAACAATAGGCCTGGTGTTGATGTGGATGAACATTCTCAGGAACAATAGCCCTGGTGTTGATGTGGATGAACATTTTCAGAAACAATCGCCCTGGTGTTGATATGGATGAAGAGTCTAAGGAACAATGGTTCTGGTGTTGATGTGGATGGACAGTCTCAGGAACAACAGTCCTGGCGTTAATGTGGATGAACATTCTCAGGAACAATAGCCCTGGTGTTGATGTGGATGATCATTCTCAGGAACAATAGCCCTGCTATTGATGTGGATGATCATTCTCAGGAACAATAGCCCTGGTGTTGATGTGGATGAACAGTCTCAGGAACAATAGCCCTGGTGTTAATGTGGATGAACAGTCGCAGGAACAATAGCCCTGGTGTTGCTGTGGATGAACATTCTCAGGAACAATATCCCTGGTTTTGATTTGGATGAACAGTCTCATGAGCAATAGCCCTGGTGTTGATGTGGATGACCATTCTCAGGAACAATAGCCCTGGTGTTGATGTGGATGAACATTTTTTGGAACAATAGCCCTGGTGTAGATATGTGTGAACAGTCTCAGGAACAATGGTTCTGGTGTTGATGTGGATGTAAAGTCTCAGGAACATTAGCATTGGTGTTGATGTGGATAAACATTCCCAGGAAAAACAGCCCTGGTGTTGATGTGGATGATCATTCTCAGGAACAATAGCCCTGGTGTTGATGTGGATGAACAGTCTCAGGAACAAAAGCCCAGGTGTTAATGTGGATGAACAGTCGCAGGAACAGTAGCCCTGGTGTTGCTTTGGATGGTCATGCTCAGGAACAATAGCCCTGGTGATGATGTGGATGTACAGTCTCAGGAACAATAGTCCTGGAGTTGATGTGGATGAACATTCTCAGGAACAATAGCCCTGGTGCTGATGTGGATGAACAGTCTCAGGAACAATGGTTCTGGTGTTGATGTGGATGTACAGTCTCAGGAACATTAGCTTTGATGTTGATGTGGAGAAGCATTCTCAGGATCAATAGCCCTGGTGTTGATGTGGATGAACATTTTCAGAAACAATCGCCCTGGTGTTGATGTGGATGTACAGTCTCAGGAACAATAGGCCTGGTGTTGATGTGGATGAACAGTCTCAGGAACAATAGCCCTGGTGTTGATGTGGATGTACAGTCTCAGGAACAATAGGCCTGGTGTTGATGTGGATGAACATTCTCAGGAACAATAGCCCTGGTGTTGATGTGGATGAACATTTTCAGAAACAATCGCCCTGGTGTTGATATGGATGAAGAGTCTAAGGAACAATGGTTCTGGTGTTGATGTGGATGAACAGTCTCAGGAACAACAGTCCTGGCGTTAATGTGGATGAACATTCTCAGGAACAATAGCCCTGGTGTTGATGTGGATGATCATTCTCAGGAACAATAGCCCTGCTATTGATGTGGATGATCATTCTCTGGAACAATAGCCCTGGTGTTGATGTGGATGAACAGTCTCAGGAACAATAGCCCTGGTGTTAATGTGGATGAACAGTCGCAGGAACAATAGCCCTGGTGTTGCTGTGGATGAACATTCTCAGGAACAATATCCCTGGTTTTGATTTGGATGAACAGTCTCATGAGCAATAGACCTGGTGTTGATGTGGACGACCATTCTCAGGAACAATAGCCCTGGTGTTGATGTGGATGAACATTTTTTGGAACAATAGCCCTGGTGTAGATATGTGTGAACAGTCTCAGGAACAATGGTTCTGGTGTTGATGTGGATGCAAAGTCTCAGGAACATTAGCATTGGTGTTGATGTGGATAAACATTCCCAGGAAAAACAGCCCTGGTGTTGATGTGGATGATCATTCTCAGGAACAATAGCCCTGGTATTGATGTGGATGAACATTCGCAGGAACAATAGCCCTGGTGTTGATGTGGATGAACAGTCTCAGGAACAAAAGCCCTGGTGTTAATGTGGATGAACAGTCGCAGGAACAATAGCCCTGGTGTTGCTTTGGATGATCATTCTCAGGAACAATAGCCCTGGTGATGATGTGGATGTACAGTCTCAGGAACAATAGTCCTGGAGTTGATGTGGATGAACATTCTCAGGAACAATAGCCCTGTTGTTGATGTGGATGAACATTTACAGGAACAACAGACCTGGTGTTGATATGGATGAACATTTTCAGGAACAACAGTCCTGGTGTTGTTGTTGATGAACATTCTCAGGAAAAATAGCACTGGTGTTGATGTGGATGTACAGTCTCAGGAACGATAGTCCTGGTGTTTATGTGGCTAAACATTCTTAGGAACAACAGCCCTGGTGTTAATGTGGCTAAACAGTCTTGGAACAATAGCCCTGGTGTTGATGTGGATGAACAGTCTCTTGAACAATAGCCCTGGTGCTGATGTTGATGAACAGTCTCAGGAACAATGGTTCTGGTTTTGATGTGGATGTACAGTCTCAGGTACATTAGCCTTGGTGTTTATGTAGATAAACATTCTCAGGAAAAACAGCCCTGGTGTTGATATGGATGAACAGTCTCAGGAGCAATGGTTCTTGTGTTGATGTGGAAGAACAGTCTCATGACCAATAGTCCTGGTGTTGATGTGGATGAACATTCTCAGGAACAATAGCCCTGGTGTTGATGTGGATGAACATTCTCAGGAACAATAGCCCTGGTGTTGATCGGAATGAACAGTCTCAGGAACAATAGCCCTGGTGTTGACGTGGATGAACATTCTCAGGAACAATAGCCCTGGTGATGATGTGGATGTACGGTCTCAGGAACAATAGTCCTGGTGTTGATGTGGATGAACATTCTTAGGAACAATAGCCCTGTTGTTGATGTGGATGAACATTTACAGGAACAACAGACCTGGTGTTGATATGGATGAACATTTTCAGGAACAACAGTCCTGCTGTTGTTGTGGATGAACATTCTCAGGAAAAATAGCACTGGTTTTGATGTGGATGAACAGTCTCAGGAACGATAGTCCTGCTGTTTCTGTGGCGAAACATTCTTAGGAACAATAGCCCTGGTGTTAATGTGGCTAAACAGTCTTAGAAACAATAGCCCTGGTGTTGATGTGGATGAACAGTCTCTTGAACAATAGCCCTGGTGCTGATGTGGATGAACAGTCTCAGGAACAATGGTTCTGGTGTTGATGTGGATGTACAGTCTCAGGAACATTAGCTTTGATGTTGATGTGGAGAAGCATTCTCAGGATCAATAGCCCTGGTGTTGATGTGGATGAACATTTTCAGAAACAATCGCCCTGGTGTTGATGTGGATGTACAGTCTCAGGAACAATAGGCCTGGTGTTGATGTGGATGAACAGTCTCAGGAACAATAGCCCTGGTGTTGATGTGGATGTACAGTCTCAGGAACAATAGGCCTGGTGTTGATGTGGATGAACATTCTCAGGAACAATAGCCCTGGTGTTGATGTGGATGAACATTTTCAGAAACAATCGCCCTGGTGTTGATATGGATGAAGAGTCTAAGGAACAATGGTTCTGGTGTTGATGTGGATGAACAGTCTCAGGAACAATAGTCCTGGCGTTAATGTAGATGAACATTCTCAGGAACAATAGCAATGGTGTTGATGTGGATGATCATTCTCAGGAACAATAGCCCTGGTATTGATGTGGATGATCATTCTCAGGAACAATAGCCCTGGTGTTGATGTGGATGAACAGTCTCAGGAACAATAGCCCTGGTGTTAATGTGGATGAACAGTCGCAGGAACAATAGCCCTGGTGTTGCTGTGGATGAACATTCTCAGGAACAATAGCCCTGGTTTTGATTTGGATGAACAGTCTCATGAGCAATAGCCCTGGTGTTGATGTGGATGACCATTCTCAGGAACAATAGCCCTGGTGTTGATGTGGATGAACATTTTTTGGAACAATAGCCCTGGTGTAGATATGTGTGAACAGTCTCAGGAACAATGGTTCTGGTGTTGATGTGGATGTAAAGTCTCAGGAACATTAGCATTGGTGTTGATGTGGATAAACATTCCCAGGAAAAACAGCCCTGGTGTTGATGTGGATGATCATTCTCAGGAACAATAGCCCTGGTATTGATGTGGATGAACATTCGCAGGAACAATAGCCCTGGTGTTGATGTGGATGAACAGTCTCAGGAACAAAAGCCCTGGTGTTAATGTGGATGAACAGTCGCAGGAACAATAGCCCTGGTGTTGCTGTGGATGAACAGTCTCATGAACAATAGCGCTGGTGTTGATGTGGATGATCATTCTCAGGAACAATAGCCCTGGTGATGATGTGGATGTACAGTCTCAGGAACAATAGTCCTGGAGTTGATGTGGATGAACATTCTCAGGAACAATAGCCCTGTTGTTGATGTGGATGAACATTTACAGGAACAAAAGACCTGGTGTTGATATGGATGAACATTTTCAGGAACAACAGTCCTTGTGTTGTTGTGGATGAACATTCTCAGGAAAAATAGCACGGGTGTTGATGTGGATGTACAGTCTCAGGAACGATAGTCCTGGTGTTTATGTGGCTAAACATTCTTAGGAACAACAGCCCTGGTGTTAATGTGGCTAAACAGTCTTAGGAACAATAGCCCTGGTGTTGATGTGGATGAACAGTCTCAGGAACAATAGGCCTGGTGTTGATGTGGATGAACATTCTCAGGAAAAATAGCACGGGTGTTGATGTGGATGTACAGTCTCAGGAACGATAGTCCTGGTATTGATGTGGATGAACATTCGCAGGAACAATAGCCCTGGTGTTGATGTGGATGAACAGTCTCAGGAACAAAAGCCCTGGTGTTAATGTGGATGAACAGTCGCAGGAACAATAGCCCTGGTGTTGCTGTGGATGAACAGTCTCATGAACAATAGCGCTGGTGTTGATGTGGATGATCATTCTCAGGAACAATAGCCCTGGTGATGATGTGGATGTACAGTCTCAGGAACAATAGTCCTGGAGTTGATGTGGATGAACATTCTCAGGAACAATAGCCCTGTTGTTGATGTGGATGAACATTTACAGGAACAAAAGACCTGGTGTTGATATGGATGAACATTTTCAGGAACAACAGTCCTTGTGTTGTTGTGGATGAACATTCTCAGGAAAAATAGCACGGGTGTTGATGTGGATGTACAGTCTCAGGAACGATAGTCCTGGTGTTTATGTGGCTAAACATTCTTAGGAACAACAGCCCTGGTGTTAATGTGGCTAAACAGTCTTAGGAACAATAGCCCTGGTGTTGATGTGGATGAACAGTCTCAGGAACAATAGGCCTGGTGTTGATGTGGATGAACATTCTCAGGAACAATACCCCTGGTGTTGATGTGGATGAACATTTTCAGAAACAATCGCCCTGGTGTTGATATGGATGAAGAGTCTAAGGAACAATGGTTCTGGTGTTGATGTGGAAGAACAGTCTCATGACCAATAGTCCTGGTGTTGATGTGGATGAACATTCTCAGGAACAATAGCCCTGGTGTTGATGTGGATGAACATTCTGAGGAACAATAGCCCTGGTGTTGATCGGAATGAACAGTCTCAGGAACAATAGCCCTGGTGTTGACGTGGATGAACATTCTCAGGAACAATAGCCCTGGTGATGATGTGGATGTACGGTCTCAGGAACAATAGTCCTGGTGTTGATGTGGATGAACATTCTTAGGAACAGTAGCCCTGGTGTTGATGTGGATGAACAGTCTCTTGAACAATAGCCCTGGTGCTGATGTGGATGAACAGTCTCAGGAACAATGGTTCTGGTGTTGATGTGGATGTACAGTCTCAGGAACATTAGCTTTGATGTTGATGTGGAGAAGCATTCTCAGGATCAATAGCCCTGGTGTTGATGTGGATGAACATTTTCAGAAACAATCGCCCTGGTGTTGATGTGGATGTACAGTCTCAGGAACATTAGGCCTGGTGTTGATGTGGATGAACAGTCTCAGGAACAATAGCCCTGGTGTTGATGTGGATGTACAGTCTCAGGAACAATAGGCCTGGTGTTGATGTGGATGAACATTCTCAGGAACAATAGCCCTGGTGTTGATGTGGATGAACATTTTCAGAAACAATCGCCCTGGTGTTGATATGGATGAAGAGTCTAAGGAACAATGGTTCTGGTGTTGATGTGGATGAACAGTCTCAGGAACAACAGTCCTGGCGTTAATGTGGATGAACATTCTCAGGAACAATAGCCCTGGTGTTGATGTGGATGATCATTCTCAGGAACAATAGCCCTGGTATTGATGTGGATGATCATTCTCAGGAACAATAGCCCTGGTGTTGATGTGGATGAACAGTCTCAGGAACAATAGCCCTGGTGTTAATGTGGATGAACAGTCGCAGGAACAATAGCCCTGGTGTTGCTGTGGATGAACATTCTCAGGAACAATATCCCTGGTTTTGATTTGGATGAACAGTCTCATGAGCAATAGCCCTGGTGTTGATGTGGATGACCATTCTCAGGAACAATAGCCCTGGTGTTGATGTGGATGAACATTTTTTGGAACAATAGCCCTGGTGTAGATATGTGTGAACAGTCTCAGGAACAATGGTTCTGGTGTTGATGTGGATGTAAAGTCTCAGGAAAATTAGCATTGGTGTTGATGTGGATAAACATTCCCAGGAAAAACAGCCCTGGTGTTGATGTGGATGATCATTCTCAGGAACAATAGCCCTGGTATTGATGTGGATGAACATTCGCAGGAACAATAGCCCTGGTGTTGATGTGGATGAACAGTCTCAGGAACAAAAGCCCTGGTGTTAATGTGGATGAACAGTCGCAGGAACAATAGCCCTGGTGTTGCTGTGGATGATCATTCTCAGGAACAATAGCCCTGGTGATGATGTGGATGTACAGTCTCAGGAACAATAGCGCTGTTGTTGATGTGGATGATCATTCTCAGGAACAATAGCCCTGGTGATGATGTGGATGTACAGTCTCAGGAACAATAGTCCTGGAGTTCATGTGGATGAACATTCTCAGGAACAATAGCCCTGTTGTTGATGTGGATGAACATTTACAGGAACAAAAGACCTGGTGTTGATATGGATGAACATTTTCAGGAACAACAGTCCTGGTGTTGTTGTGGATGAACATTCTCAGGAAAAATAGCACTGGTGTTGATGTGGATGTACAGTCTCAGGAACGATAGTCCTGGTGTTTATGTGGCTAAACATTCTTAGGAACAACAGCCCTGGTGTTAATGTGGCTAAACAGTCTTAGGAACAATAGCCCTGGTCTTGATGTGGATGAACAGTCTCTTGAACAATAGCCCTGGTGCTGATGTGGATGAACAGTCTCAGGAACAATGGTTCTGGTGTTGATGTGGATGTACAGTCTCAGGTACATTAGCCTTGGTGTTGATGTGGATAAACATTCTCAGGAAAAACAGCCCTGGTGTTGATATGGATGAACAGTCTCAGGAGCAATGGTTCTTGTGTTGATGTGGAAGAATAGTCTCATGACCAATAGTCCTGGTGTTGATGTGGATGAACATTCTCAGGAACAATAGCCCTGGTGTTGATGTGGATGAACATTCTCAGGAACAATAGCCCTGGTGTTGATCGGAATGAACAGTCTCAGGAACAATAGCCCTGGTGTTGACGTGAATGAACATTCTCAGGAACAATAGCTCTTGTGTTGATGTGGATGAACAGTTGCAGGAAAAATAGCCCTAGTTTTGATGGGAATGACCAGTCTCAGGAAAAATATCCCTGATGTTGATGTGGATTTACAGTCTCAGGAACAATAGTCATGGTGTTGCTGTGGATGTACAGTCTCAGGAACAATAGCCCTGGTGTTGATGTGGATGAACATTTTTTGGAACAATAGCACTGGTGTAGATATGGGTGAACAGTCTCAGGAACAATGGTTCTGGTGTTGATGTGGATGTACAGTCTCAGGAACAATGGTTCTGGTGTTGATGTGGAAGAACAGTCTCATGACCAATAGTCCTGGTGTTGATGTGGATGATCATTCTCAGGAACAATAGCCCTGGTATTGATGTGGATGAACATTCGCAGGAACAATAGCCCTGGTGTTGATGTGGATGAACAGTCTCAGGAACAAAAGCCCTGGTGTTAATGTGGATGAACAGTCGCAGGAACAATAGCCCTGGTGTTGCTGTGGATGAACATTCTCAGGAACAATAGCCCTGGTGTTGATTTGGATGAACAGTCTCATGAACAATAGCGCTGGTGTTGATGTGGATGATCATTCTCAGGAACAATAGCCCTGTTGTTGATGTGGATGAACATTTACAGGAACAACAGACCTGGTGTTGATATGGATGAACATTTTCAGGAACAACAGTCCTGGTGTTGTTGTGGATGAACATTCTCAGGAAAAATAGCACTGGTGTTGATGTGGATGTACAGTCTCAGGAACGATAGTCCTGGTATTTATGTGGCTAAACATTCTTAGGAACAACAGCCCTGGTGTTAATGTGGCTAAACAGTCTTAGGAACAATAGCCCTGGTGTTGATGTGGATGAACAGTCTCTTGAACAATAGCCCTGGTGCTGATGTGGATGAACAGTCTCAGGAACAATGGTTCGGTGTTGATGTGGATGTACAGTCTCAGGTACATTAGCCTTGGTGTTGATGTGGATAAACATTCTCAGGAAAAACAGCCCTGGTGTTGATATGGATGAACAGTCTCAGGAGCAATGGTGCTTGTGTTGATGTGGAAGAACAGTCTCATGACCAATAGTCCTGGTGTTGATGTGGATGAACATTCTCAGGAACAATAGCCCTGGTGTTGATGTGGATGAACATTCTCAGGAACAATAGCCCTGGTGTTGATCGGAATGAACAGTCTCAGGAACAATAGCCCTGGTGTTGACGTGGATGAACATTCTCAGGAACAATAGCTCTTGTGTTGATGTGGATGAACAGTTGCAGGAAAAATAGCCCTAGTTTTGATGGGAATGACCAGTCTCAGGAAAAATAGCCCTGATGTTGATGTGGATGTACAGTCTCAGGAACAATAGTCATGGTGTTGTTGTGGATGTACAGTCTCAGGAACAATAGCCCTGGTGTTGATGTGGATGAACATTTTTTGGAACAATAGCACTGGTTTAGATATGGGTGAACAGTCTCAGGAACAATGGTTCTGGTGTTGATGTGGATGTACAGTCTCAGGAACAATGGTTCTGGTGTTGATGTGGAAGAACAGTCTCATGACCAATAGTCCTGGTGTTGATGTGGATGATCATTCTCAGGAACAATAGCCCTGGTATTGATGTGGATGAACATTCGCAGTAACAATAGCCCTGGTGTTGATGTGGATGAACAGTCTCAGGAACAAAAGCCCTGGTGTTAATGTGGATGAACAGTCGCAGGAACAATAGCCCTGGTGTTGCTGTGGATGAACATTCTCAGGAACAATAGCCCTGGTGTTGATTTGGATATACAGTCTCATGAACAATAGCGCTGGTGTTGATGTGGATGATCATTCTCAGGAACAATAGCCCTGGTGATGATGTGGATGTACAGTCTCAGGAACAATAGTCCTGGAGTTGATGTGGATGAACATTCTCAGGAACAATAGCCCTGTTGTTGATGTGGATGAACATTTACAGGAACAACAGACCTGGTGTTGATATGGATGAACATTTTCAGGAACAACAGTCCTGGTGTTGTTGTGGATGAACATTCTCAGGAAAAATAGCACTGGTGTTGATGTGGATGTACAGTCTCAGGAACGGTAGTCCTGGTGTATATGTGGCTAAACATTCTTAGGAACAATAGCCCTGGTGTTAATGTGGCTAAACAGTCTTAGGAACAATAGCCCTGGTGTTGATGTGGATGAACAGTCTCTTGAACAATAGCCCTGGTGCTGATGTGGATGAACAGTCTCAGGAACAATGGTTCTGGTGTTGATGTGGATGTACAGTCTCAGGTACATTTGCCTTGGTGTTGATGTGGATAAACATTCTCAGGAAAAAAAGCCCTGGTGTTGATATGGATGAACAGTCTCAGGAGCAATGGTTCTTGTGTTGATGTGGAAGAACAGTCTCATGACCAATAGTCCTGGTGTTGATGTGGATGAACATTCTCAGGAACAATCGCCCTGGTGTTGATTTGGATGAACATTCTCAGGAACAATAGCCCTGGTGTTGATCGGAATGAACAGTCTCAGGAACAATAGCCCTGGTGTTGACGTGGATGAACATTCTCAGGAACAATAGCTCTTGTGTTGATGTGGATGAACAGTTGCAGGAAAAATAGCCCTAGTTTTGATGGGAATGACCAGTCTCAGGAACAATTGCCCTGATGTTGATGTGGATGTACAGTCTCAGGAACAGTAGCCCTGGTGTTGATGTGGATGAACATTTTTTGGAACAATAGCACTGGTGTTGATATGGGTGAATAGTCTCAGGAACAATGGTTCTGGTGTTGATGTGGATGTACAGTCTCAGGAACAATGGTTCTGGTGTTGATGTGGAAGAACAGTCTCATGACCAATAGTCCTGGTGTTGATGTGGATGATCATTCTCAGGAACAATAGCTCTGGTATTGATGTGGATGAACATTCGCAGGAGCAATAGCCCTGGTGTTGATGTGGATGAACAGTCTCAGGAACAAAAGCCCTGGTGTTAATGTGGATGAACAGTCGCAGGAACAATTGCCCTGGTGTTGCTGTGGATGAACATTCTCAGGAACAATAGCCCTGGTGTTGATTTGGATGAACAGTCTCATGAACAATAGCGCTGGTGTTGATGTGGATGATCATTCTCAGGAACAATAGCCCTGGTGATGATGTGGATGTACTGTCTCAGGAACAATAGTCCTGGAGTTGATTTGGATGAACATTCTCAGGAACAATAGCCCTGTTGTTGATGTGGATGAACATTTACAGGAACAAAAGACCTGGTGTTGATATGGATGAACATTTTCAGGAACAACAGTCCTGGTGTTGTTGTGGATGAACATTCTCAGGAAAATAGCACTGGTGTTGATGTGGATGTACAGTCTCAGGAACGATAGTCCTGATGTTTATGTGGCTAAACATTCTTAGGAACAACAGCCCTGGTGTTAATGTGGCTAAACAGTCTTAGGAACAATAGCCCTGGTGTTGATGTGGATGAACAGTCTCTTGAACAATAGCCCTGGTGCTGATGTGGATGAACAGTCTCAGGAACAATGGTTCTGGTGTTGATGTGGATGTACAGTCTCAGGTACATTAGCCTTGGTGTTGATGTGGATAAACATTCTCAGGAAAAACAGCCCTGGTGTTGATATGGATGAACAGTCTCAGGAGCAATGGTTCTTGTGTTGATGTGGAAGAACAGTCTCATGACCAATAGTCCTGGTGTTGATGTGGATGAACATTCTCAGGAACAATAGCCCTGGTGTTGATGTGGATGAACATTCTCAGGAACAATAGCCCTGGTGTTGATCGGAATGAACAGTCTCAGGAACAATAGCCCTGGTGTTGACGTGGATGAACATTCTCAGGAACAATGGCTCTTGTGTTGATGTGGAT
This sequence comes from Heterodontus francisci, assembly GCF_036365525.1. Taxonomy (NCBI): domain Eukaryota; kingdom Metazoa; phylum Chordata; class Chondrichthyes; order Heterodontiformes; family Heterodontidae; genus Heterodontus; species Heterodontus francisci. The sequence continues at coordinate 133,054,200 of NC_090378.1, forward strand.
GAACAGTTGCAGGAAAAATAGCACTAGTTTTGATGGGAATGACCAGTCTCAGGAACAATAGCCCTGATGTTGATGTGGATGTACAGTCTCAGGAACAATAGTCATGGTGTTGTTGTGGATGTACAGTCTCAGGAACAACAGCCCTGGTGTTGATGTGGATGAACATTTTTTGGAACAATAGCACTGGTGCAGATATGGGTGAACAGTCTCAGGAACAATGGTTCTGGTGATGATGTGGATGTGCAGTCTCAGGAACAATGGTTCTGGTGTTGATGTGGAAGAACAGTCTCATGACCAATAGTCCTGGTGTTGATGTGGATGAACATTTACAGGAACAACAGACCTGGTGTTGATATGGATGAACATTTTTAGGAACAACAGTCCTGGTGTTGTTGTGGATGAACATTCTCAGGAAAAACAGCACTGGTGTTGATGTGGATGAACAGTCTCAGGAACGATAGTCCTGGTGTTTATGTGGCTAAACATTCTTAGGAACAATAGCCCTGGTGTTAATGTGGCTAAACAGTATTAGGAACAATAGCCCTGGTGTTGATGTGGATGAACAGTCTTTTGAACAACAGCCCTGGTGATGATGTGGATGAACCGTCTCAGGAACAATGGTTCTGGTGTTGATGTGGATGTACAGTCTCAGGAACATTAGCTTTGGTGTTGATGCGGATAAACATTCACAGGAACAATAGCCCTGGTGTTGATGACGATGAACATTTTCAGAAACAATCGCCCTGGTGTTGATGTGGATGTACAGTCTCAGGAACAATAGGCCTGGTGTTGATGTGGATGAACAGTCTCAGGAACAATAGCCCTGGTGTTGATGTGGATGTACAGTCTCAGGAACAATAGGCCTGGTGTTGATGTGGATGAACATTCTCAGGATCAATAGCCCTGGTGTTGATGTGGATGAACATTTTCAGAAACAATCGCCCTGGTGTTGATATGGATGAAGAGTCTAAGGAACAATGGTTCTGGTGTTGATGTGGATGAACAGTGTCAGGAACAATAGTCCTGGCGTTAATGTGGATGAACATTCTCAGGAACAATAGCCCTGGTGTTGATGTGGATGATCATTCTCAGGAACAATAGCCCTGCTATTGATGTGGATGTACAGTCTCAGGAACGATAGTCCTGGTGTTTATGTGGCTAAACATTCTTAGGAACAACAGCCCTGGTGTTAATGTCGCTAAACAGTCTTGGAACAATAGCCCTGGTGTTGATGTGGATGAACAGTCTCTTGAACAATAGCCCTGGTGCTGATGTTGATGAACAGTCTCAGGAACAATGGTTCTGGTGTTGATGTGGATGTACAGTCTCAGGTACATTAGCCTTGGTGTTGATGTGGATAAACATTCTCAGGAAAAACAGCCCTGGTGTTGATATAGATGAACAGTCTCAGGAGCAATGGTTCTTGTGTTGATGTGGAAGAACAGTCTCATGACCAATAGTCCTGGTGTTGATGTGGATGAACATTCTCAGGAACAATAGCCCTGGTGTTGATGTGGATGAACATTCTCAGGAACAATAGCCCTGGTGTTGATCGGAATGAGCAGTCTCTGGAACAATAGTCCTGGTGTTGACGTGGATGAACATTCTCAGGAACAATAGCTCTTGTGTTGATGTGGATGATCAGTTGCAGGAAAAATAGCACTAGTTTTGATGGGAATGACCAGTCTCAGGAACAATAGCCCTGATGTTGATATGGATGTACAGTCTCAGGAACAATAGTCATGGTGTTGTTGTTGTGGATATACAGTCTCAGGAACAACAGCCCTGGTGTTGATGTGGATGAACATTTTTTGGAACAATAGCACTGGTGTAGATATGGGTGAACAGTCTCAGGAACAATGGTTCTGGTGATGATGTGGATGTACAGTCTCAGGAACAATGGTTCTGGTGTTGATGTGGGAGAACTGTCTCATGACCAATAGTCCTGGTGTTGATGTGGATGAACATTCTCAGGAACAATAGCCCTGGTGTTGATGTGAATGAACAGTCTCAGGAACAATAGCTCTGGTGTTGATGTGGATGAACAGTCTCAGGAACAATAGGCCTGGTGTTGATGTGGATGAACATTCTCAGGAACAATAGCCCTGGTGATGATGTGGATGTACGGTCTCAGGAACAATAGTCCTGGTGTTGATGTGGATGAACATTCTCAGGAACAATAGCCCTGTTGTTGATGTGGATGAACATTTACAGGAACAACAGACCTGGTGTTGATATGGATGAACATTTTCAGGAACAACAGTCCTGGTGTTGTTGTGGATGAACATTCTCAGGAAAAACCGCACTGGTGTTGATGTGGATGAACAGTCTCAGGAACGATAGTCCTGGTGTTTATGTGGCTAAACATTCTTAGGAACAATAGCCCTGGTGTTAATGTGGCTAAACAGTATTAGGAGCAATAGCCCTGGTGTTGATGTGGATGAACAGTCTTTTGAACAATAGCCCTGGTGCTGATGTGGATGAACCGTCTCAGGAACAATGGTTCTGGTGTTGATGTGGATGTACAGTCTCAGGAACATTAGCTTTGGTGTTGATGCGGATAAACATTCACAGGAACAATAGCCCTGGTGTTCATGTGGATGAACATTTTCAGAAACAATCGCCCTGGTGTTGATGTGGATGAACAGTCTCAGGAACAATAGCCCTGGTGTTGATGTGGATGTACAGTCTCAGGATCAATAGCCCTGGTGTTGATGTGGATGAACATTTTCAGAAACAATCGCCCTGGTGTTGATATGGATGAAGAGTCTAAGGAACAATGGTTCTGGTGTTGATGTGGATGAACAGTCTCAGGAACAATAGTCCTGGCGTTAATGTGGATGAACATTCTCAGGAACAATAGCCCTGGTGTTGATGTGGATGATCATTCTCAGGAACAATAGCCCTGCTATTGATGTGGATGTACAGTCTCAGGAACGATAGTCCTGGTGTTTATGTGGCTAAACATTCTTAGGAACAACAGCCCTGGTGTTAATGTGGCTAAACAGTCTTGGAACAATAGCCCTGGTGTTGATGTGGATGAACAGTCTCTTGAACAATAGCCCTGGTGCTGATGTTGATGAACAGTCTCAGGAACAATGGTTCTGGTGTTGATGTGGATGTACAGTCTCAGGTACATTAGCCTTGGTGTTGATGTGGATAAACATTCTCAGTAAAAACAGCCCTGGTGTTGATATGGATGAACAGTCTCAGGAGCAATGGTTCTTGTGTTGATGTGGAAGAACAGTCTCATGACCAATAGTCCTGGTGTTGATGTGGATGAACATTCTCAGGAACAATAGCCCTGGTGTTGATTTGGATGAACATTCTCAGGAACAATAGCCCTGGTGTTGATCGGAATGAACAGTCTCAGGAACAATAGCCCTGGTGTTGACGTGGATGAACATTCTCAGGAACAATAGCCCTGGTGATGATGTGGATGTACGGTCTCAGGAACAATAGTCCTGGTGTTGATGTGGATGAACATTCTTAGGAACAATAGCCCTGGTGTTGATGTGGATGAACAGTCTCTTGAACAATAGCCCTGGTGCTGATGTGGATGAACAGTCTCAGGAACAATGGTTCTGGTGTTGATGTGGATGTACAGTCTCAGGAACATTAGCTTTGATGTTTATGTGGAGAAGCATTCTCAGGATCAATAGCCCTGGTGTTGATGTGGATGAACATTTTCAGAAACAATCGCCCTGGTGTTGATGTGGATGTACAGTCTCAGGAACAATGGTTCTGGTGTTGATGTGGATGAACAGTCTCAGGAACAATAGTCCTGGCGTTAATGTGGATGAACATTCTCAGGAACAATAGCCCTGGTGTTGATGTGGATGATCATTCTCAGGAACAATAGCCCTGGTATTGATGTGGATGATCATTCTCAGGAACAATAGCCCTGGTGTTGATGTGGATGAACAGTCTCAGGAACAATAGTCCTGGTGTTAATGTGGATGAACAGTCGCAGGAACAATAGCCCTGGTGTTGCTGTGGATGAACATTCTCAGGAACAATATCCCTGGTTTTGATTTGGATGAACAGTCTCATGAGCAATAGCCCTGGTGTTGATGTGGATGACCATTCTCAGGAACAATAGCCCTGGTGTTGATGTGGATGAACATTTTTTGGAACAATAGCCCTGGTGTAGATATGTGTGAACAGTCTCAGGAACAATGGTTCTGGTGTTGATGCGGATGTACAGTCTCAGGTACATTAGCCTTGGTGTTGATGTGGATAAACATTCTCAGTAAAAACAGCCCTGGTGTTGATATGGATGAACAGTCTCAGGAGCAATGGTTCTTGTGTTGATGTGGAAGAACAGTCTCATGACCAATAGTCCTGGTGTTGATGTGGATGAACATTCTCAGGAACAATAGCCCTGGTGTTGATGTGGATGAACATTCTCAGGAACAATAGCCCTGGTGTTGATCGGAATGAACAGTCTCAGGAACAATAGCCCTGGTGTTGACGTGGATGAACATTCTCAGGAACAATAGCCCTGGTGATGATGTGGATGTACGGTCTCAGGAACAATAGTCCTGTTGTTGATGTGGATGAACATTCTTAGGAACAATAGCCCTGGTGTTGATGTGGATGAACAGTCTCTTGAACAATAGCCCTGGTGCTGATGTGGATGAACAGTCTCAGGAACAATGGTTCTGGTGTTGATGTGGATGTACAGTCTCAGGAACATTAGCTTTGATGTTGATGTGGAGAAGCATTCTCAGGATCAATAGCCCTGGTGTTGATGTGGATGAACATTTTCAGAAACAATCGCCCTGGTGTTGATGTGGATGTACAGTCTCAGGAACAATGGTTCTGGTGTTGATGTGGATGAACAGTCTCAGGAACAATAGTCCTGGCGTTAATGTGGATGAACATTCTCAGGAACAATAGCCCTGGTGTTGATGTGGATGATCATTCTCAGGAACAATAGCCCTGGTATTGATGTGGATGATCATTCTCAGGAACAATAGCCCTGGTGTTGATGTGGATGAACAGTCTCAGGAACAATAGCCCTGGTGTTAATGTGGATGAACAGTCGCAGGAACAATAGCCCTGGTGTTGCTATGGATGAACATTCTCAGGAACAATATCCCTGGTTTTGATTTGGATGAACAGTCTCATGAGCAATAGCCCTGGTGTTGATGTGGATGACCATTCTCAGGAACAATAGCCCTGGTGTTGATGTGGATGAACATTTTTTGGAACAATAGCCCTGGTGTAGATATGTGTGAACTGTCTCAGGAACAATGGTTCTGGTGTTGATGTGGATGTAAAGTCTCAGGAACATTAGCATTGGTGTTGATGTGGATAAACATTCCCAGGAAAAACAGCCCTGGTGTTGATGTGGATGATCATTCTCAGGAGCAATAGCCCTGGTATTGATGTGGATGAACATTCGCAGGAACAATAGCCCTGGTGTTGATGTGGATGAACAGTCTCAGGAACAAAAGCCCTGGTGTTAATGTGGATGAACAGTCGCAGGAACAATAGCCCTGGTGTTGCTGTGGATGATCATTCTCAGGAACAATAGCCCTGGTGATGATGTGGATGTACAGTCTCAGGAACAATAGTCCTGGAGTTGATGTGGATGAACATTCTCAGGAACAATAGCCCTGTTGTTGATGTGGATGAACATTTACAGGAACAACAGACCTGGTGTTGATATGGATGAACATTTTCAGGAACAACAGTCCTGGTGTTGTTGTGGATGAACATTCTCAGGAAAAATAGCACTGGTGTTGATGTGGATGTACAGTCTCAGGAACGATAGTCCTGGTGTTTATGTGGCTAAACATTCTTAGGAACAACAGCCTTGGTGTTAATGTGGCTAAACAGTCTTGGAACAATAGCCCTGGCGTTGATGTGGATGAACAGTCTCTTGAACAATAGCCCTGGTGCTGATGTTGATGAACAGTCTCAGGAACAATGGTTCTGGTTTTGATGTGGATGTACAGTCTCAGGTACATTAGCCTTGGTGTTGATGTGGATAAACATTCTCAGGAAAAACAGCCCTGGTGTTGATATGGATGAACAGTCTCAGGAGCAATGGTTCTTGTGTTGATGTGGAAGAACAGTCTCATGACCAATAGTCCTGGTGTTGATGTGGATGAACATTCTCAGGAACAATAGCCCTGGTGTTGATGTGGATGAACATTCTCAGGAACAATAGCCCTGGTGTTGATCGGAATGAACAGTCTCAGGAACAATAGCCCTGGTGTTGACGTGGATGAACATTCTCAGGAACAATAGCCCTGGTGATGATGTGGATGTACGGTCTCAGGAACAATAGTCCTGTTGTTGATGTGGATGAACATTCTTAGGAACAATAGCCCTGTTGTTGATGTGGATGAACATTTACAGGAACAACAGACCTGGTGTTGATATGGATGAACATTTTCAGGAACAACAGTCCTGCTGTTGTTGTGGATGAACATTCTCAGGAAAAATAGCACTTGTTTTGATGTGGATGAACAGTCTCAGGAACGATAGTCCTGCTGTTTCTGTGGCGAAACATTCTTAGGAACAATAGCCCTGGTGTTAATGTGGCTAAACAGTCTTAGAAACAATAGCCCTGGTGTTGATGTGGATGAACAGTCTCTTGAACAATAGCCCTGGTGCTGATGTGGATGAACAGTCTCAGGAACAATGGTTCTGGTGTTGATGTGGATGTACAGTCTCAGGAACATTAGCTTTGATGTTGATGTGGAGAAGCATTCTCAGGATCAATAGCCCTGGTGTTGATGTGGATGAACATTTTCAGAAACAATCGCCCTGGTGTTGATGTGGATGTACAGTCTCAGGAGCAATAGGCCTGGTGTTGATGTGGATGAGCAGTCTCAGGAACAATAGCCCTGGTGTTGATGTGGATGTACAGTCTCAGGAACAATAGGCCTGGTGTTGATGTGGATGAACATTCTCAGGAACAATAGCCCTAGTGTTGATGTGGATGAACATTTTCAGAAACAATCGCCCTGGTGTTGATATGGATGAAGAGTCTAAGGAACAATGGTTCTGGTGTTGATGTGGATGAACAGTCTCAGGAACAATAGTCCTGGCGTTAATGTGGATGAACATTCTCAGGAACAATAGCCCTGGTGTTGATGTGGATGATCATTCTCAGGAACAATAGCCCTGGTATTGAAGTGGATGATCATTCTCAGGAACAATAGCCCTGGTGTTGATGTGGATGAACAGTCTCAGGAACAATAGCCCTGGTGTTAATGTGGATGAACAGTCGCAGGAACAATAGCCCTGGTGTTGCTGTGGATGAACATTCTCAGGAACAATAGCCCTGGTTTTGATTTGGATGAACAGTCTCATGAGCAATAGCCCTGGTGTTGATGTGGATGACCATTCTCAGGAACAATAGCCCTGGTGTTGATGTGGATGAACATTTTTTGGAACAATAGCCCTGGTGTAGATATGTGTGAACAGTCTCAGGAACAATGGTTCTGGTGTTGATGTGGATGTAAAGTCTCAGGAACATTAGCATTGGTGATGATGTGGATAAACATACCCAGGAAAAACAGCCCTGGTGTTGATGTGGATGATCATTCTCAGGAACAATAGCCCTGGTATTGATGTGGATGAACATTCGCAGGAACAATAGCCCTGGTGTTGATGTGGATGGACAGTCTCAGGAACAAAAGCCCTGGTGTTAATGTGGATGAACAGTCGCAGGAACAATAGCCCTGGTGTTGCTGTGGATGAACATTCTCAGGAACAATAGCCCTGGTGTTGATTTGGATGAACAGTTTCATGAACAATAGCGCTGGTGTTGATGTGGATGATCATTCTCAGGAACAATAGCCCTGGTGATGATGTGGATGTACAGTCTCAGGAACAATAGTCCTGGAGTTGATGTGGATGAACATTCTCAGGAACAATAGCCCTGTTGTTGATGTGGATGAACATTTACAGGAACAAAAGACCTGGTGTTGATATGGATGAACATTCTCAGGAACAAAAGCGCTGGTGTTGCTGTGGATGTACAGTCTCAGGAACAATGTTTCTGGTGTTGATGTGGAAGAACAGTCTCATGACCAATAGTCCTGGTGTTGATGTGGATGATCATTCTCAGGAACAATAGCCCTGGTATTGATGTGGATGAACATTCGCAGGATCAATAGCCCTGGTGTTGATGTGGATGAACAGTCTCAGGAACAAAAGCCCTGGTGTTAATGTGGATGAACTGTCGCAGGAACAATAGCCCTGGTGTTGCTGTGGATGAACATTCTCAGGAACAATAGCCCTGGTGTTGATTTGGATGAACAGTCTCATGAACAATAGCGCTGGTGTTGATGTGGATGATCATTCTCAGGAACAATAGCCCTGTTGTTGATGTGGATGAACATTTACAGGAACAACAGACCTGGTGTTGATATGGATGAACATTTTCAGGAACAACAGTCCTGGTGTTGTTGTGGATGAACATTCTCAGGAAAAATAGCACTGGTGTTGATGTGGATGTACAGTCTCAGGAACGATAGTCCTGGTGTTTATGTGGCTAAACATTCTTAGGAACAACAGCCCTGGTGTTAATGTGGCTAAACAGTCTTAGGAACAATAGCCCTGGTGTTGATGTGGATGAACAGTCTCTTGAACAATAGCCCTGTTGCGGATGTGGATGAACAGTCTCAGGAACAATGGTTCGCTGTTGATGTGGATGTACAGTCTCAGGTACATTAGCCTTGGTGTTGATGTGGATAAACATTCTCAGGAAAAACAGCCCTGGTGTTGATATGGATGAACAGTCTCAGGAGCAATGGTTCTTGTGTTGATGTGGAAGAACAGTCTCATGACCAATAGTCCTGGTGTTGATGTGGATGAACATTCTCAGGAACAATAGCCCTGGTGTTGATGTGGATGAACATTCTCAGGAACAATAGCCCTGGTGTTGATCGGAATGAACAGTCTCAGGAACAATAGCCCTGGTGTTGACGTGGATGAACATTCTCAGGAATAATAGCTCTTGTGTTGATGTGGATGAACAGTTGCAAGAAAGATAGCCCTAGTTTTGATGGGAATGACCAGTCTCAGGAAAAATAGCCCTGATGTTGATGTGGATGTACAGTCTCAGGAACAATAGTCATGGTGTTGTTGTGGATGTACAGTCTCAGGAACAATAGCCCTGGTGTTGATGTGGATGAACATTTTTTGGAACAATAGCACTGGTGTAGATATGGGTGAACAGTCTCAGGAACAATGGTTCTGGTGTTGATGTGGATGTACAGTCTCAGGAACAATGGTTCTGATGTTGATGTGGAAGAACAGTCTCATGACCAATAGTCCTGGTGTTGATGTGGATGATCATTCTCAGGAACAATAGCCCTGGTATTGATGTGGATGAACATTCGCAGTAACAATAGCCCTGGTGTTGATGTGGATGAACAGTCTCAGGAACAAAAGCCCTGGTGTTAATGTGGATGAACAGTCGCAGGAACAATAGCCCTGGTGTTGCTGTGGATGAACATTCTCAGGAACAATAGCCCTGGTGTTGATTTGGATGAACAGTCTCATGAACAATAGCGCTGTTGTTGATGTGGATGATCATTCTCAGGAACAATAGCCCTGGTGATGATGTGGATGTACAGTCTCAGTAACAATAGTCCTGGAGTTGATGTGGATGAACATTCTCAGCAACAATAGCACTGTTGTTGATGTGGATGAACAGTCTCAGGAACAATAGCCCTGGTGTTGATCGGAATGAACAGCCTCAGGAACAATAGCCCTGGTGTTGACGTGGATGATCATTCTCAGGAACAATAGCTCTTGTGTTGATGTGGATGAACAGTTGCAGGAAAAATAGCCCTAGTTTTGATGGGAATGACCAGTCTCAGGAACAATAGTCCTGATGTTGATGTGGATGTACAGTCTCAGGAACAGTAGCCCTGGTGTTGATGTGGATGAACATTTTTTGGAACAATAGCACTGGTGTAGATATGGGTGAACAGTCTCAGGAACAATGGTTCTGGTGTTGATGTGGATGTACAGTCTCAGGAACAATGGTTCTGGTGTTGATGTGGAAGAACAGTCTCAGGAACTATAGTCCTGGTGTTGATGTGGATGATCATTCTCAGGAACAATAGCCCTGGTATTGATGTGGATGAACATTCGCAGGAACAATAGCCCTGGTGTTGATGTGGATGAACAGTCTCAGGAACAAAAGCCCTGGTGTTAATGTGGATGAACAGTCGCAGGAACAATAGCCCTGGTGTTGCTGTGGATGAACATTCTCAGGAACAATAGCCCTGGTGTTGATTTTGATGAACAGTCTCATGAACAATAGCGCTGGTGTTGATGTGGATGATCATTCTCAGGAACAATAGCCCTGGTGATGATGTGGATGAACATTTACAGGAACAACAGACCTGATGTTGATATGGATGAACATTCTCAGGAACAATAGCCCTGGTGTTGATTTTGATGAACAGTCTCAGGAACAATAGTCCTGGAGTTGATTTGGATGAACATTCTCAGGAACAATAGCCCTGTTGTTGATGTGGATGAACATTTACAGGAACAACAGACCTGATGTTGATATGGATGAACATTTTCAGGAACAACAGTCCTGGTGTTGATGTGGATGTACAGTCTCAGGAACGATAGTCCTGGTGTTTATGTGGCTAAACATTCTTAGGAACAATAGCCCTGGTGTTAATGTGGCTAAGCAGTCTTAGGAACAATAGCCCTGGTGTTGATGTGGATGAACAGTCTCTTGAACAATAGCCCTGGTGCTGATGTGGATGAACAGTCTCAGGAACAATGGTTCTGGTGTTGATGTGGATGTACAGTCTCAGGTGCATTAGCCTTGGTGTTGATGTGGATAAACATTCTCAGGAAAAACAGCCCTGGTGTTGATATGGATGAACAGTCTCAGGAGCAATGGTTCTTGTGTTGATGTGGAAGAACAGTCTCATGACCAATAGTCCTGGTGTTGATGTGGATGAACATTCTCAGGAACAATAGCCCTGGTGTTGATGTGGATGAACATTCTCAGGAACAATAGCCCTGGTGTTGATCGGAATGAACAGTCTCAGGAACAATAGCCCTGGTGTTGACGTGGATGAACATTCTCAGGAACAATAGCTCTTGTGTTGATGTGGATGAACAGTTGCAGGAAAAATAGCACTAGTTTTGATGGGAATGACCAGTCTCAGGAACAATAGCCCTGATGTTGATGTGGATGTACATTCTCAGGAATAATAGTCATGGTGTTGTTGTGGATGTACAGTCTCAGGAACAACAGCCCTGGTGTTGATGTGGATGAACATTTTTTGGAACAATAGCACTGGTGTAGATATGGGTGAACAGTCTCAGGAACAATGGTTCTGGTGATGATGTGGATGTACAGTCTCAGGAACAATGGTTCTGTTGTTGATGTGGAAGAACAGTCTCATGACCAATAGTCCTGGTGTTGATGTGGATGAACATTCTCAGGAACAATAGCCCTGGGGTTGATGTGAATGAACAGTCTCAGGAACAATAGCTCTGGTGTTGATGTGGATGAACAGTCTCAGGAACAATAGGCCTGGTGTTGATGTGGATGAACATTCTCAGGAACAATAGCCCTGGTGATGATGTGGATGTACGGTCTCAGGAACAATAGTCCTGGTGTTGATGTGGATGAACATTCTCAGGAACAATAGCCCTGTTGTTGATGTGGATGAACATTTACAGGAACAACAGACCTGGTGTTGATATAAATGAACATTTTCAGGAACAACAGTCCTGGTGTTGTTGTGGATGAACATTCTCAGGAAAAACAGCACTGGTGTTGATGTGGATGAACAGTCTCAGGAACGATAGTCCTGGTGTTTATGTGGCTAAACATTCTTAGGACCAATAGCCCTGGTGTTAATGTGGCTAAACAGTATTAGGAACAATAGCCCAGGTGTTGATGTGGACGAACAGTCTTTTGAACAATAGCCCTGGTGCTGATGTGGATGAACCGTCTCAGGAACAATGGTTCTGGTGTTGATGTGGATGTACAGTCTCAGGAACATTTGCATTGGTGTTGATGCGGATAAACATTCACAGGAACAATAGCCCTGGTGTTGATGTGGATGAACATTTTCAGAAACAATCGCCCTGGTGTTGATGTGGATGTACAGTCTCAGGAACAATAGGCCTGGTGTTGATGTGGATGAACAGTCTCAGGAACAATAGCCCTGGTGTTGATGTGGATGTACAGTCTCAGGAACAATAGGCCTGGTGTTGATGTGGATGAACATTTTTTGGAACAATAGCCCTGGTGTAGATATGGGTGAACAGTCTCAGGAACAATGGTTCTGGTGTTGATGTGGTTGTACAGTCTCAGGAACATTAGCATTGGTGTTGATGTGGATAAACATTCTCAGGAAAAACAGCCCTGGTGTTGATATGGATGAACAGTCTCAGGAACAATGGTTCTGGTGTTGATGTGGAAGAACAGTCTCATGACCAATTGTCCTGGTGTTGATGTGGATGAACATTCGCAGGAACAATAGCCCTGGTGTAGATGTGGATGAACAGTCTCAGGAACAATAGCCCTGGTGTTGATGTGGATGTACCGTTTCAGGAACAATAGGCCTGGTGTTGATGTGGATGAACATTCTCAGGAACAATTGCCCTGGTGTTGATGTGGATGAATATTTTCAGAAACAATAGGCCTGGTGTTGATATGGATGAAGAGCCTAACGAACAATGGATCTGGTGTTGATGCGGATGAACAATCTCAGGAACAATAGTCCTGGCGTTAATGTGGATGAACATTCTCAGGAACAATAGCCCTGGTGTTGATGTGGATGATCATTCTCAGGAACAATAGCCCTGGTATTGATGTGGATGAACATTCTCAGGAACAATAGCCCTGGTGTTGATGTGGATGAACAGTCTCAGGAACAATAGCCCAGGTGTTAATGTGGATGAACAGTCGCAGGAACAATAGCCCTGGTGTTGCTGTGGATGAACATTCTCAGGAACAATAGCCCTGGTGATGATTTGGATGAACAGTCTCATGAACAATAGCCCTTGTGTTGATGTGGATGAACATTCTCAGGAACAATAGCCCTGGTATTGATGTGGATGTACAGTCTCAGGAACAATAGTCCTGGTGTTGATGTGGATGAACATTCTCAGGAACAATAGCCCTGTTGGTGATGCGGATGAACATTTACAGGAACAACAGACCTGGTGTTGATATGGATGAACATTTTCAGGAACAACAGTCCTGGTGTTGTTGTGGATGAACGTTCTCAGGAACAATAGCACTGGTGTTGATGTGGATGAACAGTCTCAGGAACGATAGTCCTGGTGTTTATGTAGCTAAACATTCTTAGGTACAATAGCACTGGTGTTCATGTGGCTAAAAAGTCTCAGGTACAATAGCCCTGGTGTTGAAGTGGATGAACAGTCTCTTGAACAATAGCCCTGGTGCTGATGTGGATGAATAGTCTCAGGATCATTACCCTGGTGTTGATGTGGATGAACATTCTCAGGATCAATAGTCTTGGTGTTGATGTGGATGAACATTCTCAGGAACAATCGCACTGGTACAGATGTGGAAGAACAGTTTTTTGAACAATAGCCCTGGTGTTGATCGGAATGAACAGTCTCAGGAACAATAGCCCTGGTGTTCACGTGGATGAACATTCTCAGGAACAATAGCTCTTGTGTTGATGTGGATGAACAGTTGCAGGAAATATAGCCCTAGTTTTGATGGGAATGACCAGTCTCTTGAACAATAGCCCTGATGTTGATGTGGATGTACAGTCTCAGGAAAAAATAGTCCTGGTGTTGATGTGGATGATCATTCTCAGGAACAATAGCCCTGGTATTGATGTGGATGAACATTCTCAGGAACAATAGCCCTGGTGTTGATGCGGATGATCATTCTCAGGAACAATAGCCCTGGTGTTAATGTGGATGATCAGTCGCAGGAACAATAGCACTGGTATTGCTGTGGATGACCATGCTCAGGAACAATAGCCCTGGTGTTGATTTGGATGAACAGTCTCATGAGCAATCGCCCTGGTGTTGATGTGGATGAACATTCTCAGGAACAATAGCCCTGGTGTTGATGTGGATGAGCATTTTTTGGAACAATAGCCATGATGTAGATATGGGTGAACAGTTTCAGGAACAATGGTTCTGGTGTTGATGAGGATGTACAGTCTCAGGAACATTAGCTTTGGTGTTGTTGTGGATAAACATTCTCAAGAAAAACAGCCCTGGTGTTGATATGGATGAACAGTCTCAGGAACAATGGTTCTGGTGTTGATGTGGAAGAACAGTCTCATGACCAATAGTCCTGGTGTTGATGTGGATGAACATTCTCAGGAACAATAGCCCTTGTGCTGATGTGAATGAACAGTCTCAGGAACAATAGCTCTGGTGTTGATGTGGATGAACAGTCTCAGGAACAATAGCCCTGGTGTTGATGTGGATGTATAGTCTCAGGAACAATTGGTCTGGTGGTGATGCGGATGAACATTCTCAGGAACAATAGCCCTGGTGTTGATGTGGATGAATATTTTCAGAAACAATAGCCCTGGTGTTGATATGGATGAAGAGTCTAAGGAACAATGGTTCTGGTGTTGATGTGGATGAACATTCTCAGGAACAATAGTCCTGGCGTTAATGTGGATGAACATTCTCAGGAACAATAGCCCTGGTGTTGATGTGGATGATCATTCTCAGGAACAATATCCCTGGTATTGATGTGGATGAACATTCTCAGGAACAATAGCCCTGGTGTTGATGTGGATGAACAGTCTCAGGAACAATAGCCCTGGTGTTAATGTGGATCAACAGTCGCAGGAACAATAGCCCTGGTGTTGATGTGGATGAACATTCTATGGAACAATAGCCCTGGTGTTGATTTGGATGAACAGTCTCATGAACAATAGACCAGGTGTTGATGTGGATGAACATTCTCAGGAACAATAGCCCTGGTGTTGATGTGGATGTACAGTCTCAGTAACAATAGTCCTGGTTTTGATGTGGATGGACATTCTCAGGAACAATAGCCCTTTTGTTGAGGTGGATGAACATTTACTGGAACAACAGACCTGGTGTTGATATGGATGAACATTTTCAGGAACAACATGCCTGGTGTTGTTGTGGATGAACATTCTCAGGAACAATAGCCCCGGTGTTAATGTGGCTAAACAGACTTAGGAACAATAGCCCTGGTGCTTATGTGGATGAATAGTCTCAGGATCATTACCCTGGTGTTGATGTGGATGAACATTCTCAGAATCAATAGTCCTGGTGTTGATGTGGATGAACATTCTCAGGAACAATCGCACTGGTACAGATGTGGAAGAACAGTTTTTTGAACAATAGCCCTGGTGTTGATCGGAATGAACAGTCTCAGGAACAATAGCCCTGGTGTTGATGTGGATGTACAGTCTCAGGAACAATAGTCCTGGTGTTGATGTGGATGTACAGTGTCTGGAACAAAAGCCCTGGTGTTGATGTGGATGAACATTTTTTGGAACAATAGCCCTGGTGTAGATATGGGTGAACAGTCTATGGAACAATGGTTCTGTTGTTGATGTGGATGTACAGTCTCAGGAACAATGGTTCTGGTGTTGATGTGGAAGAACAGTCTCATGACCAATAGTCCTGGTGTTGATGTGGATGAACATTCTCAGGAACAATAGCCCTGGTGTTGTTGTGAATGAGCAGTCTCAGGAACAGTAGCTCTGGTGTTGATATGGATGATCATTCTCAGGAACAATAGCCCTGGTGTTGATGTGGATGAACATTTTCAGAAACAATAGCCCTGGTGTTGATATGGATGAAGAGTCTAAGGAACAATTGTTCTGGTGTTGATGTGGATGAACAGTCTCAGGAACAATAGTCCTGGCGTTAATGTGGATGAACATTCTCAGGAACAATAGCCCTGGTATTGATGTGGATGATCATTCTCAGGAACAATAGCCCTGGTGTTTATGTGGATGAACAGACTCAGGAACAATAGCCCTGGTGTGAATGTGGACGAACATTTTCAGGAACAATAGCCCTGGTGTTGCTGTGGATGAACATTCTCAGGAACAATAGCCCTGGTGTTGATTTGGATGAACAGTCTCATGAACAATAGCCATGGTGTTGATGTGGATGAACATTCTCAGGAACAATAGTCCTGGTGTTGATTTGGAAGAAAATTCTCAGGAACAATAGCCCTTTTGTTGATGTGGATGAAAATTTTCAGAAACAATAGCCCTGGTGTTGATATGGATGAAGAGTCTAAGGAACAATGGTTCTGGTGTTCATGTGGATGAACAGTCTCAGGACCAATAGTCCTGGCGTTAATGTGGATGAACATTCTCAGTAACAACAGCACTGGTGTTTATGTGGATGATCATTCTCAAGAACAATAGCCCTGCTATTGATGTGGATGAACATTCTCAGGAACAATAGCCCTGGTGTTGATGTGGATGATCATTCTCAGGAACAATAGCCCTGGTGTTAATGTGGATGATCAGTCGCAGGAACAATCGCCCTGGTGTTGCTGTGGATGAACATGCTCAGGAACAATAGCCCTGGTGTTGATTTGGATGAACAGTCTCATGAGCAATAGCCCTGGTGTTGACGTGGATGAACATTCTCAGGAACAATAGCCCTGGTGTTGATGTGGATGAACATTTTTTGGAACAATAGCCCTGATGTAGATATGGGTCAACAGGCTCAGGAACAATGGTCCTGGTGTTGATATGGATGAACAGTCTCAGGGACAATGGTTCTGGTGTTGATGTGGAAGAACAGTCTCAAGACCAATAGTCCTGGTGTTGATGTGGATGAACATTCTCAGGATCAATAGCCCTTGTGTTGATGTGAATGAACAGTCTCAGGAACAATAGCTCTGGTGTTGATGTGGATGAACAGTCTCAGGAACAATAGCCCTGGTGTTGATGTGGATGTACATTTTCAGAAACAATAGCCCTTGTGTTGATATGGATGTACAGTCTCAGGAACAATAGCCCTGGTGTTGATGTGGATGAACATTTTCAGAAACAATAGCCCTGGTGTTGATATGGATGAAGAGTCTAAGGAACAATGTTTCCGGTGTTGATGAGGATGAACAGTCTCAGGCACAATAGTCCTGGCGTTAATGTGGATGAACATTCTCAGGAACAATAGCCCTGATGTTGATGTGGATGATCATTCTCAGGAACAATAGACCTGGTATGGATGTGGATGAACATTCTCAGGAACAATAGCCCTGGTGTTAATGTGGATGAACATTCGCAGGAACAATAGCCCTGGTGTTGCTGTGGATGAACATTCTCACGGACAATAGCCCTGGTGTTGATGTGGATGAACATTCTCAGGAACAATAGCCCTAGTGTTGATGTGGATGTACAGTCTCAGGAACAATAGTCCTGGTGTTGATGTGGATGAACATTCTCAGAAACAATAGCCCTTTTGTTGATGTGGATGAACATTTACTGGAACAACAGACCTGGTGTTGATATG
The DNA here is from genome assembly GCF_036365525.1 of Heterodontus francisci. NCBI lineage: Eukaryota > Metazoa > Chordata > Chondrichthyes > Heterodontiformes > Heterodontidae > Heterodontus > Heterodontus francisci. The sequence goes on from NC_090378.1 coordinate 133,071,675, forward strand.
GATGAACATTTTCAGGAACAGCATGCCTGGTGTTGTTGTGGATGAACATTCTCAGGAACAATAGTACTGGTGTTGATGTGGATGAACAGTTTCAGGAACGATAGTCCTGGAGTTTATGTGGCTCAACATTCTTAGGAACAATAGCCCTGGTGTTAATGTGGATAAACAGTCTCAGGATCATTACCCTGGTGTTGATGTGGATGAACATTCTCAGGAACAATAGCCCTAGTTTTGATGGGAATGACCATTCTCAGGAACAATAGTCCTGGTGTTGCTGTGGATGTGCAGTCTCAGGAACAATAGCCCTGGTGTTGATTTGGATGAACATTTTTTGGAACAATTGCCCTGGTGTAGATATGGATGAACAGTCTCAGGAACAATGGTTCTGTTGTTGATGTGGATGTACAGTCTCAGGAACAATGGTTCTGGTGTTGATGTGGAAGAACAGTCTCATGAATAATAGTCCTGGTGTTGATGTGGATGAACATTTTCAGAAACAATAGCCCTGGTGTTGATATGGATGAAGAGTCTAAGGAACAATTGTTCTGATGTTGATGTAGATGAACAGTCTCAGGAACAATAGTCCTGGCGTTAATGTGGATGATCATTCTCAGGAACAATAGCCCTGGTGTTGATGTGGATGATCATTCTCAGGAACAATAGCCCTGGTGTTGATGTGCATGAACAGACTCAGGAACAATAGCCCTGGTGTTAATGTGGATGAACATTTTCAGGAACAATAGCCCTGGTGTTGCTGTGGATGAACATTCTCAGGAACAATAGCCCTGGTGTTGAGTTGGATGAACATTCTCAGGAACAATAGCCCTGGTGTTGATGTGGATGAACAGGCTCAGGAACAATAGCCCTGGTGTTAATGTGGATGAACATTCGCAGGAACAATAGCCCTGGTGTTGCTGTGGATGAACATTCTCAGGAACAATAGCCTTGGTGTTGATTTGGATGAACAGTCTCATGAACAATAGCCCTGGTGTTGATGTGGATGAACATTCTCAGGAACAATAGCCCTGGTGTTGATTTGGATGAACAGTCTCATGAACAATAGCCCTGGTGTTGATGTGGATGAACATTCTCAGGAACAATAGTCCTGGTGTTGATGTGGATGAACATTCACAGGAACAATAGCCCTGTTGTTGATGTGGATGAACATTTACAGGAACAACAGACCTGGTGTTGAAATGGATGAACATTTTCAGGAACAACAGTCCTGGTGTTGTTGTGGATGAACATTCTCAGGAACAATAGCACTGGTGTTGATGTGGATGAACAGTCTCAGGAACGATAGTCCTGGTGTTTATGTGGCTAAACATTCTTAGGAACAATAGCCCTGGTGTTAATGTGGCTAAACAGTCTTAGGAACAATAGCCCTGGAGTTGATGTGGATGAACAGTCTCTTGAACAATAGCCCTGGTTTTGATGTGGATGGACATTCTCAGGAACAATAGCCCTTTTGTTGATGTGGATGAACATTTACTGGAGCAACAGACCTGGTGTTGATATGGATGAACATTTTCAGGAACAACATGCCTGGTGTTGTTGTGGATGAACATTCTCAGGAACAATAGCCCCGGTGTTAATGTGGCTAAACAGACTTAGGAACAATAGCCCTGGTGCTGATGTGGATGAATAGTCTCAGGATCATTACCCTGGTGTTGATGTGGATGAACATTCTCAGAATCAATAGTCCTGGTGTTGATGTGGATGAACATTCTCAGGAACAATCGCACTGGTACAGATGTGGAAGAACAGTTTTTTGAACAATAGCCCTGGTGTTGATCGGAATGAACAGTCTCAGGAACAATAGCCCTGGTGTTGACGTGGATGAACATTCTCAGGAACAATAGCTCTTGTGTTGATGTGGAGGAACAGTTGCAGGAACAATAGCCCTAGTTTTGATGGGAATGACCAGTCTCAGGAAAAATAGCCCTGATGTTGATGTGGATGTACAGTCTCAGGAACAATAGTCCTGGTGTTGATGTGGATGTACAGTGTCTGGAACAAAAGCCCTGGTGTTGATGTGGATGAACATTTTTTGGAACAATAGCCCTGGTGTAGATATGGGTGAACAGTCTATGGAACAATGGTTCTGTTGTTGATGTGGATGTACAGTCTCAGGAACAATGGTTCTGGTGTTGATGTGGAAGAACAGTCTCATGACCAATAGTCCTGGTGTTGATGTGGATGAACATTCTCAGGAACAATAGCCCTGGTGTTGTTGTGAATGAGCAGTCTCAGGAACAGTAGCTCTGGTGTTGATATGGATGATCATTCTCAGGAACAATAGCCCTGGTGTTGATGTGGATGAACATTTTCAGAAACAATAGCCCTGGTGTTGATATGGATGAAGAGTCTAAGGAACAATTGTTCTGGTGTTGATGTGGATGAACAGTCTCAGGAACAATAGTCCTGGCGTTAATGTGGATGAACATTCTCAGGAACAATAGCCCTGGTATTGATGTGGATGATCATTCTCAGGAACAATAGCCCTGGTGTTTATGTGGATGAACAGACTCAGGAACAATAGCCCTGGTGTGAATGTGGACGAACATTTTCAGGAACAATAGCCCTGGTGTTGCTGTGGATGAACATTCTCAGGAACAATAGCCCTGGTGTTGATTTGGATGAACAGTCTCATGAACAATAGCCATGGTGTTGATGTGGATGAACATTCTCAGGAACAATTGCCCTGGTGTTGATGTGGATGTACAGTCTCAGGAACAATAGTCCTGGTGTTGATTTGGAAGAAAATTCTCAGGAACAATAGCCCTTTTGTTGATGTGGATGAAAATGTTCAGAAACAATAGCCCTGGTGTTGATATGGATGAAGAGTCTAAGGAACAATGGTTCTGGTGTTCATGTGGATGAACAGTCTCAGGACCAATAGTCCTGGCGTTAATGTGGATGAACATTCTCAGTAACAACAGCACTGGTGTTTATGTGGATGATCATTCTCAGGAACAATAGCCCTGCTATTGATGTGGATGAACATTCTCAGGAACAATAGCCCTGGTGTTGATGTGGATGATCATTCTCAGGAACAATAGCCATGGTGTTAATGTGGATGATCAGTCGCAGGAACAATCGCCCTGGTGTTGCTGTGGATGAACATGCTCAGGAACAATAGCCCTGGTGTTGATTTGGATGAACAGTCTCATGAGCAATAGCCCTGGTGTTGACGTGGATGAACATTCTCAGGAACAATAGCCCTGGTGTTGATGTGGATGTACATTTTCAGAAACAATAGCCCTGGTGTTGATATGGATGTACAGTCTCAGGAACAATAGCCCTGGTGTTGATGTGGATGAACATTTTCAGAAACAATAGCCCTGGTGTTGATATGGATGAAGACACTAAGGAACAATGTTTCCGGTGTTGATGAGGATGAACAGTCTCAGGCACAAGAGTCCTGGCGTTAATGTGGATGAACATTCTCAGGAACAATAGCCCTGATGTTGATGTGGATGATCATTCTCAGGAACAATAGACCTGGTATGGATGTGGATGAACATTCTCAGGAACAATAGCCCTGGTGTTAATGTGGATGAACATTCGCAGGAACAATAGCCCTGGTGTTGCTGTGGATGAACATTCTCACGGACAATAGCCCTGGTGTTGATGTGGATGAACATTCTCAGGAACAATAGCCCTAGTGTTGATGTGGATGTACAGTCTCAGGAACAATAGTCCTGGTGTTGATGTGGATGAACATTCTCAGAAACAATAGCCCTTTTGTTGATGTGGATGAACATTTACTGGAACAACAGACCTGGTGTTGATATGGATGAACATTTTCAGGAACAGCATGCCTGGTGTTGTTGTGGATGAACATTCTCAGGAACAATAGTACTGGTGTTGATGTGGATGAACAGTTTCAGGAACGATAGTCCTGGTGTTTATGTGGCTCAACATTCTTAGGAACAATAGCCCTGGTGTTAATGTGGATAAACAGTCTCAGGATCATTACCCTGGTGTTGATGTGGATGAACATTCTCAGGAACAATAGCCCTAGTTTTGATGGGAATGACCATTCTCAGGAACAATAGTCCTGGTGTTGATGTGGATGTGCAGTCTCAGGAACAATAGCCCTGGTGTTGATTTGGATGAACATTTTTTGGAACAATTGCCCTGGTGTAGATATGGATGAACAGTCTCAGGAACAATGGTTCTGTTGTTGATGTGGATGTACAGTCTCAGGAACAATGGTTCTGGTGTTGATGTGGAAGAACAGTCTCATGAATAATAGTCCTGGTGTTGATGTGGATGATCATTCTCAGGAACAATAGCCCTGGTGTTGATGTGGATGAACATTTTCAGAAACAATAGCCCTGGTGTTGATATGGATGAAGAGTCTAAGGAACAATTGTTCTGATGTTGATGTAGATGAACAGTCTCAGGAACAATAGTCCTGGCGTTAATGTGGATGATCATTCTCAGGAACAATAGCCCTGGTGTTGATGTGGATGATCATTCTCAGGAACAATAGCCCTGGTGTTGATGTGCATGAACAGACTCAGGAACAATAGCCCTGGTGTTAATGTGGATGAACATTTTCAGGAACAATAGCCCTGGTGTTGCTGTGGATGAACATTCTCAGGAACAATAGCCCTGGTGTTGAGTTGGATGAACATTCTCAGGAACAATAGCCCTGGTGTTGATGTGGATGAACAGGCTCAGGAACAATAGCCCTGGTGTTAATGTGGATGAACATTCGCAGGAACAATAGCCCTGGTGTTGCTGTGGATGAACATTCTCAGGAACAATAGCCCTGGTGTTGATTTGGATGAACAATCTCATGAACAATAGCCCTGGTGTTGATGTGGATGAACATTCTCAGGAACAATAGCCCTGGTGTTGATTTGGATGAACAGTCTCATGAACAATAGCCCTGGTGTTGATGTGGATGAACATTCTCAGGAACAATAGTCCTGGTGTTGATGTGGATGAACATTCTCAGGAACAATAGCCCTGTTGTTGATGTGGATGAACATTTACAGGAACAACAGACCTGGTGTTGAAATGGATGAACATTTTCAGGAACAACAGTCCTGGTGTTGTTGTGGATGAACATTCTCAGGAACAATAGCACTGGTGTTGATGTGGATGAACAGTCTCAGGAACGATAGTCCTGGTGTTTATGTGGCTAAACATTCTTAGGAACAATAGCCCTGGTGTTAATGTGGCTAAACAGTCTTAGGAACAATAGCCCTGGAGTTGATGTGGATGAACAGTCTCTTGAACAATAGCCCTGGTGCTGATGTGGATGAATAGTCTCAGGATCATTACCCTGGTGTTGATGTGGATGAACATTCTCAGGATCAATAGTCCTGGTGTTGATATGGATGAACATTCTCAGGAACAATCGCACTGGTACAGATGTGGAAGAACAGTTTTTTGAACAATAGCCCTGGTGTTGATCGGAATGAACAGTCTCAGGATCAATAGCCGTGGTGTTGACGTGGATGAACATTCTCAGGAACATATCTCTTGTGTTGATGTGGATGAACAGTTGCAGGAACAATAGCCCCAGTTTTGATGGGAATGACCAGTCTCAGGAACAATAGCCCTGATGTTGATGTGGATGTACAGTTTCAGGAACAATAGTCCTGGTGTTGATGTGGATGTACAGTCTCAGGAACAATGGTTCTGGTGTTGATGTGGAAGAACAGTCTCATGACCAATAGTCCGGCGTTAATGTGGATGAACATTCACATAAACAATAGCCCTGGTATTGATGTGGATGAACATTCTCAGGAATAATAGCCCTGGTGTTGATGTGGATGAACAGTCTGAGGAACAATAGCCCTGGTGTTAATGTGGATGAACAGTCGCAGGAACAATAGCCCTGGTGTTGCTGTGGATGAACATTGTCAGGCACAGGAGCCCTGGTGTTGATTTGGATGAACAGTCTCATGAACAATAGCCCTTGTGTTGATGTGAATGAATATTCTCAGGAACAATAGCCCTGGTGTTGATGTGGATGTACAGTCTCAGGAAAAATAGTCCTGGTGTTGATGTGCATGAACATTCTCAGGAACAGTAGCCCTGTTGTTGATGTGGATGAACATTTACAGGAACAACAGACCTGGTGTTGATATGAATAACATTTTCAGGAACAACATTCCTGGTGTTGTTGTGGATGAACATTCTCAGGAACAATAGCACAGGTGTTGATGTGGATGAACAGTCACAGGAACGATAGTCCTGTTGTTTATGTGGCTAAACAGTCTAAGGAACAATAGCCCTGGTGTTGATGTGGATGAACAGTCTCTTGAACAATAGCCCTGGTGCTGATGTGGATGAATAGACTGAGGATCATTACACTGGTGTTGATGTGGATGAACATTCTCAGGTTCAATAGTCCTGGTGTTGATGTGGATGAACATTCTCAGGAACAATCGCACTGGTACAGATGTGGAAGAACAGTTTTTTGAACAATAGCCCTGGTGTTGATCGGAATGAACAGTCTCAGGAACAATAGCCGTGGTGTTGACGTGGATGAACATTCTCAGGAACAATAGCTCTTGTGTTGATGTGGATGAAGAGTTGAAGGAGCAATTGCCCTAGTTTTGATGGGAATGACCAGTCTCAGGAACAATAGCCCTGATGTTGATGTGGATGTACAGTCTCAGGAACAATGGCCCTGGTGTTGATGTGGATGAACATTTTTTGGAACAATAGCCCTGGTGTAGATATTGGTGAACAGTGTCAGGAACAATGGTTCTGGTGTTGATGTGGATGTACAGTCTCAGGAACATTAGCTTTGGTGTTGATGTGGATAATCATTCTCAGGAAAAACATCCCTGGTGTTGATATGGATGACCTGTCTCAGGAACAATGGTTCTGGTGTTGATGTGGATGAACAGTCTCATGACCAATAGTCCTGGTGTTGATGTGGATGAACTGTCTCAGGAACAATAGCCCTGGTGTTGATGTGGATGAACATTCTCAGGAACAATCGCACTGGTACAGATGTGGAAGAACAGTTTTTTGAACAATAGCCCTGGTGTTGCTCGGAATGAACAGTCTCAGGAACAATAGCCGTGGTGTTGACGTGGATGAACATTCTCAGGAACAATAGCTCTTGTGTTGATGTGGATGAACAGTTGCAGGAACAATAGCCCTAGTTTTGATGGGAATGACCAGTCTCAGGAACAATAGCCCTGATGTTGATGTGGATGTACAGTCTCAGGAACAATAGTCCTGGTGTTGATGTGGATGTACAGTCTCAGGAACAATGGTTCTGGTGTTGATGTAGAAGAACAGTCTCATGACCAATAGCCCGGCGTTTATGTGGATGAACATTCACAGAAACAATAGCCCTGGTATTGATGTGGATGAACATTCTCAGGAACAATAGCCCTGGTGTTGATGTGGATGAACAGTCTGAGGAACAATAGCCCTGGTGTTAATGTGGATGTACAGTCTCAGGAACAATGGCCCTGGTGTTGATGTGGATGAACATTTTTTGGAACAATAGCCCTGGTGTAGATATTGGTGAACAGTCTCAGGAACAATGGTTCTGGTGTTGATGTGGATGTACAGTCTCAGGAACATTAGCTTTGGTGTTGATGTGGATAAACATTCTCAGGAAAAACATCCCTGGTGTTGATATGGATGACCAGTCTCAGGAACAATGGTTCTGGTGTTGATGTGGAAGAACAGTCTCATGACCAATAGTCCTGGTGTTGATGTGGATGAACTGTCTCAGGAACAATAGCCCTGGTGTTGATGTGGATGTACAGTCTCAGGAACAATAGGCCTGGTGTTGATGTGGATGAACATTCTCTGGAACAATAGCCCTGGTGTTGATGTGGATGAACATTTTCAGAAACAATAGCTCTGGTGTTGATTTGGATGAAGAGTCTAAGGAACAATGGTTCTGGTGTTGATGTGGATGAACAGTCTCAGGAACAATAGTCCTGGCGTTAATGTGGATGAACATTCTCAGGAACAATAGCCCTGGTGTTGATGTGGATGATCATTCTCAGGAACAATAGCCCTGGTATTGATGTGGATGAACATTCTCAGGAACAAAAGCCCTGTTGTTAATGTGGATGGACAGTCTCAGGAACAATAGCCCTGGTGTTAATGTGGATGAACAGTCGCAGGAACAATAGCCCTGCTGTTTATTTGGATGAACAGTCTCATGAACAATAGCCCTGGTGTTGATGTGGATGAACATTCTCAGGAACAATAGCCCTGGTGTTGATGTGGATGTACAGTCTCAGGAACAATAGTCCTGGTGTTGATATGGATGAACAGTCTCTGGAACAATAGGCTTGGTGTTGATGTGGATGAACATTCTCAGGAACAATAGCCCTGGTGCTAATGTGGATGAACATTTTCAGAAACAATAGCCCTTTTGTTGATATGGATGAAGAGTCTAAGGAACTATGGTTCTGGTGTTGATGTGGATGAACAGTCTCAGGAACAATGGTCCTGGCGTTAATCTGGATGAACATTCTCATGAACAATAGCCCTGGTGTTGATGTGGATGATCATTCTCAGGAACAATAGCCCTGGTATTGATGTGGATGAACATTCTCAGGAACAATAGCCCTGGTGTTGATGTGGATGAACAGTCTCAGGAACAATAGCCCTGCTGTTAATGTGGATGAACAGTCGCAGGAACAATTGCCCTGGTGTTGCTGTGGATGAACATTCTCAGGAACAATAGACCTGGTGTTGATATGGATGAACAGTCTCATGAACAATAGTCCTGGTGTCGATGTGGATGAACATTCTGAGGAACAATAGCCCTGTTGTTGATGTGGATGAACATTTACAGGAACAACAGACCTGGTGTTGATATGGATAAACATTTTCTGGAACAACAGCCCAGGTGTTGTTGTGGATGAACATTCTCAGGAACAATAGCACTTGTATTGATGTGGATGAACAGTCTCAGGAACGATAGTCCTGGTGTTTGTGTGGCGAAACATTCTTAGGAACAATAGCCCTGGCGTTAATGTGGATGAACAGTCTCAGGAACAATAGCCCTTGTGTTGATGGGAATGAACAATCTCTGGAACAATAGCCCTGGTGTTGATATGGATGAACATTCAAAGGAACAATAGCCCTGGTGTTGATGTGGATGATCATTCTCAGGAACAATAGACCTCGTGTTGATGTGGATCAACATTTTTTGGAACAATAGCCCGGGTGTAGATATGGGTGAACAGTCTCAGGAACAATGGTTCTGGTGCTGATGTGGATGTACAGTCTCAGGAACAGTGGTCCTGGTGTTGATGTGGAAGAACAGTCTCATGACCAATAGTCCATGTGTTGATGTGGATGAACATTCTCAGGAACAATAGCCCTGGTGTTGATGTGAATGAACAGTTTCTTAAACAATAGCCCTGGTGCTGATGTGGATGACATTTCTCAGGAACAATAGCTCTGGTGTTGATATGGATGAACTGTCTCAGGATCATTAGCCCTGGTGTTGATGTGGATGAACAGTCTCAGGAACAATAGTCCTGGAATTGATGTGGATGAACAGTCTAAGGAACAATCGCACTGGTACAGTTGTGGATGAACAGTTTCATGAACAATAGCCCTGGTGTTGATGTGGATGAACAGTTGCAGGAACAATAGCCCTGTTTTTGATGGGAATGACCAGTCTCAGGAACAATAGCCCTGATGTTGATGTGGATGTAAAGTCTCAGGAACAATAGTCCTGGTGTTGATGTAAATGTAAAGTCTCAGGAACAATAGCCTTGGTGTTGATGTGGATGAACATTTTTAGGAACAATAGCCCTGGTGTAGATATGGATGAACAGTCTCAGGAACATAAGCTTTGGTGTTATGTGGATAAACATTCTCAGGAAGAACAGCCCTTGTGTTGATATGGATTAACAGTCTCTGGAACAATGGTTCTGGTGTTGATGTGGATGAACAGTCTCAGGAACAATAGTCCTGGTGTTGATGTGAATGAACAGTCTCAGGAACAATAGCCCTGGTGTTGATGTGGATGAACATTTTTTGGAAAAATAGCCCTGGTGTAGATATGGGTGAACAGTCTCAGGAACAATGGTTCTGGTGTTGATGTGGATGTACAGTCTCAGGAACATTAGCTTTGGTGTTGATGTGGATAAACATTCTCATGAAAAACAGCCCTGGTGTTGATATGGATGCACAGTCTCAGGAACAATGGTTCTGGTATTGATGTGGAAGAACAGTCTCATGACCAATAGTCCTGGTGTTGATGTGGATGAACAGTCTCAGGAACAATAGCCCTGGTGTTGATGTGGATGAACATTCTCAGGAACAGTAGCCCTGTTGTTGATGTGGATGAACATTTACAGGAACAATAGACCTGGTGTTGATTTGGATGAACAGTCTCTTGAACAATAGCCCTGGTGCTGATGTGGACGAACTTTCTCAGGAACAATAGCTCTGGTGTTGATATGGATGAACAGTCTCAGGATCATTAGCCCTGGTGTTGATGTGGATTAACAGTCTCAGGAACAGTAGTCCTGTTATTGATGTGGATGAACAGTCTCAGGAACAATCGCACTGGTACAGATGTGGATGAACAGTTTCATGAACAATAGCCCTGGTGTTGATGGGAATGAACAGTCAGAGGAACAATAGCATTGGTTTTGATCGGAATGAACAGTTTCAGGAACAATAGCCCTGGCGTTGACGTGGATGAACATTCTCAGCCCTAGTTTTGATGGGAATGACCAGTCTCAGGAACAATAGTCCTGGTGTTGACGTGGATGTACAGTCTCAGGAACAATGGTTCTGGTGTTGATGTGGAAGAACAGTCTCATGACCAATAGTCCTGGTGTTGAAGTGGATGAACATTCTCAGGAACAATAGCCCTGGTGTTGATGTGAATGAACAGTCTCAGGAACAATAGCCCTGATGTTGATGTGGATGTACAGTCTCAGGAACAATAGTCATGGTGTTGATGTGGATGAACATTTTACAGAAACATTAGCCCTGGTGTTGATATGGATGAAGAGTCTAAGGAACAATAGTCCGGCGTTAATGTGGATGAACATTCACAGAAACAATAGCCCTGGTATTGATATGGATGAACATTCTCAGGAACAATAGCCCTGGTGTTGATGTGGATGAACAGTCTCAGGAACAATAGCCCTGGTGTTAATGTGGATGAACAGTCGTAGGAACAATAGCCCTGGTGTTGCTGTGGATGATGATTGTCAGGAACAGGAGCCCTGGTGTTGATTTGGATGAACAGTCTCATGAACAATAGCCCTGGTGTTGATGTGGATGAATATTCTCAGGAACAATAGCCCTGGTGTTGATGTGGATGTACAGTCTCAGGAACAATAGTCCTGTTGTTGATGTGCATGAACCTTCTCAGGAACAGTAGCCCTGTTGTTGATGTGGATGAACATTTACAGGAACAACAGATCTGGTGTTGATTTGGATAACATTTTGAGGAACAACATTCCTGGTGTAGTTGTGGATGAACATTCTCAGGAACAATAGCACTGGTGTTGATGTGGATGAACAGTCTCAGAAACGATAGTGCTGTTGTTTATGTGGCTAAACAGTCTTAGGAACAATAGCCCTGGTGTTGATGTGGATGAACAGTCTCTTGAACAATAGCCCTGGTGCTGATGTGGATGAATAGTCTCAGGATCATTACACTGGTGTTGATGTGGATGAACTTTCTCAGGATCAATAGTCCTGGTGTTGATGTGGATGAACATTCTCAGGAACAATAGCTCTTGTGTTGATGTGGATGAACAGTTGCAGGAACAATAGCCCTAGTTTTGATGGGAATGACCAGTCTCAGGAACAATAGCCCTGATGTTGATGTGGATGTACATTCTCAGGAACAATAGTCCTGGTGTTGTTGTGGATGTACAGTCTCAGGAACAATAGCCCTGGTGCTGATGTGGATGAACATTTTTTGGAACAATAGCCCTGGCGTAGATATTGGTGAACAGTCTCAGGAACAATGGTGCTGGTGTTGATGTGGATGTACAGTCTCAGGAACATTAGCTTTGGTGTTGATGTGGATAAACATTCTCAGGAAAAACAACCCTGGTGTTGATATGGATGAACAGTCTCAGGAACAATGGTTCTGGTTTTGATATGGAAGAACAGTCTCATGACCAATAGTCCTGGTGTTGATGTGGATGAACTGTCTCAGGAACAAAAGCACTGGTGTTGATGTGGATGTACAGTCTCAGGAACAATAGGCCTGGTGTTGATGTTGATGAACAGTCTCAGGAACAATAGCCCTGGTGTTGATGTGGATGAACATTTTCAGAAACAATAGCTCTGGTGTTGATATGGATGAAGAGTCTAAGGAACAATGGTTCTGGTGTTGATGTGGATGAACAGTCTCAGGATCAATACTCCTGGCGTTGATGTGGATGATCATTCTCAGGAACAATAGCCCTGGTACTGATGTGGATGAACATTCTCAGGAACAATAGCCCTGTTGTTGATGTGGATGAACAGTCTCAGGAACAATAGCCCTGGTGTTAATGTGGATGAACAGTCGCAGGAACAATAGCCCTGGTGTTGATTTGGATGAACATTCTCAGGAACAATAGCTCTGGTGTTGATGTGGATGTACAGTTTCAGGAACAATAGTCCCGGTGTTGCTGTGGATGAACATTCTCAGGAACAATAGCCCTGGTGTTGATTTGGATGAACAGTCTCATGAACAATAGCCCTGGTGTTGATGTGGATGAACATTCTCAGGAACAATAGCCCTGGTGTTGATGTGGATGTACAATCTCAGGAACAATAGTCCTGGTGTTGATGTGGATGAACATTCTCAGGAACAATAGCCCTGTTGTTGATGTGGATGAACATTTACAGGAACAACAGACCTGGTGTTGATATGGATGAACATTTTCAGGAACAACAGTCCTGGTGTTGTTGTGGATGAACATTCTCAGGAACAGTAGCACTGGTGTTGATGTTGATGAACAGTCTCAGGAACGATAGTCCTGGTGTTTATGTGGCTGAACATTCTTAGGAACAATAGCCCTGGTGTTAATGTGACCAAACAGTCTTCGGAACAATAGCCCTGGTGTTGATGTGGATGAACAGTCTCTTGAACAATAGCCCTGGTGCTGATGTGGATGAATAGTCTCAGGATCATTACCCTGGTGTTGATGTGGATGAACATTCTCAGGATCAATAGTCCTGGTGTTGATGTGGATGAACATTCTCAGGAACAATCGCCCTGGTGTTGATTTGGATGAACATTCTCAGGAACAATAGCCCTGGTGTTGATCGGAATGAACAGTCTCAGGAACAATAGCCCTGGTGTTGACGTGGATGAACATTCTCAGGAACAATAGCTCTTGTATTGATGTGGATGAACAGTTGCAGGAACAATAGCCCTAGTTTTGATGGGAATGACCAGTCTCAGGAACAATAGCCCTGATGTTGATGTGGATGTACAGTCTCAGGAACAATTGTTCTGTTGTTGATGTGGATGTACAGTCTCAGGAACAGTGGTTCTGGTGTTGATGTGGAAGAACATTTTCAGAAACAATAGCCCTGGTGTTGATATGGATGAAGAGTCAAAGGAACAATGGTTCTGGTGTTGATGTGGATGAACAGTCTGAGGAACAATAGTCCGGCGTTAATGTGGATGAACATTCACATAAACAATAGCCCTGGAATCGATGTGGATGAACATTCTCAGGAACAATAGCCCTGGTGTTGATGTGGATGAACATTCTCAGGAACAATAGCCCTGGTGTTGATGTGGATGTACAGTCTCAGGAACAATAGTCCCCGTGTTGCTGTGGATGAACATTCTCAGGAACAATAGCCCTGGTGTTGATTTGGATGAACAGTCTCATGAACAATAGCCCTGGTGTTGATGTGGATGAACATTCTCAGGAACAATAGCCCTGGTGTTGATGTGGATGTACAGTCTCAGGAACAATAGTCCTGGTGTTGATGTGGTTGTTCAGTCTCAGGAACAATAGCCCTGGTGTTGATGTGGATGAACCCTTTTTGGAACAATAGCCCTGGTGTTGATATTGGTGAACAGTCTCAGGAACAATGGTTCTGGTGTTGATGTGGATGTACAGTCTCAGGAACATTAGCTTTGGTGTTGATGTGGATAAACGTTCTCAAGAAAAACATCCCTGGTGTTGATATGGAGGAACAGTCTCAGGAACAGTGGTTCTGGTGTTGATGTGGAAGAACAGTCTCATGGCCAATAGTCCTTGTGTTGATGTGGATGAACTGTCTCAGGAACAATAGCCCTGGTGTTGATGTGGATGAACATTCTCAGGACCAGTAGCCCTGGTGTTGAAGTGGATGAACATTTTCAGAAACAATAGCCCTGGTGTTGATATGGATGAAGAGTCTAAGGAACAATGGTTCTGGTGTTGATGTGGATGAACAGTCTCAGGAACAATAGTCCTTGCGTTAATGTGGATTAACATTCTCAGGAACAATGGCCCTGGTGTTGATGTGGATGATCATTCTCAGGAACAATATGCCTGGTATTGATGTGGATGAAGATTCTCAGGAACAATAGCCCTGATGTTAATGTGGATGAACAGTCGATGGAACAATAGCCCTGGTGTTGCTGTGGATGAGCATTCTCAGGAACAATAGCCCTGGTGTTGATTTGGATGAGCAGTCTCATGAACAATAGCCCTGGTGTTGATGTGGATGAACATTTTCAGGAACAACAGCCCTGGTGATGATGTGGATGTCCAGTCTCAGGAACAATAGTCCTGGTGTTGATGAGGATGAACATTCTCAGGAACAATAGCCCTGTTGTTGATGTGGATGAACATTTACAGGAACAACAGACCTGGTGTTGATATGGATGAACATTCTCAGGAACAACAGTCCTGGTGTTGTTGTGGATGAACATTCTCAGGAACAATAGCACTGGTGTTGATGTGGATGAACAGTCTCAGGAACAATAGCCCTGGTGTTCATGTGGCTAAACAGTCTTAGGAACAATAGCCCTGGTGTTGATGTGGATGAACAGTCTCTTGAACAATAGCCCTGGTGCTGATGTGGATGAACAGTCTCAGGAACACTGATTCTGGTGTTGATGTGGATGTACAGTCTCAGGAACATTAGCTTTGGTGTTGATGTGGATAAACATTCTCAGGACAAACAGCCCTGGTGTTGATATGGATGAACAGTCTCAGGAACAATGGTTCTGGTGTTGATGTGGAAGAACAGTCTCATGACCAATAGTCCTGGTGTTGATGTGGATGAACAGTCACAGGAACAATAGCCCTGGTGTTGACGTGGATGAACATTCTCAGGAACAATAGCTCTTGTGTTGATGTGGATGAACTGTTGCAGGAACAATTGCCCTAGTTTTGATGGGAATGACCAGTCTCAGGAACAATAGACCTGATGTTGATGTGGATGTTCAGTCTCAGGAACAATAGTCCTGGTATTGATGTGGATTTGCAGTCTCAGGAACAATAGTCCTGTTATTGATGTGGATGAACAGTCTCAGGAACAATCGCACTGGGACAGATGTGGATGAACAGTTTCATGAACAATAGGCCTTGTGTTGATGGGAAGGAACAGTCAGAGGAACAATAGCATTTTTTTTGATCGGAATGAACAGCCTCAGGAACAATAGCCCTGGCGTTGACGTGGATGAACATTCTCAGGAACAATAGCTCTGGTGTTGATGTGGATGAACAGTTGCAGGAAAAATAGCCCTGTTTTTGATGGGAATGACCAGTCTCAGGAACAATGGTTCTGCTGTTGATGTGGATGTACAGTCTCAGGAACATTAGCTTTGGGACAGATGTGGATGAACAGTTTCATGAACAATAGCCCTGGTGTTGATGGGAAGGAACAGTCAGAGGAACAATAGCATTTGTTTTGATCGGAATGAACAGCCTCAGGAACAATAGCCCTGGCGTTGACGTGGATGAACATTCTCAGGAACAATAGCTCTGGTGTTGATGTGGATGAACAGTTGCAGGAACAATAGCCCTGTCTTTGATTGGAATGACCAGTCTCAGGAACAATAGCCCTGGCGTTGACGTGGATGAACATTCTCAGGAACATTAGCTTTGGTGTAGATGAGGATAAACATTCTCAGGAAAAACAGCCCTGGTGTTGATATGGATGAACAGTCTCAGGAAAAATGGTTCTGATGTTGATGTGGAAGAACAGTCTCATGACCAATAGTCCTGGTGTTGATGTGGATGAACAGTCTCAGGAACAATAGCCCTGGTGTTGATGTGGATGTACAGTCTCAGGAACAATAGGCCTGGTGTTGATGTGGATGAACATTCTCAGGAACAATAGCCCTGGTGTTGATGTGGATGAACATTTTCAGAAACAATAGCCCTGGTGTTGATATGGATGAAGAGTCTAAGGAACAATGGTTCTGGTGTTGATGTGGATGAACAGTCTCAGGAACTATAGTCCTGGCGTTAATGTGGATGAACATTCTCAGGAACAATAGCCCTGGTGTTGATGTGGATGATCACTCTCAGGAACAATAGCCCTGGTATTGATGTGGATGAACATTCTCAGGAACAATAGCCCTGGTGTTGATGTGGATGAACAGTCTCAGGAACAATAGCCCTGCTGTTAATGTGGATGAACAGTCGCAGGAACAATAGCCCTGGTGTTGCTGTGGATGAACATTCTCAGGAACAAGAGCCCTGGTGTTGATTTGGATGAACAGTCTCATGAACAATAGCCCTGGTGTTGATGTGGATGACCATTCTCAGGAACAATAGCCCTTGTGTTGATGTGGATGTACAGTCTCAGGAACAATAGTCCTGATGTTGATGTGGATGAACATTCTCAGGAACAATAGGCCTGGTGTTGATATGGATGAACATTTTCAGGAACAATAGCCCTGGTGTTGATGTGGATGAACATTTTCAGAAACAATAGCCCTGGTGTTGATATGGATGAAGAGTCTAAGGAACAATGGTTCTGGTGTTGATGTGGATGAACAGTCTCAGGAACTATAGTCCTGGCGTTAATGTGGATGAACATTCTCAGGAACAATAGCCCTGGTGTTGATGAGGATGATCATTCTCAGGAACAATAGCCCTGGTGTTGATGTGGATGAACAGTCTCAGGAACAATAGCCCTGCTGTTAATGTGGATGAACAGTCGCAGGAACAATTGCCCTGGTGTTGCTGTGGATGAACATTCTCAGGAACAATAGCCCTGGTGTTGATTTGGATGAACAGTCTCATGAACAATAGCCCTGGTGTTGATGTGGATGTACAGTCTCAGGAACAATAGTCCTGGTGTTGATGTGGATGAACATTCTCAGGAACAATAGCCCTGTTGTTGATGTGGATGAACATTTACAGGAACAACAGACCTGGTGTTGATAGGGATGAGCATTTTCTGGAACAACAGCCCAGGTGTTGTTGTGGATGAACATTCTCAGGAACAATAGCACTGGTGTTGATGTGGATGAACAGTCTCAGGAACGATACTCCTGGTGTTTATGTGGCGAAACATTCTTAGGAACAATAGCCCTGGCGTTAATGTGGATGAACAAGTCTCAGGAACAATAACCCTGGTGTTGATGGGAATGAACAATCTCTGGAACAATAGCCCTGGTGTTGATGTGGATGAACATTCTCAGGAACAATAGACCTCGTGTTGATGTGGATGAACAGTCTCTTGAACAATAGCCCTGGTGCTGATGTGGATGAACTTTCTCAGGAACAATAGCTCTGGTGTTGATATGGATGAACAGTCTCAGGATCATTAGCCCTGGTGTTGATGTGGATGAACAGTCTCAGGAACAATAGTCCTGGTATTGATTTGGATGAACAGTCTCAGGAACAATCGCACTGGTACAGATGTGGATGAACAGTTACATGAACAATAGCCCTGGTGTTGATGGGAATGAACATTCAGAGGAACAATAGCATTGGTTTTGATCAGAATGAACATTTTCAGGAACAATAGCCCTGGAGTTGACGTGGATGAACATTCTCAGGAACAATAGCTCTGGTGTTGATGTGGATGAACAGTTGCAGGAACAATAGCCCTGTTTTTGATGGGAATGACCAGTCTCAGGAACAATAGCCCTGATGTTGATGTGGATGTATAGTCTCAGGAACAATAGCCTTGGTGTTGATGTGGATGAACATTTTTAGGAACAATAGCCCTGGTGTAGATATGGATGAACAGTCTCAGGAACATTAGCTTTGGTGTTATGTGGATAAACATAATCAGGAACAATAGCCCTGGAGTTGATTTGGATGATCATATTTAGGAACAATAGCTCTGGTGTAGATATGGATGAAGAGTCTCAGGGACATTAGCTTTGGTGCTGATGTGGATAAACATTCTCAGGAAGAACAGCCCTGGTGTTGATATGGATGAACAGTCTCTGGAACAACGGTTCTGGTTTTGTTGTGGATGAACAGTCTCAGGAACAATAGTCCTGGTGTTGATGTGAATGAACAGTCTCAGGAACAATAGCTCTTGTGTTGATGTGAATGAACAGTCTCAGGAACAATAGCTCTGGTGTTGATGTGGATGTACAGCCTCAGGAAAAATAGCTGTGGTGTTGATGTGGATGAACAGCCGCAGGAACAATAGCCTTGGTGTTGATGTTGATGTACAGTCTCAGGAACAATATTCCTGGTGTTGATGTGGATGAACATTCTCAGGAACAATAGCCCTGGTGTTGATGTGGATGAACATTTTCATGAACAATAGCCCTGGTGTTGAGATGGATGAAGAGTCCAAGGAACAATGGTTCTGATGTTGATGTGGATGAACAGTCTCATGAAAAATAGCCCAGGTGCTGATGTGGATGAACATTCTCAGGAACAAAAGCTCAGGTGTTGATATGGAAGAACAGTCTCGTTATCATTAGCCCTGGTGTTGATGTGGATGAACAGTCTCATGAACAATAGTCCTGGTGTTGATGTGGATGAACAGTCTCAGGAACAATAGCCCTGGTGTTGATGTGGATGTGCAGCCTCAGGAACAATAGTCCTGGTGTTGATGTGGATGAACATTCACAGGAACAATAGCCCTGGTGTTGATGTTGATGAACATTTACAGGAACAACAGCCCTGGTGTTGATATGGATGATCAGTCTCAGGAACAACAGTCCTGGTGTTGATGTGGATGAACAGTCTCAGGAACGATAGTCCTGTTATTGATGTGGATGAACAGTCTCAGGAACAATCGCACTGGGACAGATGTGGATGAACAGTTTCATGAACAATAGCCCTGGTGTTGATGAGAAGGAACAGTCAGAGGAACAATAGCATTTGTTTTAATCGGAATGAACAGCCTCAGGAACAATAGCCCTGTTTTTGATGGGAAAGACCAGTCTCAGGAACAATGGTTCTGGTGTTGATGTGGATGTACAGTATCAGGAACATTAGCTTTGGTGTAGATGTGAATAAACATTCTCAGGAAAAACAGCCCTGGTGTTGATATGGATGAACAGTTTCAGGAACAATGGTTCTGGTGTTGATGTGGAAGAACAGTCTCATGACCAATAGTCCTGGTGTTGATGTGGATGAACAGTCTCAGGCACAATAGCCCTGGTGTTGATGTGGATGTACAGTCTCAGGAACAATAGGCCTGGTGTTGATATGGATGAACATTTTCAGGAACAATAGCCCTGGTGTTGATGTGGATGAACATTTTCAGAAACAATAGCCCTGGTGTTGATATGGATGAAGAGTCTAAGGAACAATGGTTCTGGTGTTGATGTGGATGAACAGTCTCAGGAACTATAGTCCTGGCGTTAATGTGGATGAACATTCTCAGGAACAATAGCCCTGGTGTTGATGAGGATGATCATTCTCAGGAACAATAGCCCTGGTATTGATGTGGATGAACATTCTCAGGAACAATAGCCCTGGTGTTGATGTGGATGAACAGTCTCAGGAACAATAGCCCTGCTGTTAATGTGGATGAACAGTCGCAGGAACAATTGCCCTGGTGTTGCTGTGGATGAACATTCTCAGGAACAATAGCCCTGGTGTTGATTTGGATGAACAGTCTCATGAACAATAGCCCTGGTGTTGATGTGGATGTACAGTCTCAGGAACAATAGTCCTGGTGTTGATGTGGATGAACATTCTCAGGAACAATAGCCCTGTTGTTGATGTGGATGAACATTTACAGGAACAACAGACCTGGTGTTGATAGGGATGAGCATTTTCTGGAACAACAGCCCAGGTGTTGTTGTGGATGAACATTCTCAGGAACAATAGCACTGGTGTTGATGTGGATGAACAGTCTCAGGAACGATAGTCCTGGTGTTTATGTGGCGAAACATTCTTAGGAACAATAGCCCTGGCGTTAATGTGGATGAACAAGTCTCAGGAACAATAACCCTGGTGTTGATGGGAATGAACAATCTCTGGAACAATAGCCCTGGTGTTGATGTGGATGAACATTCTCAGGAACAATAGACCTCGTGTTGATGTGGATGAACAGTCTCTTGAACAATAGCCCTGGTGCTGATGTGGATGAACTTTCTCAGGAACAATAGCTCTGGTGTTGATATGGATGAACAGTCTCAGGATCATTAGCCCTGGTGTTGATGTGGATGAACAGTCTCAGGAACAATAGTCCTGGTATTGATTTGGATGAACAGTCTCAGGAACAATCGCACTGGTACAGATGTGGATGAACAGTTTCATGAACAATAGCCCTGGTGTTGATGGGAATGAACATTCAGAGGAACAATAGCATTGGTTTTGATCAGAATGAACATTTTCAGGAACAATAGCCCTGGAGTTGACGTGGATGAACATTCTCAGGAACAATAGCTCTGGTGTTGATGTGGATGAACAGTTGCAGGAACAATAGCCCTGTTTTTGATGGGAATGACCAGTCTCAGGAACAATAGCCCTGATGTTGATGTGGATATACAGTCTCAGGAACAATAGTCCTGGTGTTGATGTAAATGTAAAGTCTCAGGAACAATAGCCTTGGTGTTGATGTGGATGAACATTTTTAGGAACAATAGCCCTGGTGTCGATATGGATGAACATTCTCAGGAACATTAGCTTTGGTGCTATGTGGATAAAAATAATCAGGAACAAAAGCCCTGGAGTTGATTTGGATGATCATTTTTAGGAACAATAGCCCTGGTGTAGATATGGATGAAGACTCTCAGGGACATTAGATTTGGTGCTGATGTGGATAAACATTCTCAGGAAGAACAGCCCTGGTGTTGATATGGATGAACAGTCTCTGGAACAATAGTCCTGGTGTTGATGTGAATGAACAGTCTCAGGAACAATAGCTCTTGTGTTGATATGAATGAACAGTCTCAGGAACAATAGCTCTGGTGTTGATGTGGATGCACAGTCTCAGGAAAAATAGCTGTGGTGTTGATGTGGATGAACAGTCGCAGGAAAAATAGCCCTCATGTTGATGTTGATGTACAGTCTCAGGAACAATATTCCTGGTGTTGATGTGGATGAACATTCTCAGGAACAATAGCCCTGGTGTTGATGTGGATGAAGAGTCCAAGGAACAATGGTTCTGGTGTTGATGTGGATGAACAGTCTCATGAAAAATAGCCGAGGTGCTGATGTGGATGAACATTCTCAGGAACAAAAGCTCAGGTGTTGATATGGAAGAACAGTCTCGTTATCATTAGCATTGGTGTTGATGTGGATGAACAGTCTCAGGAACAATAGTCCTGGTGTTGATGTGGATGAACAGTCTCAGGAACAAGAGCCTTGGTGTTGATGTGGATGCACAGTCTCAGGAACAATAGTCCTGGTGTTGATGTGGATGAACATTCTCAGGAACAATAGCCCTGGAGTTGATATGGATGTGCAGTCTCAGGAACAATAGTCCTGGTGTTGATGTGGATGAACATTCACAGGAAAAATAGCCCTGGTGTTGATGTGGATGAACTGTCTCAGGAACAATAGTCCTGGTGTTGATGTGAATGAAGAGTCTCAGGAACAATAGCTCTGGTGTTGATGTGGATGAACAGTCGCAGGAACAATAGCCCTGGTGTTGATGTTGATGCACAGTCTCAGGAACAGTAGTCCTGGTGTTGATGTGGATGAACATTTTCAGGAACAATAGCCCAGGTGTTGATATGGATGAAGAGTCTAAGGAACAATGGTTCTGGTGTTGATGTGGATGAACAGTCTCATGAAAAATAGCCCAGGTGCTGATGTGGATGAACATTCTCAGGAACAAAAGCTCAGGTGTTGATAT
This sequence comes from Heterodontus francisci, assembly GCF_036365525.1. Taxonomy (NCBI): domain Eukaryota; kingdom Metazoa; phylum Chordata; class Chondrichthyes; order Heterodontiformes; family Heterodontidae; genus Heterodontus; species Heterodontus francisci. Next base: position 133,093,851 of record NC_090378.1, read on the forward strand.
GGAAGAACAGTCTCGTTATCATTAGCCCTGGTGTTGATGTGGGTGAACAGTCTCAGGAACAAATGTCCTCGTGTTGATGTGGATGAACAGTCGCAGGAACAAGAGCCCTGGTGTTGATGTGGATGTACAGTCTCAGGAACAATAGTCCTGGTGTTGATGTGGATGAACATTCTCAGGAACAATAGCCCTGGAGTTGATGTGGATGAACAGTCTCAGTAACGATAGTCCAGTTGTTAATGTGGCTAAACATTCTTAGGAACAATAGACCTGCTGTTGATGTGGATGAACAGTCTCAGGAACAATAGCCCTGTTGTTGATGGGAATGCACAGTCTAAGGAACAATAGCCCTTGTGTTTATGTGGATGAACATTCTCAGGAACAATAGTCCTGTTGTTGATGTGGATGAACATTCTCTGGAACAATAGCCCTGGTGTTGATTTGGATGAACAGTCTCATGAACAATAGCCCTGGTGTTGATGTGGATGACCATTCTCAGGAACAATAGCCCTGGTGTTGATGTGGATGTACAGTCTCAGGAACAATAGTCCTGGTGTTGATGTGGATGAACATTCTCAGGAACAATAGCCCTGTTGTTGATGTGGATGAACATTTACAGAAACAACAGACCTGGTGTTGATATGGATGAGCATTTTCTGGAACAACAGCCCAGGTGTTGTTGTGGATGAACATTCTCAGGAACAATAGCACTGGTGTTGATGTGGATGAACAGTCTCATAACGATAGTCCTGGTGTTTATGTGGCGAAACATTCTTAGGAACAATAGCCCTGGCGTTAATGTGGATGAACAAGTCTCAGGTACAATAACCCTGGTGTTGATGGGAATGATCAATCTCTGGAACAATAGCCCTGGTGTTGATGTGGATGAACATTCTCAGGAACAATAGACCTCGTGTTGATGTGGATGAACAGTCTCTTGAACAATAGCCCTGGTGCTGATGTGGATGAACAGTCTCAGGAACAATAGCTCTGGTGTTGATATGGATGAACAGTCTCAGGATCATTCGCAATGGTACAGATGTGGATGAACAGTTTCATGAACAATAGCCCTGGTGTTGATGGGAATGAACAGTCAGAGGAACAATAGCATTGGTTTTGATCAGAATTAACAGTTTCAGGAACAATAGCCCTGGAGTTGACGTGGATGAACATTCTCAGGAACAATAGCTCTGGTGTTGATGTGGATGAACAGTTGCATGAACAATAGCCCTGTTTTTGATGGGAATGACCAGTCTCAGGAACAATAGCCCTGTTGTTGATGTGGATGTACAGTCTCAGGAACAATAGTCCTGGTGTTGATGTAAATGTAAAGTCTCAGGAACAATAGCCTTGGTGTTGATGTGGATGAACATTTTTAGGAACAATAGCCCTGGTGTCGATATGGATGAACAGTCTCAGGAACATTAGCTTTGGTGTTATGTGGATAAACATAATCAGGAACAATAGCCCTGGAGTTGATTTGGATGATCATTTTTAGGAACAATAGCCCTGGTGTAGATATGGATGAAGAGTCTCAGGGACATCAGATTTTTTGCTGATGTGGATAAACATTCTCAGGAAGAACAGCCCTGGTGTTGATATGGATGAACAGTCTCTGGAACAATAGTCCTGGTGTTGATGTGAATGAACAGTCTCAGGAACAATAGCTCTTGTGTTGATGTGAATGAACAGTCTCAGGAACAATAGCTCTGGTGTTGATGTGGATGCACAGTCTCAGGAAAAATAGCTGTGGTGTTGATGTGGATGAACAGTCGCAGGAAAAATAGCCCTCGTGTTGATGTTGATGTACAGTCTCAGGAACAATATTCCTGGTGTTGATGTGGATGAACATTCTCAGGAACAATAGCCCTGGTGTTGATGTGGATGAACATTTTCATGAACAATAGCCCTGGTGTTGATATGGATGAAGAGTCCAAGGAACAATGGTTCTGGTGTTGATGTGGATGAACAGTCTCATGAAAAATAGCCGAGGTGCTGATGTGGATGAACATTCTCAGGAACAAAAGCTCAGGTGTTGATATGGAAGAACAGTCTCGTTATCATTAGCATTGGTGTTGATGTGGATGAACAGTCTCAGGAACAATAGTCCTGGTGTTGATGTGGATGAACAGTCTCAGGAACAAGAGCCCTGGTGTTGATGTGGATGCACAGTCTCAGGAACAATAGTCCTGGTGTTGATGTGGATGAACATTCTCAGGAACAATAGCCCTGGAGTTGATATGGATGTGCAGTCTCAGGAACAATAGTCCTGGTGTTGATGTGGATGAACATTCACAGGAAAAATAGCCCTGGTGTTGATGTGGATGAACTGTCTCAGGAACAATAGTCCTGGTGTTGATGTGAATGAAGAGTCTCAGGAACAATAGCTCTGGTGTTGATGTGGATGAACAGTCGCAGGAACAATAGCCCTGGTGTTGATGTTGATGCACAGTCTCAGGAACAGTAGTCCTGGTGTTGATGTGGATGAACATTTTCAGGAACAATAGCCCAGGTGTTGATATGGATGAAGAGTCTAAGGAACAATGGTTCTGGTGTTGATGTGGATGAACAGTCTCATGAAAAATAGCCCAGGTGCTGATGTGGATGAACATTCTCAGGAACAAAAGCTCAGGTGTTGATATGGAAGAACAGTCTCGTTATCATTAGCCCTGGTGTTGATGTGGGTGAACAGTCTCAGGAACAAATGTCCTCGTGTTGATGTGGATGAACAGTCGCAGGAACAAGAGCCCTGGTGTTGATGTGGAAGTACAGTCTCAGGAACAATAGTCCTGGTGTTGATGTGGATGAACATTCTCAGGAACAATAGCCCTGGAGTTGATGTGGATGAACAGTCTCAGTAACGATAGTCCAGTTGTTAATGTGGCTAAACATTCTTAGGAACAATAGACCTGCTGTTGATGTGGATGAACAGTCTCAGGAACAATAGCCCTGTTGTTGATGGAAATGCACAGTCTAAGGAACAATAGCCCTTGTGTTTATGTGGATGAACATTCTCAGGAACAATAGTCCTGTTGTTGATGTGGATGAACATTCTCTGGAACAATAGCCCTGGTGTTGATTTGGATGAACAGTCTCATGAACAATAGCCCTGGTGTTGATGTGGATGACCATTCTCAGGAACAATAGCCCTGGTGTTGATGTGGATGTACAGTCTCAGGAACAATAGTCCTGGTGTTGATGTGGATGAACATTCTCAGGAACAATAGCCCTGTTGTTGATGTGGATGAACATTTTCTGGAACAACAGCCCAGGTGTTGTTGTGGATGAACATTCTCAGGAACAATAGCACTGGTGTTGATGTGGATGAACAGTCTCTTGAACAATAGCCCTGGTGCTGATGTGGATGAACAGTCTCAGGAACAATAGCTCTGGTGTTGATATGGATGAACAGTCTCAGGATCATTCGCACTGGTACAGATGTGGATGAACAGTTTCATGAACAATAGCCCTGGTGTTGATGGGAATGAACAGTCAGAGGAACAATAGCATTGGTTTTGATCAGAATTAACAGTTTCAGGAACAATAGCCCTGGAGTTGACGTGGATGAACATTCTCAGGAACAATAGCTCTGGTGTTGATGTGGATGAACAGTTGCATGAACAATAGCCCTGTTTTTGATGGGAATGACCAGTCTCAGGAACAATAGCCCTGTTGTTGATGTGGATGTACAGTCTCAGGAACAATAGTCCTGGTGTTGATGTAAATGTAAAGTCTCAGGAACAATAGCCTTGGTGTTGATGTGGATGAACATTTTTAGGAACAATAGCCCTGGTGTCGATATGGATGAACAGTCTCAGGAACATTAGCTTTGGTGTTATGTGGATAAACATAATCAGGAACAATAGCCCTGGAGTTGATTTGGATGATCATTTTTAGGAACAATAGCCCTGGTGTAGATATGGATGAAGAGTCTCAGGGACATCAGATTTTTTGCTGATGTGGATAAACATTCTCAGGAAGAACAGCCCTGGTGTTGATATGGATGAACAGTCTCTGGAACAATAGTCCTGGTGTTGATGTGAATGAACAGTCTCAGGAACAATAGCTCTTGTGTTGATGTGAATGAACAGTCTCAGGAACAATAGCTCTGGTGTTGATGTGGATGCACAGTCTCAGGAAAAATAGCTGTGGTGTTGATGTGGATGAACAGTCGCAGGAAAAATAGCCCTCGTGTTGATGTTGATGTACAGTCTCAGGAACAATATTCCTGGTGTTGATGTGGATGAACATTCTCAGGAACAATAGCCCTGGTGTTGATGTGGATGAACATTTTCATGAACAATAGCCCTGGTGTTGATATGGATGAAGAGTCCAAGGAACAATGGTTCTGGTGTTGATGTGGATGAACAGTCTCATGAAAAATAGCCGAGGTGCTGATGTGGATGAACATTCTCAGGAACAAAAGCTCAGTTGTTGATATGGAAGAACAGTCTCGTTATCATTAGCATTGGTGTTGATGTGGATGAACAGTCTCAGGAACAATAGTCCTGGTGTTGATGTGGATGAACAGTCTCAGGAACAAGAGCCTTGGTGTTGATGTGGATGTACAGTCTCAGGAACAATAGTCCTAGTGTTGATGTGGATGAACATTCTCAGGAACAATAGCCCTGGAGTTGATATGGATGTGCAGTCTCAGGAACAATAGTCCTGGTGTTGATGTGGATGAACATTCACAGGAAAAATAGCCCTGGTGTTGATGTGGATGAACTGTCTCAGGAACAATAGTCCTGGTGTTGATGTGAATGAAGAGTCTCAGGAACAATAGCTCTGGTGTTGATGTGGATGAACAGTCGCAGGAACAATAGCCCTGGTGTTGATGTTGATGCACAGTCTCAGGAACAGTAGTCCTGGTGTTGATGTGGATGAACATTTTCAGGAACAATAGCCCAGGTGTTGATATGGATGAAGAGTCTAAGGAACAATGGTTCTGGTGTTGATGTGGATGAACAGTCTCATGAAAAATAGCCCAGGTGCTGATGTGGATGAACATTCTCAGGAACAAAAGCTCAGGTGTTGATATGGAAGAACAGTCTCGTTATCATTAGCCATGGTGTTGATGTGGGTGAACAGTCTCAGGAACAAATGTCCTCGTGTTGATGTGGATGAACAGTCGCAGGAACAAGAGCCCTGGTGTTGATGTGGATGTACAGTCTCAGGAACAATAGTCCTGGTGTTGATGTGGATGAACATTCTCAGGAACAATAGCCCTGGAGTTGATGTGGATGAACAGTCTCAGTAACGATAGTCCAGTTGTTAATGTGGCTAAACATTCTTAGGAACAATAGACCTGCTGTTGATGTGGATGAACAGTCTCAGGAACAATAGCCCTGTTGTTGATGGGAATGCACAGTCTAAGGAACAATAGCCCTTGTGTTTATGTGGATGAACATTCTCAGGAACAATAGTCCTGTTGTTGATGTGGATGAACATTCTCTGGAACAATAGCCCTGGTGTTGATTTGGATGAACAGTCTCATGAACAATAGCCCTGGTGTTGATGTGGATGACCATTCTCAGGAACAATAGCCCTGGTGTTGATGTGGATGTACAGTCTCAGGAACAATAGTCCTGGTGTTGATGTGGATGAACATTCTCAGGAACAATAGCCCTGTTGTTGATGTGGATGAACATTTACAGAAACAACAGACCTGGTGTTGATATGGATGAGCATTTTCTGGAACAACAGCCCAGGTGTTGTTGTGGATGAACATTCTCAGGAACAATAGCACTGGTGTTGATGTGGATGAACAGTCTCATAACGATAGTCCTGGTGTTTATGTGGCGAAACATTCTTAGGAACAATAGCCCTGGCGTTAATGTGGATGAACAAGTCTCAGGAACAATAACCCTGGTGTTGATGGGAATGAACAATCTCTGGAACAATAGCCCTGGTGTTGATGTGGATGAACATTCTCAGGAACAATAGACCTCGTGTTGATGTGGATGAACAGTCTCTTGAACAATAGCCCTGGTGCTGATGTGGATGAACAGTCTCAGGAACAATAGCTCTGGTGTTGATATGGATGAACAGTCTCAGGATCATTCGCAATGGTACAGATGTGGATGAACAGTTTCATGAACAATAGCCCTGGTGTTGATGGGAATGAACAGTCAGAGGAACAATAGCATTGGTTTTGATCAGAATTAACAGTTTCAGGAACAATAGCCCTGGAGTTGACGTGGATGAACATTCTCAGGAACAATAGCTCTGGTGTTGATGTGGATGAACAGTTGCATGAACAATAGCCCTGTTTTTGATGGGAATGACCAGTCTCAGGAACAATAGCCCTGTTGTTGATGTGGATGTACAGTCTCAGGAACAATAGTCCTGGTGTTGATGTAAATGTAAAGTCTCAGGAACAATAGCCTTGGTGTTGATGTGGATGAACATTTTTAGGAACAATCGCCCTGGTGTCGATATGGATGAACAGTCTCAGGAACATTAGCTTTGGTGTTATGTGGATAAACATAATCAGGAACAATAGCCCTGGAGTTGATTTGGATGATCATTTTTAGGAACAATAGCCCTGGTGTAGATATGGATGAAGAGTCTCAGGGACATCAGATTTTTTGCTGATGTGGATAAACATTCTCAGGAAGAACAGCCCTGGTGTTGATATGGATGAACAGTCTCTGGAACAATAGTCCTGGTGTTGATGTGAATGAACAGTCTCAGGAACAATAGCTCTTGTGTTGATGTGAATGAACAGTCTCAGGAACAATAGCTCTGATGTTGATGTGGATGCACAGTCTCAGGAAAAATAGCTGTGGTGTTGATGTGGATGAACAGTCGCAGGAAAAATAGCCCTCGTGTTGATGTTGATGTACAGTCTCAGGAACAATATTCCTGGTGTTGATGTGGATGAACATTCTCAGGAACAATAGCCCTGGTGTTGATGTGGATGAACATTTTCATGAACAATAGCCCTGGTGTTGATATGGATGAAGAGTCCAAGGAACAATGGTTCTGGTGTTGATGTGGATGAACAGTCTCATGAAAAATAGCCGAGGTGCTGATGTGGATGAACATTCTCAGGAACAAAAGCTCAGGTGTTGATATGGAAGAACAGTCTCGTTATCATTAGCATTGGTGTTGATGTGGATGAACAGTCTCAGGAACAATAGTCCTGGTGTTGATGTGGATGAACAGTCTCAGGAACAAGAGCCCTGGTGTTGATGTGGATGCACAGTCTCAGGAACAATAGTCCTGGTGTTGATGTGGATGAACATTCTCAGGAACAATAGCCCTGGAGTTGATATGGATGTGCAGTCTCAGGAACAATAGTCCTGGTGTTGATGTGGATGAACATTCACAGGAAAAATAGCCCTGGTGTTGATGTGGATGAACTGTCTCAGGAACAATAGTCCTGGTGTTGATGTGAATGAAGAGTCTCAGGAACAATAGCTCTGGTGTTGATGTGGATGAACAGTCGCAGGAACAATAGCCCTGGTGTTGATGTTGATGCACAGTCTCAGGAACAGTAGTCCTGGTGTTGATGTGGATGAACATTTTCAGGAACAATAGCCCAGGTGTTGATATGGATGAAGAGTCTAAGGAACAATGGTTCTGGTGTTGATGTGGATGAACAGTCTCATGAAAAATAGCCCAGGTGCTGATGTGGATGAACATTCTCAGGAACAAAAGCTCAGGTGTTGATATGGAAGAACAGTCTCGTTATCATTAGCCCTGGTGTTGATGTGGGTGAACAGTCTCAGGAACAAATGTCCTCGTGTTGATGTGGATGAACAGTCGCAGGAACAAGAGCCCTGGTGTTGATGTGGATGTACAGTCTCAGGAACAATAGTCCTGGTGTTGATGTGGATGAACATTCTCAGGAACAATAGCCCTGGAGTTGATGTGGATGAACAGTCTCAGTAACGATAGTCCAGTTGTTAATGTGGCTAAACATTCTTAGGAACAATAGACCTGCTGTTGATGTGGATGAACAGTCTCAGGAACAATAGCCCTGTTGTTGATGGGAATGCACAGTCTAAGGAACAATAGCCCTTGTGTTTATGTGGATGAACATTCTCAGGGACAATAGTCCTGTTGTTGATGTGGATGAACATTCTCTGGAACAATAGCCCTGGTGTTGATTTGGATGAACAGTCTCATGAACAATAGCCCTGGTGTTGATGTGGATGACCATTCTCAGGAACAATAGCCCTGGTGTTGATGTGGATGTACAGTCTCAGGAACAATAGTCCTGGTGTTGATGTGGATGAACATTCTCAGGAACAATAGCCCTGTTGTTGATGTGGATGAACAGTCTCAGAACGGTAGTCCTGGTGTTTATGTGGCGAAACATTCTTAGGAACAATAGCCCTGGCGTTAATGTGGATGAACAAGTCTCAGGAACAATAACCCTGGTGTTGATGGGAATGAACAATCTCTGGAACAATAGTCCTGGTGTTGATGTGGATGAACATTCTCAGGAACAATAGACCTCGTGTTGATGTGGATGAACAGTCTCTTGAACAATAGCCCTGGTGCTGATGTGGATGAACAGTCTCAGGAACAATAGCTCTGGTGTTGATATGGATGAACAGTCTCAGGATCATTCGCACTGGTACAGATGTGGATGAACAGTTTCATGAACAGTAGCCCTGGTGTTGATGGGAATGAACAGTCAGAGGAACAATAGCATTGGTTTTGATCAGAATTAACAGTTTCAGGAACAATAGCCCTGGAGTTGACGTGGATGAACATTCTCAGGAACAATAGCTCTGGTGTTGATGTGGATGAACAGTTGCATGAACAATAGCCCTGTTTTTGATGGGAATGACCAGTCTCAGGAACAATAGCCCTGTTGTTGATGTGGATGTACAGTCTCAGGAACAATAGCCCTGTTGTTGATGTGGATGAACATTTTCTGGAACAACAGCCCAGGTGTTGTTGTGGATGAACATTCTCAGGAACAATAGCACTGGTGTTGATGTGGATGAACAGTCTCAGAACGGTAGTCCTGGTGTTTATGTGGCGAAACATTCTTAGGAACAATAGCCCTGGCGTTAATGTGGATGAACAAGTCTCAGGAACAATAACCCTGGTGTTGATGGGAATGAACAATCTCTGGAACAATAGCCCTGGTGTTGATGTGGATGAACATTCTCAGGAACAATAGACCTCGTGTTGATGTGGATGAACAGTCTCTTGAACAATAGCCCTGGTGCTGATGTGGATGAACAGTCTCAGGAACAATAGCTCTGGTGTTGATATGGATGAACAGTCTCAGGATCATTCGCACTGGTACAGATGTGGATGAACAGTTTCATGAACAGTAGCCCTGGTGTTGATGGGAATGAACAGTCAGAGGAACAATAGCATTGGTTTTGATCAGAATTAACAGTTTCAGGAACAATAGCCCTGGAGTTGACGTGGATGAACATTCTCAGGAACAATAGCTCTGGTGTTGATGTGGATGAACAGTTGCATGAACAATAGCCCTGTTTTTGATGGGAATGACCAGTCTCAGGAACAATAGCCCTGTTGTTGATGTGGATGTACAGTCTCAGGAACAAGAGCCTTGGTGTTGATGTGGATGTCCAGTCTCAGGAACAATAGTCCTAGTGTTGATGTGGATGAACATTCTCAGGAACAATAGCCCTGGAGTTGATATGGATGTGCAGTCTCAGGAACAATAGTCCTGGTGTTGATGTGGATGAACATTCACAGGAAAAATAGCCCTGGTGTTGATGTGGATGAACTGTCTCAGGAACAATAGTCCTGGTGTTGATGTGTATGACCATTCTCTGGAACAGTAGCCCTGGTGTTGATGTGAATGAACAGTCTCAGGAACAATAGCTCTGGTGTTGATGTGGATGAACAGTCGCAGGAACAATAGCCCTGCTGTTGATGTTGATGCACAGTCTCAGGAACAGTAGTCCTGGTGTTGATGTGGATGAACATTCTCAGGAACAATAGGTCTGGTGTTGATGTGGATGAACATTTTCAGGAATAATAGTCCAGGTGTTGATATGGATGAAGAGTCTAAGGAACAATGGTTCTGGTGTTGATGTGGATGAACAGTCGCATGAAAAATAGCCCAGGTGCTGATGTGGATGAACATTCTCAGGAACAAAAGCTCAGGTGTTGATATGGAAGAACAGTCTCGTTATCATTAGCCCTGGTGTTGATGTGGGTGAACAGTCTCAGGAACAATAGTCCTCGTGTTGATGTGGATGAACAGTCGCAGGAACATGAGCCCTGGTGTTGATGTGGATGTCCAGTCTCAGGAACAATAGTCCTGGTGTTGATGTGGATGAACATTCTCAGGAACAATAGCCCTGGAGTTGATGTGGATGAACAGTCTCAGTAACGATAGTCCAGGTGTTTATGTGGCTCAACATTCTTAGGAACAATAGACCTGCTGTTGATGTGGATGAACAGTCTCAGGAACAATAGCCCTGTTGTTGATGGGAATGCACAGTCTAAGGAACAATAGCCCTTGTGTTTATGTGGATGAAGATTCTCAGGAACAATAGTCCTGTTGTTGATGTGGATGAACATTTACAGGAACAACAGCCCTGGAGTTGATATGGATGAACAGTCTCAGTAACGATAGTCCTGGTGTTTATGTGGCTAAACATTCTTAGGAACAATAGACCTGCTGTTGATGTGGATGAACAGTCTCAGGAACAATAGCCCTGTTGTTGATGGGAATGCACAGTCTAAGGAACAATAGCCCTTGTGTTTATGTGGATGAACATTCTCAGGAACAATAGTCCTGTTGTTGATGTGGCTAAACATTCTTAGGGACAATAGCCATGCTGTTGATGTGGATGAACAGTCTCAGGAACAATAGTCCTGGTGTTGATGGGAATGAACATTCTCAGGAACAATAGCCCTGGTGTTGTTGTGGATGAACATTCTCAGGAACAAAAGCCCTTGTGTTGATGTGGATCTACAATCTAAGGAACAATAGCCCTGGTGTTTATGTGGATGAAATGTCGCAGAAACAATATTCCTGGTATTGATGTGGATGAAAAGTCTCAGGAGAAATAGCCTTGGTGTTGATGTAGATGAACAGTCTCAGGAACAATAGCTCTGGTGTTGATATGAATTAACAGTCTCAGAAACAATAGCCCTGGTGTTGATGGGAATGTACAGTCTCAGGAACAATAGCCCTGGTGTTGATGTGGATGAACATTTACAGGAACAACAGCCCTGGTGTTGATATGGATGAACAGTCTCAGGAACAACAGCCCTGGTGTTGATTTGGATGAACATTCTCAGGAACAATAGCCCTGGTGTTGATGTGGAGGAACAGTCTCAGGTACAAGAGCCCTGGTTTTGATGTGGATGAACAGTCTCAGGAACAGTCGCCCTGGAATTGATGGGAATGTACATTCTCACAAACATTAACCCCCATTTTGATGTGGATGAACAGTCTCAGGAACATTAGCCCTTTTGTTGATGTGGATGAACTGTCTCTGGAGCAATAGTACTGGTGTTGATGTGGATGAACAGTCTCAGGTACAATCGCCCTAGTGTAGATGGGAATGAACAATCTCAGGAACAATAACCGTGGCGTTGATATGGATGAACCGTCACAGGAACAATAGTCCTGGTGTTGATGTGGATGAACTTTTTCAGGAACAATAGCCCTGGTGTTGATGTGGATGAACAATCTCAGGAAATATAGCCCTGGTGTTGATGTGGATGAACTGTCTCAGGAACAATAGTCCTGGTGTTGATGTGTATGAACATTCTCAGGAACAATAGCTCTGGTGTTGATGTGGATGAACAGTCGCAGGAACAATAGCCCTGGTGTTGATGTTGATGTACAGTCTCAGGAACAATATTCCTGGTGTTGATGTGGATGAACATTCTCAGGAACAATAGCCCTGGTGTTGATACAGATGAAGAGTCTAAGGAACAATGGTTCTGGTGTTGATGAGAATGACCTGTCTCATGAAAAATAGCCCAGGTGCTGATGTGGATGAACATTCTCAGGAACAAAAGCTCAGGTGTTGATATGGAAGAACAGTCTCGTTATCATTAGCCCTGGTATTGATGTGGTTGAACAGTCTCAGGAACAATAGTCCTGGTGTTGATGTGGATAAACAGTCGCAGGAACAAGAGCCCTGGTGTTGATGTGGATGTACAGTCTCAGGAACAATAGTCCTGGTGTTGATGTGGATGAACATTCTCAGGAACAATAGCCCTGGAGTTGATGTGGATGTACAGTCTCTGGAACAATAGTCCTGGTGTTGATGTGGATGAACATTCACAGGAACAATAGCCCTGGTGTTGATGTTGATGAACATTGACTGGAACAACATCCCTGGTGTTGATATGGATGATTTGTCTCAGGAACAACAGTCCTGGTGTTGATGTGGATGAACAGTCTCAGGAACGATAGTCCTGGTGTTTATGTGGCTAAACATTCTTAGGAACAATAGACCTGCTGTTGATGTGGATGAACAGTCTCAGGAACAATAGCCCTGGTGTTGATGGGAATGCACAGTCCAAGGAACAATCGCCCTTGTGTTTATGTGGATGAACATTCTCAGGAACAATAGTCCTGGTGTTTATGTGGCTAAAGATTCTCAGGGACAATAGCCATGCTGTTGATGTGGATGAACAGTCTCAGGAACAATAGTCCTGGTGTTGAAGGGAATGAACATTCTCAGCAACAATAGCCCTGGTATTGATGTGGATGAACCTTCTCAGGAATAACAGCCCTGGTGTTGATGTGGATGTACAATCTAAGGAACAATAGCCCTGGTGTTTATGTGGATGAAAAGTCGCAGGAACAATATTCATGGTGTTGATGTGGACGAAAAGTCTCAGGAGAAATAGCCTTGGTGTTGATGTGGATGAACAGTCTCAGGAACAATAGCTCTGGTGTTGATATGAATTAACAGTCTCAGGAACAATAGCCCTGGTGTTGATGGGAATGTACAGTCTCAGGAACAATAGCCCTGGTGTTGAAGTGGATGAACAGTCTCAGGAACAATAGTCCTGGTGTTGATGTGGATGAACATTCTCAGGAACAACAGCCCTGGTGTTGATATGGATGAACAGTCTCAGGAACAACAGTCCTGGTGTTGATGTGGATGAACATTCTCAGGAACAATAGCCCTGGTGTTGATGTGGAGGAACAGTCTCAGGTACAATAGCCCTGGTGTTGATGTGGATGAACAGTTTCAGGAACAGTAGCCCTGGAATTGATGGGAATGAACATTCTCACGAACAATAACCCTCATGTTGATGTGGATGAACAGTCTCAGGAACATTAGCCCTTTTTTGATGTGGATGAACAGTCTCTGGAGCAATAGTCCTGGTGTTGATGTGGATGAACAGGCTCAGGTACAATCGCCATCGTGCAGATGGGAATGAACAATCTCAGGAACAATAACCCTGGTGTTGATGTGGATGATCTTTCTCAGGAACAATAGCCCTGGTGTTGATGTGGATGAACAATCTCAGGAAAAATAGCCCTGGCGTTGATGTGGATGAACTGTCTCAGGAACAATAGCTCTGGTGTTGATGTGGATGAACAGTCTCAGGAACAACAGCCCTGATATTGATGGGAATGAACAGTCTCAGGAACAATATCCCTGGTGTTGATGTGGATGAACAATCTCAGGAACAATAGCCCTGCTGTTGATGTGGATGTACAGTCAATGGAACAATAGCCCTGGTTTTGATGTGGATGCACCGTCGCAGGAACAATAGTCCTGGTGTTGATGTGGATGAATATTCTCCGGAAGAATAGCCCTGGTGTTGTTGTGGATGAACAGTCTCAGGAACAACAGCCCTGATTTTGATGGGAATGAACAGTCTCAGGAACAATAACCCTGGTGTTGATGTGGATGAGCAGTCTCAGGAACAATAGCCCTGGTGTTGATGTGGATGAACAGTGTCAGGAACAAGAGCCCTGGATTTGATAGGTATGAACAATCAATGGAACAATAGCCCTGGTTTTGATGTGGATGCACGGTCACTGGAACAATAGCCCTGGTGTTGATGTGGATGAATATTTTTAGGAACAATAGTCCTGGTGTTGTTGGCAATGAACATTCTCTGGAACAATAACCCTGGTGTTGTTGTGGATGAACATTTTTAAGAAAAATAGCCCTGGTGTAGATATGGATGAACAGTCTCAGGAACATTAGCTTTTGTGTTGATGTGGATAAACATTCTCAGGAAGAACAGCACTGGTGTTGATATGGATGAAGATTCTCAGGAACAATAGCCCTGGTGTTAATGTGGATGAACAGTCTCAGGAACAATAGCCCTGGTGTTGCTGTGGATGAACATTCTCAGGAACAATAGACCTGGCTTTGACGTGGATGTACAGTCTCAGGAACAATAGTCGTGGTTTTGATGTGGATGAACATTCTCAGGAAAAATAGCCCTGGTGTTGATGTGGATGTACAGTCTCAGGAACAATAGCCCTGGTGTTGCTGTGGATCAACATTCTCAGGAACAATAGACCTGGCTTTGACGTGGATGTACAGTCTCAGGAACAATAGTCCTGGTGTTGAGGTGGATGAACATTCTCAGGAACAGTAGCCCTGGTGTTGATGTGGATGAACAGTCTCAGGAACAATAGCTCTGGTGTTGATGTGGATGAACATTCTCAGGAACAATAGCCCTGGTGTTGATTTGGATAAACATTTTCAGGAACTTTAGCCTTGCTGTTGATATGGATGAACAGTCTCAGGAACAATAGTTCTGGTGTTGATGTGGATGAGCAGTCTCAGGAACAATAGCTCTGGTGTTGATATGGATTAACAGTCTCAGGAACAATAGACTTGGTGTTGAAGGGAATGAACAGTCTCAGGAACAATAGCCCTGGTGCTGATGTGGATGAACAGTCACAAGAACAATAGTCCTGGTGTTGATGTGGATGAACAGTCTTTGGAACAATAGCCCTGGTTTTGATGGGAATAAACAGTCTCAGGAACAATCGCCCTGGTGTTGATGTGGATGTACAGTCTCAGGAACAATAGTCCTGGTGTTGATCTGGATGAACATTCTCAGGAAAAATAGCCCTGGTATTGAGGTGGATGAACATTTTCAGGAACAATAGCCCTGGTTTTGATGTGGATGAACAGTCTCAGGAAGAATAGTTCTGGTTTTGATGTGGATGAACATTCTCAGGAACAATCGCTTTGGTGTTGATGTGGATGTACATTCTCAGGAACATTAGCCCGGGAGATGATGTGAACGAACATTTTTAGGAAAAATAGCCCTGGTGTTGATGTGGATGAACAGTCTCAGAAACAATAGCCCTGGTGTTGATGTGGATGAACAATTTCAGGAACAATAACCCTGGTGTTGATGTGGATGAACATTCTCAGGAACAATAGCCCTGGTGTTGATGTGGATGAACAGTCTCAGGAACAATAGCCCTGATGTTGATGTGGATGAACAGACTGAGGAACAATAGCCCTGGTGTTGATTTTGGTGAACATTCTCAGGAACAATAGCCCTGGTGTTGATGTGGATGAACAGTTGCTTTAACAATAGCTCTGGTTTTGATGGGAATGACCTGTCTCAGGAAAAATAGCACTGATGTTGATGTGGATGTACAGTCTCAGGAACAATAGCCCTGGTGTTGATGTGGATGAACATTTTTAGGAACAATAGCCCTGTTGTAGATATGGATGAACAGTCTCAGGAACAATGGTTCTGGTGTTGATGTGGATAAACATCCTCAGGAACAATAGCCCTGTTGTTGATGTGGATGAACCGTCTCAGGAACAATGGTTCTGGTGTTGATGTGGATGAACAGTCTCAGGACCAATAGTCCTGATGTTGATGTGTATGAACATTCTCAGGAACAGTAGCCCTGGTGTTGATGTGGATGAACAGTCTCAAGAGCAATAGCCCTGATGTTGATGTGGATGAACATTCTCAGGAACAATAGCCCTGATGTTGATTTCGATAAACATTTACAGGAACGATAGCCTTGCTGTTGATATGGACGAACAGACTCAGGAACAATAGTTCTGGTGTTGATGTGGATGAGCTGTCTCATCAACAATAGACTTGGTGTTGATGGGAATGAACATTCTCAGGAACAATAGCCCTGGTGCTGATGTGGATGAACAGTCACAGGAACAATAGTCCTGGTGTTGATGTGGATGAACAGTCTTTGGAACAATAGCCCTGGTTTTGATGGGAATAAACAGTCTCAGGAACACTAGTCCTGGTGTTGATGTGGATTAACATTCTCAGGAAAAATAGCCCTGGTGATGAGGTGGATGAACATTTTCAGGAACAATAGCCCTGGTGTAGATGTGGATATACAGTCTCAGGAACAGTAGCCCTGGAGATGATGTGAATGAACATTTTCAGGAAAAATAGCCCTGGTGTTGATGTGGATGAACAGTCTCAAAAACAATAGCCCTGGTGTTGATGTGGATGAACAATTTCAGGAACAATAGCCCTGGTGTTGATGTGGATGAACAGTCTCAGGAACAATAGCCCTGGTGTTGATGTGGATGAACAGTCTCAGGAACAATAGCCCTGATGTTGATGTGGATGAACAGACTGAGAAACAATAGCCCTGGTGTTGATTTGGGTGATCATTCTCAGGAACAATAGCGCTGGTGTTGATTTGGATGAACATTCACAGGTACAATAGCCCTGGCGTTGATGTGGATGAACATTCTCAGGAACAATAGCCCTGTTTTTGATGTGGATGAACAATTTCAGGAACAATAGCCCTGGTGTCAGAGGGTGAAAGAAAGTGTCTGAATGTGTCAGAGATTGTCTGAGAGTGTCAGAGAGGACCTGAGATTTTCAATGACTGTGAGAGTGTGTGTGAGAGTGTGAGTGTGTGAGTGTTTCAGAGAGTGCCAGAGAGAGACACAGAGTGACAGAAAGGATCAGATAGTGACACAGATTGTCAGAGAGTGTCGGAGAGTTTCTAAGAGTCAAAGAGAGTGTCAGAGAGTGTCAGAGAGTGACAGAGTGTGCCAGAGAGTGTCAGACAGTTTCTGCGAGTTTCAGAGAGTGACAGAGAGAGACAGAGAGTGTCAGAGTGTGTCAGAGAGTGTCAGAGTGTGTCAGAGAGTGTGAGGAAGTGTCACCGAGTGACAAAGAGTGTCAGAGAGTTTCAGAGAGTCAATGAGAGTGTCACAGAGTGTCAGAGAATTTTAGAGAGTTTCAGAGAGTCAAAGAGAGCGTCAGAGAGTGTCTGAGAATGTCTGAGAGTCAAAGAGAGTGTCACAGAGTGTCAGAGTAAGTCAGAGAGTCTCTGAGAGTCAAAGAGAGTGTCCAAAAGAGTCAGAAAGTGTGTGAGTGTATCACAGGTTGTCTGATAGTGCCAGAGAGCGTCAGAGATTTTCAAACGACTATGAGAACGTGCTTGAGAGTGTGAGAGTGGGAGTGTTTCAGAGAGTGACAGAGAGTGTCAGAGAGAGTCAGAGAGTGACAGAGAGTGACAGAGAATGTCACTGAGTTTTAGAGATTTACTGAGAGTGTCAGAGACTGACTGAGACTGTCAGAGAGTACAGAATTTCAGATAGATTCAGAGACTGTCTGAGAGTGTCAGAGAGTGACCGAGTGTGTCAGAAAGTGTCAGAGAGTTTCAGAGATTGGGTGAGAGTGTCAGAGACTGTCTGAGAGTGCCAGAGAGTGTCAGAGAGTGTCAGAGAGTGTCAGAGAGGGTCAGAGATTGTCAGAGTGTGTCAGAGTGGATCAGAGAGTGTCAGAGAGTTTCAGAGATTGACAGAGAGTCTCAGACAGTTTCAGAAAGTCAAAGAGAGTGTCACAGAGTGTCAGAGATTTTCAGAGAGTCAAAGAGAGTGTCAGAATGTCTGAGTGTGTCAGAGAGTCTCAGAGAGTCAAAGAGAGTGTCAGAAAGTGTCAGAAAGTGTCTGAGTGTTTCAGAGGTTGTCTGAGAGTGTCAGAGAGGGTCAGAGATGTTCAAACGACGATGAGAACGTGCTTGAGAGTGTGAGAGTGTGAATGTTTCAGAGATTGACAGAGAGTGTCAGAGATAGTCAGAGAGTGACAGAGAGTGACAGAGAGTGTCAGAGAGATTTACGGAGAGTGTCAGAGACTGACTGAGACTGTCTGAGAGTTTCAGAGAGTGTCAGAGAACGTCAGAGAGTGACAGAGTATGTCAGAGAGTGTCAGAGAGTGTCAGAGAGTGACAGGTAGTGTGAGAGAGTGTCAGAGAGTGACAGAGAGTGTCAGTGAGTCTCAGAGAGTGTCAGAGAATTTCAGAGAGTGACAGAGAGTGCCAGAGAGTGTCAGAGAGTCTCTGAGAGTGTCAGAGTGTGTCAGAGATTGTCTGGGAGTTTCAGAGACTGACAAAGAGTGTCTGAGAGTTTCAGAGAGTAAAAGAGAGTGTCACAGAGTGTCAGAGAGTCAAAGAGAGTGTCACAGAGTGTCAGAGAGTTTGAGAGAGATTCAGAGAGTCGAAGAGAGTTTCAGAGAGTGTCTGAGAGTTTCTGGGAGTCAAAGAGATTGTCACAGAGTGTCAGAGTGTTTCAGAGAGTCAAAGAGAGAGTCAGAGAGTGTCTGAGTATGTCAGAGAGAGTGTGAGAGTCAAAGAGAGTGTCAGAAAGTGTCAGAAAGTGTCTGAGTGTGTCAGAGGTTGTCTGAGAGTGTCAGAGAGGGTCAGAGATTTTCAGACGACTATGAGAACATGATTGAGAGTGTGAGATTGTGATTGTGTCTGGAAGTGACAGATAGTGTCAGAGAGAGTCGGAGAGTGTCAGAGAGTTTTAGAGATTGACGTAGAGTGTCAGAGACTGACTGAGACTCTCAGAGAGTGTCAGAGGATATCATGGTGTGTCAGAGAGTGTCAGAGAGAGACAGAGAGTGTCGGAGAGTTTTAGAGATTGACGGAGACTGTCAGAGACTGACTGAGACTGTCAGAGAGTGTCAGAGTGTGCCAGAGAGTGACAGAGAGTGTCAGAGAGTGACAGAGAGTGACGGAGTGTGGCAGAGAGTATGAGAGAGTGTCGGAGAATTTCAGAGAATTTCAGGGACTGTCTGAGAGTGTCAGAGAGTGTCAGAGAGTGCCAGAGCGTGTCAGAGAGTGTCAGAGAGGGGCAGAGAGTGTCAGAGAGTTTCAGAGTCAAAGAGAGTGTCAGAGAGTGTCAGAGAGTGCCAGAGCGTGTCAGAGAGTGTCAGAGAGTGTCAGAGAGGGACAGAGAGTGTCAGAGAGTTTCAGAGAGTGTCAGAGAGTGTCAGAGAGTGTCAGAGAGTGCCAGAGAGTCAAAGAGAGTGTCAGAGTGTCTGAAAGTGTCAGAGAGACTCGGAGAGACAAAGAGAGTGACAGAAAGTGGCAGAAAGTGTCTGAGTGTGTCAGAGGTTGTCTGAGAGAGTCAGAGAGGGTCAGAGATTTTCAAACGACTATGGGAACGTGCTTGTGAGAGTGTGTGCGTTGCAGAGACTGACAGAGAGTGTCAGTGAGAGTCAGAGAGTGACAGAGAGTGTCAGAGAGTTTTAGAGATTTACGGAGAGTGTCAGAGACTGGCTGAGATTGTCTGAGAGCATCAGAGAGTGTCAGAGAGTGACAGAGTGTGTTTGAGAGTGTCAGAGAGATTGTGAGAGTTTGAGAGAGGGTCAAAATGTGTCAGAATGTGACAGAGAGTGTCAGAGAGTGTCAGAGAGTTTCAGAGTTGTCTGAAAGTGTCAGAGAGTGTCAGAGAATGTCAGAGAATGACAGAGAGTGTCAGAGAGTGTCGGAGAGTTTCAGAGAGTGACGGAGAGTGTCAGAGATTGTCTGAGAGTGTCAGAGACGGTCAGAGATTTTCAAACGACTCTGAGACCGTGTTTGAGTGTGTGAGAGTGTGAGCGTTTCAGAGAGTGACAGAGAGAGTCAGAGAGTGACAGAGAGTGTCAGGGAGTGACAGAGGGTGACAAAGAGTTTCAGAGAGTGTCACAGAGTGTCGGAGAGCTTCTGAGAGTCAAAGAGAGTGACAGAGAGTTTCAGAGAGTGACAGAGAGTGTCTGTAAGTGACAGAGAGTGTCTGAGAGTCTCTGAGAGTTTCACAGACTGACAGAGATTGTCTGACAGTGTCTGACAATGTCAGAGAGTGACAGAGAGTGTCAGAGAGTGTCAGAGAGTTTCAGGAAGTCAAAGAAAGTGTCACAGAGTGTCAGAGATTTTCAGAGAGTCAAAGAGAGTGTCAGAGTGTCTGAGTGTGTCAGAGAGTCTCTGAGAGTCAAAGAGAGTGTCAGAAAGTGTCAGAACATGTCTGAGTGTGTCAGAGGTTGTCTGAGAGTGCCAGAGAGGGTCAGAGATGTTCAAACGACTATGAGAACGTGCTTGAGAGTGTGAGAGTGTGAATGTTTCAGAGAGAGACAGAGAGTGTCAGAGAGAGTCAGAGAGTGACAGAGTGTCAGAGAGTTTCAGAGAGTGTCGGAGAGTTTCAGAGAGTGACAGAGAGCGTCAGAGGTTGTCTGAGAGTGCCAGAGAGGGTCAGAGATGTTCAAACGACTATGAGAACGTGCTTGAGAGTGTGAGAGTGTGAATGTTTCAGAGAGAGACAGAGAGTGTCAGAGAGAGTCAGAGAGTGACAGAGAGTGTCAGAGAGTGTCAGGGAGTGACAGAGAGTTTCAGAGAGTGACAGAGAGTGTCTGTAAGTGACAGAGAGTGTCAGAGAGTCTCAGAATTTCACAGAGTGACAGAGATCGTCTGACAGTGTCTGACAATGTCAGAGAGTGACGGAAAGTGTCACAGAGTGTCAGAGATTTTCAGAGAGTCAAAGAGAGTGTCAGAGTGTCTGAGTGTGTCAGAGAGTCTCTGAGAGTCAAAGAGAGTGTCAGAAAGGGTCAGAAAGTGCCTGAGTGTGTCAGAGGTTGTCTGAGAGTGCCAGAGAGGGTCAGAGATGTTCAAACGACTGTGAGAACATGTCTGAGAGTGTGAGAGTGTGAGTGTTTCAGAGAATGACAGAGAGTGTCAGTGAGAGTCAGAGAGTGACAGAGAGTGACAGAGGGTGACAAAGAGTGTCAGAGAGTGTCACAGAGTGTCGGAGAGTTTCTGAGAATCAAAGAGAGTGACAGAGAGTGTCAGAGAGTGACAGAGGGTGACAAAGAGTGTCAGAGAGTGTCACAGAGTGTCGGAGAGTTTCTGAGAATCAAAGAGAGTGACAGAGAGTGTCAGAGAGTGACAGAGTGTGTCAGAGAGTGACAGAGTGTGTTAGAGAGTGTCAGAGAGAGTCAGAGAGGTTTCAGAGAGTCAATGAGAGTGTCAGAGTGTCTGAGTTTGTCAGAGAGTCTCTGAGAGTCAAAGAGAGTGTCAGAAAGTGTCAGAAAGTGTCTCAGTGTGTCAGAGGTTGTCTGAGAGTGTCAGAGAGAGTCAGAGAGTGACAGCGAGTGTCAGGGAGTGGCAGAGGGTGACAAAGAGTGACAGAGTGTGTCAGAGAGTGTCAGAGAGGTTTCAGAGTGTCAAAGAGAGTGTCAGTGTGTCTGAGTGTGTCAGAGAGTCTCTGAGAGTCAAAGAGAGTGTCAGCAAGTGTCAGAAAGTGTCTGAGTGTGTCAGAGGTTGTCTGAGAGTGTCAGAGAGGGTCAGAGATTTTCAAACGACTATGAGAACGTGCTTGAGAGTGTGAGAGTGTGAGTGTTTCAGAGAGTGTCAGAGAGAGTCAGAGAGTGACAGAGAGTCACAGAGAGTGTCAGAGAGTTTTAGAGATTTACGGAGTGTGTCAAAGACTGACTGAGACTGTCAGAGAGTATCAGAGAGTGACAGAGAATTTCGGATAGTTTCAGAGACTTCTGAGAGTGTCAGAGAGTGACAGAGTGTGTCAGAAAGTGACAGAGAGCTTCAGAGATTGTCTGAGAGTGTCAGAGAGTGCCAGAGAGTGCCAGAGCGTGTCAGAGAGTGTCAGAGAGTTTCAGAGAGTGACAGAGAGTGTCTGTAAGATTCAGAGAGTGTCAGAGAGTGTCAGAGAATCTCTGAGAGTTTCACAGTGTGACAGAGATTGTCTGACAGTGTCTGACAATGTCAGAGAGTGACAGAGAGCGTCAGAGAGAGTCAGGGAGAGTCAGAGTGTGTCAGAGTGTGTCAGAGAGTGTCATGGAGGTTCAGAGATTGACAGAGAGTGTCATAGAGTTTCAGGAAGTCAAAGAAAGTGTCACAGAGT
Organism: Heterodontus francisci; assembly: GCF_036365525.1. Classification (NCBI taxonomy): domain Eukaryota; kingdom Metazoa; phylum Chordata; class Chondrichthyes; order Heterodontiformes; family Heterodontidae; genus Heterodontus; species Heterodontus francisci. The sequence goes on from NC_090378.1 coordinate 133,115,933, forward strand.
GTCAGAGATTTTCAGAGATTCAAAGAGAGTGTCAGAGTGTCTGAGTGTGTCAGAGAGTCTCTGAGATTCAAAGAGATTGTCAGAAAGTATCAGAAAGTGTCTGAGTGTGTCAGAGGTTGTCTGAGAGTGCCAGAGAGGGTCAGAGATGTTCAAACGACTATGAGAACGTGCTTGAGAGTGTGAGAGTATGTGTTTCAGAGAGTGATAGAGACTGTCAGACAGAGTCAGAGTGACAGAGAGTGTCAGAGAGTTTTAGAGTTTTACGGAGAGTGTTAGAGATTGACTGAGACTGTCTGAGAGCGTCAGAGAGTGTCAAAGAGTGACAGAGAGTGACAGAGTGTGTCAGAGAGTTACAGGGAGATTGTGAGAGTTTTAGAGATTGTCAGAGTGTGTCAGAATGTGGCAGAGAATGTGAGAGAGTGTAAGAGAGTTTCAGAGTTGTCTGAGAGTGTCAGAGAGCGTCAGAGAGTTTCAGAGAGTGACAGAGCATGTCAGAGAGCGACAGTTAGTGTCAGAGAGTGTCAGAGAATGTCAGAGAGTGACAGAGAATGTCAGAGAGTGTCAGAGAGTTTCAGAGAGTGACTGAGAGTGTCAGAGAGTGACAGAGAGTGATAGAGAGTGTCAGAGAGTGTCACAGAGGGTCAGAGAGTGTCAGAGAGTTTCTGAGAGTCAAAGAGACTGTCAGAGAGAGACAGCGAGTGTCAGAGTTTGTCAGAGAGTGTCAGAGTGTGTCAGTGAGTGTCATTAGTGTCAGAGAGTTTCACAGAGTGACAGTGCGTGTCAGAGAGTGACAGTTAGTGTCAGAGAGTGTCAGTGAGTGTCAGAGAGTTTCAGAGCGTGACAGCGAGTGTCAGAGATTGTCTGAGAGTGTCAGAGACGGTCAGAAATTTTCAAACGACTGTGAGAACGTGTTTGAGAGTGCGAGAGTGTGAGTGTTTCAGAGAGTGTCAGAGAGAGTCAGAGAGTGACAGAGAGTTACAGAGAGTGTCAGAGTGTTTTAGAGATTTCCGGAGAGTGTCAGAGAATGAATGAGACTGTCTGAGATTGTCAGAAGGTGTCAGAGAGTGAAAGAGAGTGACAGAGAGTGACGGAATGTGTCAGAGAGTGTCGGAGAGAGTGTGAGAGTTTTAGAGAGGGATGGAGTGTATCAGAGTTTGGCAGAGAGTGTCAGAGAGGTTCAGAGAGTTTCAGAGACTGTCTGAGAGTGTCAGAGAGTGACAGAGAGTGTCAGGGAGTGACAGAGGGTGACAAAGAGTGTCAGAGAGTGTTACAGAGTGTCGGGAGTTTCTGAGAGTCAAAGAGAGTGTCAGAGAGTTTCAGAGAGTGACAGAGAGCGTCAGAGAGTTTCACAGAGTGACAGAGCGTGTCAGAGAGTGACAGTTAGTGTCAGAGTGTGTCAGAGAATGTCAGGGAGTTTCAGAGAGTGACAGAGTGTGTTAGAGAGTGTCAGAGAGAGTCAGAGAGGTTTCAGAGAGTCAATGAGAGTGTCAGAGTGTCTGAGTTTGTCAGAGAGTCTCTGAGAGTCGAAGAGAGTGTCAGAAAGTGTCAGAAAGTGTCTCAGTGTGTCAGAGGTTGTCTGAGAGTGTCAGAGAGAGTCAGAGAGTGACAGCGAGTGTCAGGGAGTGGCAGAGGGTGACAAAGAGTGACAGAGTGTGTCAGAGAGTGTCAGAGAGGTTTCAGAGTGTCAAAGAGAGTGTCAGTGTGTCTGAGTGTGTCAGAGAGTCTCTGAGAGTCAAAGAGAGTGTCAGCAAGTGTCAGAAAGTGTCTGAGTGTGTCAGAGGTTGTCTGAGAGTGTCAGAGAGGGTCAGAGATTTTCAAACGACTATGAGAACGTGCTTGAGAGTGTGAGAGTGTGAGTGTTTCAGAGAGTGTCAGAGAGAGTCAGAGAGTGACAGAGAGTCACAGAGAGTGTCAGAGAGTTTTAGAGATTTACGGAGTGTGTCAAAGACTGACTGAGACTGTCAGAGAGTATCAGAGAGTGACAGAGAATTTCGGATAGTTTCAGAGACTTCTGAGAGTGTCAGAGAGTGACAGAGTGTGTCAGAAAGTGACAGAGAGCTTCAGAGATTGTCTGAGAGTGTCAGAGAGTGCCAGAGAGTGCCAGAGCGTGTCAGAGAGTGTCAGAGAGTTTCAGAGAGTGACAGAGAGTGTCTGTAAGATTCAGAGAGTGTCAGAGAGTGTCAGAGAATCTCTGAGAGTTTCACAGTGTGACAGAGATTGTCTGACAGTATCTGACAATGTCAGAGAGTGACAGAGAGCGTCAGAGAGAGTCAGGGAGAGTCAGAGTGTGTCAGAGTGTGTCAGAGAGTGTCATGGAGGTTCAGAGATTGACAGAAAGTGTCATAGAGTTTCAGGAAGTCAAAGAAAGTGTCACAGAGTGTCAGAGATTTTCAGAGATTCAAAGAGAGTGTCAGAGTGTCTGAGTGTGTCAGAGAGTCTCTGAGATTCAAAGAGATTGTCAGAAAGTATCAGAAAGTGTCTGAGTGTGTCAGAGGTTGTCTGAGAGTGCCAGAGAGGGTCAGAGATGTTCAAACGACTATGAGAACGTGCTTGAGAGTGTGAGAGTATGTGTTTCAGAGAGTGATAGAGACTGTCAGACAGAGTCAGAGTGACAGAGAGTGTCAGAGAGTTTTAGAGTTTTACGGAGAGTGTTAGAGATTGACTGAGACTGTCTGAGAGCGTCAGAGAGTGTCAAAGAGTGACAGAGAGTGACGGAGTGTGTCAGAGAGTTACAGGGAGATTGTGAGAGTTTTAGAGATTGTCAGAGTGTGTCAGAATGTGGCAGAGAATGTGAGAGAGTGTAAGAGAGTTTCAGAGTTGTCTGAGAGTGTCAGAGAGCGTCAGAGAGTTTCAGAGAGTGACAGAGCATGTCGGAGAGTGACAGTTAGTGTCAGAGAGTGTCAGAGAATGTCAGAGAGTGACAGAGAATGTCAGAGAGTGTCAGAGAGTTTCAGAGAGTGACAGAGAGTGTCAGAGATTGTCTGAGAGTGTCAGAGAGTGACAGAGAGTGATAGAGAGTGTCAGAGAGTGTCACAGAGGGTCAGAGAGTGTCAGAGAGTTTCTGAGAGTCAAAGAGACTGTCAGAGAGAGACAGCGAGTGTCAGAGTTTGTCAGAGAGTGTCAGAGTGTGTCAGTGAGTGTCATTAGTGTCAGAGAGTTTCACAGAGTGACAGTGCGTGTCAGAGAGTGACAGTTAGTGTCAGAGAGTGTCAGTGAGTGTCAGAGAGTTTCAGAGCGTGACAGCGAGTGTCAGAGATTGTCTGAGAGTGTCAGAGACGGTCAGAAATTTTCAAACGACTGTGAGAACGTGTTTGAGAGTGCGAGAGTGTGAGTGTTTCAGAGAGTGTCAGAGAGAGTCAGAGAGTGACAGAGAGTTACAGAGAGTGTCAGAGTGTTTTAGAGATTTCCGGAGAGTGTCAGAGAATGAATGAGACTGTCTGAGATTGTCAGAAGGTGTCAGAGAGTGAAAGAGAGTGACAGAGAGTGACGGAATGTGTCAGAGAGTGTCGGAGAGAGTGTGAGAGTTTTAGAGAGGGATGGAGTGTATCAGAGTTTGGCAGAGAGTGTCAGAGAGGTTCAGAGAGTTTCAGAGACTGTCTGAGAGTGTCAGAGAGTGACAGAGAGTGTCAGGGAGTGACAGAGGGTGACAAAGAGTGTCAGAGAGTGTTACAGAGTGTCGGGAGTTTCTGAGAGTCAAAGAGAGTGTCAGAGAGTTTCAGAGAGTGACAGAGAGCGTCAGAGAGTTTCACAGAGTGACAGAGCGTGTCAGAGAGTGACAGTTAGTGTCAGAGTGTGTCAGAGAATGTCAGGGAGTTTCAGAGAGTCAAAGAGAGTGTCACAGAGTGTCGGAGAGACTCTGAGAGTCAAAGAGTGTGTCAGAAAGTGTCAGAAAGTGTCTCAGTGTGTCAGAGGTTGTCTGAGAGTTTCAGAGAGGATCAGAGACTTTCAAACGACTATGAGAACGTGCTTGAGAGTGTAAGAGTGTGAGTGTTTCAGAGAGTGTCAGAGAGAGTCAGAGAGTCAAAGAGAGTATCAGAGAGTGACAGAGTGTGTCAGAGAGCGTCTGAGAGTGTCTGAGAGTGTCAGAGAGTGACAGAGAGTGACAGAGAGTGTCGGAGAGTGTCACAGAGGGTCAGAGAGTTTCAGAGAGTCAAAGAGAGTGTCACAGAGTGTCGGAGAGACTCTGAGAGTCAAAGAGTGTGTCAGAAAGTGTCAGAAAGTGTCTCAGTGTGTCAGAGGTTGTCTGAGAGTTTCAGAGAGGATCAGAGACTTTCAAACGACTATGAGAACGTGCTTGAGAGTGTAAGAGTGTGAGTGTTTCAGAGAGTGTCAGAGAGAGTCAGAGAGTGACAGAGTTACAGAAATTGTCAGAGAGTTTTAGAGATTTCCGGAGAGTGTCAGAGAATGACTGAGAGTGTCAGAGAGGGACAGAGAGTGTCAGAGAGTGACAGAGAGTGACGGAGTGTGTCAGAGAGTGTCGGAGAGAGTGTGAGAGTTTTAGAGAGGGACAGAGTGTGTCAGAGATTGGCAGAGAGTGTCAGAGAGTTGCAGAGTTGTCTGAGAGTGTCAGAGAGTGTCAGAGAGTGTCAGAGATTTCAGAGAGTGACAGAGCGTGTCAGAGAGTGACAGTTAGTGTCAGAGAGTGACAGAGAGTGCCAGAGAATGTCAGAGAGTGACATAGAGTGTCAGAGAGTGTCAGAGAGTTTCAGAGCGTGACAGCGAGTGTCTGAGAGTGTCAGAGAGTGTCAGAGAGTGTCAGAGATTTTCAGAGAGTGACAGAGCGTGTCAGAGAGTGACAGTTAGTGTCAGAGAGTGCCAGAGAGTGTCAGAGAATGTCAGAGAGTGACATAGAGTGTCAGAGAGTGTCAGAGAGTTTCAGAGCGTGACAGAGAGTTACAGAGATTGTCAGAGAGTTTTAGAGATTTCCGGAGAGTGTCAGAGAATGACTGAGAGTGTCAGAGAGTGTCAGAGAGGGACAGAGAGTGTCAGAGAGTGACAGAGAGTGACGGAGTGTGTCAGAGAGTGTCGGAGAGAGTGTGAGAGTTTTAGAGAGGGACAGAGTGTGTCAGAGTTTGGCAGAGAGTATCAGAGAGTGTCAGAGAGTTTCAGAGCGTGACAGTGAGTGTCAGAGATTGTCTGAGAGTGTCAGAAACGGTCAGAAATGTTCAAACGACTGTGAGAACGTGTTTGAGGGTGTGAGAGTGTGAGTGTTTCAAAGAGTTACAGAGAGTGCCAGAGAGTTTTAGAGATTTCCAGAGAGTGTCAGAGAATTTTTGAGACTGTCTGAGAGTGTCACAGAGTGATAGAGAGTGTCAGAGAGTGAAGGAGAGTGTCAGAGAGTGTCGGAGAGAGTCTGAGAGTGACAGACAGTGACAGAGAGTGTCAGGGAGTGACAGAGGGTGACAAAAAGTGTGAAAGAGTGTCACAGAGATTCGGTGAGATTCTGAGAGTCAAAGAGAGTGTCAGAGAGTGACAGAGAGTTACAGAGAGTGTCCGAGAGTTTTATAGATTTCCGAAGAGTGTCAGAGAATGACAGAGTGTGTCAGAGAGTGTCGGAGAGAGTGTGAGAATTTTAGAGAGGGACAGAGTGTGTCAGAGTTTGGCAGAGTGTCAGAGAGTTTCAGAGATTGTCTGAGAGTCTCAGAGAGTGACAGAGAGTGTCAGGGAGTGACAGAGGGTGACAAAGAGTGTGAGGGAGTGTCACAGAGTCTCAGAGAGGTTCTGAGAGTCAAAGAGAGTGTCAGAGAGTGTCAGAGAGTGTCTGAATGTGTCAGAGAGTTTCTGAGAGTGTCTGAGAGTGTCTGAGTGTCAAGGAGAGTGCCACAGAGTGTCAAAGAGTTTCATAGTGTTTCAAAGAGTCAAAGGGAGTGTCAGAAAGTCTCTGAGTGTGTCAGAGAGGATCAGAGATTTACAACGACTGTGAGAGCGTGTTTGAGAGTGTGAGAGTGTGAGTGTTTCAGAGAATGTCAGAGAGTGTCACAGAGGGTCAGAGAGTGCCGGAGTGTTTCTGAGAGTCAAAGAGACTGTCAGAGAGAGACAGAGAGTGTCAGAGTGTATCGGAGATTGTCTGAGAGTGTCAGATAGGATCAGAGATTTTCAACGACTGTCAGAGCGTGTGTGTGAGTGTGAGAGTGTGAGTGTTTCAGCGAGTGTCAGAGAGTGACAGAGAGTGACAGAGAGTGTCGGAGAGTTTCTGAGTGTCAAAGAGACTGTCAGAGAGTGTCAGAGAGTGTCAGAGAGTGACAGAGAGTGACAGAGTGTGTCAGATAGTTTTGGACAGTTTCTGAGAGTTTCAGAGAATGACAGAGAGAGACAGAGAGTGTCAGAGAGTTTTAGATAGTTTCAGAGAGTCAAAGAAGGTGTCAGAGAGTGTCTGAGAGTCAAAGAGATTGTCACAGAGTGTCAGAGAGTTTCAGAGAATCAATGAGAGAGTCAGACAGTGTCTGAGTGTGTCAGAGATTGTCTGAGAGTGTCAGAGAGGAACGGAGATTTTCAACGACTGTGAGAGCGTGTGTGAGAGTGTGAGAGTGTGAGTGTTTCAGAGAATGTCAGAGAGTGACAGAGAGTGACAGAGAGTGTCAGAGAGTGTCAGAGAGTGTCACAGAGGGTCAGAGAGTGTCGGAGAGTTTCTGAGAGCCAAAGAGACTGTCAGAGAGTGTCAGAGAGTGTCACAGAGTGACAGAGTGTGTCAGATAGTTTTAGACAGTTGCTGAGAGTTTCAGAGAGTGACAGAGAGAGACAGAGAGTGTCAGAGTGTGTCAGGAAGTGTCAGAGAGTGACAAAGAGTGTCAGAGAGTTTCAGAGAGTCAAAGAGAGTGTCACAGAGTGTCAGAGAGTTTTAGAGAGTCAAAGAGAGTGTCAGATAGTGTCTGAGAGGCAAAGAGAGTGTCACAGAGTGTCAGAGAGTCTCAGAGAGTCAATGAGAGAGTCAGACAGTGTCTGAGTATGTCAGATAGTCTCTGAGAGTCAAAGAGTGTCAGAAAGTGTCAGAAGGTGTCTGTGTGTGTCAGAGGTTGTCTGAGAGTGTCAGAGAGTGTCAGAGATTTTCAAATAACTATGAGAACGTGGTTGACAGTGTGAGAGTGTGAGTGTTTCAGAGAGTGACAGAGAATATCAGAGAAAGTCAGAGAGTGACAGAGAGTGCCAGAGAGTGTCAGAGTGTTTTAGAGATTTACGGAGAGTGTCAGAGATTGACAGAAGCAGTCAGAGAGTGTCACAGAGTGACAGAGAGTTGCAGAGAGTGTCAGAGAGTGACGGAGTGTGTCAGAGAGTGTGTGAGAGTTTCAGAGAGGGACAGAGTGTGTCAGAGTTTGGCAGAGAGTGTCTGAGAATTTCAGAGAGTTTCAGCGACTCTCTGAGAGATTCAGAGAGTGACAGAGTGTGTCAGACAGTATCAGAGAATGTCTGAGAGTGTCAGAGAGTGTCAGAGAGTGACACAGCGTGTCAGAGATTGTCAGAGAGTGACAGAGAGTGACAGAGAGTGTCAGAGAGAGTCACAGAGGGTCAGAGACTGTCGGAGAGTTTCTGAGAGACCGAGAGACCGTCAGAGAGTAAGAGAGTGACAGAGAGTTTCAGAGAGTTATAGAGATTTACGGAGAGTGTCAGAGACTGACTGAGACTGTCTGAGAGTGTCAGAGAGAGTTTGAGAGTGACAGAGAGTGACAGAGTGTGTCAGAGATTGTCAGAGAGAGTGTGAGAGTTTTAGAGAGGGACAGAGTGAGTCAGAATGTGGCAGAGAATGTCATGAGAGTGTCAGAAAATTTCAGAGCGTTTCAGAGAATGTCAGAGAGTGTCAGAGAGTATCAGAGAGTGTCAGAGAGTGTCAGAGAGTTTCAGAGATTGTCTGAGAGTGCCAGAGAGTTTCTGAGAGTGACAGAGAATGTCAGAGATTGTCAGAGAGTGTCAGAGAATGTCAGAGAGCGAACGAGTGTCAGAGATTGTCTGAGAGTGTCAGAGAGGGTCAGAGATTTGCAAACGACTGTGAGAACGTGTTTGTGAGTGTGAGAGTTTGAGTGTTTCAGAGAGTGACAGAGAGCGTCAGAGAATGTCAGAGAGGGATCGAGAGTTACAGAGAGTGTAAGAGAGTTTTAGAGAGTTTCAGAGACTGTCTGAGATTGTCAGAGAGTGACAGAGAGTGCCAGGGAGTGACATAGGGTGGCAGAGAGTGTCAGAGAGTGTCAGAGAGCGACAGAGTGTGAAAGAGAGTGTCAGAGAGTGTCACAGAGGGTCACAGAGGGTCAGAGAGTGTGGGAGAGTTTCTGAGAGTCAAAGAGACTGTCAGAGAGTGATAGAGTGTGTCAGATAGCGTTGGACAGTTTCTGAGAGTTTCTGAGAGTGACAGACAGAGACAGAGAGTGTCAGCGGATGTCAGAGAGTGTCAGGGTGTGTCAGAGAGTGTCAAGAAGTGTCAGAGAGTGACAAAGAGTGTCAGAGAGTTTCAGAGAGTCAGAGAGAGTGTAACAGAGTGTTAGAGAGTTTTCGAGAGTTTCAGAGAGTCGAAGAGAGTGTCAGAGTGTGTCTGAGCGTCAAAGAGAGTGTCACAGAGTGTCAGACAGTTTTAGAGAGTCAAGGAGAGAGTCAGACAGTGTCTGAGTATGTCAGAGAGTCTCTGAGAGCCAAAGAGAGTGTCAGAAAGTGTCAGGAAGTGTCTGAATGTGTCAGAGGTTGACTGAGAGTGTCAGAGAGGGTCAGAATCATTCAAACGACTATGAGAATGGGGTTCACACTGTGAGAGTGTGAGTGTTTCAGAGAGTGACAGAGAGTGTCAGAGAGTTTTAGAGATTTACGGAGAGTGTCAGAGAGTGACAGAGACTGTCAGAGAGTGTCAGAAAGTGACAGAGAGTGACAGAGCGTGTCAGAGAGTGTCAGAAAGTGTGTGAGAGTGTCAGAGATTGTCAGGGAGTGACATGGGGTGACAGAGAGTGTCAGAGAGTGTCGGAGAGTGACAGAGTGTGTCAGAGAGTGTCAGAGAGTTTCAGAGAGTTTCAGAGAGTGACAGGGAGTGTCAGAGATGGTCAGAGATCTGCAAACGACTGTGAGAATGTGTTTATGAGTGTGAGAGTGTGAGTGTTTCAGAGAGTTACAGAGAGTGTCAGAGAAAGTCAGAGAGTAATAGAGAGTTACAGAGAGTGTAAGAGAGTTTTAGAGAGTTTCAGTGACTGTCTGAGATTGTCAGAGAGTGACAGAGAGTGTCAGGGAGTGACATAGGGTGACAGAGAGTGTCAGAGAGTGTCAGGGAGTGACAAGGGGTGACAGAGAGTGTCAGAGATTGTCAGAGAGTTTCAGAGAGTGACAGAGTGTGTCAGAGAGTGTCAGAGAGTTTCAGTGAGTTTCAGAGAGTGACAGAGAGTGTCATAGTGTGTCAGAGAGTGTCAGGTAGTTTCAGAGAGTGACAGAGAGTTTCAGAGACTTTCAGTGAGTCAAAGAGAGGGTCACAGTGTGTCAGAGTGTTTCAGAGAGTCAAAGAGAGTGTCACAGAGTGTCTGAGAGCTTGACAGAGCCAAAGAGAGAGGCAGAGAGTGTCTGACTGTGTCAGAGAGTGACAGAGACTGTCAGAGAGTGTCAAAGAGATTGTCACAGAGTGACAGAGAGTGGCAGAGAGTGACAGAGCGTGACGGAGTGTGTCAGAGAGTGTGTGACATTGTCAGATTGGGACAGAGTGGATCAGAATTTGGCAGAGAGTGTCAGAGAATTTCAGAGAGTGTCAGAGAATTTCAGAGAGTTTCAGCGACTGTCTGAGAGTGTCAGAGTGTGACAGAGTGAGTCAGACAGTATCAGAGATTATCTGAGAGTGTCAGAGAATGTCAGAGTGTGCCAGACCGTGTCAGAGAGTGTCAGAGAGTGCCACAGAAGGTCAGAGTGTGTCGGAGAGTTTCTGAGACTCCAAGAGGCTGTCAGAGAGTGTCGGAGAGTTTTCGACAGTTTCTGAGATTTTCAGAGAGTGATAGAGAGAGACAGAGAGTGTCAGGAAGTGTCAGAGAGTGACAAAGAGCGTCAGAGAGTTTCAGAGAGTCAAAGAGAGTTTCACAGAGTGTCACAGAGATTTAGAGAGTTTCAGAGAGTGATAGACAGTGTCACAGAGTGTCTGAGAGTCAAAGAGAGTGTCACAGAGTGTCAGAGAGTTTTAGAGAGTCAATGAGAGAGTCAGACAGTGTCTGTGTATGTCAGAGATTCTCTGAGAGTCAAAGAGAGTGTCAGAACGTGTCAGAAAGTGTCTGAGTGTGTCAGAGGATGTCTGAGAGTGTCAGAGATGGTCAGAAACGTTCAAACGTCTATGAGAACGGGCTTGAGAGTGTGAGAGTGTGAGTGTTTCAGAGAGTGACAGAGAGCGTCAGAGAGAGTCAGAGAGTGTCTGAGAGTGTCAGAGAGTGATAGAGAGTGTCTGCGAGTATCAGAGACTGTCAGAGAGTGTCAGAGAGTGTCAGAGCGTGACAGAGAGTGTCAGAGAGTGACAGAGAGTGATAGAGCGCGTCAGAGAGTGTCAGAAAGTGTGTGAGAGTGTCAGAGATTGTCAGGGAGTGACATGGGGTGACAGAGAGCGTCAGAGAGTGTCAGAGAGTGTCAGAGAGTGACAGAGAGTGACAGAGTGTGTCAGAGAGCGTCAGAGAGTTTCAGAGTGTGTCACAGAGTGACAGAGAGTGACAGAGAGTGACAGAGAGCGACAGAGCGTGTCAGAGAGTGTCAGAAAGTGTGTGAGAGTGTCAGAGATTGTCAGGGAGTGACATGGGGTGAGAGAGAGTGTCAGAGAGTGTCGGAGAGTGACAGAGTGTGTCAGAGAGTGTCAGAGAGTTTCAGAGAGTTTCAGAGAGTGACAGAGAGTGTCAGAGAGGGTCAGAGATTTGCAAACGACTGTGAGAACGTGTTTATGAGTGTGAGAGTGTGAGTGTTTCAGAGAGTGACAGCGAGTGTCAAAGAAATTCAGAGAGTAATAGATAGTTACAGAGAGTGTAAGAGAGTTTTAGAGAGTTTCAAAGACTGTCGGAGATTGTCAGAGAGTGACAGAGAGTGTCAGGGAGTGACATCGGGTGACAGAGAGTGTCAGAGAGTGTCAGAGAGTGTCAGGGAGTGTCAGGGAGTGACATGGGGTGACAGAGAGTGTCAGAGAGTGTCAGAGAGTGTCAGAGAGTGACAGAGTGTGTCAGAGAGTGTCAGAGAGTTTCAGAGAGTGACAGAGAGTGTCATAGTGTGTCAGAGAGTTTCAGGTAGTTTCAGAGAGTGACAGAGAGTTTCAGAGACTTTCAGAGAGTCAAAGAGAGTGTCACAGAGTGTCAGAGTGTTTCAGAGAGTCAAAGAGAGTGTCACAGAGTGTCTGAGGGCTTCAGAGAGCCAAAGAGAGAGTCAGAGAGTGTTTGAGAGTGTCTGAGTGTGTCAGAGAGTGACAGAGACTGTCAGAGAGTGTCAAAGAGATTGTCACAGAGTGACAGACAGTGGCAGAGAGTGACAGAGAGTGATGGAGTGTGTCAGAGAGTGTGTGAGAGTGTCAGATTGGGACAGAGTGGATCAGAGTTTGGCAGAGAGTGTCAGAGAGTGTCAGAGAATTTCAGAGAGTGTCAGGAAGTGTCAGAGAGTGACAAAGAGTGTCAGAGAGTTTCAGAGAGTCAAAGAGAGTGTAACAGAGTGTTAGAGAGTTTTAGAGAGTTACAGAGAGTCAAAGAGAGTGTCAGAGAGTGTCCGAGAGTCAAAGAGAGTGTCACAGAGTGTCAGACAGTTTTAGAGAGTCAATGAGAGAGTCAGACAGTGTCTGAGTATGTCAGAGAGTCTCTGAGAGCCAAAGAGAGTGTCAGAAAGTGTCAGAAAGTGTCTGAATGTGTCAGAGGTTGTCTGAGAGTGTCAGATGTTGTCTGAGAGTGTCAGAGAGGGTCAGAATCATTCAAACGACTATGAGAATGGGGTTCAGAGTGTGAGAGTGTGAGTGTTTCAGAGAGTGACAGAGAGTGACAGAGCGTGTCAGAGACTGTCAGAAAGCGTGTGAGAGTGTCAGAGATTGTCAGGGAGTGACATGGGGTGACAGAGAGTGTCAGGGAGTGCCAGAGATGGTCAGAAACTTTCAAACGACTATGAGAACGGGCTTGAGAGTGTGAGAGTGTGAGTGTTTCAGAGAGTGACAGAGAGCGTCAGAGAGAGTCAGATAGTGTCTGAGAGTGTCAGAGAGTGTCAGCGAGTGATAGAGAGTGTCTGAGAGTATCAGAGACTGTCAGAGAGAGTCAGAGATTGTCACAGAGTGACAGAGAGTGTCAGAGAGTGACAGAGAGTGACAGAGCGCGTCAGAGAGTGTCAGAAAGTGTGTGAGAGTGTCAGAGATTGTCAGGGAGTGACATGGGGTGACGGAGAGTGTCAGAGAGTGTCAGAGAGTGTCAGAGAGTGACAGAGTGTGTCAGAGAGCGTCAGAGAGTTTCAGAGAGTGTCACAGAGTGACAGAGATTGACAGAGAGTGACAGAGCGTTTCAGAGAGTGTCAGAAAGTGTGTGAGAGTGTCAGAGATTGTCAGGGAGTGACATGGGGTGACAGAGAGTGTCAGAGAGTGTCAGAGAGTGTCGGAGAGTGACAGAGTGTGTCAGAGAGTGTCAGAGAGTTTCAGAGAGTTTCAGAGAGTGACAGAGAGTGTCAGAGAGGGTCAGAGATTTGCAAACGACTGTGAGAACGTGTTTATGAGTGTGAGAGTGTGAGTGTTTCAGAGAGTGACAGAGGGTGTCAAAGAAATTCAGAGAGTAATAGATAGTTACAGAGAGTGTAAGAGAGTTTTAGAGAGTTTCAGAGACAGTCAGAGATTGTCAGAGAGTGACAGAGAGTGTCAGGGAGTGACATAGGGTGACAGAGAGTGTCAGAGAGTGACAGAGAGTGTCAGGGAGTGACATAGGGTGACAGAGAGTGTCAGAGGGTGTCAGAGAGTGTCAGAGAGTTTCAGTGAGTTTCAGAGAGTGACAGAGAGTGTTGTAGTGTGTAAGAGAGTGCCAGGTAGTTTCAGAGAGTGACAGAGAGTTTCAGAGACTTTCAGAGAGTCAAAGAGAGTGTCACAGAGTGTCAGAGTGTTTCAGAGAGTCAAAGAGAGTGTCACAGAGTGTCTGAGAGCTTCAGAGAGCCAAATAGAGAGTCAGAGAGTGTTTGAGAGTGTCTGAATGTGTCAGAGAGTGACAGAGACTGTCAGAGAGTGTCAAAGAGATTGTCACACAGTGACAGACAGTGGCAGAGAGTGATAGAGAGTGACGGAGTGTGTCAGAGAGTGTGTGAGAGTGTCAGATTGGGACAGAGTGGATCAGAGTTTGGCAGAGAGTGTCAGAGAGTGTCAGAGAGTTTCAGAGAGTGTCAGGAAGTGTCAGAGAGTGACAAAGCGTGTCGGAGAGTTTCAGAGAGTCAAAGAGAGTGTAACAGAGTGTTCGAGGGTTTTCGAGAGTTTCAGAGAGTCGAAGGGAGTGTCAGAGAGTGTCCGAGAGTCAAAGAGAGTGTCACAGAGTGTCAGACAGTTTTAGAGAGTCAATGAGCGAGTCAGACAGTGTCTGAGTATGTCAGAGAGTCTCTGAGAGCCAAAGAGAGTGTCAGAAAGCGTCAGAAAGTGTCTGAATGTGTCAGAGGTTGTCTGAGAGTGTCAGAGAGGGTCAGAATCATTCAAACGACTATGAGAACGGAGTTCAGAGTGTGAGAGTGTGAGTGTTTCAGAGTGTCAGAGAGTTTTAGAGATTTACGGAGAGTGTCAGAGAGTGACAGAGACTGTCAGAGAGTGTCAGAGAGTGTCACAGAGTGACAGAGAGTGACAGAGAGTGACAGAGAGTGACAGAGCGTGTCAGAGAGTGTCAGAAAGTGTGTGAGAGTGTCAGAGATTGTCAGGGAGTGACATGGGGTGACAGAGAGTGTCAGAGAGTGTCAGAGAGTGTCGGAGAGTGACAGAGTGTGTCAGAGAGTGTCAGAGAGTTTCAGAGAGTTTCAGAGAGTGAAAGAGAGTGTCAGAGAGGTTCAGAGATTTGCAAACGACTGTGAGAACGTGTTTATGAGTGTGAGAGTGTGAGTGTTTCAGAGATTGACAGAGAGTGTCAGAGGAAGTCAGAGAGTAATAGAGAGTTACAGAGAGTGTAAGAGAGTTTTAGAGAGTTTCAGAGACTGTCTGAGATTGTCAGAGAGCGACAGAGAGTGTCAGGGAGTGACATAGGGTGACAGAGAGTGTCAGAGAGTGTCAGGGAGTGACATGGGGTGACAGAGAGTGTCAGAGATTGTCAGAGAGTGTCAGAGAGTGACAGAGTGTGTCAGAGAGTGTCAGAGAGTTTCAGTGAGTTTCAGAGAGTTACAGAGACTGTCATATTGTGTCAGAGAGTGTTAGGTAGTTTCAGAGAGTGACAGAGAGTTTCAGAGACTTTCAGTGAGTCAAAGTTAGTGTCACAGAGTGTCAGAGTGTTACAGAGAGTCAAAGAGAGTGTCACAGAGTGTCTCAGAGCTTCACAGAGCCAAAGAGAGAGTCAGAGAGTGTCTGTGAGTGTCTGAGTGTGTCAGAGAGTGACAGGGACTGTCAGAGAGTGTTAAAGAGATTGTCACAGAGTGACAGAGAGTGGCAGAGAGTGACAGAGAGTGACAGAGCGTGTCAGAGAGTGTCAGAAAGTGTGTGAGAGTGTCAGAGATTGTCAGGGAGTGACATGGGGTGACAGAGAGTGTCAGAGAGTGTCAGAGATGGTCAGAAACTTTCAACCGACTATGAGAACGGGCTTGAGAGTGTGAGAGTGTGAGTGTTTCAGAGAGTGACAGAGAGCGTCAGAGAGAGTCAGAGAGTGTCTGAGAGTGTCAGAGAGTGTCAGAGAGTGACAGAGAGTGTCAGAGAGTGTTAGAGAGTGTCTGCGAGTATCAGAGACTGTCAGAGAGTGTCAGAGAGTGTCAGAGCGTGACGGAGAGTGTCAGAGAGTGACAGAGAGTGACAGAGCGCGTCAGAGAGTGTCAGAAAGTGTGTGAGAGTGTCAGAGATTGTCAAGGAGTGACATGGGGTGACAGAGAGTGTCAGAGAGTGTCAGAGAGTGACAGAGAGTGTCAGGGAGTGACATAGGGTGACAGAGAGTGTCAGGGAGTGTCAGGGAGTGACTTGGGGTGACAGAGAGTGTCAGAGAGTGTCAGAGAGTGTCAGAGAGTTTCAGTGAGTTTCAGAGAGTGACAGAGAGTGTCATAGTGTGTCAGAGAGTGCCAGGTAGTTTCAGAGAGTGACAGAGAGTTTCAGAGACTTTCAGAGAGTCAAAGAGAGTGTCACAGAGTGTCTGAGAGCTTCAGAGAGCAAAATAGAGAGTCAGAGAGTGTTTGAGAGTGTCTGAGTGTGTCAGAGAGTGACAGAGACTGTCAGAGAGTGTCAAAGAGATTGTCACAGAGTGACAGAGAGTGGCAGAGAGTGACAGAGAGTGACGGAGTGTGTCAGAGAGTGTGTGAGAGTGTCAGATTGGGACAGAGTGGATCAGAGTTTGGCAGAGAGTGTCAGAGAGTGTCAGAGAATTTCAGAGAGTGTCAGGAAGTGCCAGAGAGTGACAAAGAGTGTCAGAGAGTTTCAGAGAGTCAAAGAGAGTGTAACAGAGTGTTGGAGAGCTTTCGAGAGTTTCTGAGAGTCGAAGGGAGTGTCAGAGAGTGTCCGAGAGTCAAAGAGAGTGTCACAGAGTGTCAGACAGTTTTAGAGAGTCAAGGAGAGAGTCAGACAGTGTCTGAGTATGTCAGAGAGTCTCTGAGAGCAAAGAGAGTGTCAGGAAGCGTCAGAAAGTGTCTGAATGTGTCAGAGGTTGTCTGAGAGTGTCAGAGAGGGTCAGAATCATTCAAACGACTATGAGAACGGGGCTCAGAGTGTGAGAGTGTGAGTGTTTCAGAGAGTGACAGAGAGTTTCAGAGAAAGTCAGAGAGTAATAGAGAGTTACAGAGAGTGTAAAGAGTTTTAGAGAGTTTCAGAGACTGTCTGAGATTGTCAGAGAGTGTCAGACAGTGTCAGGGAGTGACATGGGGTGACAGAGAGTGTCAGAGATTGTCAGAGAGTGTCAGAGAGTGACAGAGTGTGTCAGAGAGTGTCAGAGAGTGTCAGAGAGTTTCAGTGAGTTTCAGAGAGTGACAGAGGGTGTCATATTGTGTCAGAGAGTGCCAGGTAGTTTCAGAGAGTGACAGAGAGTTTCAGAGACTTTCAGTGAGTCAAAGAGAGTGTCACAGAGTATCAGACAGTTTTAGAGAGTCAAGGAGAGAGTCAGACAGTGTCTGAGTATGTCAGAGAGTCTCTGAGAGCCAAAGAGAGTATCAGAATGCGTCAGAAAGTGTCTGAATGTGTCAGAGGTTGTCTGAGAGTGTCAGAGAGGGTCAGAATCATTCAAACGACTATGAGAACGGGGTTCAGAGTGTGAGAGTGTGAGTGTTTCAGAGAGTGACAGAGAGTGTCAGAGAGTTTTAGAGATTTACGGAGAGTGTCAGAGAGTGACAGAGACTGTCAGAGAGTGTCAGAGAGTGTCACAGAGTGACAGAGAGTGACAGAGAGTGACAGAGCGTGTCAGAGAGTGTCAGAAAGTGTGTGAGAGTGTCAGGGATTGTCAGGGAGTGACATGGGGTGACAGAGAGTGTCAGAGAGTGTCAGAGAGTGTCGGAGAGTGACAGAGTGTGTCAGAGTGTGTCAGAGAGTTTCAGAGAGTGACAGAGAGTGTCAGAGAGGTTCAGAGATTTGTAAACGACTGTGAGAACGTGTTTATGAGTGTGAGAGTGTGAGTGTTTCAGAGAGTGACAGAGAGTTTCAGAGAAAGTCAGAGAGTAATAGAGAGTTACAGAGAGTGTAAAGAGTTTTAGAGAGTTTCAGAGACTGTCTGAGATTGTCAGAGAGTGACAGAGAGTGTCAGGGAGTGACATAGGGTGACAGAGTGTGTCAGACAGTGTCAGGGAGTGACATGGGGTGACAGAGAGTGTCAGAGATTGTCAGAGAGTGTCAGAGAGTGACAGAGTGTGTCAGAGAGTGTCAGAGAGTTTCACTGAGTTTCAGAGAGTGACAGAGGGTGTCATATTGTGTCAGAGAGTGCCAGGTAGTTTCAGAGAGTGACAGAGAGTTTCAGTGAGTCAAAGAGAGTGTCACAGAGTGTCAGAGTGTTTCAGAGAGTCAAAGAGAGAGTCAGAGAGTGTCTGAGAGTGACAGAGAGTGTCATAGATTGTCAGAGAGTGTCAGAGAGTGACAGAGTGTGTCAGAGAGTGTCAGAGAGTTTCAGTGAGTTTCAGAGAGTGACAGAGACTGTCATATTGTGTCAGAGAGTGTCAGGTAGTTTCAGAGAGTGACAGAGAGTTTCAGAGACTTTCAGTGAGTCAAAGAGAGTGTCACAGAGTGTCAGAGTGTTTCAAAGAGTCAAAGAGAGTGTCACAGAGTGTCTGAGAGCTTCACAGAGCCAAAGAGAGACTCTGAGAGTGTCTGAGAGTGTCTGAGTGTGTCAGAGAGTGACAGAGACTGTCAGAGAGTGTCAAAGAGATTGTCACAGAGTGACAGAGAGTGGCAGAGAGTGACAGAGAGTGATGGAGTGTGTCAGAGTGTGTGTGAGAGTGTCAGACTGGGACAGAGTGGATCAGAGTTTGGCAGAGAGTTTCAGAGAATTTCAGAGAGTGTCAGAGAATTTCAGAGAGTTTCAGCGACTGTCTGAGAGTTGCAGAGAGTGACAGAGTGTGTCAGACAGTATCAGAGATTGGCTGAGAGTGTCAGAGAATGTCAGAGTATGCCAGAGCATGTCAGAGAGTGTCAGAGAGTGACAGAGAGTGAAAGAGACTGTCAGAGAGTGTCAGAGAGTATCACAGAGGGTCAGAGTGTGTCGGAGATTTTCTGAGAGTCCAAGAGACTGTCAGAGAGTGTCGGAGAGTGTCAGTGAGTGACAGAGTGTGTCAGATAGTTTCAGACAGTTTCTGAGAGTTTCAGAGAGTGACAGAGAGAGACAGAGAGTGTCAGAGTGTCTCAGTGAGTGTCAGAGTGTGTCAGACAGTGTCAGGAAGTGTCAGAGAGTGACAAAGAGCGTCAAAGAGTTTCAGAGAGTCAAAGAGAGTGTCACAAAGTGTCACAGAGTTTTAGAGAGTTTCAGAGAGTGATAGAGAGTGTCACAGAGTGTCTGAGAGTCAAAGAGAGTGTCACAGAGTGTCAGAGTGTTTTGGAGAGTCAATGAGAGAGTCAGACAGTGTCTGTGTATGTCAGAGATTCTCTGAGAGTCAAAGAGAGTGTCAGAAAGTGTCAGAAAGTGTCTGAGTGTGTCAGAGGATGTCTGAGAGTGTCAGAGATGGTCAGAAACTTTAAAACGACTATGAGAACGGGCTTGAGAGTGTGAGAGTGTGAGTGTTTCAGAGAGTGACAGAGAGCGTCAGAGAGAGTCAGAGACTGTCTGAGAGTGTCAGAGAGTGTCAGAGAGTGATAGAGAGTGTCTGAGAGTATCAGAGACTGTCAGAGAGTGTCAGAGAGTGTCACAGAGTGACAGAGAGTGTCAGAGAGTGACAGAGAGTGACAGAGAGTGACAGAGCGCATCAGAGAGTGTTGGAGAGTGACAGAGTGTGTCAGAGAGTGTCAGAGAGTTTCAGAGAGTTTCAGAGAGTGACAGAGAGTGTCAAAGAAATTCAGAGAGTAAAAGATAGTTACAGAGAGTGTAAGAGAGTTTTAGAGAGTTTCAGAGACTGTTGGAGATTGTCAGAGAGTGACAGAGAGTGTCAGGGAGTGACATAGGGTGACAGAGAGTGTCAGAGAGTGTCAGGGAGTGTCAGGGAGTGACAGAGAGTGTCATAGATTGTCAGAGAGTGTCAGAGAGTGACAGAGTGTGTCAGAGAGTGTCAGAGAGTTTCAGTGAGTTTCAGAGAGTGACAGAGACTGTCATATTGTGTCAGAGAGTGTCAGGTAGTTTCAGAGAGTGACAGAGAGTTTCAGAGACTTTCAGTGAGTCAAAGAGAGTGTCACAGAGTGTCAGAGTGTTTCAAAGAGTCAAAGAGAGTGTCACAGAGTGTCTGAGAGCTTCACAGAGCCAAAGAGAGACTCTGAGAGTGTCTGAGAGTGTCTGAGTGTGTCAGAGAGTGACAGAGACTGTCAGAGAGTGTCAAAGAGATTGTCACAGAGTGACAGAGAGTGGCAGAGAGTGACAGAGAGTGATGGAGTGTGTCAGAGTGTGTGTGAGAGTGTCAGACTGGGACAGATTGGATCAGAGTTTCTGAGATTGTCTATGAGTGTCAGAGAATGTCAGAGAGTGATAGAGAGTGTCTGAGTCTGCCAGATATTGTCAGAGTGATAGAGAGTGTCAGAGAGTGTGACAGTGTGTCTGAGAGAGTCTGAGAGTGTCAGAGAGTGATAGAGAGTGATAGAGAGTGTCAGAGAGTGTCTGAGAGTGATAGAGAGTGTCTGAGAGTGTCTGAGACTGTGAGAGATGTCAGAGAGTGATAGAGAGTGTCTGAGAGTGTCAGAGAGTGTCAGATAGTGATAGAGAGAGTCTGAGAGTGTCAGAGTGTGTCAGAGAGTGTCTGAGAGAGTCAGAGAGTGATAGAGAGTGTCAGAGAGTGTCTGAGAGTGTCAGAGAGTGTCTGAGAGTTTCTGTGATTGTCTGAGAATGTCTGAGAGTTTCTGAGATAGTCTGAGAGTGTCATAGAGTGTCAGAGAGTGATAGAGATTGTCAGAGAGTGATAGAGAGTGTCTGAGTCTGTCAGATATTGTCAGAGAGTGATAGAGAGTGTCAGAGAGTGTGAGAGTGTGTCTGAGAGAGTCTGAGAGTGTCAGAGAGTGATAGAGAGTGATAGAGAGTGTCAGAGTGTGTCAGAGAGTGATAGAGATTGTCTGAGAGTGTTAGGGAAAGATAGAGAGTGTCAGAGAGTGTCAGAGAGTGACGGAGAATGTCTGAGAGTGTCAGAGAGTGTCAGAGAGTGTCATGGAGGGTCAGTGAGTGTCAGAGAGTGATAGAGAGTGTCAGGGAGTGTCAGAGTGTGTCAGAGAGTGTCAGAGAGTGTCAGAGAGTGTCAGAGAGTGATAGAGAGTGTCAGAGAGTGTCAGAGAGCGATAGAGAGTGATAGAGAGTGCCAGAGAGTGTCTGAGAGTGTGAGAGAGTGTCTGAGAGTGATAGAGATTGATAGAGAGTTTCTGAGAGTGTCTGAGAGTGTCTGAGAGGGTCAGTGAGTTTCAGAGATTGATAGAGAGTTTCAGAGAGTGTCAGAGAAGGTCAGAGAGTGATAGAGAGTGTCTGAGAGTGTCTGAGAGTGTCAGAGAGTGTGAGAGAGTGTCAGAGAGTATCAGAGAGTGACAGAGAGTGTCTGAGAGTGTCAGAGTGTGTCTGAGAGTGTCAGAGAGTATCTGAGAGTGTTTGAGAGTGTCTGAGATAGTCTGAGAGTGTCATCGAGTCTCAGAGAGTGAGACAGAGTGTCAGAGAGTTTCTGAGAGAGTCTGAGAGTGTCAGAGATTGTCAGAGAGTGATAGAGAGTGTCTGAGTCTGTCAGATATTGTCAGAGAGTGATAGAGAGTGTCAGACAGTGTCAGAGTGTGTCAGAGAGATTCTGAGAGTGTCAGAGAGTGATAGAGAGTGATAGAGAGTGATAGAGAGTGTCAGAGAGTGTCAGAGAGTGAATGAGTGTGTCTGAGAGTGTCTGAGACTGTCAGAGATGTCAGAGAGTGATAGAGAGTGATCGAGAGTGTCTGAGAGTGTCTGAGAGTGTCAGAGAGTGTCAGATAGTGATAGAGAGAGTCTGAGAGTGTCAGAGAGTGTCAGAGAGTGTCTGAGAGTGTCTGAGAGAGTCTGAGAGAGTCTGAGAGTGTCAGAGAGTGTCAGAGAGTGATAGAGAGTGTCAGAGAATGTCAGAGAGTGTCTGAGATTGATAGAGTGTATCTGAGAGTGACTGAGAGTGTCAGAGATGTCAGAGAGTGATAGAGAGTGTCAGAGAGTGTCAGATAGTGATAGAGAGTGTCTGAGAGTGTCAGAGAGTGTCAGAGAGTGTCTGAGACTGTCAGAGAGTGATAGAGAGTGATAGAGAGTGTCTGAGAGTGTCAGAGAGTGTCAAGTGTGTCAGAGAATGTCAGAGAGTGATAGAGAGTGTCAGAGAGAGTCAGAGAGTGACAGAGAGTGTCTGAGAGTGTCAGAGAGTGTCAGAGAGTGTCTGAGAGTGTCTGAGAGTGTCTGAGAGTGTCTTAGAGGGTCAGTGAGTGTCAGAGAGTGTCAGAGAGGGTCAGAGAGTGATAGAGAGTGTCAGAGAGTGTCAGAGAGTGATAGAGAGAGATAGAGAGTGTCAGAGAGATTCTGAGAGTGAGAGAGATTGATAGAGAGTGTCTGAGAGTGTCTGAGAGTGTCAGAGAGTGCCTGAGAGTGTGACAGAGTGTCTGAGAGTGATCGAGCTTGATAGAGAGTGTCAGAGAGTGTCTGAGAGTGTGAGAGAGTGTCTGAGAGTGTGAGAGAGTGTCAGAGAGTGACAGAGAGTGTCTGAGTGTGTCAGAGAGTGTCAGAGAGTGTCAGAGAGTGTCTGAGAGTGTCTGAGAGTGTCTGAGAGGGTCAGAGAGTGATAGAGAGTGTCAGCGAGTGTCAGAGAGTGTCAAAGACTGATAGAGAGTGTCAGAGATTGTCAGAGAATGAAAGAGAGTGATAGAGAGTGTCAGAGAGGGTCAGAGAGTGTCTGAGAGTGTGAGAGAGTGTCAGAGAGTATCAGAGAGTGAAATAGAGTGTCTGAGAGTGTCTGAGAGTGTCAGAGAGCGACAGAGTGTGAAAGAGAGTGTCAGAGAGTGTCACAGAGGGTCACAGAGGGTCAGAGAGTGTGGGAGAGTTTCTGAGAGTCAAAGAGACTGTCAGAGAGTGATAGAGTGTGTCAGATAGCGTTGGACAGTTTCTGAGAGTTTCTGAGAGTGACAGACAGAGACAGAGAGTGTCAGCGGATGTCAGAGAGTGTCAGGGTGTGTCAGAGAGTGTCAAGAAGTGTCAGAGAGTGACAAAGAGTGTCAGAGAGTTTCAGAGAGTCAGAGAGAATGTAACAGAGTGTTAGAGAGTTTTCGAGAGTTTCAGAGAGTCGAAGAGAGTGTCAGAGTGTGTCTGAGAGTCAAAGAGAGTGTGACAGAGTGTCAGACAGTTTTAGAGAGTCAAGGAGAGAGTCAGACAGTGTCTGAGTATGTCAGAGAGTCTCTGAGAGCCAAAGAGAGTATCAGAATGCGTCAGAAAGTGTCTGAATGTGTCAGAGGTTGTCTGAGAGTGTCAGAGAGGGTCAGAATCATTCAAACGACTATGAGAACGGGGTTCAGAGTGTGAGAGTGTGAGTGTTTCAGAGAGTGACAGAGAGTGTCAGAGAGTTTTAGAGATTTACGGAGAGTGTCAGAGAGTGACAGAGACTGTCAGAGAGTGTCAGAGAGTGTCACAGAGTGACTGAGAGTGACAGAGAGTGACAGAGCGTGTCAGAGAGTGTCAGAAAGTGTGTGAGAGTGTCAGGGATTGTCAGGGAGTGACATGGGGTGACAGAGAGTGTCAGAGAGTGTCAGAGAGTGTCGGAGAGTGACAGAGTGTGTCAGAGTGTGTCAGAGAGTTTCAGAGAGTTTCAGAGAGTGACAGAGAGTGTCAGAGAGGTTCAGAGATTTGTAAACGACTGTGAGAACGTGTTTATGAGTGTGAGAGTGTGAGTGTTTCAGAGAGTGACAGAGAGTTTCAGAGAAAGTCAGAGAGTAATAGAGAGTTACAGAGAGTGTAAAGAGTTTTAGAGAGTTTCAGAGACTGTCTGAGATTGTCAGAGAGTGACAGAGAGTGTCAGGGAGTGACATAGGGTGACAGAGAGTGTCAGACAGTGTCAGGGAGTGACATGGGGTGACAGAGAGTGTCAGAGATTGTCAGAGAGTGTCAGAGAGTGACAGAGTGTGTCAGAGAGTGTCAGAGAGTTTCACTGAGTTTCAGAGAGTGGCAGAGGGTGTCATATTGTGTCAGAGAGTGCCAGGTAGTTTCAGAGAGTGACAGAGAGTTTCAGTGAGTCAAAGAGAGTGTCACAGAGTGTCAGAGTGTTTCAGAGAGTCAAAGAGAGAGTCAGAGAGTGTCTGAGAGTGTCTGAGTGTGTCAGAGAGTGACAGAGACTGACAGTGTCAAAGTGATTGTCACAGAGTGACAGAGAGTGGCAGAGAGTGACAGAGAGTGACGGAGTGTGTCAGAGAGTGTGTGAGAGTGTCAGATTGGGACAGAGTGGATCAGAGTTTGGCAGAGAGTTTCAGAGAATTTCAGAGAGTGTCAGAGAATTTCAGAGAGTTTCAGCGACTGTCTGAGAGTTGCAGAGAGTGACAGAGTGTGTCAGACAGTATCAGAGATTGGCTGAGAGTGTCAGAGAATGTCAGAGTATGCCAGAGCATGTCAGAGAGTGTCAGAGAGTGACAGAGAGTGAAAGAGACTGTCAGAGAGTGTCAGAGAGTATCACAGAGGGTCAGAGTGTGTCGGAGATTTTCTGAGAGTCCAAGAGACTGTCAGAGAGTGTCGGAGAGTGTCAGTGAGTGACAGAGTGTGTCAGATAGTTTCAGACAGTTTCTGAGAGTTTCAGAGAGTGACAGAGAGAGACAGAGAGTGTCAGAGTGTCTCAGTGAGTGTCAGAGTGTGTCAGACAGTGTCAGGAAGTGTCAGAGAGTGACAAAGAGCGTCAAAGAGTTTCAGAGAGTCAAAGAGAGTGTCACAAAGTGTCACAGAGTTTTAGAGAGTTTCAGAGAGTGATAGAGAGTGTCACAGAGTGTCTGAGAGTCAAAGAGAGTGTCACAGAGTGTCAGAGTGTTTTGGAGAGTCAATGAGAGAGTCAGACAGTGTCTGTGTATGTCAGAGATTCTCTGAGAGTCAAAGAGAGTG
The DNA here is from genome assembly GCF_036365525.1 of Heterodontus francisci. Lineage (NCBI taxonomy): Eukaryota > Metazoa > Chordata > Chondrichthyes > Heterodontiformes > Heterodontidae > Heterodontus > Heterodontus francisci. The sequence continues at coordinate 133,139,680 of NC_090378.1, forward strand.
TCAGAAAGTGTCAGAAAGTGTCTGAGTGTGTCAGAGGATGTCTGAGAGTGTCAGAGATGGTCAGAAACTTTAAAACGACTATGAGAACGGGCTTGAGAGTGTGAGAGTGTGAGTGTTTCAGAGAGTGACAGAGAGCGTCAGAGAGAGTCAGAGACTGTCTGAGAGTGTCAGAGAGTGTCAGAGAGTGATAGAGAGTGTCTGAGAGTATCAGAGACTGTCAGAGAGTGTCAGAGAGTGTCACAGAGTGACAGAGAGTGTCAGAGAGTGACAGAGAGTGACAGAGAGTGACAGAGCGCGTCAGAGAGTGTCGGAGAGTGATAGAGTGTGTCAGAGAGTGTCAGAGAGTTTCAGAGAGTGACAGAGAGTGTCAAAGAAATTCAGAGAGTAAAAGATAGTTACAGAGAGTGTAAGAGAGTTTTAGAGAGTTTCAGAGACTGTTGGAGATTGTCAGAGAGTGACAGAGAGTGTCAGGGAGTGACATAGGGTGACAGAGAGTGTCAGAGAGTGTCAGGGAGTGTCAGGGAGTGACAGAGAGTGTCATAGATTGTCAGAGAGTGTCAGAGAGTGACAGAGTGTGTCAGAGAGTGTCAGAGAGTTTCAGTGAGTTTCAGAGAGTGACAGAGACTGTCATATTGTGTCAGAGAGTGTCAGGTAGTTTCAGAGAGTGACAGAGAGTTTCAGAGACTTTCAGTGAGTCAAAGAGAGTGTCACAGAGTGTCAGAGTGTTTCAAAGAGTCAAAGAGAGTGTCACAGAGTGTCTGAGAGCTTCACAGAGCCAAAGAGAGACTCTGAGAGTGTCTGAGAGTGTCTGAGTGTGTCAGAGAGTGACAGAGACTGTCAGAGAGTGTCAAAGAGATTGTCACAGAGTGACAGAGAGTGGCAGAGAGTGACAGAGAGTGATGGAGTGTGTCAGAGTGTGTGTGAGAGTGTCAGACTGGGACAGATTGGATCAGAGTTTCAGAGAGTTTCTGAGAGTGTCTATGAGTGTCAGAGAATGTCAGAGAGTGATAGAGAGTGTCTGAGTCTGTCTGATATTGTCAGAGAGTGATAGAGAGTGTCAGAGAGTGTGACAGTGTGTCTGAGAGAGTCTGAGAGTGTCAGAGAGTGATAGAGAGTGATAGAGAGTGTCAGAGAGTGTCTGAGAGTGATAGAGAGTGTCTGAGAGTGTCTGAGACTGTGAGAGATGTCAGAGAGTGATAGAGAGTGTCTGAGAGTGTCAGAGAGTGTCAGATAGTGATAGAGAGAGTCTGAGAGTGTCAGAGTGTGTCAGAGAGTGTCTGAGAGAGTCAGAGAGTGATAGAGAGTGTCAGAGAGTGTCTGAGAGTGTCAGAGAGTGTCTGAGAGTTTCTGTGATTGTCTGAGATTGTCTGAGAGTTTCTGAGATAGTCTGAGAGTGTCATAGAGTGTCAGAGAGTGATAGAGATTGTCAGAGAGTGATAGAGAGTGTCTGAGTCTGTCAGATATTGTCAGAGATTGATAGAGAGTGTCAGAGAGTGTGAGAGTGTGTCTGACAGAGTCTGAGAGTGTCAGAGAGTGATAGAGAGTGATAGAGAGTGTCAGAGTGTGTCAGAGAGTGATAGAGATTGTCTGAGAGTGTTAGGGAAAGATAGAGAGTGTCAGAGAGTGTCAGAGAGTGACGGAGAATGTCTGAGAGTGTCAGAGAGTGTCAGAGAGTGTCATGGAGGGTCAGTGAGTGTCAGAGAGTGATAGAGAGTGTCAGAGAGTGTCAGAGTGTGTCAGAGAGTGTCAGAGAGTGTCAGAGAGTGTCAGAGAGTGATAGAGAGTGTCAGAGAGTGTCAGAGAGTGATAGAGAGTGATAGAGAGTGCCAGAGAGTGTCTGAGAGTGTGAGAGAGTGTCTGAGAGTGATAGAGATTGATAGAGAGTTTCTGAGAGTGTCTGAGAGTGTCTGAGAGGGTCAGTGAGTGTCAGAGATTGATAGAGAGTTTCAGAGAGTGTCAGAGAGGGTCAGAGAGTGATAGAGAGTGTCTGAGAGTGTCTGAGAGTGTCTGAGAGTGTCAGAGAGTGTGAGAGAGTGTCAGAGAGTATCAGAGAGTGACAGAGAGTGTCTGAGAGTGTCAGAGTGTGTCTGAGAGTGTCAGAGAGTATCTGAGAGTGTTTGAGAGTGTCTGAGATAGTCTGAGAGTGTCATCGAGTCTCAGAGAGTGAGACAGAGTGTCAGAGAGTTTCTGAGAGAGTCTGAGAGTGTCAGAGATTGTCAGAGAGTGATAGAGAGTGTCTGAGTCTGTCAGATATTGTCAGAGAGTGATAGAGAGTGTCAGACAGTGTCAGAGTGTGTCAGAGAGATTCTGAGAGTGTCAGAGAGTGATAGAGAGTGATAGAGAGTGATAGAGAGTGTCAGAGAGTGTCAGAGAGTGAATGAGTGTGTCTGAGAGTGTCTGAGACTGTCAGAGATGTCAGAGAGTGATAGAGAGTGATCGAGAGTGTCTGAGAGTGTCTGAGAGTGTCAGAGAGTGTCAGATAGTGATAGAGAGAGTCTGAGAGTGTCAGAGAGTGTCAGAGAGTGTCTGAGAGTGTCTGAGAGTGTCTGAGAGAGTCTGAGAGTGTCAGAGAGTGTCAGAGAGTGATAGAGAGTGTCAGAGAATGTCAGAGAGTGTCTGAGATTGATAGAGTGTATCTGAGAGTGACTGAGAGTGTCAGAGATGTCAGAGAGTGATAGAGAGTGTCAGAGAGTGTCAGATAGTGATAGAGAGTGTCTGAGAGTGTCAGAGAGTGTCAGAGAGTGTCTGAGACTGTCAGAGAGTGATAGAGAGTGATAGAGAGTGTCTGAGAGTGTCAGAGAGTGTCAAGTGTGTCAGAGAATGTCAGAGAGTGATAGAGAGTGTCAGAGAGAGTCAGAGAGTGACAGAGAGTGTCTGAGAGTGTCAGAGAGTGTCAGAGAGTGTCTGAGAGTGTCTTAGAGGGTCAGTGAGTGTCAGAGAGTGTCAGAGAGGGTCAGAGAGTGATAGAGAGTGTCAGAGAGTGTCAGAGAGTGATAGAGAGAGATAGAGAGTGTCAGAGAGATTCTGAGAGTGAGAGAGATTGATAGAGAGTGTCTGAGAGTGTCTGAGAGTGTCAGAGAGTGCCTGAGAGTGTGACAGAGTGTCTGAGAGTGATCGAGCTTGATAGAGAGTGTCAGAGAGTGTCTGAGAGTGTGAGAGAGTGTCTGAGAGTGTGAGAGAGTGTCAGAGAGTGACAGAGAGTGTCTGAGTGTGTCAGAGAGTGTCAGAGAGTGTCAGAGAGTGTCTGAGAGTGTCTGAGAGTGTCTGAGAGGGTCAGAGAGTGATAGAGAGTGTCAGCGAGTGTCAGAGAGTGTCAAAGACTGATAGAGAGTGTCAGAGATTGTCAGAGAATGAAAGAGAGTGATAGAGAGTGTCAGAGAGGGTCAGAGAGTGTCTGAGAGTGTGAGAGAGTGTCAGAGAGTATCAGAGAGTGAAATAGAGTGTCTGAGAGTGTCTGAGAGTGTCAGAGAGTGTCAGAGAGTGTCTGAGAGAGTCTGAGAGTGTCTGAGAGGGTCAGTGAGTGTCAGAGAGTGATAGAGAGTGTCAGAGAGTGTCAGAGAGTGTCAAAGAGTGATAGAGAGTGTCAGAGAATGTCAGAGAATGAAAGAGAGTGATCGAGAGTGTCAGAGAGGGTCAGAGAGTGATAGAGAGTGTCTGAGAGTGTCAGAGAGTGTCTGAGAGTGAAATAGAGTGTCGGAGAGTGTCTGAGAGTGTCAGAGAGTTTCAGAGAGTGATAGAGAGTGTCTGAGAGTGTCAGAGAGTGTCAGAGAGTGATAGAGACTGTATGAGAGTGTCAGAGAGTGTCAGAGAGGGTCAGAGAGTGATATATAGTGTCTGAGAGTGTCAGAGAGTGTCTAAGAGTGTCTGAGAGAGTCAGAGAGTGTCAGAGATTGTCAGAGAGTAATGGAGAGTTTCTGAGACAGTCAGATATTGTCAGAGAGTGATAGAGAGTGTCAGAGAGTGTGAGAGTGTGTCTGAGAGAGTCTGAGAGAGTCAGAGAGTGATAGAGAGTGATCGAGAGTGTCAGAGTGTGTCAGAGAGTGATAGAGAGTGTCTGAGAGTGTTAGGGAAAGAAAGAGAGTGTCAGAGAGTGTCAGAGAGTGACGGAGAATGTCTGAGAGTGTCAGAGAGTGTCAGAGAGTGTCATGGAGGGTCAGTGAGTGTCAGAGAGTGATAGAGAGTGTCAGAGAGTGTCAGAGTGTGGCAGAGAGTGTCAGAGAGTGTCAGAGAGTGATAGAGAGTGTCAGAGAGTGTCAGAGAGTGATAGAGAGTGATAGAGAGTGCCAGAGAGTGTCTGAGAGTGTGAGAGAGTGTCTGAGAGTGTGAGAGAGTGTCTGAGAGTGATAGAGATTGATAGAGAGTTTCTGAGAGTGTCTGAGAGTGTCTGAGAGGGTCAGTGAGTGTCAGAGAGTGATAGAGAGTGTCAGAGAGTGTCAGAGTGTGTCAAAGAGTGATAGAGAGTGTCAGAGAGTTTCAGAGAATGAAAGAGATTGATAGAGAGTGTCAGAGAGGGTCAGAGTGTGATAGAGAGTGTCTGAGAGTGTCAGAGAGTGTCTGAGAGTGTGAGAGAGTGTCAGAGAGTATCAGAGAGTGACAGAGAGTGCCTGAGAGTGTCTGAGAGTGTCAGAGAGTGTCAGAGAGTGTCAGAGAGTGTCTGAGAGAGTCTGAGAGTGTCTGAGAGGGTCAGTGAGTGTCAGAGAGTGATAGAGACTGTCAGAGAGTGTCAGAGAGTGTCAAAGAGTGATAGAGAGTGTCAGAGAGTGTCAGAGAATGAAAGAGAGTGATAGAGAGTGTCAGAGAGGGTCAGAGAGTGATAGAGAGTGTCTGAGAGTGTCAGAGAGTGTCTGAGAGTGTGAGAGAGTGTCAGAGAGTATCAGAGAGTGAAATAGAGTGTCGGAGAGTGTCTGAGAGTGTCAGAGAGTGTCAGAGAGTGTCTGAGAGAGTCTGAGAGTGTCTGAGAGGGTCAGTGAGTGTCAGAGAGTGATAGAGAGTGTCAGAGAGTGTCAGAGAGTGTCAAAGAGTGATAGAGAGTGTCAGAGAATGTCAGAGAATGAAAGAGAGTGATCGAGAGTGTCAGAGAGGGTCAGAGAGTGATAGAGAGTGTCTGAGAGTGTCAGAGAGTGTCTGAGAGTGAAATAGAGTGTCGGAGAGTGTCTGAGAGTGTCAGAGAGTTTCAGAGAGTGATAGAGAGTGTCAGAGAGTGTCAGAGAGTGTCAGAGAGTGTCTGAGAGTGTCTGAGAGTGTCTGAGAGTGTCTGAGAGGGTCAGAGAGTGATAGAGAGTGTCAGCGAGTGTCAGAGAGTGTCAAAGACTGATAGAGAGTGTCAGAGATTGTCAGAGAATGAAAGAGAGTGATAGAGAGTGTCAGAGAGGGTCAGAGAGTGTCTGAGAGTGTGAGAGAGTGTCAGAGAGTATCAGAGAGTGAAATAGAGTGTCTGAGAGTGTCTGAGAGTGTCAGAGAGTGTCAGAGAGTGTCTGAGAGAGTCTGAGAGTGTCTGAGAGGGTCAGTGAGTGTCAGAGAGTGATAGAAAGTGTCAGAGAGTGTCAGAGAGTGTCAAAGAGTGATAGAGAGTGTCAGAGAATGTCAGAGAATGAAAGAGAGTGATCGAGAGTGTCAGAGAGGGTCAGAGAGTGATAGAGATTGTCTGAGAGTGTCAGAGAGTGTCTGAGAGTGAAATAGAGTGTCGGAGAGTGTCTGAGAGTGTCAGAGAGTTTCAGAGAGTGATAGAGAGTGTCTGAGAGTGTCAGAGAGTGTCAGAGAGTGATAGAGACTGTATGAGAGTGTCAGAGAGTGTCAGAGAGGGTCAGAGAGTGATATATAGTGTCTGAGAGTGTCAGAGAGTGTCTAAGAGTGTCTGAGAGAGTCAGAGAGTGTCAGAGATTGTCAGAGAGTAATGGAGAGTTTCTGAGACAGTCAGATATTGTCAGAGAGTGATAGAGAGTGTCAGAGAGTGTGAGAGTGTGTCTGAGAGAGTCTGAGAGAGTCAGAGAGTGATAGAGAGTGATCGAGAGTGTCAGAGTGTGTCAGAGAGTGATAGAGAGTGTCTGAGAGTGTTAGGGAAAGAAAGAGAGTGTCAGAGAGTGTCAGAGAGTGACGGAGAATGTCTGAGAGTGTCAGAGAGTGTCAGAGAGTGTCATGGAGGGTCAGTGAGTGTCAGAGAGTGATAGAGAGTGTCAGAGAGTGTCAGAGTGTGGCAGAGAGTGTCAGAGAGTGTCAGAGAGTGATAGAGAGTGTCAGAGAGTGTCAGAGAGTGATAGAGAGTGATAGAGAGTGCCAGAGAGTGTCTGAGAGTGTGAGAGAGTGTCTGAGAGTGTGAGAGAGTGTCTGAGAGTGATAGAGATTGATAGAGAGTTTCTGAGAGTGTCTGAGAGTGTCTGAGAGGGTCAGTGAGTGTCAGAGAGTGATAGAGAGTGTCAGAGAGTGTCAGAGTGTGTCAAAGAGTGATAGAGAGTGTCAGAGAGTTTCAGAGAATGAAAGAGATTGATAGAGAGTGTCAGAGAGGGTCAGAGTGTGATAGAGAGTGTCTGAGAGTGTCAGAGAGTGTCTGAGAGTGTGAGAGAGTGTCAGAGAGTGTCAGAGAGTATCAGAGAGTGACAGAGAGTGCCTGAGAGTGTCTGAGAGTGTCAGAGAGTGTCAGAGAGTGTCTGAGAGAGTCTGAGAGTGTCTGAGAGGGTCAGTGAGTGTCAGAGAGTGATAGAGACTGTCAGAGAGTGTCAGAGAGTGTCAAAGAGTGATAGAGAGTGTCAGAGAGTGTCAGAGAATGAAAGAGAGTGATAGAGAGTGTCAGAGAGGGTCAGAGAGTGATAGAGAGTGTCTGAGAGTGTCAGAGAGTGTCTGAGAGTGTGAGAGAGTGTCAGAGAGTATCAGAGAGTGAAATAGAGTGTCGGAGAGTGTCTGAGAGTGTCAGAGAGTGTCTGAGAGAGTCTGAGAGTGTCTGAGAGGGTCAGTGAGTGTCAGAGAGTGATAGAGAGTGTCAGAGAGTGTCAGAGAGTGTCAAAGAGTGATAGAGAGTGTCAGAGAATGTCAGAGAATGAAAGAGAGTGATCGAGAGTGTCAGAGAGGGTCAGAGAGTGATAGAGAGTGTCTGAGAGTGTCAGAGAGTGTCTGAGAGTGAAATAGAGTGGCGGAGAGTGTCTGAGAGTGTCAGAGAGTTTCAGAGAGTGATAGAGAGTGTCAGAGAGTGTCAGAGAGTGTCAGAGAGTGTCTGAGAGTGTCTGAGAGTGTCTGAGAGTGTCTGAGAGGGTCAGAGAGTGATAGAGAGTGTCAGCGAGTGTCAGAGAGTGTCAAAGACTGATAGAGAGTGTCAGAGATTGTCAGAGAATGAAAGAGAGTGATAGAGAGTGTCAGAGAGGGTCAGAGAGTGTCTGAGAGTGTGAGAGAGTGTCAGAGTGTATCAGAGAGTGAAATAGAGTGTCTGAGAGTGTCTGAGAGTGTCAGAGAGTGTCAGAGAGTGTCTGAGAGAGTCTGAGAGTGTCTGAGAGGGTCAGTGAGTGTCAGAGAGTGATAGAGAGTGTCAGAGAGTGTCAGAGAGTGTCAAAGAGTGATAGAGAGTGTCAGAGAATGTCAGAGAATGAAAGAGAGTGATCGAGAGTGTCAGAGAGGGTCAGAGAGTGATAGAGAGTGTCTGAGAGTGTCAGAGAGTGTCTGAGAGTGAAATAGAGTGTCGGATAGTGTCTGAGAGTGTCAGAGAGTTTCAGAGAGTGATAGAGAGTGTCAGAGAGTGTCAGAGAGTGTCAGAGAGTGTCTGAGAGTGTCTGAGAGTGTCTGAGAGTGTCTGAGAGGGTCAGAGAGTGATAGAGAGTGTCAGCGAGTGTCAGAGAGTGTCAAAGACTGATAGAGAGTGTCAGAGATTGTCAGAGAATGAAAGAGAGTGATAGAGAGTGTCAGAGAGGGTCAGAGAGTGTCTGAGAGTGTGAGAGAGTGTCAGAGTGTATCAGAGAGTGAAATAGAGTGTCTGAGAGTGTCTGAGAGTGTCAGAGAGTGTCAGAGAGTGTCTGAGAGAGTCTGAGAGTGTCTGAGAGGGTCAGTGAGTGTCAGAGAGTGATAGAGAGTGTCAGAGAGTGTCAGAGAGTGTCAAAGAGTGATAGAGAGTGTCAGAGAATGTCAGAGAATGAAAGAGAGTGATCGAGAGTGTCAGAGAGGGTCAGAGAGTGATAGAGAGTGTCTGAGAGTGTCAGAGAGTGTCTGAGAGTGAAATAGAGTGACGGAGAGTGTCTGAGAGTGTCAGAGAGTTTCAGAGAGTGATAGAGAGTGTCTGAGAGTGTCAGAGAGTGTCAGAGAGTGATAGAGACTGTATGAGAGTGTCAGAGAGTGTCAGAGAGGGTCAGAGAGTGATATATAGTGTCTGAGAGTGTCAGAGAGTGTCTAAGAGTGTCTGAGAGAGTCAGAGAGTGTCAGAGATTGTCAGAGAGTAATGGAGAGTTTCTGAGACAGTCAGATATTGTCAGAGAGTGATAGAGAGTGTCAGAGAGTGTGAGAGTGTGTCTGAGAGAGTCTGAGAGAGTCAGAGAGTGATAGAGAGTGATCGAGAGTGTCAGAGTGTGTCAGAGAGTGATAGAGAGTGTCTGAGAGTGTTAGGGAAAGAAAGAGAGTGTCAGAGAGTGTCAGAGAGTGACGGAGAATGTCTGAGAGTGTCAGAGAGTGTCAGAGAGTGTCATGGAGGGTCAGTGAGAGTCAGAGAGTGATAGAGAGTGTCAGAGAGTGTCAGAGTGTGGCAGAGAGTGTCAGAGAGTGTCAGAGAGTGATAGAGAGTGTCAGAGAGTGTCAGAGAGTGATAGAGAGTGATAGAGAGTGCCAGAGAGTGTCTGAGAGTGTGAGAGAGTGTCTGAGAGTGTGAGAGAGTGTCTGAGAGTGATAGAGATTGATAGAGAGTTTCTGAGAGTGTCTGAGAGTGTCTGAGAGGGTCAGTGAGTGTCAGAGAGTGATAGAGAGTGTCAGAGAGTGTCAGAGTGTGTCAAAGAGTGATAGAGAGTGTCAGAGAGTTTCAGAGAATGAAAGAGATTGATAGAGAGTGTCAGAGAGGGTCAGAGTGTGATAGAGAGTGTCTGAGAGTGTCAGAGAGTGTCTGAGAGTGTGAGAGAGTGTCAGAGAGTATCAGAGAGTGACAGAGAGTGCCTGAGAGTGTCTGAGAGTGTCAGAGAGTGTCAGAGAGTGTCTGAGAGAGTCTGAGAGTGTCTGAGAGGGTCAGTGAGTGTCAGAGAGTGATAGAGACTGTCAGAGAGTGTCAGAGAGTGTCAAAGAGTGATAGAGAGTGTCAGAGAGTGTCAGAGAATGAAAGAGAGTGATAGAGAGTGTCAGAGAGGGTCAGAGAGTGATAGAGAGTGTCTGAGAGTGTCAGAGAGTGTCTGAGAGTGTGAGAGAGTGTCAGAGAGTATCAGAGAGTGAAATAGAGTGTCGGAGAGTGTCTGAGAGTGTCAGAGAGTTTCAGAGAGTGATAGAGAATGTCTGAGAGTGTCAGAGAGTGTCAGAGAGGGTCAGAGAGTGATAGATAGTGTCTGAGAGTGTCAGAGAGTGTCTGAGAGTGTCTGAGAGAGTCAGAGAGTGTCAGAGAGTTTCAGAGAGTGATAGAGAGTGTCTGAGAGTGTCAGAGAGTGTCAGAGAGTGATAGAGAGTGTATGAGAGTGTCAGAGAGTGTCAGAGAGGGTCAGAGAGTGATAGATAGTGTCTGAGAGTGTCAGAGAGTGTCTGAGAGTGTCTGAGAGAGTCAGAGAGTGTCAGAGATTGTCAGAGAGTAATGGAGAGTTTCTGAGACAGTCAGATATTGTCAGAGAGTGATAGAGAGTGTCAGAGAGTGTGAGAGTGTGTCTGAGAGAGTCTGAGAGTGTCAAAGAGTGATAGAGAGTGTCTGAGAGTGTTAGGGAAAGATAGAGAGTGTCAGAGAGTGTCAGAGAGTGACGGAGAATGTCTGAGAGTGTCAGAGAGTGTCAGAGAGTGTCATGGAGGGTAAGTGAGTGTCAGAGAGTGATAGAGAGTGTCAGAGAGTGTCAGAGTGTGGCAGAGAGTGTCAGAGAGTGTCAGAGAGTGATAGAGAGTGTCAGAGAGTGTCAGAGTGTGGCAGAGAGTGTCAGAGAGTGTCAGAGAGTGATAGAGAGTGTCAGAGAGTGCCAGAGAGTGATAGAGAGTGATAGAGAGTGCCAGAGAGTGTCTGAGAGTGTGAGAGAGTGTCTGAGAGTGTGAGAGAGTGTCTGAGAGTGATAGAGATTGATAGAGAGTTTCTGAGAGTGTCTGAGAGTGTCTGAGAGGGTCAGTGAGTGTCAGAGAGTGATAGAGAGTGTCAGAGAGTGTCAGAGAATGAAAGAGATTGATAGAGAGTGTCAGAGAGGGTCAGAGTGTGATAGAGAGTGTCTGAGAGTGTCTGAGAGTGTCTGAGAGTGTCTGAGAGTGTGAGAGAGTGTCTGAGAGTGTCAGAGAGTATCTGAGAGTGTTTGAGAGTGTCTGAGATAGTCTGAGAGTGTCATCGAGTGTCAGAGAGTGAGACAGAGTGTCAGAGAGTTTCTGAGAGAGTCTGAGAGTGTCAGAGATTGTCAGAGAGTGATAGAGAGTGTCAGACAGTGTCATAGTGTGTCTGAGAGATTCTGAGAGTGTCAGAGAGTGATAGAGAGTGATAGAGAGTGATAGAGAGTGTCAGAGAGTGTCAGAGAGTGAAAGAGTGTGTCTGAGAGTGTCTGAGACTGTCAGAGATGTCAGAGAGTGATGGAGAGTGATCGAGAGTGTCTGAGAGTGTCTGAGAGTGTCAGAGAGTGTCAGAGAGTGTCAGATAGTGATAGAGAGAGTCTGAGAGTGTCAGAGAGTGTCAGAGAGTGTCAGAGAGTGTCTGAGAGTGTCTGAGAGAGTCTGAGAGAGTCTGAGAGTGTCAGTGAGTGTCAGAGAGTGATAGAGAGTGTCAGAGAATGTCAGAGAGTGTCTGAGAGTGATAGAGTGTATCTGAGAGTGACTGAGAGTGTCAGAGATGTCAGAGAGTGAGAGAGAGTGTCTGATAGTGTCAGAGAGTGTCAGATAGTGATAGAGAGTGTCTGAGAGTGTCAGAGAGTGTCAGAGAGTGTCAGAGAGTGTCTGAGACTGTCAGAGAGTGATAGAGAGTGATAGAGAGTGTCTGAGAGTGTCAGAGAGTGTCAGAGAGTGTCAGAGTGTGTCAGAGAATGTCAGAGTGTGATAGAGAGTGTCAGAGAGAGTCAGAGAGTGACAGAAGGTGTCTGAGAGTGTCAGAGAGTGTCAGAGAGTGTCAGAGAGTGTCTGAGAGTGTCTGAGAGAGTCTGAGAGAGTCTGAGAGAGTCTGAGAGTGTCAGTGAGTGATAGAGAGTGATAGAGAGTGTCAGAGAATGTCAGAGAGTGTCTGAGAGTGATAGAGTGTATCTGAGAGTGACTGAGAGTGTCAGAGATGTCAGAGAGTGAGAGAGAGTGTCTGATAGTGTCAGAGAGTGTCAGATAGTGATAGAGAGTGTCTGAGAGTGTCAGAGAGTGTCAGAGAGTGTCAGAGAGTGTCTGAGACTGTCAGAGAGTGATAGAGAGTGATAGAGAGTGTCTGAGAGTGTCAGAGAGTGTCAGAGAGTGTCAGAGTGTGTCAGAGAATGTCAGAGTGTGATAGAGAGTGTCAGAGAGAGTCAGAGAGTGACAGAAGGTGTCTGAGAGTGTCTGAGAGTGTCAGAGAGTGTCTGAGAGTGTCTTAGAGGGTCAGTGAGTGTCAGAGAGTGTCAGAGAGGGTCAGAGAGTGATAGAGAGTGTCAGAGAGTGATAGAGAGAGATAGAGAGTGTCTGAGAGTGTCAGAGAGTGTCAGAGAGTGTCAGAGTGTGTCAGAGAATGTCATAGAGTGATAGAGAGTGTCAGAGAGAGTCAGAGAGTGACAGAAGGTGTCTGAGATTGTCTGAGAGTGTCAGAGAGTGCCTGAGAGTGTGAGAGGGTGTCTGAGAGTGATCTAGCTTGATAGAGAGTGTCTGAGAGTGTCTGAGAGTGCCAGAGAGTGTCTGAGAGTGTGAGAGAGTGTCTGAGAGTGTGAGAGAGTGTCAGAGAGTGTCAGAGAGTGACAGAGAGTGTCTGAGTGTGTCAGAGAGTGTCAGAGAGTGTCTGAGTGTGTCTGAGAGTGTCTGAGAGTGTCTGAGAGGGTCAGAGAGTGATAGAGAGAGTCTGAGAGTGTCAGAGAGTGTCAGAGAGTGTCTGAGAGTGTCTGAGAGAGTCTGAGAGAGTCTGAGAGTGTCAGTGAGTGTCAGAGAGTGATAGAGAGTGTCAGAGAATGTCAGAGAGTGTCTGAGAGTGATAGAGTGTATCTGAGAGTGACTGAGAGTGTCAGAGATGTCAGAGAGTGAGAGAGAGTGTCTGATAGTGTCAGAGAGTGTCAGATAGTGATAGAGAGTGTCTGAGAGTGTCAGAGAGTGTCAGAGAGTGTCTGAGACTGTCAGAGAGTGATAGAGAGTGATAGAGAGTGTCTGAGAGTGTCAGAGAGTGTCAGAGAGTGTCAGAGTGTGTCAGAGAATGTCAGAGTGTGATAGAGAGTGTCAGTGAGAGTCAGAGAGTGACAGAAGGTGTCTGAGAGTGTCAGAGAGTGTCAGAGAGTGTCTGAGAGTGTCTTAGAGGGTCAGTGAGTGTGAGAGAGTGTCAGAGAGGGTCAGAGAGTGATAGAGAGTGTCAGAGAGTGATAGAGAGAGATAGAGAGTGTCTGAGAGTGTCAGAGAGTGTCAGAGAGTGTCAGAGTGTGTCTGAGAGTGTGAGAGAGTGTCTGAGAGTGTGAGAGAGTGTCAGAGAGTGTCAGAGAGTGACAGAGAGTGTCTGAGTGTGTCAGAGAGTGTCAGAGAGTGTCTGAGTGTGTCTGAGAGTGTCTGAGAGTGTCTGAGAGTGCCAGAGAGTGTCTGAGAGTGTGAGAGAGTGTCTGAGCGTGTGAGAGAGTGTCAGAGAGTGTCAGAGAGTGACAGAGAGTGTCTGAGTGTGTCAGAGAGTGTCAGAGAGTGTCTGAGTGTGTCTGAGAGTGTCTGAGAGTGTCTGAGAGGGTCAGAGAGTGATAGAGAGTGTCAGAGAGTGTCAGAGAGTGTCAGAGAGTGTCAAAGAGTGATAGACAGTGTCAGAGATTGTCAGAGAATGAAAGAGAGTGATAGAGAGTGTCAGAGACTGTCAGAGAGTGTCTGAGAGAGTCTGATAGTGTCTGAGAGGGTCAGTGAGTGTCAGAGAGTGATAGAGAGTGTCAGAGAGTGTCAGAGAGTGTCAAAGAGTGATAGAGAGTGTCAGAGAGTGTCAGAGAATGAAAGAGAGTGATAGAGAGTGTCAGAGAGGGTCAGAGAGTGATAGAGAGTGTCTGAGAGTGTCAGAGAGTGTCTGAGAGTGTGAGAGAGTGTCAGAGAGTATCAGAGAGTGAAATAGAGTGTTGGAGAGTGTCTGAGAGTGTCAGAGAGTTTCAGAGAGTGATAGAGAGTGTCAGAGAGTGTCAGAGAGTGATAGAGAGTGTCAGAGAGTGTCAGAGAGTGTCAGAGAGTGTCAGAGAGGGTCAGAGAGTGATAGATAGTGTCTGAGAGTGTCAGAGAGTGTCTGAGAGTGTCTGAGAGTGTCTGAGAGAGTCAGAGAGTGTCAGAGATTGTCAGAGAGTAATGGAGAGTTTCTGATACAGTCAGATAGTGTCAGAGAGTGATAGAGAGTGTCAGAGAGTGTCAGAGTGTGTCCGAGATGTCAGAGAGAGATAGAGAGTGTCTGAGAGTGTCAGAGAGTGTCAGAGAGTGTCAGATAGTGATAGAGAGTGTCTGAGAGTGTCAGAGAGTGATAGAGAGGGTCAGCGAGTGTCTGAGAGTGTCAGGGAGTGTCTGAGAGTGTCTGAGATTGTCTGAGATTGTCTGAGAGTGTCTGAGATAGTCTGAGAGTGTCATAGAGTGTCAGAGAGTGATAGAGATTGTCAGAGACTTTCTGAGAGAGTCTGAGAATGCCAGAGATTGTCAGAGAGTGATAGAGAGTGTCTGAGTCTGTCAGATATTGTCAGAGAGTGATAGAGAGTGTCAGAGAGTGATAGAGAGTATCTGAGAGTGTCTGAGAGTGACAGAGAGTGACAGAGAGTGTCTGAGAGTGACAGTGAGTGTCAGCGAGTGATAGAGAGTGTCTGAGAGTGTCAGAGAGTGATAGAGAGTGTCTGAGAGTGTCTGAGAGTGTCAGAGAGTGTCAGAGAGTGATAGAGAGTGATAGAGAGTGATATAGAGTGTCAGAGAGTGTGATACAGTGATAGAGAGTGATAGAGAGCATCAAAGAGTGTCATAGAGTGATAGAGTGTGTCAGAGTGTGTCACAGAATGTCTGAGAGTGTCAGAGAGCGATAAAGAGTGATAGAGAGTGTCTGAGAGTGTCAGAGTGTGTCAGAGAGTGATAGAGAGTGATAGAGAGTGTCAGAGAGTGTCATTGAGTGATAGAGAGTGCCATTGAGTGATAGAGAGTGTCAGAGAGTGTCAGAGAGTGATCGAGAGTGTCAGAGAGTGATAAAGAGTGTCAGAGATTGATTCAGACTGTCAGAGCGTGTGAGTGAGTGATGGAGAGTGATAGAGAGTGTCTATGATTGTCAGAGAGTGTCTGAGAGTGTCAGAGAGTGTCAGAGAGTAATAAAGAGTGATAGAGAGTGTCTGAGTGTCAGAGAGTGTCAGACAGTGTCAGAGAGTGTCAGAGAGTGATAGAGAGTGTCAGAGATTGTCATTGAGTGATAGAGAGTGTCAATGAGTGTCAGAGAGTGATAGAGAGTGTCAGAGAGTGATGGAGAGTGTCTGAGAGTGTCAGAGAGTGATATGGAGTGTTTTAGAGAGTGTCTGAGTGTCAGATTGTGTCAGAGAGTGTCAGAGAGCGTTAGAGTGTGATAGAGTGTGATAGAGAGTGATTGCGAGCGTCAGAGAGTGTCATAGAGTGATAGAGAGTGTCAGAGTGTGTCACAGAGTGTCTGAGTGTGCCAGAGAGTGTCAGAGAGTGATAGAGAGTGATAAAGAGTGTCAGAGAGTGATAGAGACTGTCAGAGAGTGATAGAGAGTGATGGAGAGCGTCAGAGAGAGTCATAGAGTGATAGCGAGTGTCAGAGTGTGTAACAGAGTGTCTGAGTGTGTCAGAGAGTGTCAGAGAGTGATAGAGAGTGATAGAGAGTGTCAGAGAGTGTCAGAGAGTGATAGAGAGTGATAGAGAGTGTCAGTGAGTGATAGAGAGGGACAGAGAGTGTCAGAGAGTGATAGAGAGTGTCAGAGAGTGCCAGAGAGTGGTATAGAGTGATAGTGTCTGAGAGTGTCAGAGAATGTCTGAGAGTGTCAGAGTGTGTCAGAGTGTGTCAGAGTGTGTCAGAGAGTGTCAGAGTGTGTCAGAGAGTGATAGAGAGTGATAGAGAGTTTCAGAGAGAGTCATTGAGTGATAGAGAGTGTCAGAGAGTGGTTGAGAGTGTCTGAGAGTGTCAGAGAGTGTCAGAGAGTGATAGAGCATGATAGAGAGTGATAGAGAGCGTCAGATAGTGTCGGAGTGTGATAGAGGGTGATAGAGCGTGTCAGAGAGTGTAATAGAGTGATAGAGAGTGTCAGAGAGTGTCAGAGAGTGATAGAGAGTGATAGAGAGTGTCAGAGTGTGTTAGAGAGTGTCAGAGAGTGATAGAGAGTGATAGAGAGCGTCAAAGAGTGTCATGGAGTGATAGAGTGTGTCAGAGTGTGTCACAGAATGTCTGAGAATGTCAGAGAGTGTCAGAGAGAGATAAAGAGTGATAGAGAGTGTCTGAGAGTGATAGAGAGTGATAGAGCGTGTCAGAGTGTGTCAGAGAGTGATGGAGAGTGATTGAGAGCGTCAGAGAGTGTCATAGAGTGATAGAGAGTGTTTCAGAATGTTTCACAGAGTGTCAGAGTGTGTCAGAGAGTCTCAGAGAGTGATAGAGAGTGATTGAGAGCGTCAGAGAGTGTCATAGAGTGATAGAGAGAGTTTCAGAATGTTTCACAGAGTGTCAGAGTGTGTCAGAGAGTCTCAGAGAGTGATAGAGAGTGTCTGAGAGTGTCAGAGAGCGTCAGAGAGTGATAGAGAGTGATAGAGAGTGTCAGAGAGTGCCAGAGAGTGTTAGAGAGTGATAGAGAGTGTCAGAGAGTGATAAAGATTGATAGAGATTGTCAGAGAGTGTCAGAGATCGATGGAGAGTAATGGAGAGTGTCAGAGAGTGATAGAGAGTGTCAGAGAGTGTCAGAGAGTGATATGGAGTGTGATAGAGAGTGTCTGAGTGTCAGATTGTGTCAGAGAGTGTCAGAGAGTGTCAGAGTGTGTCAGAAAGTGATGGAGAGTGTCAGCGATTGTCAGAGAGTGTCAGAGTGTGATGGAGAGTGATTGAGTTTGTCTGACAGTGTCAGAGAGTGACAGAGAGTGATAGAGAGTGTCTGAGAGTGATAGACAGTGTCTGAGAGTGTCTGAGAGCGTCAAAGAGTGTCAGAGAGTGTCTGAGAATGCCAGAGAGTGTCAGAGAGTGTCTAAGAGCGTCAGAGAGTGTCTGAGAGCGTCAAAGAGCGTTAGAGTGTGACAGAGTGTGATAGTGAGTGTCTGAGAGTGTCTGAGAGTGATAGAGAGTGTCTGAGAGTGTCAGTGAGTGTTGGAGAGTGATAGAGAGTGTCAGAGTGTCAGAGAGTGATACAGAGTGTCTGAGAATGTCAGAGAGTGAGAGAGAGTTTCTGAGAGTGTCAGAGAGTGTCAGAGAGTGATAGAGAGTGATAGACAGTGTCAGAGAGTGTCAGAGAGTGTCAGAGTGTGTGAGAGTGTCAGAGAGCGATAGAGAGTGTCAGAGAGTGATAGAGAGTGTCAGAGAGTGATAGAGAGTGTCAGAGAGTGATAGAGAGTATCTGAGAGTGTCTGAGAGT
The DNA here is from genome assembly GCF_036365525.1 of Heterodontus francisci. NCBI lineage: Eukaryota > Metazoa > Chordata > Chondrichthyes > Heterodontiformes > Heterodontidae > Heterodontus > Heterodontus francisci. Next base: position 133,156,491 of record NC_090378.1, read on the forward strand.
GACAGAGAGTGACAGAGAGTGTCTGAGAGTGACAGTGAGTGTCAGCGAGTGATAGAGAGTGTCTGAGAGTGTCAGAGAGTGATAGAGAGTGTCTGAGAGTGTCAGAGAGTGTCAGAGAGTGATAGAGAGTGATAGAGAGTGATATAGAGTGTCAGAGAGTGTGATACAGTGATAGAGAGTGATAGAGAGCATCAAAGAGTGTCATAGAGTGATAGAGTGTGTCAGAGTGTGTCACAGAATGTCTGAGAGTGTCAGAGAGCGATAAAGAGTGATAGAGAGTGTCTGAGAGTGTCAGAGTGTGTCAGAGAGTGATAGAGAGTGTCAGAGAGTGTCATTGAGTGATAGAGAGTGTCTGAGAGTGATAGACAGTGTCTGAGAGTGTCTGAGAGCGTCAAAGAGTGTCAGAGAGAGTCTGAGAATGCCAGAGAGTGTCAGAGAGTGTCTGAGAGCGTCAGAGAGTGTCTGAGAGCGTCAAAGAGCGTTAGAGTGTGACAGAGTGTGATAGTGAGTGTCTGAGAGTGTCTGAGAGTGACAGAGAGTGTCTGAGAGTGTCAGTGAGTGTTGGAGAGTGATAGAGAGTGTCAGAGAGTGTCAGAGAGTGATAGAGAGTGTCTGAGAATGTCAGAGAGTGAGAGAGAGTTTCTGAGAGTGTCAGAGAGTGTCAGACAGTGATAGAGAGTGATGGACAGTGTCAGAGAGTGTCAGAGAGTGTCAGAGTGTGTGAGAGTGTCAGAGAGCGATAGAGAGTGTCAGAGAGTGATAGAGAGTGTCAGAGAGTGATAGAGAGTGTCAGAGAGTGATAGAGAGTATCTGAGAGTGTCTGAGAGTGACAGAGAGTGACAGAGAGTGTCTGAGAGTGACAGTGAGTGTCAGCGAGTGATAGAGAGTGTCTGAGAGTGTCAGAGAGTGATAGAGAGTGTCTGAGAGTGTCTGAGAGTGTCAGAGAGTGTCAGAGAGTGATAGAGAGTGATAGAGAGTGATATAGAGTGTCAGAGAGTGTGATACAGTGATAGAGAGTGATAGAGAGCATCAAAGAGTGTCATAGAGTGATAGAGTGTGTCAGAGTGTGTCACAGAATGTCTGAGAGTGTCAGAGAGCGATAAAGAGTGATAGAGAGTGTCTGAGAGTGTCAGAGAGTGATAGAGAGTGATAGAGAGTGTCAGAGAGTGTCATTGAGTGATAGAGAGTGCCATTGAGTGATAGAGAGTGTCAGAGAGTGTCAGAGAGTGATCGAGAGTGTCAGAGAGTGATAAAGAGTGTCAGAGATTGATTCAGACTGTCAGAGCGTGTGAGTGAGTGATGGAGAGTGATAGAGAGTGTCTATGATTGTCAGAGAGTGTCTGAGAGTGTCAGAGAGTGTCAGAGAGTAATAAAGAGTGATAGAGAGTGTCTGAGTGTCAGAGAGTGTCAGACAGTGTCAGAGAGTGTCAGAGAGTGATAGAGAGTGTCAGAGATTGTCATTGAGTGATAGAGAGTGTCAATGAGTGTCAGAGAGTGATAGAGAGTGTCAGAGAGTGATGGAGAGTGTCTGAGAGTGTCAGAGAGTGATATGGAGTGTTTTAGAGAGTGTCTGAGTGTCAGATTGTGTCAGAGAGTGTCAGAGAGCGTTAGAGTGTGATAGAGTGTGATAGAGAGTGATTGCGAGCGTCAGAGAGTGTCATAGAGTGATAGAGAGTGTCAGAGTGTGTCACAGAGTGTCTGAGTGTGCCAGAGAGTGTCAGAGAGTGATAGAGAGTGATAAAGAGTGTCAGAGAGTGATAGAGACTGTCAGAGAGTGATAGAGAGTGATGGAGAGCGTCAGAGAGAGTCATAGAGTGATAGCGAGTGTCAGAGTGTGTAACAGAGTGTCTGAGTGTGTCAGAGAGTGTCAGAGAGTGATAGAGAGTGATAGAGAGTGTCAGAGAGTGTCAGAGAGTGATAGAGAGTGATAGAGAGTGTCAGTGAGTGATAGAGAGGGACAGAGAGTGTCAGAGAGTGATAGAGAGTGTCAGAGAGTGCCAGAGAGTGGTATAGAGTGATAGTGTCTGAGAGTGTCAGAGAATGTCTGAGAGTGTCAGAGTGTGTCAGAGTGTGTCAGAGTGTGTCAGAGAGTGTCAGAGTGTGTCAGAGAGTGATAGAGAGTGATAGAGAGTTTCAGAGAGAGTCATTGAGTGATAGAGAGTGTCAGAGAGTGGTTGAGAGTGTCTGAGAGTGTCAGAGAGTGTCAGAGAGTGATAGAGCATGATAGAGAGTGATAGAGAGCGTCAGATAGTGTCGGAGTGTGATAGAGGGTGATAGAGCGTGTCAGAGAGTGTAATAGAGTGATAGAGAGTGTCAGAGAGTGTCAGAGAGTGATAGAGAGTGATAGAGAGTGTCAGAGTGTGTTAGAGAGTGTCAGAGAGTGATAGAGAGTGATAGAGAGCGTCAAAGAGTGTCATGGAGTGATAGAGTGTGTCAGAGTGTGTCACAGAATGTCTGAGAATGTCAGAGAGTGTCAGAGAGAGATAAAGAGTGATAGAGAGTGTCTGAGAGTGATAGAGAGTGATAGAGCGTGTCAGAGTGTGTCAGAGAGTGATGGAGAGTGATTGAGAGCGTCAGAGAGTGTCATAGAGTGATAGAGAGTGTTTCAGAATGTTTCACAGAGTGTCAGAGTGTGTCAGAGAGTCTCAGAGAGTGATAGAGAGTGATTGAGAGCGTCAGAGAGTGTCATAGAGTGATAGAGAGAGTTTCAGAATGTTTCACAGAGTGTCAGAGTGTGTCAGAGAGTCTCAGAGAGTGATAGAGAGTGTCTGAGAGTGTCAGAGAGCGTCAGAGAGTGATAGAGAGTGATAGAGAGTGTCAGAGAGTGCCAGAGAGTGTTAGAGAGTGATAGAGAGTGTCAGAGAGTGATAAAGATTGATAGAGATTGTCAGAGAGTGTCAGAGATCGATGGAGAGTAATGGAGAGTGTCAGAGAGTGATAGAGAGTGTCAGAGAGTGTCAGAGAGTGTCAGAGAGTGATATGGAGTGTGATAGAGAGTGTCTGAGTGTCAGATTGTGTCAGAGAGTGTCAGAGAGTGTCAGAGTGTGTCAGAAAGTGATGGAGAGTGTCAGCGATTGTCAGAGAGTGTCAGAGTGTGATGGAGAGTGATTGAGTTTGTCTGACAGTGTCAGAGAGTGACAGAGTGTGATAGAGAGTGTCTGAGAGTGATAGACAGTGTCTGAGAGTGTCTGAGCGCGTCAAAGAGTGTCAGAGAGTGTCTGAGAATGCCAGAGAGTGTCAGAGAGTGTCTAAGAGCGTCAGAGAGTGTCTGAGAGCGTCAAAGAGCGTTAGAGTGTGACAGAGTGTGATAGTGAGTGTCTGAGAGTGTCTGAGAGTGACAGAGAGTGTCTGAGAGTGTCAGTGAGTGTTGGAGAGTGATAGAGAGTGTCAGAGTGTCAGAGAGTGATACAGAGTGTCTGAGAATGTCAGAGAGTGAGAGAGAGTTTCTGAGAGTGTCAGAGAGTGTCAGAGAGTGATAGAGAGTGATAGACAGTGTCAGAGAGTGTCAGAGAGTGTCAGAGTGTGTGAGAGTGTCAGAGAGCGATAGAGAGTGTCAGAGAGTGATAGAGAGTGTCAGAGAGTGATAGAGAGTGTCAGAGAGTGATAGAGAGTATCTGAGAGTGTCTGAGAGTGACAGAGAGTGACAGAGAGTGTCTGAGAGTGACAGTGAGTGTCAGCGAGTGATAGAGAGTGTCTGAGAGTGTCAGAGAGTGATAGAGAGTGTCTGAGAGTGTCAGAGAGTGTCAGAGAGTGATAGAGAGTGATAGAGAGTGATATAGAGTGTCAGAGAGTGTGATACAGTGATAGAGAGTGATAGAGAGCATCAAAGAGTGTCATAGAGTGATAGAGTGTGTCAGAGTGTGTCACAGAATGTCTGAGAGTGTCAGAGAGCGATAAAGAGTGATAGAGAGTGTCTGAGAGTGTCAGAGTGTGTCAGAGAGTGATAGAGAGTGTCAGAGAGTGTCATTGAGTGATAGAGAGTGTCTGAGAGTGATAGACAGTGTCTGAGAGTGTCTGAGAGCGTCAAAGAGTGTCAGAGAGAGTCTGAGAATGCCAGAGAGTGTCAGAGAGTGTCTGAGAGCGTCAGAGAGTGTCTGAGAGCGTCAAAGAGCGTTAGAGTGTGACAGAGTGTGATAGTGAGTGTCTGAGAGTGTCTGAGAGTGACAGAGAGTGTCTGAGAGTGTCAGTGAGTGTTGGAGAGTGATAGAGAGTGTCAGAGAGTGTCAGAGAGTGATAGAGAGTGTCTGAGAATGTCAGAGAGTGAGAGAGAGTTTCTGAGAGTGTCAGAGAGTGTCAGACAGTGATAGAGAGTGATGGACAGTGTCAGAGAGTGTCAGAGAGTGTCAGAGTGTGTGAGAGTGTCAGAGAGCGATAGAGAGTGTCAGAGAGTGATAGAGAGTGTCAGAGAGTGATATAGAGTGTCAGAGAGTGATAGAGAGTATCTGAGAGTGTCTGAAATGGACAGAGAGTGACAGAGAGTGTCTGAGAGTGACAGTGAGTGTCAGCGAGTGATAGAGAGTGTCTGAGAGTGTCAGAGAGTGATAGAGAGTGTCTGAGAGTGTCTGAGAGTGTCAGAGAGTGTCAGAGAGTGATAGAGAGTGATAGAGAGTGATATAGAGTGTCAGAGAGTGTGATACAGTGATAGAGAGTGATAGAGAGCATCAAAGAGTGTCATAGAGTGATAGAGTGTGTCAGAGTGTGTCACAGAATGTCTGAGAGTGTCAGAGAGCGATAAAGAGTGATAGAGAGTGTCTGAGAGTGTCAGAGTGTGTCAGAGAGTGATAGAGAGTGATAGAGAGTGTCAGAGAGTGTCATTGAGTGATAGAGAGTGCCATTGAGTGATAGAGAGTGTCAGAGAGTGTCAGAGAGTGATCGAGAGTGTCAGAGAGTGATAAAGAGTGTCAGAGATTGATTCAGACTGTCAGAGCGTGTGAGTGAGTGATGGAGAGTGATAGAGAGTGTCTATGATTGTCAGAGAGTGTCTGAGAGTGTCAGAGAGTGTCAGAGAGTAATAAAGAGTGATAGAGAGTGTCTGAGTGTCAGAGAGTGTCAGACAGTGTCAGAGAGTGTCAGAGAGTGATAGAGAGTGTCAGAGATTGTCATTGAGTGATAGAGAGTGTCAATGAGTGTCAGAGAGTGATAGAGAGTGTCAGAGAGTGATGGAGAGTGTCTGAGAGTGTCAGAGAGTGATATGGAGTGTTTTAGAGAGTGTCTGAGTGTCAGATTGTGTCAGAGAGTGTCAGAGAGCGTTAGAGTGTGATAGAGTGTGATAGAGAGTGATTGCGAGCGTCAGAGAGTGTCATAGAGTGATAGAGAGTGTCAGAGTGTGTCACAGAGTGTCTGAGTGTGCCAGAGAGTGTCAGAGAGTGATAGAGAGTGATAAAGAGTGTCAGAGAGTGATAGAGACTGTCAGAGAGTGATAGAGAGTGATGGAGAGCGTCAGAGAGAGTCATAGAGTGATAGCGAGTGTCAGAGTGTGTAACAGAGTGTCTGAGTGTGTCAGAGAGTGTCAGAGAGTGATAGAGAGTGATAGAGAGTGTCAGAGAGTGTCAGAGAGTGATAGAGAGTGATAGAGAGTGTCAGTGAGTGATAGAGAGGGACAGAGAGTGTCAGAGAGTGATAGAGAGTGTCAGAGAGTGCCAGAGAGTGGTATAGAGTGATAGTGTCTGAGAGTGTCAGAGAATGTCTGAGAGTGTCAGAGTGTGTCAGAGTGTGTCAGAGTGTGTCAGAGAGTGTCAGAGTGTGTCAGAGAGTGATAGAGAGTGATAGAGAGTTTCAGAGAGAGTCATTGAGTGATAGAGCGTGACAGAGAGTGTCAGAGAGTGATAGAGAGTGATAGAGAGCGTCAAAGAGTGTCATGGAGTGATAGAGTGTGTCAGAGTGTGTCACAGAATGTCTGAGAATGTCAGAGAGTGTCAGAGAGCGATAAAGAGTGATAGAGAGTGTCTGAGAGTGTCAGAGTGTGTCAGAGAGTGATAGAGAGTGATAGAGAGTGTCAGAGAGTGTCATTGAGTGATAGAGAGTGCCATTGAGTGATAGAGAGTGTCAGAGAGTGTCAGAGAGTGATCGAGAGTGTCAGAGAGTGATAAAGAGTGTCAGAGATTGATTCAGACTGTCAGAGCGTGTGAGTGAGTGATGGAGAGTGATAGAGAGTGTCTATGATTGTCAGAGAGTGTCTGAGAGTGTCAGAGAGTGTCAGAGAGTAATAAAGAGTGATAGAGAGTGTCTGAGTGTCAGAGAGTGTCAGACAGTGTCAGAGAGTGTCAGAGAGTGATAGAGAGTGTCAGAGATTGTCATTGAGTGATAGAGAGTGTCAATGAGTGTCAGAGAGTGATAGAGAGTGTCAGAGAGTGATGGAGAGTGTCTGAGAGTGTCAGAGAGTGATATGGAGTGTTTTAGAGAGTGTCTGAGTGTCAGATTGTGTCAGAGAGTGTCAGAGAGCGTTAGAGTGTGATAGAGTGTGATAGAGAGTGATTGCGAGCGTCAGAGAGTGTCATAGAGTGATAGAGAGTGTCAGAGTGTGTCACAGAGTGTCTGAGTGTGCCAGAGAGTGTCAGAGAGTGATAGAGAGTGATAAAGAGTGTCAGAGAGTGATAGAGACTGTCAGAGAGTGATAGAGAGTGATGGAGAGCGTCAGAGAGAGTCATAGAGTGATAGCGAGTGTCAGAGTGTGTAACAGAGTGTCTGAGTGTGTCAGAGAGTGTCAGAGAGTGATAGAGAGTGATAGAGAGTGTCAGAGAGTGTCAGAGAGTGATAGAGAGTGATAGAGAGTGTCAGTGAGTGATAGAGAGGGACAGAGAGTGTCAGAGAGTGATAGAGAGTGTCAGAGAGTGCCAGAGAGTGGTATAGAGTGATAGTGTCTGAGAGTGTCAGAGAATGTCTGAGAGTGTCAGAGTGTGTCAGAGTGTGTCAGAGTGTGTCAGAGAGTGTCAGAGTGTGTCAGAGAGTGATAGAGAGTGATAGAGAGTTTCAGAGAGAGTCATTGAGTGATAGAGCGTGTCAGAGAGTGTCAGAGAGTGATAGAGAGTGATAGAGAGCGTCAAAGAGTGTCATGGAGTGATAGAGTGTGTCAGAGTGTGTCACAGAATGTCTGAGAATGTCAGAGAGTGTCAGAGAGAGATAAAGAGTGATAGAGAGTGTCTGAGAGTGATAGAGAGTGATAGAGCGTGTCAGAGTGTGTCAGAGAGTGATGGAGAGTGATTGAGAGCGTCAGAGAGTGTCATAGAGTGATAGAGAGTGTTTCAGAATGTTTCACAGAGTGTCAGAGTGTGTCAGAGAGTCTCAGAGAGTGATAGAGAGTGATTGAGAGCGTCAGAGAGTGTCATAGAGTGATAGAGAGAGTTTCAGAATGTTTCACAGAGTGTCAGAGTGTGTCAGAGAGTCTCAGAGAGTGATAGAGAGTGTCTGAGAGTGTCAGAGAGCGTCAGAGAGTGATAGAGAGTGATAGAGAGTGTCAGAGAGTGCCAGAGAGTGTTAGAGAGTGATATAGAGTGTCAGAGAGTGATAAAGATTGATAGAGATTGTCAGAGAGTGTCAGAGATCGATGGAGAGTAATGGAGAGTGTCAGAGAGTGATAGAGAGTGTCAGAGAGTGTCAGAGAGTGTCAGAGAGTGATATGGAGTGTGATAGAGAGTGTCTGAGTGTCAGATTGTGTCAGAGAGTGTCAGAGAGTGTCAGAGTGTGTCAGAAAGTGATGGAGAGTGTCAGCGATTGTCAGAGAGTGTCAGAGTGTGATGGAGAGTGATTGAGTTTGTCTGACAGTGTCAGAGAGTGACAGAGAGTGATAGAGAGTGTCTGAGAGTGATAGACAGTGTCTGAGAGTGTCTGAGAGCGTCAAAGAGTGTCAGAGAGTGTCTGAGAATGCCAGAGAGTGTCAGAGAGTGTCTAAGAGCGTCAGAGAGTGTCTGAGAGCGTCAAAGAGCGTTAGAGTGTGACAGAGTGTGATAGTGAGTGTCTGAGAGTGTCTGAGAGTGACAGAGAGTGTCTGAGAGTGTCAGTGAGTGTTGGAGAGTGATAGAGAGTGTCAGAGTGTCAGAGAGTGATACAGAGTGTCTGAGAATGTCAGAGAGTGAGAGAGAGAGTTTCTGAGAGTGTCAGAGAGTGTCAGAGAGTGATAGAGAGTGATAGACAGTGTCAGAGAGTGTCAGAGAGTGTCAGAGTGTGTGAGAGTGTCAGAGAGCGATAGAGAGTGTCAGAGAGTGATAGAGAGTGTCAGAGAGTGATAGAGAGTGTCAGAGAGTGATAGAGAGTATCTGAGAGTGTCTGAGAGTGACAGAGAGTGACAGAGAGTGTCTGAGAGTGACAGTGAGTGTCAGTGAGTGATAGAGAGTGTCTGAGAGTGTCAGAGAGTGATAGAGAGTGTCTGAGAGTGTCAGAGAGTGTCAGAGAGTGATAGAGAGTGATAGAGAGTGATATAGAGTGTCAGAGAGTGTGATACAGTGATAGAGAGTGATAGAGAGCATCAAAGAGTGTCATAGAGTGATAGAGTGTGTCAGAGTGTGTCACAGAATGTCTGAGAGTGTCAGAGAGCGATAAAGAGTGATAGAGAGTGTCTGAGAGTGTCAGAGTGTGTCAGAGAGTGATAGAGAGTGTCAGAGAGTGTCATTGAGTGATAGAGAGTGTCTGAGAGTGATAGAGAGTGTCAGAGAGTGTCAGAGAGTGATCGAGAGTGTCAGAGAATGATAAAGAGTGTCAGAGATTGATTCAGACTGTCAGAGCGTGTGAGTGAGTGATGGAGAGTGATAGAGAGTGTCTATGATTGTCAGAGAGTGTCTGAGAGTGTCAGAGAGTGTCAGAGAGTAATAAAGAGTGATAGAGAGTGTCTGAGTGTCAGAGAGTGTCAGACAGTGTCAGAGAGTGTCAGAGAGTGATAGAGAGTGTCAGAGATTGTCATTGAGTGATAGAGAGTGTCAATGAGTGTCAGAGAGTGATAGAGAGTGTCAGAGAGTGATGGAGAGTGTCTGAGAGTGTCAGAGAGTGATATGGAGTGTTTTAGAGAGTGTCTGAGTGTCAGATTGTGTCAGAGAGTGTCAGAGTGTGTCAGAGAGTGATAGAGAGTGATAGAGAGTGTCAGAGAGTGTCATTGAGTGATAGAGAGTGTCATTGAGTGATAGAGAGTGTCAGAGAGTGTCAGAGAGTGATCGAGAGTGTCAGAGAGTGATAAAGAGTGTCAGAGATTGATTCAGACTGTCAGAGCGTGTGAGTGAGTGATGGAGAGTGATAGAGAGTGTCTATGATTGTCAGAGAGTGTCTGAGAGTGTCAGAGAGTGTCAGAGAGTAATAAAGAGTGATAGAGAGTGTCTGAGTGTCAGAGAGTGTCAGAGAGTGATAGAGAGTGTCAGAGAGTGATAGAGAGTGTCAGAGATTGTCATTGAGTGATAGAGAGTGTCAATGAGTGTCAGAGAGTGATAGAGAGTGTCAGAGAGTGATGGAGAGTGTCTGAGAGTGTCAGAGAGTGATATGGAGTGTTTTAGAGAGTGTCTGAGTGTCAGATTGTGTCAGAGAGTGTCAGAGAGCGTTAGAGTGTGATAGAGTGTGATAGAGAGTGATTGCGAGCGTCAGAGAAAGTCATAGAGTGATAGAGAGTGTCAGAGTGTGTCACAGAGTGTCTGAGTGTGCCAGAGAGTGTCAGAGAGTGATAGAGAGTGATAAAGAGTGTCAGAGAGTGATAGAGACTGTCAGAGAGTGATAGAGAGTGATGGAGAGCGTCAGAGAGAGTCATAGAGTGATAGTGAGTGTCAGAGTGTGTAACAGAGTGTCTGAGTGTGTCAGAGAGTGTCAGAGAGTGATAGAGAGTGATAGAGAGTGTCAGAGAGTGTCAGAGAGTGATAGAGAGTGTCAGTGAGTGATAGAGAGTGACAGAGAGTGTCAGAGAGTGATAGAGAGTGTCAGAGAGTGCCAGAGAGTGGTATAGAGTGATAGTGTCTGAGAGTGTCAGAGAATGTCTGAGAGTGTCAGAGTGTGTCAGAGTGTTGCAGAGTGTGTCAGAGAGTGTCAGAGTGTGTCAGAGAGTGATAGAGAGTGATAGAGAGTTTCAGAGAGAGTCATTGAGTGATAGAGCATGATAGAGAGTGATAGAGAGCGTCAGATAGTGTCGGAGTGTGATAGAGGGTGATAGAGCGTGTCAGAGAGTGTAATAGAGTGATAGAGAGTGTCAGAGAGTGTCAGAGAGTGTCAGAGAGTGATAGAGAGTGATAGAGCGTGTCAGAGTGTGTCAGAGAGTGTCAGAGAGTGATGGAGAGTGATTGAGAGCGTCAGAGAGTGTCATAGAGTGATAGAGAGAGTTTCAGAATGTTTCACAGAGTGTCAGAGTGTGTCAGAGAGTCTCAGAGAGTGATAGCGAGTGATTGAGAGCGTCAGAGAGTGTCATAGAGTGATAGAGAGAGTTTCAGAATGTTTCACAGAGTGTCAGAGTGTGTCAGAGAGTCTCAGAGAGTGATAGAGAGTGTCTGAGAGTGTCAGAGAGCGTCAGAGAGTGATAGAGAGTGATAGAGAGTGTCAGAGAGTGCCAGAGAGTGTTAGAGAGTGATAGAGAGTGTCAGAGAGTGATAAAGATTGATAGAGATTGTCAGAGAGTGTCAGAGATCGATAGAGAGTAATGGAGAGTGTCAGAGAGTGATAGAGAGTGTCAGAGAGTGTCAGAGAGTGTCAGAGAGTGATATGGAGTGTGATAGAGAGTGTCTGAGTGTCAGATTGTGTCAGAGAGTGTCAGAGAGTGTCAGAGTGTGTCAGAGAGTGATGGAGAGTGTTAGAGATTGTCAGAGAGTGATGGAGAGTGATTGAGTTTGTCTGACAGTGTCAGAGAGTGACAGAGAGTGATAGAGAGTGTCTGAGAGTGATAGACAGTGTCTGAGAGTGTCTGAGAGCGTCAAAGAGTGTCAGAGAGAGTCTGAGAATGCCAGAGAGTGTCAGAGAGTGTCTGAGAGCGTCAGAGAGTGTCTGAGAGCGTCAAAGAGCGTTAGAGTGTGACAGAGTGTGATAGTGAGTGTCTGAGAGTGTCTGAGAGTGACAGAGAGTGTCTGAGAGTGTCAGTGAGTGTTGGAGAGTGATAGAGAGTGTCAGAGAGTGTCAGAGAGTGATAGAGAGTGTCTGAGAATGTCAGAGAGTGAGAGAGAGTTTCTGAGAGTGTCAGAGAGTGTCAGAGAGTGATAGAGAGTGATAGACAGTGTCAGAGAGTGTCAGAGAGTGTCAGAGTGTGTGAGAGTGTCAGAGAGTGATAGAGAGTGTCAGAGAGTGATAGAGAGTGTCAGAGAGTGTCTGAGAGTGACAGTGAGTGTCAGCGAGTGATAGAGAGTGTCTGAGAGTGTCAGAGAGTGATAGAGAGTGTCTGACAGTGTCAGAGAGTGTCAGAGAGTGATAGAGAGTGATAGAGAGTGATATAGAGTGTCAGAGAGTGTGATACAGTGATAGAGAGTGATAGAGAGCATCAAAGAGTGTCATAGAGTGATAGAGTGTGTCAGAGTGTGTCACAGAATGTCTGAGAGTGTCAGAGAGCGATAAAGAGTGATAGAGAGTGTCTGAGAGTGTCAGAGTGAGTCAGAGAGTGATAGAGAGTGATAGAGAGTGTCAGAGAGTGTCAGTGAGTGATAGAGAGTGTCATTGAGTGATAGAGAGTGTCAGAGAGTGTCAGAGAGTGATCGAGAGTGTCAGAGAGTGATAAAGAGTGTCAGAGATTGATTCAGACTGTCAGAGAGTGTGAGTGAGTGATGGAGAGTGATAGAGAGTGTCTGTGATTGTCAGAGAGTGTCTGAGAGTGTCAGAGAGTGTCAGAGAGTAATAAAGAGTGATAGAGAGTGTCTGAGTGTCAGAGAGTGTCAGACAGTGTCAGAGAGTGTCAGAGAGTGATAGAGAGTGTCAGAGATTGTCATTGAGTGATAGAGAGTGTCAATGAGTGTCAGAGAGTGATAGAGAGTGTCAGAGAGTGATGGAGAGTGTCTGAGAGTATCAGTGAGTTTCAGAGAGTGATAGAGAGTGATAGAGAGTGTCAGAGAGTGTCAGAGAGTGATAGAGAGTGTCAGAGAGTGATAGAGAGTGTCTGAGAATGTCAGAGAGTGAGAGAGAGTTTCTGAGAGTTTCATAGAGTGTCAGAGAGTGATAGAGAGTGATAGAGAGTGTCTGAGAGTGTCAGAGAGTGTCAGAGTGTGTGAGTGTGTCAGCGAGCGATAGAGAGTGTCAGAGAGTGTCAGAGAGTGTCAGAGAGTGATAGAGAGTGTCAGAGAGTGATATAGAGTATCTGAGAGTGACAGAGAGTGACAGAGAGTGACTGAGAGTGTCTGAGAGTGACAGTGAGTTTCAGCGAGTGATAGAGAGAGTCTGAGAGTGTCTGAGAGTGTCAGAGAGTGTCAGAGAGTGATAGAGAGTGATAGAGAGTGTCAGAGAGTGATAGAGGGTGATAGAGTGTGTCAGAGAGTGTGATAGAGTGATAGAGAGTGTCAGAGAGTGTCAGAGAGTGTCAGAGAGAGATAGAGAGTGATAGAGAGTGTCAGAGTGTGATAGAGTGTGCCAGAGAGTGTCTGAGAGTGTCAGAGAGGGTCAGAGAGTGTCAGAGAGTGTGAAAGAGTGTCAAAGAGTGTCAGAGAGTGTGCGAGTGTCAGAGAGTGTCAGAGAGTGTCTGAGAGTGACTGAGAGTGATTGAAAATGGTTGACAGTGATCGAGAGTGTCAGAGAGTGATAGAGTGTGCCAGAGAGTGTCTGAGAGTGTCAGAGAGGGTCAGAGAGGGTCAGAGAGTGTCAGAGAGTTTGAAAGAGTGTCAGAGAGTGTCAGAGAGTGTGCGAGTGTCAGAGAGTATCAGAGAGTGTCAGAGAGTGTCAGAGAGTGTCAGAGAGTGCCAGAGAGTGTCTGAGACTGTCTGAGAGTGTCAGATTGAGTCAGAGAGTGATAGAGAGTGTCAGAGAGTGATAGAGAGTGTCAGAGAGTGTCAGAGTGTATCAGAGAGTATCAGAGAGTGTCAGAGAGTGTCAGAGAGTGTCAGAGAGTGCCAGAGAGTGTCTGAGACTGTCTGAGAGTGTCAGATTGAGTCAGAGAGTGATAGAGAGTGTCAGAGAGTGTCTGAGAGTGTTAGAGTGTATCAGTGAGCGTCAGAGAGTGGTAGAGAGTGGTAGAGAGTGTCTTAGTGTGTCAGAGAGTGTCTGAGAGTGTCAGAGTGTATCAGAGAGTTTCAGAGAGTGATAGAGAGTGTCAGAGAGAGTCTGAGAGTGCCAGAGTGTATCAGAGAGTGTCAGAGAGTGTCAGAGAGTGTCAGAGAGTGTCAGAGAGTGATAGAGTGTGCCAGAGAGTGTCTGAGAGTGTCAGAGAGGGTCAGAGAGTGTCAGAGAGTGTGAAAGAGTGTCAAAGAGTGTCAAAGAGTGTCAGAGAGTGTGCGAGTGTCAGAGAGTGTCAGAGAGTGTCAGACAGTGTCTGAGAGTGATTGAGAGTGATTGAGAATGGATGACAGTGATCGAGAGTGTCAGAGAGTGATAGAGTGTGCCAGAGAGTGTCTGAGAGTGTCAGAGAGGGTCAGAGAGGGTCAGAGAGTGTCAGAGAGTTTGAAAGAGTGTCAGAGAGTGTCAGAGAGTCTGCGAGTGTCAGAGAGTGTCAGAGAGTGTCAGAGAGTGATAGTGAGTGGCAGAGTGTCTGAAAGTGTCAGAGAGTGTCTGAGAGTGATAGAGTGTATCAGAGAGTGATAGAGAGTGCCAGAGAGTGTCTGAGAGTGCCAGAGTGTATCAGAGAGAGTCAGAGAGTGTCAGAGAGTGATAGAGAGTGTCAGAGAGTGATAGAGTGTGCCAGAGAGTGTCTGAGAGTGTCAGAGAGGGTCAGAGAGTGTCAGAGAGTGTGAAAGAGTGTCAGAGTGTGATAGGGATTGGCAGAGTGTCTGAAAGTGTCAGAGAGTGTCTGAGAGTGATTGAGAATGATTGACAGTGATCGAGAGTGTCAGAGAGTGATAGAGTGTGCCAGAGTGTGCCAGAGAGTGTCTGAGAGTGTCAGAGAGGGTCAGAGAGGGTCAGAGAGTGTCAGAGAGTTTGAAAGAGTGTCAGAGAGTGTCAGAGAGTGTCAGAGAGTGATAGAGAGTGGCAGAGTGTCTGAAAGTGTCAGAGAGTGTCTGAGAGTGATAGATAGTGTCAGAGAGTGTCAGAGAGTGATTGAGAGTGATTGAGAATGATTGACAGTGATGGAGAGTGTCAGAGAGTGATAGAGTGTGCCAGAGAGTGTCTGAGAGTGTCTGAGAGTGTCAGAGATGGTCAGAGAGGGTCAGAGAGTGTCAGAGAGTGATAGAGAGTGATAAAGAGTGTCAGAGAGTGATAGAGACTGTCAGAGAGTGTCAGAGAGTGATGGAGAGCGTCAGAGAGAGTCATAGAGTGATAGCGAGTGTCAGAGTGTGTAACAGAGTGTCTGAGTGTGTCAGAGAGTGTCAGAGAGTGATAGAGTGTGATAGAGAGTGTCAGAGAGTGTCAGAGAGTGATAGAGAGTGATAGAGAGTGTCAGTGAGTGATAGAGAGTGACAGAGAGTGTCAGAGAGTGATAGAGAGTGTCAGAGAGTGCCAGAGAGTGGTATAGAGTGATAGTGTCTGAGAGTGTCAGAGAATGTCTGAGAGTGTCAGAGAGTGATAGAGGGTGATAGAGCGTGTCAGAGAGTGTGATAGAGTGATAGAGAGTGTCAGAGAGTGTCAGAGAGTGTCAGAGAGTGTCAGAGAGAGATAGAGAGTGATAGAGAGTGTCAGAGTGTGATAGAGTGTGCCAGAGAGTGTCTGAGAGTGTCAGAGAGGGTCAGAGAGTGTCAGAGAGTGTGAAAGAGTGTCAAAGAGTGTCAGAGAGTGTGCGAGTGTCAGAGAGTGTCAGAGAGTGTCTGAGAGTGACTGAGAGTGATTGAGCATGGTTGACAGTGATCGAGAGTGTCAGAGAGTGATAGAGTGTGCCAGAGAGTGTCTGAGAGTGTCAGAGAGGGTCAGAGAGTGTCAGAGAGTTTGAAAGAGTGTCAGAGAGTGTCAGAGAGTGTGCGAGTGTCAGAGAGTGTCAGAGAGTGTCAGAGAGTGTCAGAGAGTGCCAGAGAGTGTCTGAGACTGTCTGAGAGTGTCAGATTGAGTCAGAGAGTGATAGAGAGTGTCAGAGAGTGATAGAGAGTGTCAGAGAGTGTCAGAGTGTATCAGAGAGTATCAGAGAGTGTCAGAGAGTGTCAGAGAGTGTCAGAGAGTGCCAGAGAGTGTCTGAGACTGTCTGAGAGTGTCAGATTGAGTCAGAGAGTGATAGAGAGTGTCAGAGAGTGTCTGAGAGTGTTAGAGTGTATCAGTGAGCGTCAGAGAGTGGTAGAGAGTGGTAGAGAGTGTCTTAGTGTGTCAGAGAGTGTCTGAGAGTGTCAGAGTGTATCAGAGAGTTTCAGAGAGTGGTAGAGAGTGTCAGAGAGTGTCTGAGAGTGCCAGAGTGTATCAGAGAGTGTCAGAGAGTGTCAGAGAGTGATAGAGAGTGTCAGAGAGTGATAGAGTGTGCCAGAGAGTGTCTGAGAGTGTCAGAGAGGGTCAGAGAGTGTCAGAGAGTTTGAAAGAGTGTCAGAGAGTGTCAGAGAGTCTGCGAGTGTCAGAGAGTGTCAGAGAGTGTCAGAGAGTGATAGTGAGTGGCAGAGTGTCTGAAAGTGTCAGAGAGTGTCTGAGAGTGATAGAGTGTATCAGAGAGTGATAGAGAGTGCCAGAGAGTGTCTGAGAGTGCCAGAGTGTATCAGAGAGAGTCAGAGAGTGTCAGAGAGTGATAGAGAGTGTCAGAGAGTGATAGAGTGTGCCAGAGAGTGTCTGAGAGTGTCAGAGAGGGTCAGAGAGTGTCAGAGAGTGTGAAAGAGTGTCAGAGTGTGATAGGGAGTGGCAGAGTGTCTGAAAGTGTCAGAGAGTGTCTGAGAGTGATTGAGAATGATTGACAGTGATCGAGAGTGTCAGAGAGTGATAGAGTGTGCCAGAGTGTGCCAGAGAGTGTCTGAGAGTGTCAGAGAGGGTCAGAGAGGGTCAGAGAGTGTCAGAGAGTTTGAAAGAGTGTCAGAGAGTGTCAGAGAGTGTCAGAGAGTGATAGAGAGTGGCAGAGTGTCTGAAAGTGTCAGAGAGTGTCTGAGAGTGATAGATAGTGTCAGAGAGTGTCAGAGAGTGATTGAGAGTGATTGAGAATGATTGACAGTGATGGAGAGTGTCAGAGAGTGATAGAGTGTGCCAGAGAGTGTCTGAGAGTGTCTGAGAGTGTCAGAGAGGGTCAGAGAGGGTCAGAGAGTGTCAGAGAGTTTGAAAGAGTGTCAGAGAGTCTCAGAGAGTGTGCGAGTGTCAGAGAGTGTCAGAGAGTGTCAGAGAGTGATAGAGAGTGGCAGAGTGTCTGAAAGTGTCAGAGAGTGTCTGAGAGTGATAGAGAGTGATAGAGAGTGTCAGAGAGTGTCAGAGAGTGTCAAAGAGTGTCAGAGAGTGATTGAGAGTGATAGAGAGTGTCAGAGAGTGATAGAGTGTGCCTGAGAGTGTGTGAGAGTGTCAGAGAGGGTCAGAGAGGGTCAGGGAGTGTCAGAGAGTGTGAAAGAGTGTCAGAGAGTGTCAGAGAGTGAGCGAGTGTCAGAGATTGTCAGAGAGTTTCAGAGAGTGATAGAGAGTGGCAGAGTGTCTGAAAGTGTCAGAGAATGTCTGAGAGTGATAGAGAGTGTCAGAGAGTGTCAGAGAGTGTCAGAGAGTGATTGAGAGTGATTGAGAGTGATTGAGAATGATTGACAGTGATAGAGAGTGTCAGAGAGTGATTGAGTGTGCCAGAGAGTGTCTGAGAGTGTCAGAGAGGGTCAGAGAGGGTCAGAGAGTGTCAGAGGGTGTGAAAGAGTGTCAGAGAGTGTCAGAGAGTGTGCGAGTGTCAGAGAGTGTCAGAGTGTGTCAGAGAGTGATAGAGAGTGTTAGAGATTGTCAGAGAGTGTCAGAGAGTGATAGAGAGTGATTGAGTTTGTCTGACAGTTTCAGAGAATGTCAGAGAGTGATAGAGAGTGTCTGAGAGTGATAGACAGTGTCTGAGAGTGTCTGAGAGCGTCAAAGAGTGTCAGAGAGAGTCTGAGAGTGCCAGAGAGTGTCAGAGAGTGTCTGAGAGCGTCAGAGAGTGTCTGAGAGCGTCAAAGAGCTTTAGTGTGTGATAGAGTGTGATAGAGAGTGTCTGAGAGTGTCAGTGAGTGTCAGAGAGTGACAGAGAGTGTCAGAGAGTGACAGAGAGTGTCAGAGAGTGATAAAGAGTGTCAGAGAGTGATAGAGAGTGTCTGAGAGTGTCAGAGAGTGTCAGAGAGTGATAGAGCATGATAGAGAGTGATAGAGAGTGTCAGAGAGTGTCGGAGTGTGATAGAGGGTGATAGAGCGTGTCAGAGAGTGTAATAGAGTGATAGAGAGTGTCAGAGAGTGTCAGAGAGTGATAGAGAGTGATAGAGAGTGTCAGAGTGTGTCAGAGAGTGTCAGAGAGTGATAGAGAGTGATAGAGAGCGTCAAAGAGTGTCATGGAGTGATAGAGTGTGTCAGAGTGTGTCACAGAATGTCTGAGAGTGTCAGAGAGTTTCAGAGAGCGATAAAGAGTGATAGAGAGTGTCTGAGAGTGTCAGAGTGTGCCAGAGAGTGATAGAGAGTGTCAGAGTGTGTCAGAGAGTCTCAGAGAGTGATAGAGAGTGATTGAGAGCGTCAGAGAGTGTCATAGAGTGATAGAGAGAGTTTCAGAATGTTTCACAGAGTGTCAGAGTGTGTCAGAGAGTCTCAGAGAGTGATAGAGAGTGTCTGAGAGTGTCAGAGAACGTCAGAGAGTGATAGAGAGTGTAAGAGAGTGCCAGAGAGTGTTAGAGAGTGATAGAGAGTGTCAGAGAGTGATAAAGATTGATAGAGATTGTCAGAGAGTGTCAGAGATCGATAAAGAGTAATGGAGAGTGTCAGAGAGTGATAGAGAGTGACAGAGAGTGTCAGATAGTGTCAGAGAGTGATATGGAGTGTGATAGAGAGTGTCTGAGTGTCAGATTGTGTCAGAGAGTGTCAGAGAGCGTTAGAGTGTGATAGAGTGTGATAGAGAGTGATTGCGAGCGTCAGAGAGTGTCATAGAGTGATAGAGAGTGTCAGAGTGTGTCACAGAGTGCCTGAGTGTGCCAGAGAGTGTCAGAGAGTGATAGAGAGTGATAAAGAGTGTCAGAGAGTGATAGAGACTGTCAGAGAGTGTCAGAGAGTGATGGAGAGCGTCAGAGAGAGTCATAGAGTGATAGCGAGTGTCAGAGTGTGTAACAGAGTGTCTGAGTGTGTCAGAGAGTGTCAGAGAGTGATAGAGTGTGATAGAGAGTGTCAGAGAGTGTCAGAGAGTGATAGAGAGTGATAGAGAGTGTCAGTGAGTGATAGAGAGTGACAGAGAGTGTCAGAGAGTGATAGAGAGTGTCAGAGAGTGCCAGAGAGTGGTATAGAGTGATAGTGTCTGAGAGTGTCAGAGAATGTCTGAGAGTGTCAGAGAGTGATAGAGGGTGATAGAGCGTGTCAGAGAGTGTGATAGAGTGATAGAGAGTATCAGAGAGTGTCAGAGAGTGTCAGAGAGAGATAGAGAGTGATAGAGAGTGTCAGAGTGTGATAGAGTGTGCCAGAGAGTGTCTGAGAGTGTCAGAGAGGGTCAGAGAGGGTCAGAGAGTGTCAGAGAGTTTGAAAGAGTGTCAGAGAGTGTCAGAGAGTGTGCGAGTGTCAGAGAGTATCAGAGAGTGTCAGAGAGTGTCAGAGAGTGTCAGAGAGTGCCAGAGAGTGTCTGAGACTGCCTGAGAGTGTCAGATTGAGTCAGAGAGTGATAGAGAGTGTCAGAGAGTGATAGAGAGTGTCAGAGAGTGTCAGAGTGTATCAGAGAGTATCAGAGAGTGTCAGAGAGTGTCAGAGAGTGTCAGAGAGTGCCAGAGAGTGTCTGAGACTGTCTGAGAGTGTCAGATTGAGTCAGAGAGTGATAGAGAGTGTCAGAGAGTGTCTGAGAGTGTTAGAGTGTATCAGTGAGCGTCAGAGAGTGGTAGAGAGTGGTAGAGAGTGTCTTAGTGTGTCAGAGAGTGTCTGAGAGTGTCGGAGTGTATCAGAGAGTTTCAGAGAGTGATAGAGAGTGTCAGAGAGTGTCTGAGAGTGCCAGAGTGTATCAGAGAGTGTCAGAGAGTGTCAGAGAGTGATAGAGAGTGTCAGAGAGTGATAGAGTGTGCCAGAGAGTGTCTGAGAGTGTCAGAGAGGGTCAGAGAGTGTCAGAGAGTGTGAAAGAGTGTCAAAGAGTGTCAAAGAGTGTCAGAGAGTGTGCGAGTGTCAGAGAGTGTCAGACAGTGTCTGAGAGTGATTGAGAGTGATTGAGAATGGATGACAGTGATCGAGAGTGTCAGAGAGTGATAGAGTGTGCCAGAGAGTGGCTGAGAGTGTCAGAGAGGGTCAGAGAGGGTCAGAGAGTGTCAGAGAGTTTGAAAGAGTGTCAGAGAGTGTCAGAGAGTCTGCGAGTGTCAGAGAGTGTCAGAGAGTGTCAGAGAGTGATAGTGAGTGGCAGAGTGTCTGAAAGTGTCAGAGAGTGTCTGAGAGTGATAGAGTGTATCAGAGAGTGATAGAGAGTGCCAGAGAGTGTCTGAGAGTGCCAGAGTGTATCAGAGAGAGTCAGAGAGTGTCAGAGAGTGATAGAGAGTGTCAGAGAGTGATAGAGTGTGCCAGAGAGTGTCTGAGAGTGTCAGAGAGGGTCAGAGAGTGTCAGAGAGTGTGAAAGAGTGTCAGAGTGTGATAGGGAGTGGCAGAGTGTCTGAAAGTGTCAGAGAGTGTCTGAGAGTGATTGAGAATGATTGACAGTGATCGAGAGTGTCAGAGAGTGATAGAGTGTGCCAGAGTGTGCCAGAGAGTGTCTGAGAGTGTCAGAGAGGGTCAGAGAGGGTCAGAGAGTGTCAGAGAGTTTGAAAGAGTGTCAGAGAGTGTCAGAGAGTGTCAGAGAGTGATAGAGAGTGGCAGAGTGTCTGAAAGTGTCAGAGAGTGTCTGAGTGTGATAGATAGTGTCAGAGAGTGTCAGAGAGTGATTGAGAGTGATTGAGAATGATTGACAGTGATGGAGAGTGTCAGAGAGTGATAGAGTGTGCCAGAGAGTGTCTGAGAGTGTCTGAGAGTGTCAGAGAGGGTCAGAGAGGGTCAGAGAGTGTCAGAGAGTTTGAAAGAGTGTCAGAGAGTCTCAGAGAGTGTGCGAGTGTCAGAGAGTGTCAGAGAGTGTCAGAGAGTAATAGAGAGTGGCAGAGTGTCTGAAAGTGTCAGAGAGTGTCTGAGAGTGATAGAGAGTGATAGAGAGTGTCAGAGAGTGTCAGAGAGTGTCAGAGAGTGATAGAGAGTGTCAGAGAGTGATAGAGAGTGTCAGAGAGTGATAGAGTGTGCCAGAGAGTGTGTGAGAGTGTCAGAGAGGGTCAGAGAGGGTCAGGGAGTGTCAGAGAGTGTGAAAGAGTGTCAGAGAGTGTCAGAGAGTGAGCGAGTGTCAGAGATTGTCAGAGAGTTTCAGAGAGTGATAGAGAGTGGCAGAGTGTCTGAAAGTGTCAGAGAATGTCTGAGAGTGATAGAGATTGTCAGAGAGTGTCAGAGAGTGTCAGAGAGTGATTGAGAGTGATTGAGAGTGATTGAGAATGATTGACAGTGATAGAGAGTGTCAGAGAGTGATTGAGTGTGCCAGAGAGTGTCTGAGAGTGTCAGAGAGGGTCAGAGAGGGTCAGAGAGTGTCAGAGGGTGTGAAAGAGTGTCAGAGAGTGTCAGAGAGTGTGCGAGTGTCAGAGAGTGTCAGAGAGTGTCAGAGTGTGTCAGAGAGTGATAGAGAGTGTTAGAGATTGTCAGAGAGTGTCAGAGAGTGATAGAGAGTGATTGAGTTTGTCTGACAGTTTCAGAGAATGTCAGAGAGTGATAGAGAGTGTCTGAGAGTGATAGACAGTGTCTGAGAGTGTCTGAGAGCGTCAAAGAGTGTCAGAGAGAGTCTGAGAGTGCCAGAGAGTGTCAGAGAGTGTCTGAGAGCGTCAGAGAGTGTCTGAGAGCGTCAAAGAGCTTTAGTGTGTGATAGAGTGTGATAGAGAGTGTCTGAGAGTGTCAGTGAGTGTCAGAGAGTGACAGAGAGTGTCAGAGAGTGTCAGAGAGTGTCAGAGAGTGATAAAGAGTGTCAGAGAGTGATAGAGAGTGTCTGAGAGTGTCAGAGAGTGTCAGAGAGTGATAGAGCATGATAGAGAGTGATAGAGAGTGTCAGAGAGTGTCGGAGTGTGATAGAGGGTGATAGAGCGTGTCAGAGAGTGTAATAGAGTGATAGAGAGTGTCAGAGAGTGTCAGAGAGTGATAGAGAGTGATAGAGAGTGTCAGAGTGTGTCAGAGAGTGTCAGAGAGTGATAGAGAGTGATAGAGAGCGTCAAAGAGTGTCATGGAGTGATAGAGTGTGTCAGAGTGTGTCACAGAATGTCTGAGAGTGTCAGAGAGTTTCAGAGAGCGATAAAGAGTGATAGAGAGTGTCTGAGAGTGTCAGAGTGTGCCAGAGAGTGATAGAGAGTGATAGAGAGTGTCCGAGTGTGTCAGAGAGTCTCAGAGAGTGATAGAGAGTGATTGAGAGCGTCAGAGAATGTCATAGAGTGATAGAGAGAGTTTCAGAATGTTTTACAGAGTGTCAGAGTGTGTCAGAGAGTCTCAGAGAGTGATAGAGAGTGTCTGAGAGTGTCAGAGAACGTCAGAGAGTGATAGAGAGTGTAAGAGAGTGCCAGAGAGTGTTAGAGAGTGATAGAGAGTGTCAGAGAGTGATAAAGATTGATAGAGATTGTCAGAGAGAGTCAGAGATCGATAGAGAGTAATGGAGAGTGTCAGAGAGTGATAGAGAGTGACAGAGAGTGTCAGATAGTGTCAGAGAGTGATATGGAGTGTGATAGAGAGTGTCTGAGTGTCAGATTGTGTCAGAGAGTGTCAGAGAGCGTTAGAGTGTGATAGACTGTGATAGAGAGTGTCAGAGAGTGATAGAGAGTGTCAGAGTGAGTCAGAGAGTGTCAGAGAGTGTCTGAGAGTGATAGGGAGATTCAGAGAGTGAGAGAGAGTGTCTGAGAGTGTCAGAGAGTTTCAGAAAGTGATAGAGAGAATCAAAGAGTGTCTGAGATTGTCAGAGAGTTTCAGAGAGTTTCAGAGAGTGATAGAGAGTGTCTGAGAGTGTCAGAGAGTGTTAGAGAGTGGCTGAGAGTGTCTGCTGTGTCAGCGAGTGATAGAGCGTGATAGAGAGTGTCTGAGAGTGTCAGAGAGTGTCAGAGAGTGATTGAGAGTGATAGAGAGTGTCTGAGAGTGTCAGAGAGTGACAGAGCGTGTCTGAGAGTGTCAGTGAGTGTCAGAGAGTGTTTAGAGAGTGTCTGAGAGTGTCTGAGAGTGTCAGAGATTGTCAGAGTGTGTCAGAGTGTGTCAGAGAGTGAAAGAGAGTTTCAGCGAGTGTCTGAGAGTGTCAGAGAGTGTCAGAGAGTGATAGAGAGTGTCTGAGACTGTAAGAGAGTGTCTGAGGGTTACAGAGAGTGACAGAGAAAGTCTGAGAGTGTCTGAGAGTGGTAGAAAGTGATAGAGAGTGATAGAGAGTGTCAGAGAGTGTCAGAGAGTGTCAGAGTGTGTGATTGATAGAGAGTGACTGAGAGTGTCAGAGAGTGATAGAGAGTTTCAGAGTGTGTCAGAGTGTGTCAGAGAGTGATAGAGAGTGATAGAGGGTGTCAGATAGTGATAGAGAGTGTCTGAGAGTGTCAGAGAGTGATAGAGAGTGATACAGAGTGTCAGAGAGAGATAACGAGTGTCTGAGAGTGTAAGAGACTGTCAGAGTGTGTCAGAGAGTGTCAGAGAGTGATAGAGCGTGATGGAGAGTGATAGAGTGTGATAGAGAGTGTCTTTGAGTGTCAGAGAGTGTCAGAGATTGATAGAGAATGTCAGAGAGTTATAGAGCGTGTCTGAGATTGTCTGTGAGTGACAGAGTGTGTCTGAGAGTATCTGAGTGTGTCAGAGTGTGTCAGAGTGTGTCAGAGAGTGGCAGAGTGTGTCAGAGAGTATCAGAGAGTGATAGAGAGAGATAGTGTCAGAGAGTGTCTGAGAGTGTCAGAGAGTGTGAGAGATTGTCAGAGAGTGATAGAGAGTTTCTGAGAGTGTCAGAGAGTGATAGAGAGTGTCAGAGAGTGATAGAGAGTGTCTGAGAGTGTCAGAAAGCGATAGAGAGTGTCAGAGAGTGTCAGAGAGTGATAGAGGGTGTCTGAGAGTGTCTGAGAGTGTCAGTGAGTGACAGAGAGTGTCTGAGAGTGATAGAGAGTGATAGAGAGTGACTGAGAGTGTCAGAGAGTGATAGAGAGTTTCAGAGTGTGTCAGAGTGTGGCAGAGAGTGATAGAGAGTAATAGAGAGTGATAGAGAGTGTCAGAGAGTGATAGAGAGTGTCTGAGAGTGTCAGAGAGTGATAGAGAGTGATACAGTGTCAGAGAGAGATAAAGAGTGTCTGAGAGTGTCAGAGAGTGTCTGAGAGTGTCATTGAGTGTCAGAGAGTGATAGAGAGTGTCTGAGAGTGTCTGAGAGTGTCAGATACTTTCAGAATGTGGCAGAGAGTGATAGAGAGTGATAGAGAGTATTTGGGAGTGTCAGAGAGTGTCAGAGTGTGTCAGAGAGTGATAGACAATTTCAGAGAGTGTCATAGAGTGATAGAGATAGTCTGAGAGTGTCAGAGAGTGATAGAGAGTGTCAAATTGTTTCAGAGAGTGATAGAGAGTGACAGAGAGTGTCAGAGAGTGTCTGAGAGTGTCAGTCAGAGTCAGAGAGTGATAGAGAGAGTCAGAGATTGTCAGATTGTGTCAGAGTGTGTCAGAGAGTGATAGAGAGTGATAGAGAGTGTCTGAGAGTGTCTGAGAGTGTCAGATTGTGTCAGAGAGTGTCAGAGAGCGATAGAGTATGCCAGAGTGTGCCAGAGTGTGTCAGAGATTGTCAGAGAGTGTCAGAGAGTGATAGAGAGTGTCAGAGAGTGTGTGAGTGTGTCAGAGAGTTTCAGAGAGTGCCAGAGAGTGACAGAGAGTGTCTGAGCGTTTCAGTGAGTGTCAGAGAGTGATAGAGAGTGTCTGAGAGTGTCAGAGTGTGTCAGAGAGTGATCGGGAGTGATAGAGAGTGTCTGAGAGTGTCTGAGAGTGATAGAGAGTGATAGAGTGTGTCAGAGATTGATAGAGATTGTCTGAGAGTGTCAGAGAGTGATAGAGAGTGATAGAGAGTGTCAGAGAGTGATAGAAAGTGTCTGAGAGTGAAAGAGCGTGTCTGAGAGTGTCAGTGAGTGTTAGAGAGTGCTAGAGAGTGCTAGAGAGTGTCTGAGAGTGTCTGAGAGCGTCTGAGAGTGACAGCGACTGTCAGAGTGTGTCAGAGAGTGATAGAGAGTGACAGAGACGGTCTGAGACTGTCAGAGAGTGTCAGAGAGTGATAGAGAGTGTCTGAGAGTGTCAGAGAGTGTCAGAGATTGATAGAGAGAGTCTGACAGTATCAGAGATGAGAGAGCGTGTCAGAGAGTGATAGAGAGTGTCAGAGAGTGTCAGAGAGTGATAGAGAGTGACAGAGAGTTTCTGAAAGAGTCAGAGAGTGTCAGGAAGTGTCAGATAGTGTCAGAGAGTGTCAGAGAGTGATAGAGAGTGTCAGAGAGTTATAGAGAGTGTCTGAGAGTGTCTGAAAGTGACAGAGAGTGTCTGAGAGTGTCAGTGAGTGTCAGAGAGTGATAGAGAGTGATAGAGAGTGTCTGAAAGAGTCAGAGACTGTCAGTGTGTCAGAGAGTGATAGAGAGTGTCTGAGAGTGTCAGAGATTGCCAGAGTGTGCCAGAGTGTGTCAGTGAGTGATAGAGTGTTTTAGAGAGTGTCAGAGAGTGATAGAGAGTGTCAGAGTGAGTCAGAGAGTGTCAGAGAGTGTCTGAGAGTGATAGAGAGAGTCAGAGAGTGAGAGAGAGTGTCTGAGAGTGTCTGAAAGTGATAGAGAGTTTCTGAGAGTGTCAGCGAGTGACAGAGCGTGTCTGAGAGTGTCAGTGAGTGTCAGAGAGTGTTTCGAGAGTGTCTGAGAGTTTCTGAGAGTGTCAGAGATTTTCAGAGTGTGTCAGAGAGTGAAAGAGAGTGATAGAGAGTGTCTGAGAGTGTCAGAGACTGTCAGTGTGTCAGAGAGTGATAGAGAGTGTCTGAGAGTGTCAGAGATTGCCAGAGTGTGCCAGAGTGTGTCAGTGAGTGATAGAGTGTTTTAGAGAGTGTCAGAGAGTGATAGAGAGTGTCAGAGTGAGTCAGAGAGTGTCAGAGAGTGTCTGAGAGTGATAGAGAGATTCAGAGAGTGAGAGAGAGTGTCTGAGAGTGTCAGAGAGTTTCAGAAAGTGATAGAGAGATTCAAAGAGTGTCTGAGATTGTCAGAGAGTTTCAGAGAGTTTCAGAGAGTGATAGAGAGTGATAGAGAGTGTCTGAGAGTGCCAGAGAGTGTTAGAGAGTGGCTGAGAGTGTATGCTGTGTCAGCGAGTGATAGAGCGTGATAGAGAGTGTCTGAGAGTGTCAGAGAGTGTCAGAGAGTGATTGAGAGTGATAGAGAGTGTCTGAGAGTGTCAGAGAGTGACAGAGCGTGTCTGAGAGTGTCAGTGAGTGTCAGAGAGTGTTTAGAGAGTGTCTGAGAGTGTCTGAGAATGTCAGAGACTGTCAGAGTGTGTCAGAGTGTGTCAGAGAGTGAAAGAGAGTGATAGAGAGTGTCTGAATTTGTCAGAGACTGTCAGTGTGTCAGAGAGTGTCAGAGCGTGATAGAGCGTGATAGAGAGTTTCAGCGAGCGTCTGAAAGTGTCAGAGAGTGTCAGAGAGTGATAGAGAGTGTCTGAGAGTGGAAGAGAGTGCCTGAGGGTGTCAGAGAGTGATAGAGAATGTCTGAGAGTGTCTGAGAGTGTCAGAGAGTGATAGAAAGTGATAGAGAGTGATAGAGAGTGTCAGAGAGTGTCAGAGAGTGATAGAGAGTGATAGAGAGTGACTGAGAGTGTCAGAGAGTGATAGAGAGTTTCAGAGTGTGTCAGAGTGTGTCAGAGAGTGATAGAGAGTGGTAGAGAGTGTCAGATAGTGATAGAGAGTGTCAGAGAGTGTCAGAGAGTGATAGAGAGTGATAGAGAGTGATAGAGAGTGTCTGAGAGTGACAGAGAGTGTCTGAGAGTGTCATTGAGTGTCAGAGATTGATAGAGAGTGTCTGAGAGTGTCTGAGATTGTCAGAGACTGTCAGAGTGTGTCAGAGAGTGATAGAGAGTGATAGAGAGTGTCTGGGAGTGTCAGAGAGTTTCAGAGTGTGTCAGAGAGTGATAGACAATGTCAGAGAGTGTCATAGAGTGATAGAGATTGTCTGAGAGTGTCAGAGAGTGATAGAGAGTGTCAAATTGTGTCAGAGAGTGATAGAGAGTGTCAGAGAGTTTCAGAGAGTGTCAGAGAGTGTCAGAGAGTGATAGAGAGAGTCAGAGATTGTCAGATTGTGTCAGAGTGTGTCAGAGAGTGATAGAGAGTGTCTGAGAGTGTCTGAGAGTGTCAGATTGTGTCAGAGAGTGTCAGAGAGCGATAGAGTGTGCCAGAGTGTGCCAGAGTGTGTCAGAGATTGTCAGAGAGTGTCAGAGAGTGATAGAGAGTGTCAGAGAGTGTGTGAGTGTGTCAGAGAGTTTCAGAGAGTGCCAGAGAGTGACAGAGAGTGTCTGAGCGTTTCAGTGAGTGTCAGAGAGTGATAGAGAGTGTCTGAGAGTGTCAGAGTGTGTCAGAGAGTGATCGGGAGTGATAGAGAGTGTCTGAGAGTGTCTGAGAGTGATAGAGTGTGTCAGAGATTGATAGAGATTGTCTGAGAGTGTCAGAGAGTGATAGAGAGTGATAGAGAGTGTCAGAGAGTGATAGAAAGTGTCTGAGAGTGAAAGAGAGTGTCTGAGAGTGTCAGTGAGTGTTAGAGAGTGCTAGAGAGTGCTAGAGAGAGTCTGAGAGTGTCTGAGAGCGTCTGAGAGTGACAGCGACTGTCAGAGTGTGTCAGAGAGTGATAGAGAGTGACAGAGACGGTCTGAGACTGTCAGAGAGTGTCAGAGAGTGATAGAGAGTGTCTGAGAGTGTCAGAGAGTGTCAGAGATTGATAGAGAGAGTCTGACAGTATCAGAGATGATAGAGCGTGTCAGAGAGTGATAGAGAGTGTCAGAGAGTGTCAGAGAGTGATAGAGAGTGACAGAGAGTTTCTGAAAGAGTCAGAGAGTGTCAGGAAGTGTCAGATAGTGTCAGAGAGTGTCAGAGAGTGATAGAGAGTGTCAGAGAGTTATAGAGAGTGTCTGAGAGTGTCTGAAAGTGACAGAGAGTGTCTGAGAGTGTCAGTGAGTGTCAGAGAGTGATAGAGAGTGATAGAGAGTGTCTGAAAGAGTCAGAGACTGTCAGTGTGTCAGAGAGTGATAGAGAGTGTCTGAGAGTGTCAGAGATTGCCAGAGTGTGCCAGAGTGTGTCAGTGAGTGATAGAGTGTTTTAGAGAGTGTCAGAGAGTGATAGAGAGTGTCAGAGTGAGTCAGAGAGTGTCAGAGAGTGTCTGAGAGTGATAGAGAGAGTCAGAGAGTGAGAGAGAGTGTCTGAGAGTGTCTGAAAGTGATAGAGAGTTTCTGAGAGTGTCAGCGAGTGACAGAGCGTGTCTGAGAGTGTCAGTGAGTGTCAGAGAGTGTTTCGAGAGTGTCTGAGAGTTTCTGAGAGTGTCAGAGATTTTCAGAGTGTGTCAGAGAGTGAAAGAGAGTGATAGAGAGTGTCTGAGAGTGTCAGAGACTGTCAGTGTGTCAGAGAGTGATAGAGAGTGTCTGAGAGTGTCAGAGATTGCCAGAGTGTGCCAGAGTGTGTCAGTGAGTGATAGAGTGTTTTAGAGAGTGTCAGAGAGTGATAGAGAGTGTCAGAGTGAGTCAGAGAGTGTCAGAGAGTGTCTGAGAGTGATAGAGAGATTCAGAAAGTGATAGAGAGATTCAAAGAGTGTCTGAGATTGTCAGAGAGTTTCAGAGAGTTTCAGAGAGTGATAGAGAGTGATAGAGAGTGTCTGAGAGTGTTAGAGAGTGGCTGAGAGTGTATGCTGTGTCAGCGAGTGATAGAGCGTGATAGAGAGTGTCTGAGAGTGTCAGAGAGTGTCAGAGAGTGATTGAGAGTGATAGAGAGTGTCTGAGAGTGTCAGAGAGTGACAGAGCGTGTCTGAGAGTGTCAGTGAGTGTCAGAGAGTGTTTAGAGAGTGTCTGAGAGTGTCTGAGAATGTCAGAGACTGTCAGAGTGTGTCAGAGTGTGTCAGAGAGTGAAAGAGAGTGATAGAGAGTGTCTGAATTTGTCAGAGACTGTCAGTGTGTCAGAGAGTGTCAGAGCGTGATAGAGCGTGATAGAGAGTTTCAGCGAGCGTCTGAAAGTGTCAGAGAGTGTCAGAGAGTGATAGAGAGTGTCTGAGAGTGTCTGAGAGTGCCTGAGGGTGTCAGAGAGTGATAGAGAATGTCTGAGAGTGTCTGAGAGTGTCAGAGAGTGATAGAAAGTGATAGAGAGTGATAGAGAGTGTCAGAGAGTGTCAGAGAGTGATAGAGAGTGATAGAGAGTGACTGAGAGTGTCAGAGAGTGATAGAGAGTTTCAGAGTGTGTCAGAGTGTGTCAGAGAGTGATAGAGAGTGGTAGAGAGTGTCAGATAGTGATAGAGAGTGTCAGAGAGTGTCAGAGAGTGATAGAGAGTGATAGAGAGTGATAGAGAGTGTCTGAGAGTGACAGAGAGTGTCTGAGAGTGTCATTGAGTGTCAGAGATTGATAGAGAGTGTCTGAGAGTGTCTCAGATTGTCAGAGACTGTCAGAGTGTGTCAGAGAGTGATAGAGAGTGATAGAGAGTGTCTGGGAGTGTCAGAGAGTTTCAGAGTGTGTCAGAGAGTGATAGACAATGTCAGAGAGTGTCATAGAGTGATAGAGATTGTCTGAGAGTGTCAGAGAGTGATAGAGAGTGTCAAATTGTGTCAGAGAGTGATAGAGAGTGTCAGAGAGTTTCAGAGAGTGTCAGAGAGTGTCAGAGAGTGATAGAAAGTGACAGAGAGTGATAGAGAGTGTCTGAGAGTGTCTGAGAGTGACAGAGAGTGTCTGAGAGTGTCAGTCAGTGTCAGAGAGTGATAGAGAGTGTCGGAGATAGTCAGATTGTGTCAGAGTGTGTCAGAGAGTGGAAGAGAGTGTCTGAGAGTGTCAGAGAGTGTCAAATTGTGTCAGAGAGTGTCAGAGAGCGATAGAGTGTGGCAGAGTGTGTAAGAGAGCGTCAGAGAGTTTCAGAGAGTTTCAGAGAGTGTCAGAGAGTGAGAGAGAGTGTCAGAGAGTGTCAGAGAGTGTCAGAGAGTGACAGAGACTGACAGAGAGAGTGTGAGTGTGTCAGAGAGTTTCAGAGAGTGTCAGAGAGTGATAGGGAGTGATAGAGACTGTCTGAGAGCGTCAGAGAGTGTCAGAGAGTGTCAGAGAGTGATAGAGAGTGTCAGAGAGTGATAGAGAGTGCCAGAGAGTGATCGAGAGTGATGGAGAGTGTCAGAGAGTGATAGAGAGTGTCTGAGAGTGTCAGAGTGTGTCAGAGAGTGATAGGGAGTGATAGAGAGTGGCTGAGAGTGTCAGAGACTGCAGAGAGTGGCAGAGATTGATAGAGAGTGTCAGAGAGTGATAGAGAGTGCCAGAGAGTGTCTGAGAGTGTCAGTGAGTGTCAGAGAGTGCTAGCGAGTGTCTGAGAGTGTCTGAGAGCGTCTGAGTGTCAGCGACTGTCAGAGTGTGTCAAAGAGTGATAGAGAGTGACAGAGACTGTCTGAGAGTGTCAGAGAGTGTCAGAGAGTGATAGAGAGTGTCTGAGAGCGTCAGAGAGTGTCAGAGATTGATAGAGAGAGTCTGAGAGTATCAGAGATGATAGAGCGTGTCAGAGAGTGATAGAGAATGTCAGAGAGTGTCAGAGAGTGATAGAGAGTGATAGAGAGTGTCTGAAAGAGTCAGAGACTGTCAGAGAGTGTCAGATAGTGTCAGAGATTGTCAGAGAGTGATAGAGAGAGTCAGAGAGTGATAGAGAGTGTCAGAGAGTGTCAGAGAGTGATCGAGAGTGATCGAGAGTGTCAGAGTGTGTGAGAGTGATAGAGAGTGTCAGAGTGTGTCAGAGAGTGATAGAGAGTGATAGAGAGTGACTGAGAGTGTCAGAGAGTGATAGAGAGTTTCAGAGTGTGTCAGAGTGTGTCAGAGAGTGAAAGAGAGTGATAGAGAGTGTCAGATAGTGATAGAGAGTGTCTGAGAGTGTCAGAGAGTGATAGAGAGTGTCAGAGACTGATAGAGACTGTCTGAGAGTGTCAGAGAGTGCCAGAGAGTGATAGAGAGTGATATAGAGTGTCAGAGAGAGTGTGAGTGTGTCAGAGAGTTTCAGAGAGTGCCAGAGAGTGAGAGAGAGTGTCTGAGAGTGTCTGAGAGTGACAGAGAGTGTCTGAGCCTTTCAGGGAGTGTCACAGAGTGATAGGGAGTCATAGAGAGTGTCAGAGTGTGTCAGAGAGTGATAGGGAGTCATAGAGAGTGTCTGAGAGTGTCAGAGAGTGTCAGAGAGTGGCAGAGATTGATAGAGAGTGTCAGAGAGTGACAGAGAGTGTCAGAGAGTGATAGAGAGTGTCAGAGAGTGATAGAGAGTGCTAGAGAGTGTCAGAGAGTGATAGAGACTCTCTGAGAGTGTCAGAGAGGGTCAGAGAGTGATAGAGAGTGTCTGAGAGTGTCAGTGAGTGTCAGAGAGTGCGAGAGAGTGTCTGAGAGTGTCTGAGAGCGTCTGAGTGTCAGCGACTGTCAGAGTGTGTCAGAGAGTGACAGAGAGTGACAGAGACTGTCTGAGAGTGTCAGAGAGTGATAGAGAGTGTCTGAGAGCGTCAGAGAGTGTCAGAGATTGATAGAGAGAGTCTGAGAGTATCAGAGATGATCGAGCGTGTCAGAGAGTGATAATGTCAGAGAGTGTCAGAGAGTGATAGAGAGTGATGGAGAGTGTCTGAGAGTGTCAGAGAGTGTCAGAGAGTGATAGAGCGTGTCTGAGAGTGTCAGAGAGTGACAGACCGTGTCTGAGAGTGTCAGTGAGTGTCAGAGAGTGTTTAGAGAGTGTCTGAGAGTGTCTGACAGTGTCAGAGATTGTCAGAGTGTGTCAGAGTGTGTCAGAGAGTGAAAGAGAGTGATAGAGAGTGTCTGAGATTGTCAGAGACTGTCAGTGTGTCAGAGAGTGTCAGAGAGTGATAGAGCGTGATAGAGAGTTTCAGCGAGTGTCTGAGAGTGTCAGAGAGTGATAGAAATTGATAGAGAGTGATAGAGAGTGTCAGAGAGTGTCAGAGAGTGATCGAGAGTGATAGAGAGTGTCAGAGTGTGTCAGAGAGTGATAGAGAGTGATAGAGAGTGACTGAGAGTGTCAGAGAGTGATAGAGAGTTTCAGAGTGTGTCAGAGTGTGTCAGAGAGTGAAAGAGAGTGATAGAGAGTGTCAGATAGTGATAGAGAGTGTCTGAGAGTGTCAGAGAGTGATAGAGAGTGTCAGAGACTGATAGAGACTGTCTGAGAGTGTCAGAGAGTGCCAGAGAGTGATAGAGAGTGATATAGAGTGTCAGAGAGAGTGTGAGTGTGTCAGAGAGTTTCAGAGAGTGCCAGAGAGTGAGAGAGAGTGTCTGAGAGTGTCTGAGAGTGACAGAGAGTGTCTGAGCCTTTCAGGGAGTGTCAGAGAGTGATATAGAGTGTCTGAGAGTGTCAGAGTGTGTCAGAGAGTGATAGGGAGTCATAGAGAGTGTCTGAGAGTGTCAGAGAGTGTCAGAGAGTGGCAGAGATTGATAGAGAGTGTCAGAGAGTGACAGAGAGTGTCAGAGAGTGATAGAGAGTGCCAGAGAGTGATAGAGAGTGTTAGAGAGTGTCAGAGAGTGATAGAGACTCTCTGAGAGTGTCAGAGAGGGTCAGAGAGTGATAGAGAGTGTCTGAGAGTGTCAGTGAATGTCAGAGAGTGCGAGAGAGTGTCTGAGAGTGTCTGAGAGCGTCTGAGTGTCAGCGACTGTCAGAGTGTGTCAGAGAGTGATAGAGAGTGACAGAGACTGTCTGAGAGCGTCAGAGAGTGTCAGAGATTGATAGAGAGAGTCTGAGAGTATCAGAGATGATCGAGCGTGTCAGAGATTGATAATGTCAGAGAGTGTCAGAGAGTGATAGAGAGTGATGGAGAGTGTCTGAAAGAGTCAGAGAGTGTCAGAGAGTGATAGAGAATGTCTGAGAGTGTCTGAGAGTGATAGAGAGTGATAGAGAGTGACTGAGAGTGTCAGAGAGTGATAGAGAGTTTCAGAGTGTGTCAGAGTGTGTCAGAGAGTGATAGAGAGTGATAGAGAGTGTCAGATAGTGATAGAGAGTGTCAGAGAGTGTCAGAGAGTGATAGAGAGTGATAGAGAGTGTCTGAGAGTGACAGAGAGTGTCTGAGAGTGTCATTGAGTGTCAGAGAGTGATAGAGAGTGTCTGAGAGTGTCTGAGATTGTCAGAGACTGTCAGAGTGTGTCAGAGAGTGATAGAGAGTGATAGAGAGTGTCTGGGAGTGTCAGAGTGTGTCAGAGAGTGATAGACAATGTCAGAGAGTGTCATAGAGTGATAGAGATTGTCTGAGAGTGTCAGAGAGTGATAGAGAGTGTCAAATTGTGTCAGAGAGTGATAGAGAGTGTCAGAGAGTTTCAGAGAGTGTCAGAGAGTGTCAGAGAGTGATAGAAAGTGTCAGAGAGTGATAGAGAGTGTCTGAGAGTGTCTGAGAGTGACAGAGAGTGTCTGAGAGTGTCAGTCAGTGAAGAGAGTGATAGAGAGTGTCGGAGATAGTCAGATTGTGTCAGAGTGTGTCAGAGAGTGGAAGAGAGTGTCTGAGAGTGTCAGAGAGTGTCAAATTGTGTCAGAGAGTGTCAGAGAGCGATAGAGTGTGGCAGAGTGTGTAAGAGAGCGTCAGAGAGTTTCAGAGAGTGTCAGAGAGTGAGAGAGAGTGTCAGAGAGTGTCAGAGAGTGTCAGAGAGTGACAGAGAGTGTCAGAGAGTGTGTGAGTGTGTCAGAGAGTTTCAGAGAGTGTCAGAGAGTGATAGGGAGTGATAGAGATTGTCTGAGAGCGTCAGAGAGTGTCAGAGAGTGTCAGAGAGTGATAGAGAGTGTCAGAGAGTGATAGAGAGTGCCAGAGAGTGATCGAGAGTGATGGAGAGTGTCAGAGAGTGATAGAGAGTGTCAGAGAGTGAGAGAGAGTGTCTGAGAGTGTCTGAGAGTGACAGAGAGTGTCTGAGCCTTTCAGTGAGTGTCAGAGAGTGATAGAGAGTGTCTGAGAGTGTCAGAGTGTGTCAGAGAGTGATAGGGAGTGATAGAGAGTGGCTGAGAGTGTCAGAGAGTGTCAGAGAGTGGCAGAGATTGATAGAGAGTGTCAGAGAGTGATAGAGAGTGCCAGAGAGTGTCTGAGAGTGTCAGTGAGTGTCAGAGAGTGCTAGAGAGTGTCTGAGAGTGTCTGAGAGCGTCTGAGTGTCAGCGACTGTCAGAGTGTGTCAAAGAGTGATAGAGAGTGACAGAGACTGTCTGAGAGTGTCAGAGAGTGTCAGAGAGTGATAGAGAGTGTCTGAGAGCGTCAGAGAGTGTCAGAGATTGATAGAGAGAGTCTGAGAGTATCAGAGATGATAGAGCGTGTCAGAGAGTGATAGAGAATGTCAGAGAGTGTCAGAGAGTGATAGAGAGTGATAGAGAGTGTCTGAAAGAGTCAGAGACTGTCAGTGTGTCAGAGAGTGATAGAGAGTGTCTGAGAGTGTCAGAGATTGCCAGAGTGTGCCAGAGTGTGTCAGTGAGTGATAGAGTGTTTTAGAGAGTGTCAGAGAGTGATAGAGAGTGTCAGAGTGAGTCAGAGAGTGTCAGAGAGTGTCTGAGAGTGATAGAGAGAGTCAGAGAGTGAGAGAGAGTGTCTGAGAGTGTCTGAAAGTGATAGAGAGTTTCTGAGAGTGTCAGCGAGTGACAGAGCGTGTCTGAGAGTGTCAGTGAGTGTCAGAGAGTGTTTCGAGAGTGTCTGAGAGTTTCTGAGAGTGTCAGAGATTTTCAGAGTGTGTCAGAGAGTGAAAGAGAGTGATAGAGAGTGTCTGAGAGTGTCAGAGACTGTCAGTGTGTCAGAGAGTGATAGAGAGTGTCTGAGAGTGTCAGAGATTGCCAGAGTGTGCCAGAGTGTGTCAGTGAGTGATAGAGTGTTTTAGAGAGTGTCAGAGAGTGATAGAGAGTGTCAGAGTGAGTCAGAGAGTGTCAGAGAGTGTCTGAGAGTGATAGAGAGATTCAGAGAGTGAGAGAGAGTGTCTGAGAGTGTCAGAGAGTTTCAGAAAGTGATAGAGAGATTCAAAGAGTGTCTGAGATTGTCAGAGAATGTCAGAGAGTGATAGAGAGTGTCTGAGAGTGTCAGAGAGTGTTAGAGAGTGGCTGAGAGTGTCTGCTGTTTCAGCGAGTGATAGAGAGTGATAGAGAGTGTCTGAGAGTGTCAGAGAGTGTCAGAGAGTGATAGAGCGTGTCTGAGAGTGTCAGAGAGTGACAGAGCGTGTCTGAGAGTGTCAGTGAGTGTCAGAGAGTGTTTAGAGAGTGTCTGAGAGTGTCTGACAGTGTCAGAGATTGTCAGAGTGTGTCAGAGTGTGTCAGAGAGTGAAAGAGAGTGATAGAGAGTGTCTGAGATTGTCAGAGACTGTCAGTGTGTCAGAGAGTGTCAGAGAGTGATAGAGCGTGATAGAGAGTTTCAGCGAGTGTCTGAGAGAGTCAGAGAGTGTCAGAGAGTGGTAGAGAGTGTCTGAGAGTGGAAGAGAGTGCCTGAGGGTGTCAGAGAGTGATAGAAATTGATAGAGATTGATAGAGAGTGTCAGAGAGTGTCAGAGAGTGATCGAGAGTGATCGAGAGTGTCAGAGTGTGTGAGAGTGATAGAGAGTGTCAGAGTGTGTCAGAGAGTGATAGAGAGTGATAGAGAGTGACTGAGAGTGTCAGAGAGTGATAGAGAGTTTCAGAGTGTGTCAGAGTGTGTCAGAGAGTGAAAGAGAGTGATAGAGAGTGTCAGATAGTGATAGAGAGTGTCTGAGAGTGTCAGAGAGTGTCAGAGTGTGTCAGAGAGTGATAGACAATGTCAGAGAGTGTCATAGAGTGATAGAGATTGTCTGAGAGTGTCAGAGAGTGATAGAGAGTGTCAAATTGTGTCAGAGAGTGATAGAGAGTGTCAGAGAGTTTCAGAGAGTGTCAGAGAGTGTCAGAGAGTGATAGAAAGTGTCAGAGAGTGATAGAGTGTGTCTGAGAGTGTCTGAGAGTGACAGAGAGTGTCTGAGAGTGTCAGTCAGTGAAGAGAGTGATAGAGAGTGTCGGAGATAGTCAGATTGTGTCAGAGTGTGTCAGAGAGTGGAAGAGAGTGTCTGAGAGTGTCAGAGAGTGTCAAATTGTGTCAGAGAGTGTCAGAGAGCGATAGAGTGTGGCAGAGTGTGTAAGAGAGCGTCAGAGAGTTTCAGAGAGTGTCAGAGAGTGAGAGAGAGTGTCAGAGAGTGTCAGAGAGTGTCAGAGAGTGACAGAGAGTGTCAGAGAGTGTGTGAGTGTGTCAGAGAGTTTCAGAGAGTGTCAGAGAGTGATAGGGAGTGATAGAGACTGTCTGAGAGCGTCAGAGAGTGTCAGAGAGTGTCAGAGAGTGATAGAGAGTGTCAGAGAGTGATAGAGAGTGCCAGAGAGTGATCGAGAGTGATGGAGAGTGTCAGAGAGTGATAGAGAGTGTCAGAGAGTGAGAGAGAGTGTCTGAGAGTGTCTGAGAGTGACAGAGAGTGTCTGAGCCTTTCAGTGAGTGTCAGAGAGTGATAGAGAGTGTCTGAGAGTGTCAGAGTGTGTCAGAGAGTGATAGGGAGTGATAGAGAGTGGCTGAGAGTGTCAGAGAGTGTCAGAGAGTGGCAGAGATTGATAGAGAGTGTCAGAGAGTGATAGAGAGTGCCAGAGAGTGTCTGAGAGTGTCAGTGAGTGTCAGAGAGTGCTAGAGAGTGTCTGAGAGTGTCTGAGAGCGTCTGAGTGTCAGCGACTGTCAGAGTGTGTCAAAGAGTGATAGAGAGTGACAGAGACTGTCTGAGAGTGTCAGAGAGTGTCAGAGAGTGATAGAGAGTGTCTGAGAGCGTCAGAGAGTGTCAGAGATTGATAGAGAGAGTCTGAGTGTATCAGAGATGATAGAGCGTGTCAGAGAGTGATAGAGAATGTCAGAGAGTGTCAGAGAGTGATAGAGAGTGATAGAGAGTGTCTGAAAGAGTCAGAGACTGTCAGTGTGTCAGAGAGTGATAGAGAGTGTCTGAGAGTGTCAGAGATTGCCAGAGTGTGCCAGAGTGTGTCAGTGAGTGATAGAGTGTTTTAGAGAGTGTCAGAGAGTGATAGAGAGTGTCAGAGTGAGTCAGAGAGTGTCAGAGAGTGTCTGAGAGTGATAGAGAGAGTCAGAGAGTGAGAGAGAGTGTCTGAGAGTGTCTGAAAGTGATAGAGAGTGTCTGAGAGTGTCAGCGAGTGACAGAGCGTGTCTGAGAGTGTCAGTGAGTGTCAGAGAGTGTTTCGAGAGTGTCTGAGAGTTTCTGAGAGTGTCAGAGATTTTCAGAGTGTGTCAGAGAGTGAAAGAGAGTGATAGAGAGTGTCTGAGAGTGTCAGAGACTGTCAGTGTGTCAGAGAGTGATAGAGAGTGTCTGAGAGTGATAGAGAGATTCAGAGAGTGAGAGAGAGTGTCTGAGAGTGTCAGAGAGTTTCAGAAAGTGATAGAGAGATTCAAAGAGTGTCTGAGATTGTCAGAGAATGTCAGAGAGTGATAGAGAGTGTCTGAGAGTGTCAGAGAGTGTTAGAGAGTGTCTGAGAGTGTCTGCTGTTTCAGCGAGTGATAGAGAGTGATAGAGAGTGTCTGAGAGAGTCAGAGAGTGTCAGAGAGTGATAGAGCGTGTCTGAGAGTGTCAGAGAGTGACAGAGCGTGTCTGAGAGTGTCAGTGAGTGTCAGAGAGTGTTTAGAGAGTGTCTGAGAGTGTCTGAGAGTGTCAGAGATTGTCAGAGTGTGTCAGAGTGTGTCAGAGAGTGAAAGAGAGTGATAGAGAGTGTCTGAGATTGTCAGAGACTGTCAGTGTGTCAGAGAGTGTCAGAGAGTGATAGAGCGTGATAGAGAGTTTCAGCGAGTGTCTGAGAGTGTCAGAGAGTGTCAGAGAGTGGTAGAGAGTGTCTGAGAGTGGAAGAGAGTGCCTGAGGGTGTCAGAGAGTGATAGAAATTGATAGAGAGTGATAGAGAGTGTCAGAGAGTGTCAGAGAGTGATCGAGAGTGATCGAGAGTGTCAGAGTGTGTGAGAGTGATAGAGAGTGTCAGAGTGTGTCAGAGAGTGATAGAGAGTGATAGAGAGTGACTGAGAGTGTCAGAGAGTGATAGAGAGTTTCAGAGTGTGTCAGAGAGTGAAAGAGAGTGATAGAGAGTGTCAGATAGTGATAGAGAGTGTCTGAGAGTGTCAGAGAGTGATAGAGAGTGTCAGAGACTGATAGAGACTGTCTGAGAGTGTCAGAGAGTGCCAGAGAGTGATAGAGAGTGATATAGAGTGTCAGAGAGAGTGTGAGTGTGTCAGAGAGTTTCAGAGAGTGCCAGAGAGTGACAGGGAGTGTCTGAGAGTGTCTGAGAATGATCGAGAGTGATCGAGAGTGTCAGAGTGTGATAGAAATTGATAGAGAGTGATAGAGAGTGTCAGAGAGTGTCAGAGAGTGATCGAGAGTTATCGAGAGTGTCAGAGTGTGTGAGAGTGATAGAGAGTGTCAGAGTGTGTCAGAGAGTGATAGAGAGTGATAGAGAGTGACTGAGAGTGTCAGAGAGTGATAGAGAGTTTCAGAGTGTGTCAGAGAGTGTCAGAGAGTGAAAGAGAGTGATAGAGAGTGTCAAATAGTGATAGAGAGTGTCTGAGAGTGTCAGAGAGTGATAGAGAGTGTCAGAGACTGATAGAGACTGTCTGAGAGTGTCAGAGAGTGCCAGAGAGTGATAGAGAGTGATATAGAGTGTCAGAGAGAGTGTGAGTGTGTCAGAGAGTTTCAGAGAGTGCCAGAGAGTGACAGGGAGTGTCTGAGAGTGTCTGAGAGTGTCTGAGAGTGACAGAGAGTGTCTGAGCCTTTCAGGGAGTGTCAGAGAGTGATATAGAGTGTCTGAGAGCGTCTGAGTGTCAGCGACTGTCAGAGTGTGTCAGAGAGTGATAGAGAGTGACAGAGACTGTCTGAGAGTGTCAGAGAGTGATAGAGAGTGTCTGAGAGCGTCAGAGAGTGTCAGAGATTGATAGAGAGAGTCTGAGAGTATCAGAGATGATCGAGCGTGTCAGAGAGTGATAATGTCAGAGAGTGTCAGAGAGTGATAGAGAGTGATGGAGAGTGTCTGAAAGAGTCAGAGAGTGTCAGAGAGTGTCAGATAGTGTCAGAGATTGTCAGAGAGTGATAGAGAGAGTCAGAGAGTTATAGAGAGTGTCTGAGAGTGTCAGAAAGTGATAGAGAGTGTCTGAGAGTGTCAGTGAGTGTCAGAGAGTGTTTAGAGAGTGTCTGAGAGTGTCTGAGAGTGTCAGAGATTTTCAGAGTGTGTCAGAGAGTGAAAGAGAGTGATAGAGAGAGTCTGAGAGTGTCAGAGACTGTCAGAGTGTCTGAGAGTGATAGAGAGTGATAGAGAGTGACTGAGAGTGTCAGAGAGTGATAGAGAGTTTCAGAGTGTGTCAGAGAGTGATAGAGAGTGATAGAGAGTGTCAGATTGTGATGGAAAGTGTCTGAGAGTGTCAGAGAGTGACAGACAGTGTCAGAGACTGATAGAGACTGTCTGAGAGTGTCAGAGAGTGTCAGAGAGTGAAATAGAGTGTCAGAGAGAGTGTGAGTGTGTCAGAGAGTTTCAGAGAGTGCCAGAGAGTGAGAGAGAGTGTCTGAGAGTGTCTGAGAGTGACAGAGAGTGTCTGAGCCTTTCAGTGAGTGTCAGAGAGTGATAGAGAGTGTCTGAGAGTGTCAGAGTGTGTCAGAGAGTGAAAGGGAGTGATAGAGAGTGTCTGAGAGTGTCAGAGAGTGTCAGAGAGTGGCAGAGATTGATAGAGAGTGTCAGAGAGTGATAGAGAGTGTCAGAGAGTGATAGAGAGTGTCTGAGAGTGTCAGAGAGTGATAGAAATTGTTAGAGAGCGTCAGAGAGTGATAGAGACTCTCTGAGAGTGTCAGAGAGGGTCAGAGAGTGGTAGAGATTGCTAGAGAGTGACAGAGAGTGTCTGAGAGTGTCAGTGAGTGTCAGAGAGTGCTATAGAGTGTCTGAGAGTGTCTGAGAGCGTCTGAGTGTCAGCGACTGTCAGAGTGTGTCAGAGAGTGATAGAGAGTGACAGAGACTGTCTGAGAGTGTCTGAGAGTGACAGAGAGTGATAGAGAGTGTCTGAGAGTGTCAGAGAGGGTCAGAGAGTGGTAGAGAGTGCTAGAGAGTGACAGAGAGTGTCTGAGAGTGTCAGTGAGTGTCAGAGAGGGCTAGAGAGTGTCTGAGAGTGTCTGAGAGCGTCTGAGAGTCAGCGACTGTCAGAGTGTGTCAGAGAGTGATAGAGAGTGACAGAGACTGTCTGAGAGTGTCTGAGAGTGACAGAGAGTGATAGAGAGTGTCTGAGAGCATCAGAGAGTGTCAGAGATTGATAGAGAGAGTCTGAGAGTATCAGAGATGATAGAGCGTGTCAGAGAGTGATAGAGAATGTCAGAGAGTGTCAGAGAGTGATAGAGAGTGATGGAGAGTGTCTGAAAGAGTCAGAGAGTGTCAGAGAGTGATAGAGAGTGTCAGAGAGTGTCAGAGAGTGATAGAGAGTGTCAGAGAGTGTCAGATAGTGTCAGAGATTGTCAGAGAGTGATAGAGAGAGTCAGAGAGTTATAGAGAGTGTCTGAGAGTGTCTGAAAGTGATAGAGAGTGTCTGAGAGTGTCAGAGAGTGACAGAGCGTGTCTGAGAGTGTCAGTGAGTGTCAGAGAGTGTTTAGAGAGTGTCTGAGAGTGTCTGAGAGTGTCAGGGATTTTCAGAGTGTGTCAGAGAGTGAAAGAGAGTGATAGAGAGTGTCTGAGAGCGTCAGAGAGTGTCAGAGATTGATAGAGAGAGTCTGAGAGTATCAGAGATGATAGAGCGTGTCAGAGAGTGATAGAGAATGTCAGAGAGTGTCAGAGAGTGATAGAGAGTGATGGAGAGTGTCTGAAAGAGTCAGAGAGTGTCAGAGAGTGTCAGATAGTGTCAGAGATTGTCAGAGAGTGATAGAGAGAGTCAGAGAGTTATGGAGAGTGTCTGAGAGTGTCTGAAAGTGATAGAGATTGTCAGAGTGTGTCAGAGTGTGTCAGAGAGTGAAAGAGAGTGATAGAGAGTGTCTGAGATTGTCAGAGACTGTCAGTGTGTCAGAGAGTGTCAGAGAGTGATAGAGCGTGATAGAGAGTTTCAGCGAGTGTCTGAGAGTGTCAGAGAGTGTCAGAGAGTGGTAGAGAGTGTCTGAGAGTGGAAGAGAGTGCCTGAGGGTGTCAGAGAGTGATAGAAATTGATAGAGAGTGATAGAGAGTGTCAGAGAGTGTCAGAGAGTGATCGAGAGTGATCGAGAGTGTCAGAGTGTGTGAGAGTGATAGAGAGTGTCAGAGTGTGTCAGAGAGTGATAGAGAGTGATAGAGAGTGACTGAGAGTGTCAGAGAGTGATAGAGAGTTTCAGAGTGTGTCAGAGAGTGAAAGAGAGTGATAGAGAGTGTCAGATAGTGATAGAGAGTGTCTGAGAGTGTCAGAGAGTGATAGAGAGTGTCAGAGACTGATAGAGACTGTCTGAGAGTGTCAGAGAGTGCCAGAGAGTGATAGAGAGTGATATAGAGTGTCAGAGAGAGTGTGAGTGTGTCAGAGAGTTTCAGAGAGTGCCAGAGAGTGACAGGGAGTGTCTGAGAGTGTCTGAGAATGATCGAGAGTGATCGAGAGTGTCAGAGTGTGATAGAAATTGATAGAGAGTGATAGAGAGTGTCAGAGAGTGTCAGAGAGTGATCGAGAGTTATCGAGAGTGTCAGAGTGTGTGAGAGTGATAGAGAGTGTCAGAGTGTGTCAGAGAGTGATAGAGAGTGATAGAGAGTGACTGAGAGTGTCAGAGAGTGATAGAGAGTTTCAGAGTGTGTCAGAGAGTGTCAGAGAGTGAAAGAGAGTGATAGAGAGTGTCAAATAGTGATAGAGAGTGTCTGAGAGTGTCAGAGAGTGATAGAGAGTGTCAGAGACTGATAGAGACTGTCTGAGAGTGTCAGAGAGTGCCAGAGAGTGATAGAGAGTGATATAGAGTGTCAGAGAGAGTGTGAGTGTGTCAGAGAGTTTCAGAGAGTGCCAGAGAGTGACAGGGAGTGTCTGAGAGTGTCTGAGAGTGTCTGAGAGTGACAGAGAGTGTCTGAGCCTTTCAGGGAGTGTCAGAGAGTGATATAGAGTGTCTGAGAGCGTCTGAGTGTCAGCGACTGTCAGAGTGTGTCAGAGAGTGATAGAGAGTGACAGAGACTGTCTGAGAGTGTCAGAGAGTGATAGAGAGTGTCTGAGAGCGTCAGAGAGTGTCAGAGATTGATAGAGAGAGTCTGAGAGTATCAGAGATGATCGAGCGTGTCAGAGAGTGATAATGTCAGAGAGTGTCAGAGAGTGATAGAGAGTGATGGAGAGTGTCTGAAAGAGTCAGAGAGTGTCAGAGAGTGTCAGATAGTGTCAGAGATTGTCAGAGAGTGATAGAGAGAGTCAGAGAGTTATAGAGAGTGTCTGAGAGTGTCAGAAAGTGATAGAGAGTGTCTGAGAGTGTCAGAGAGTGACAGAGCGTGTCTGAGAGTGTCAGTGAGTGTCAGAGAGTGTTTAGAGAGTGTCTGAGAGTGTCTGAGAGTGTCAGAGATTTTCAGAGTGTGTCAGAGAGTGAAAGAGAGTGATAGAGAGAGT
Source organism: Heterodontus francisci (assembly GCF_036365525.1). Classification (NCBI taxonomy): domain Eukaryota; kingdom Metazoa; phylum Chordata; class Chondrichthyes; order Heterodontiformes; family Heterodontidae; genus Heterodontus; species Heterodontus francisci. The sequence goes on from NC_090378.1 coordinate 133,198,339, forward strand.
CTGAGAGTGTCAGAGACTGTCAGAGTGTCTGAGAGTGATAGAGAGTGATAGAGAGTGACTGAGAGTGTCAGAGAGTGATAGAGAGTTTCAGAGTGTGTCAGAGAGTGATAGAGAGTGATAGAGAGTGTCAGATTGTGATGGAGAGTGTCTGAGAGTGTCAGAGAGTGACAGACAGTGTCAGAGACTGATAGAGACTGTCTGAGAGTGTCAGAGAGTGTCAGAGAGTGAAATAGAGTGTCAGAGAGAGTGTGAGTGTGTCAGAGAGTTTCAGAGAGTGCCAGAGAGTGAGAGAGAGTGTCTGAGAGTGTCTGAGAGTGACAGAGAGTGTCTGAGCCTTTCAGTGAGTGTCAGAGAGTGATAGAGAGTGTCTGAGAGTGTCAGAGTGTGTCAGAGAGTGAAAGGGAGTGATAGAGAGTGTCTGAGAGTGTCAGAGAGTGTCAGAGAGTGGCAGAGATTGATAGAGAGTGTCAGAGAGTGATAGAGAGTGTCAGAGAGTGATAGAGAGTGTCTGAGAGTGTCAGAGAGTGATAGAAATTGTTAGAGAGCGTCAGAGAGTGATAGAGACTCTCTGAGAGTGTCAGAGAGGGTCAGAGAGTGGTAGAGATTGCTAGAGAGTGACAGAGAGTGTCTGAGAGTGTCAGTGAGTGTCAGAGAGTGCTATAGAGTGTCTGAGAGTGTCTGAGAGCGTCTGAGTGTCAGCGACTGTCAGAGTGTGTCAGAGAGTGATAGAGAGTGACAGAGACTGTCTGAGAGTGTCTGAGAGTGACAGAGAGTGATAGAGAGTGTCTGAGAGTGTCAGAGAGGGTCAGAGAGTGGTAGAGAGTGCTAGAGAGTGACAGAGAGTGTCTGAGAGTGTCAGTGAGTGTCAGAGAGTGCTAGAGAGTGTCTGAGAGTGTCTGAGAGCGTCTGAGAGTCAGCGACTGTCAGAGTGTGTCAGAGAGTGATAGAGAGTGACAGAGACTGTCTGAGAGTGTCTGAGAGTGACAGAGAGTGATAGAGAGTGTCTGAGAGCGTCAGAGAGTGTCAGAGATTGATAGAGAGAGTCTGAGAGTATCAGAGATGATAGAGCGTGTCAGAGAGTGATAGAGAATGTCAGAGAGTGTCAGAGAGTGATAGAGAGTGATGGAGAGTGTCTGAAAGAGTCAGAGAGTGTCAGAGAGTGATAGAGAGTGTCAGAGAGTGTCAGAGAGTGATAGAGAGTGTCAGAGAGTGTCAGATAGTGTCAGAGATTGTCAGAGAGTGATAGAGAGAGTCAGAGAGTTATAGAGAGTGTCTGAGAGTGTCTGAAAGTGATAGAGAGTGTCTGAGAGTGTCAGAGAGTGACAGAGCGTGTCTGAGAGTGTCAGTGAGTGTCAGAGAGTGTTTAGAGAGTGTCTGAGAGTGTCTGAGAGTGTCAGGGATTTTCAGAGTGTGTCAGAGAGTGAAAGAGAGTGATAGAGAGTGTCTGAGAGTGTCTGAAAGTGATAGAGAGTGTCTGAGAGTGTCAGAGAGTGACAGAGCGTGTCTGAGAGTGTCAGTGAGTGTCAGAGAGTGTTTAGAGAGTGTCTGAGAGTGTCTGAGAGTGTCAGGGATTTTCAGAGTGTGTCAGAGAGTGAAAGAGAGTGATAGAGAGTGTCTGAGAGCGTCAGAGAGTGTCAGAGATTGATAGAGAGAGTCTGAGAGTATCAGAGATGATAGAGCGTGTCAGAGAGTGATAGAGAATGTCAGAGAGTGTCAGAGAGTGATAGAGAGTGATGGAGAGTGTCTGAAAGAGTCAGAGAGTGTCAGAGAGTGTCAGATAGTGTCAGAGATTGTCAGAGAGTGATAGAGAGAGTCAGAGAGTTATGGAGAGTGTCTGAGAGTGTCTGAAAGTGATAGAGAGTGTCTGAGAGTGTCAGAGAGTGACAGAGCGTGTCTGAGAGTGTCAGTGAGTGTCAGAGAGTGTTTAGAGAGTGTCTGAGAGTGTCTGAGAGTGTCAGAGATTGCCAGAGTGTGCCAGAGTGTGTCAGTGAGTGATAGAGTGTTATAGAGAGTGTCAGAGAGTGATAGAGAGTGTCAGAGTGAGTCAGAGAGTGTCAGAAAGTGTCTGAGAGTGATAGAGAGATTCAGAGAGTGAGAGAGAAAGTGTCTGAGAGTGTCAGAGAGTTTCAGAAAGTGATAGAGAGATTCAAAGAGTGTCTGAGATTGTCAGAGAGTTTCAGAGAGTGATAGAGAGTGTTCTGAGAGTGTCAGAGAGTGTTAGAGAGTGGCTGAGAGTGTCTGCTGTGTTAGCGAGTGATAGAGAGTGATAGAGAGTGTCTGAGAGTGTCAGAGAGTGTCAGAGAGTGATTGAGCGCGTCTGAGAGTGTCAGAGAGTGACAGAGCGTGTCTGAGAGTGTCAGTGAGTGTCAGAGAGTGTTTAGAGAGTGTCTGAGTGTCTGAGAGTGTCAGAGATTGTCAGAGTGTGTCAGAGTGTTTCAGAGAGTGAAAGAGAGTGATAGAGAGTGTGTGAGATTGTCAGAGACTGTCAGTGTGTCAGAGAGTGTCAGAGAGTGGGAGAGCGTGTCAGAGAGTGATAGAGAGCCTCTGAGAGTGGAAGAGAGTGCCTGAGGGTGTCAGAGAGTGATAGAGAATGTCTGAGAGTGTCTGAGGGTGTCAGAGAGTGATAGAAAGTGATAGAGAGTGATAGAGAGTGTCAGAGAGTGTCAGAGAGTGATAGAGAGTGTCAGAGTGTGTGAGAGTGATAGAGAGTGTCAGAGTGTGTTAGAGAGTGATAGAGAGTGACTGAGAGTGTCAGAGAGTGATAGAGAGTTTCAGAGTGTGTCAGAGTGTGTCAGAGAGTGTCAGAGTGTGTCAGAGAGTGATAGAGAGTGATAGAGAGTGACTGAGAGTGTCAGAGAGTGATAGAGTGTTTCAGAGTGTGTCAGAGTGTGTCAAAGAGTGATAGAGAGTGTCAGAGAGTGTCAGAGAGTGATAGAGAGTGTCTGAGAGTGACAGAGAGTGTCTGAGAGTGACAGAGAGTGTCTGAGAGTGTCATTGAGTGTCAGAGAGTGATAGAGAGTGTCTGAGAGTGTCTGGGAGTGTCAGAGAGTGTCAGAGTGTGTCAGAGAGTGATAGACAATGTCAGAGAGTGTCATAGAGTGATAGAGATTGTCTGAGAGTGTCAGAGAGTGATAGAGAGTGTCAAATTGTGTCAGAGAGTGATAGAGAGTGTCAGAGAGTTTCAGAGAGTGTCAGAGAGTGTCAGAGAGTGATAGAAAGTGTCAGAGAGTGATAGAGAGTGTCTGAGAGTGTCTGAGAGTGACAGAGAGTGTCTGAGAGTGTCAGTCAGTGTCAGAGAGTGATAGAGAGTGTCGGAGATAGTCAGATTGTGTCAGAGTGTGTCAGAGAGTGATAGAGAGTGTCTGAGAGTGTCAGAGATTGTCTGAGAGTGTCAGAGTGTGATAGGGAGTTATAGAGAGTGTCTGAGAGCGTCAGAGAGTGTCAGGGAGTGGCAGAGAGTGATAGAGAGTGTCAGAGAGTGATAGAGAGTGCCAGAGAGTGATCGAGATTGATGGAGCGTGTCAGAGAGTGATAGAGAGTGTCTGAGAGTGTCAGAGAGTGACAGAGAGTGTCAGAGACTGATAGAAACTGTCTGAGAGTGTCAGAGAGTGTCAGAGAGTGATAGAGAGTGATAGAGAGTGTCAGAGAGAGTGTGAGTGTGTCAGAGAGTTTCAGAGAGAGCCAGAGAGTGAGAGAGAGTGTCTGAGAGTGTCTGAGAGTGACAGAGAGTGTCTGAGCCTTTCAGTGAGTATCAGAGAGTGATAGAGAGTGTCTGAGAGTGTCAGAGAGTGTCAGAGAGTGGCAGAGATTGATAGAGAGTGTCAGAGAGTGATAGAGTGTGTCAGAGAGTGATAGAGTGTGTCAGAGAGTGATAGAGAGTGTCTGAGAGTGTCAGAGAGTGATAGAGAGTGTTAGAGAGTGTCAGAGAATGATAGAGACTCTCTGAGAGTGTCAGAGAGTGTCAGAGAATGATAGAGAGTGTCTGAGAGTGACAGAGAGTGTCTGAGAGTGTCAGTGAGTGTCAGAGAGTGCTAGAGAGTGTCTGAGAGTATCTGAGAGCGTCTGAGAGTGTCAGCGACTGTCAGAGTGTGTCAGAGAGTGATAGAGAGTGACAGAGACTGTCTGAGAGAGTCAGAGAGTGTCAGAGAGTGATAGAGAGTGTCTGAGTGCGTCAGAGAGTGTCAGAGATTGATAGAGAGAGTCTGAGAGTATCAGAGATGATAGAGCGTGTCAGAGAGTGATAGAGAGTGTCAGAGAGTGTCAGAGATTGATAGAGAGTGATAGAGAGTGTTTGAAAGAGTCAGAGAGTGTCAGAGAGTGTCAGATAGTGTCAGAGATTGTCAGAGAGTGATAGAGAGAGTCAGAGAGTTATAGAGAGTGTCTGAGAGTGTCTGAAAGTGATAGAGAGTGTCTGAGAGTGTCAGAGAGTGACAGAGCGTGTCTGAGAGTGTCAGTGAGTGTCAGAGAGTGTTTAGAGAGTGTCTGAGAGTGTCAGTGATTTTCAGAGTGTGTCAGAGAGTGAAAGAGAGTGATAGAGAGTGTCTGAGAGTGTCAGAGACTATCAGTGTGTCAGAGAGTGATAGAGAGTTTCAGCGTGTGTCTCATAGTGTCAGAGAGTGTCAGAGAGTGATGGAGAGTGTCTGAGAGTGGAAGAGAGTGCCAGAGGGTGTCAGAGAGTGATAGAGAATGTCTGAGAGTGTCAGAGAGTTATAGAGATTGTCTGAGAGTGTCAGAGAGTGATAGAGAGTGTCAGAGTGCGTCAGAGAGTGTCAGAGATTGATAGAGAGAGTCTGAGAGTATCAGAGATGATAGAGCGTGTCAGAGAGTGATAGAGAGTGTCAGAGAGTGTCAGAGATTGATAGAGAGTGATAGAGAGTGTTTGAAAGAGTCAGAGAGTGTCAGAGAGTGTCAGATAGTGTCAGAGATTGTCAGAGAGTGATAGAGAGAGTCAGAGAGTTATAGAGAGTGTCTGAGAGTGTCTGAAAGTGATAGAGAGTGTCTGAGAGTGTCAGAGAGTGACAGAGCGTGTCTGAGAGTGTCAGTGAGTGTCAGAGAGTGTTTAGAGAGTGTCTGAGAGTGTCAGTGATTTTCAGAGTGTGTCAGAGAGTGAAAGAGAGTGATAGAGAGTGTCTGAGAGTGTCAGAGACTATCAGTGTGTCAGAGAGTGATAGAGAGTTTCAGCGTGTGTCTCATAGTGTCAGAGAGTGTCAGAGAGTGATGGAGAGTGTCTGAGAGTGGAAGAGAGTGCCAGAGGGTGTCAGAGAGTGATAGAGAATGTCTGAGAGTGTCAGAGAGTTATAGAGATTGTCTGAGAGTGTCAGAGAGTGATAGAGAGTGTCAGAGTGTGTCAGAGAGTGATAGAGAGTGTCAAAGAGTTTCAGAGTGAGTCAGAGAGTGTCAGAGAGTGATAGAAAGAGTCAGAGAGTGATAGAGAGTGTCTGAGAGTGACAGAGAGTGTCTCAGAGTGTCAGTCAGTGTCAGAGCGTGATAGAGTGTGTCAGAGATAGTCAGATTGTGTCAGAGTGTGTCAGAGAATGATAGAGAGTGTCTGAGAGTGTCAGAGAGTGTCGAATTGTGTCAGAGAGTGTCAGAGAGCGATAGAGTGTGTCAGAGTGTGTAAGAGAGCGTCAGAGAGTTTCAACAAGTGTCAGAGAGTGATAGAGAGTGTCAGAGAGTGTCAGAGTGTGTCAGAGAGTGTCAGAGAGTGATAGAGAGTTTCAGAGAGAGTGTGAGTGTGTCAGAGAGTTTCAGAGAGTGTCAGAGAGTGATAGGGAGTGATAGAGAGTGTCTGAGAGTGTCAGAGAGTGATAGAGAGTGTCTGAGAGTGTCTGAGAGTGTCAGAGAGTGTCAGAGAGTGATAGAGAGTGATAGAGAGTGTCTGAGAGTGACAGAGAGAGTCTGAGAGTGTCATTGAGTGTCAGAGAGTGATAGAGAGTGTCTGAGAGTGTCTGAGATTGTCAGAGACTGTCAGAGTGTGTCAGAGAGTGATAGAGAGTGATAGAGAGTGTCTGGGAGTGTCAGAGAGTGTCAGAGTGTGTCAGAGAGTGATAGACAATGTCAGAGAGTGTCACAGAGTGATAGAGATTGTCTGAGAGTGTCAGAGAGTGATAGAGAGTGTCAAATTGTGTCAGAGAGTGATAGAGAGTGTCAAAGAGTTTCAGAGTGAGTCAGAGAGTGTCAGAGAGTGATAGAAAGAGTCAGAGAGTGATAGAGAGTGTCTGAGAGTGTCTGAGAGTGTCTCAGAGCGTCAGTCAGTGTCAGAGCGTGATAGAGAGTGTCAGAGATAGTCAGATTGTGTCAGAGTGTGTCAGAGAATGATAGAGAGTGTCTGAGAGTGTCAGAGAGTGTTGAATTGTGTCAGCGTGTGTCAGAGAGCGATAGAGTGTGTCAGAGTGTGTAAGAGAGCGTCAGAGAGTTTCAACAAGTGTCAGAGAGTGATAGAGAGTGTCAGAGAGTGTCAGAGTGTGTCAGAGAGTGTCAGAGAGTGATAGAGAGTTTCAGAGAGAGTGTGAGTGTGTCAGAGAGTTTCAGAGAGTGTCAGAGAGTGATAGGGAGTGATAGAGAGTGTCTGAGAGTGTCGGAGAGTGATAGGGAGTGATAGAGAGTGTCTGAGAGTGTCAGAGAGTGTCAGAGAGTGGCAGAGAGTGATAGAGAGTGTCAGAGAGTGACAGAGAGTGTCTGAGAGTGTCATTGAGTGTCAGAGAGTGATAGAGAGTGTCTGAGAGTGTCTGAGAGTGTCAGAGAGTGGCAGAGAGTGATAGAGAGTGTCAGAGAGTGATAGAGAGTGCAAGAGAGTGATCGAGAGTGATCGAGAGTGATAGAGAGTGTCAGAGAGTGTCAGAGAGTGATAGAGAGTGTCTGAGAGTGTCAGAGAGTGATAGAGAGTGACAGAGAGTGTCTGAGAGTGTCAGAGAGTGTCAGAGTGTGTCAGAGAGTGACGGAGAGTGTCTGAGAGTGTCAGAGAGTTTCAGAGATTGATAGAGAGAGTCTGAGTGTATCAGAGATGATAGAGTGTGTCAGTGAGTGATAGAGTGTGATAGAGAGTGTCAGAGAGTGATAGAGAGTGTCAGAGTGAGTCAGAGAGTGTCAGACAGTGATAGAGAGACTCAGAGAGAGTCTGAGAGTGTCAGAGAGTGATAGAGAGAGTCAGAGAGTTATAGAGTGTCTGAGAGTGTCTGAAAGTGACAGAGAGTGTCTGAGAGTGTCAGTGAGTGTCAGAGAGTGATAGAGAGTGATGGAGAGTGTCAGAGAGTGATAGAGTGTGTCTGAGAGTGTCAGGGACTGTCAGAGTGTGTCAGAGAGTGATAGAGAGTGACAGAGAGTGCCTGAGAGTGTCAGAGAGTGTCTGAGAGTGTCAGTCAGTTTCAGAGAGTGATAGAGAGTGTCAGAGATAGTCAGATTGTGTCAGCGTGTGTCAGAGACTGATACAGAGTGTCTGAGTGGGTAAGAGAGCGTCAGAGAGTTTCAGAGAGTGTCAGAGAGTGATAGAGAGAGTCAGAGATTGTAAGGGTGTGTCAGAGAGTGTCAGAGAGTGATAGAGAGTATCAGAGAGAGTGTGAGTGTGTCAGAGAGTTTCAGAGAGTGTCAGAGAGTGATAGGGAGTGATAGAGAGTGTCTGAGAGTGTCAGAGATTGTCTGAGAGTGTCAGAGAGTGATAGGGAGTGATAGAGAGTGTCTGAGAGTGTCAGAGAGTGGCAGAGAGGGGCAGATAGAGATAGAGAGTGTCAGAGAGTGATAGAGAGTGCCAGAGAGTGATCGAGAGTGATAGAGAGTGTCAGAGAGTGATAGAGAGTGTCTGAGAGTGTCAGAGAGTGATAGAGAGTGTCAGAGAGTGATAGAGACTGTCTGAGAGTGTCAGAGAGTGTCAGAGAGTGATAGAGAGTGTCTGAGAGTGTCTGAGAGCGTCTGAGAGTGTCAGCGATTGTCAGAGTGTGTCAGAGAGTTATAGAGAGTGACAGAGAGTGTCTGAGAGTGTCTGAGAGTGTCAGAGAGTGTCAGAGTGTGTCAGAGAGTGATAGAGAGTGTCAGAGAGTGTCAGAGATTGATAGAGAGAGTCTGAGAGTATCAGAGATGATAGAGAGTGACAGAGAGTGTCAGAGAGTGTCAGAGAGTGATATAGAGTGATAGAGAGTGTTTGAAAGAGTCAGAGAGTGTCAGAGAGTGTCAGAGAGTGTCAGAGAGTGTCAGAGAGTGATAGAGAGAGTCAGAGAGTTATAGAGAGTGTCTGAGAGTCTCTGAAAGTGACAGAGAGAGTCTGAGAGTGTCAGAGAGTGATAGAGAGTGTCTGAGAGTGTCAGTGATTGCCAGAGTGTGTCAGAGTGTGCCAGAAAGTGATAGAGAGTGATAGAGAGTGTCAGAGAGTGATACAGAGTGTCAGAGTGAGTCAGAGAGTGTCAGAGAGTGAAAGAGGGATTCAGAGAGTGATAGAGAGTGTCAGAGAGTGATAGAGAGTGTCAGAGTGTGTCAGAGAGTGTCAGACAGTGATAGAGAGATTCCGAGAGTGATAGAGTGTGTCAGAGAGTGATAGAGAGAGTCAGAGAGTTATAGAGTGTCTGAGAGTTTCTGAAACTGACAGAGAGTGTCTGAGAGTGTCAGTGAGTGTCAAGAGTGATAGAGAGTGATAGAGAGTGTCAGAGAGTGATAGAGTATGTCTGAGAGTGTCTGAGAGCGTCTGAGAGTGTCAGGGACTGTCAGAGTGTGTCAGAGAGTGATAGAGAGTGACAGAGAGTGATAGAGTGTGTCTGAGAGTGTCAGGGACTGTCAGAGTGTGTCAGAGAGTGATAGAGAGTGACAGAGAGTGCCTGAGAGTGTCAGGGAGTGTCTGAGAGTGTCAGTCAGTTTCAGAGAGTGATAGAGAGTGTCAGAGATAGTCAGATTGTGTCAGCGTGTGTCAGAGACTGATACAGAGTGTCTGAGTGGGTAAGAGAGCGTCAGAGAGTTTCAGAGAGTGTCAGAGAGTGATAGAGAGAGTCAGAGATTGTAAGGGTGTGTCAGAGAGTGTCAGAGAGTGATAGAGAGTATCAGAGAGAGTGTGAGTGTGTCAGAGAGTTTCAGAGAGTGTCAGAGAGTGATAGGGAGTGATAGAGATTGTCTGAGAGTGTCAGAGATTGTCTGAGAGTGTCAGAGAGTGATAGGGAGTGATAGAGAGTGGCAGAGAGTGGCAGAGAGTGGCAGAGAGAGATAGAGAGTGTCAGAGAGTGATAGAGAGTGCCAGAGAGTGATCGAGAGTGATAGAGAGTGTCAGAGAGTGTCAGAGAGTGATAGAGAGTGTCTGAGAGTGTCAGAGAGTGATAGAGAGTGTCAGAGAGTGATAGAGACTGTCTGAGAGTGTCAGAGAGTGTCAGAGAGTGATAGAGAGTGTCTGAGAGTGTCTGAGAGCGTCTGAGAGTGTCAGCGATTGTCAGAGTGTGTCAGAGAGTTATAGAGAGTGACAGAGAGTGTCTGAGAGTGTCTGAGAGTGTCAGAGAGTGTCAGAGTGTGTCAGAGAGTGATAGAGAGTGTCTGAGAGTATCAGAGATGATAGAGAGTGATAGAGAGTGTCAGAGAGTGTCAGAGAGTGATATAGAGTGATAGAGAGTGTTTGAAAGAGTCAGAGAGTGTCAGAGAGTGTCAGAGAGTGTCAGAGAGTGATAGAGAGTGTCTGAGAGTGACAGAGAGTGTCTGAGAGTGTCAGTGAGTGTCAGAGAGTGATAGAGAGTGTCTGAGAGAGTCTGAGAGTGTCAGCGACTGTCACAGTTTGTCGGAGAGTGATAGAGAGTGACAGAGACGGTCTGAGAGTGTCAGAGAGTGTCAGAGAGTGATATAGAGTGTCTAAGAGTGTCAGAGAGTGTCAGAGATTGATAGAGAGAGTCTGAGTGTATCAGAGATGATAGAGAGTGTCAGAGAGTGATAGAGAGTGTCAGAGGGTGTCAGAGAGTAATAGAGAGTCATAGAGAGTGTCTGATAGAGTCAGAGAGTGTCAGAGAGTTTCAGAGAGTGTCAGAGAGTGATAGAGAGTGTTAGAGAGTGTCAGAGAATGATAGAGACTCTCTGAGAGTGGCAGAGAGTGTCAGAGAATGATAGAGAGTGTCTGAGAGTGACAGAGAGTGTCTGAGAGTGTCAGTGAGTGTCAGAGAGTGCTAGAGAGTGTCTGAGAGTGTCTGAGAGCGTCTGAGAGTGTCAGCGACTGTCAGAGTGTGTCAGAGAGTGATAGAGAGTGACAGAGACTGTCTGAGAGAGTCAGAGAGTGTCAGAGAGTGATAGAGAGTGTCTGAGTGCGTCAGAGAGTGTCAGAGATTGATAGAGAGAGTCTGAGAGTATCAGAGATGATAGAGCGTGTCAGAGAGTGATAGAGAGTGTCAGAGAGTGTCAGAGAGTGATAGAGAGTGATAGAGAGTGTTTGAAAGAGTCAGAGAGTGTCAGATAGTGTCAGAGATTGTCAGAGAGTGATAGAGAGAGTCAGAGAGTTATAGAGACTGTCTGAGAGTGTCTGAAAGTGATAGAGAGTGTCTGAGAGTGTCAGAGAGTGACAGAGCGTGTCTGAGAGTGTCAGTGAGTGTCAGAGAGTGTTTAGAGAGTGTCTGAGAGTGTCTGAGAGTGTCAGAGATTTTCAGAGTGTGTCAGAGAGTGAAAGAGAGTGATAGAGAGTGTCTGAGAGTGTCAGAGACTGTCAGTGTGTCAGAGAGTGATAGAGAGTTTCAGCGTGTGTCTCATAGTGTCAGAGAGTGTCAGAGAGTGATGGAGAGTGTCTGAGAGTGGAAGAGAGTGCCAGAGGGTGTCAGAGAGTGATAGAGAATGTCTGAGAGTGTCAGAGAGTGATAGAGATTGTCTGAGAGTGTCAGAGAGTGATAGAGAGTGTCAAATTGTGTCAGAGAGTGATAGAGAGTGTCAAAGAGTTTCAGAGTGAGTCAGAGAGTGTCAGAGAGTGATAGAAAGAGTCAGAGAGTGATAGAGAGTGTCTGAGAGTGACAGAGAGTGTCTCAGAGTGTCAGTCAGTGTCAGAGCGTGATAGAGAGTGTCAGAGATAGTCAGATTGTGTCAGAGTGTGTCAGAGAATGATAGAGAGTGTCTGAGAGTGTCAGAGAGTGTCGAATTGTGTCAGAGAGTGTCAGAGAGCGATAGAGTGTTTCAGAGTGTGTAAGAGAGCGTCAGAGAGTTTCAACGAGTGTCAGAGAGTGATAGAGAGTGTCAGAGAGTGTCAGAGTGTGTCAGAGAGTGTCAGAGAGTGATAGAGAGTTTCAGAGAGAGTGTGAGTGTGTCAGAGAGTTTCAGAGAGTGTCAGAGAGTGATAGGGAGTGATAGAGAGTGTCTGAGAGTGTCAGAGAGTGATAGAGAGTGTCTGAGAGTGTCTGAGAGTGTCAGAGAGTGTCAGAGAGTGATAGAGAGTGATAGAGAGTGTCTGAGAGTGACAGAGAGAGTCCGAGAGTGTCATTGAGTGTCAGAGAGTGATAGAGAGTGTCTGAGAGTGTCTGAGATTGTCAGAGACTGTCAGAGTGTGTCAGAGAGTGATAGAGAGTGATAGAGAGTGTCTGGGAGTGTCAGAGAGTGTCAGAGTGTGTCAGAGAGTGATAGACAATGTCAGAGAGTGTCACAGAGTGATAGAGATTGTCTGAGAGTGTCAGAGAGTGATAGAGAGTGTCAAATTGTGTCAGAGAGTGATAGAGAGTGTCAAAGAGTTTCAGAGTGAGTCAGAGAGTGTCAGAGAGTGGTAGAAAGAGTCAGAGAGTGATAGAGAGTGTCTGAGAGTGTCTGAGAGTGTCTCAGAGTGTCAGTCAGTGTCAGAGCGTGATAGAGAGTGTCAGAGATAGTCAGATTGTGTCAGAGTGTGTCAGAGAATGATAGAGAGTGTCTGAGAGTGTCAGAGAGTGTCAAATTGTGTCAGAGAGTGTCAGAGAGCGATAGAGTGTGTCAGAGTGTGTAAGAGAGCGTCAGAGAGTTTCAAAGAGTGTCAGAGAGTGATAGAGAGTGTCAGAGAGTGTCAGAGTGTGTCAGAGAGTGTCAGAGAGTGATAGAGAGTTTCAGAGAGAGTGTGAGTGTGTCAGAGAGGTTCAGAGAGTGTCAGAGAGTGATAGGGAGTGATAGAGAGTGTCTGAGAGTGTCGGAGAGTGATAGGGAGTGATAGAGAGTGTCTGAGAGTGTCAGAGAGTGTCAGAGAGTGGCAGAGAGTGATAGAGAGTGTCAGAGAGTGACAGAGAGTGTCTGAGAGTGTCATTGAGTGTCAGAGAGTGATAGAGAGTGTCTGAGAGTGTCTGAGATTGTCAGAGACTGTCAGAGTGTGTCAGAGAGTGATAGAGAGTGATAGAGAGTGTCTGGGAGTGTCAGAGAGTGTCAGAGTGTGTCAGAGAGTGATAGACAATGTCAGAGAGTGTCACAGAGTGATAGAGATTGTCTGAGAGTGTCAGAGAGTGATAGAGAGTGTCAAATTGTGTCAGAGAGTGATAGAGAGTGTCAAAGAGTTTCAGAGTGAGTCAGAGAGTGTCAGAGAGTGATAGAAAGAGTCAGAGAGTGATAGAGAGTGTCTGAGAGTGTCTGAGAGTGTCTCAGAGTGTCAGTCAGTGTCAGAGCGTGATAGAGAGTGTCAGAGATAGTCAGATTGTGTCAGAGTGTGTCAGAGAATGATAGAGAGTGTCTGAGAGTGTCAGAGAGTGTCAAATTGTGTCAGAGTGTGTCAGAGAGCGATAGAGTGTGTCAGAGTGTGTAAGAGAGCGTCAGAGAGTTTCAAAGAGTGTCAGAGAGTGATAGAGAGTGTCAGAGAGTGTCAGAGTGTGTCAGAGAGTGTCAGAGAGTGATAGAGAGTTTCAGAGAGAGTGTGAGTGTGTCAGAGAGTTTCAGAGAGTGTCAGAGAGTGATAGGGAGTGATAGAGAGTGTCTGAGAGTGTCGGAGAGTGATAGGGACTGATAGAGAGTGTCTGAGAGTGTCAGAGAGTGGCAGAGAGTGATAGAGAGTGTCAGAGAGTGATAGAGAGTGCAAGAGAGTGATCGAGAGTGATCGAGAGTGATAGAGAGTGTCAGAGAGTGTCAGAGAGTGATAGAGAGTGTCTGAGAGTGTCAGAGAGTGATAGAGAGTGACATAGAGTGTCTGAGAGTGTCAGAGAGTGTCAGAGTGTGTCAGAGAGTGACGGAGAGTGTCTGAGAGTGTCAGAGAGTTTCAGAGATTGATAGAGAGAGTCTGAGAGTATCAGAGATGATAGAGTGTGTCAGTGAGTGATAGAGTGTGATAGAGAGTGTCAGAGAGTGATAGAGAGTGTCAGAGTGAGTCAGAGAGTGTCAGACAGTGATAGAGAGACTCAGAGAGAGTCTGAGAGTGTCAGAGAAAGATAGAGAGAGTCAGAGAGTTATAGAGTGTCTGAGAGTGTCTGAAAGTGACAGAGAGTGTCTGAGAGTGTCAGTGAGTGTCAGAGAGTGATAGAGAGTGATGGAGAGTGTCAGAGAGTGATAGAGTGTGTCTGAGAGTGTCAGGGACTGTCAGAGTGTGTCAGAGAGTGATAGAGAGTGACAGAGAGTGCCTGAGAGTGTCAGAGAGTGTCTGAGAGTGTCAGTCAGTTTCAGAGAGTGATAGAGAGTGTCAGAGATAGTCAGATTGTGTCAGCGTGTGTCAGAGACTGATACAGAGTGTCTGAGTGGGTAAGAGAGCGTCAGAGAGTTTCAGAGAGTGTCAGAGAGTGATAGAGAGAGTCAGAGATTGTAAGGGTGTGTCAGAGAGTGTCAGAGAGTGATAGAGAGTATCAGAGAGAGTGTGAGTGTGTCAGAGAGTTTCAGAGAGTGTCAGAGAGTGATAGGGAGTGATAGAGATTGTCTGAGAGTGTCAGAGATTGTCTGAGAGTGTCAGAGAGTGATAGGGAGTGATAGAGAGTGTCTGAGAGTGTCGGAGAGTGATAGGGACTGATAGAGAGTGTCTGAGAGTGTCAGAGAGTGGCAGAGAGTGATAGAGAGTGTCAGAGAGTGATAGAGAGTGCAAGAGAGTGATCGAGAGTGATCGAGAGTGATAGAGAGTGTCAGAGAGTGTCAGAGAGTGATAGAGAGTGTCTGAGAGTGTCAGAGAGTGATAGAGAGTGACAGAGAGTGTCTGAGAGTGTCAGAGAGTGTCAGAGTGTGTCAGAGAGTGACGGAGAGTGTCTGAGAGTGTCAGAGAGTTTCAGAGATTGATAGAGAGAGTCTGAGAGTATCAGAGATGATAGAGTGTGTCAGTGAGTGATAGAGTGTGATAGAGAGTGTCAGAGAGTGATAGAGAGTGTCAGAGTGAGTCAGAGAGTGTCAGACAGTGATAGAGAGACTCAGAGAGAGTCTGAGAGTGTCAGAGAGTGATAGAGAGAGTCAGAGAGTTATAGAGTGTCTGAGAGTGTCTGAAAGTGACAGAGAGTGTCTGAGAGTGTCAGTGAGTGTCAGAGAGTGATAGAGAGTGATGGAGAGTGTCAGAGAGTGATAGAGTGTGTCTGAGAGTGTCAGGGACTGTCAGAGTGTGTCAGAGAGTGATAGAGAGTGACAGAGAGTGCCTGAGAGTGTCAGAGAGTGTCTGAGAGTGTCAGTCAGTTTCAGAGAGTGATAGAGAGTGTCAGAGATAGTCAGATTGTGTCAGCGTGTGTCAGAGACTGATACAGAGTGTCTGAGTGGGTAAGAGAGCGTCAGAGAGTTTCAGAGAGTGTCAGAGAGTGATAGAGAGAGTCAGAGATTGTAAGGGTGTGTCAGAGAGTGTCAGAGAGTGATAGAGAGTATCAGAGAGAGTGTGAGTGTGTCAGAGAGTTTCAGAGAGTGTCAGAGAGTGATAGGGAGTGATAGAGATTGTCTGAGAGTGTCAGAGATTGTCTGAGAGTGTCAGAGAGTGATAGGGAGTGATAGAGAGTGTCTGAGAGTGTCAGAGAGTGGCAGAGAGTGGCAGATAGAGATAGAGAGTGTCAGAGAGTGATAGAGAGTGCCAGAGAGTGATCGAGAGTGAAAGAGAGTGTCAGAGAGTGATAGAGAGTGTCTGAGAGTGTCAGAGAGTGATAGAGAGTGTCAGAGAGTGATAGAGACTGTCTGAGTGTGTCAGAGAGTTATAGAGAGTGACAGAGAGTGTCTGAGAGTGTCTGAGAGTGTCAGAGAGTGTCAGAGTGTGTCAGAGAGTGATAGAGAGTGTCAGAGAGTGTCAGAGATTGATAGAGAGAGTCTGAGAGTATCAGAGATGATAGAGAGTGACAGAGAGTGTCAGAGAGTGTCAGAGAGTGATATAGAGTGATAGAGAGTGTTTGAAAGAGTCAGAGAGTGTCAGAGAGTGTCAGAGAGTGTCAGAGAGTGATAGAGAGAGTCAGAGAGTTATAGAGAGTGTCTGAGAGTCTCTGAAAGTGACAGAGAGAGTCTGAGAGTGTCAGTGAGTGTCAGAGAGTGATAGAGAGTGTCTGAGAGTGTCAGAGATTGCCAGAGTGTGTCAGAGTGTGCCAGAAAGTGATAGAGAGTGATAGAAAGTGTCAGAGAGTGATACAGAGTGTCAGAGTGAGTCAGAGAGTGTCAGAGAGTGAAAGAGGGATTCAGAGAGTGATAGAGAGTGTCAGAGAGTGATAGAGAGTGTCAGAGTGTGTCAGAGAGTGTCAGACAGTGATAGAGAGATTCCGAGAGTGATAGAGTGTGTCAGAGAGTGATAGAGAGAGTCAGAGAGTTATAGAGTGTCTGAGAGTTTCTGAAACTGACAGAGAGTGTCTGAGAGTGTCAGTGAGTGTCAAGAGTGATAGAGAGTGATAGAGAGTGTCAGAGAGTGATAGAGTATGTCTGAGAGTGTCTGAGAGCGTCTGAGAGTGTCAGGGACTGTCAGAGTGTGTCAGAGAGTGATAGAGAGTGACAGAGAGTGATAGAGTGTGTCTGAGAGTGTCAGGGACTGTCAGAGTGTGTCAGAGAGTGTTAGAGAGTGACAGAGAGTGCCTGAGAGTGTCAGGGAGTGTCTGAGAGTGTCAGTCAGTTTCAGAGAGTGATAGAGAGTGTCAGAGATAGTCAGATTGTGTCAGCGTGTGTCAGAGACTGATACAGAGTGTCTGAGTGGGTAAGAGAGCGTCAGAGAGTTTCAGAGAGTGTCAGAGAGTGATAGAGAGAGTCAGAGATTGTAAGGGTGTGTCAGAGAGTGTCAGAGAGTGATAGAGAGTATCAGAGAGAGTGTGAATGTGTCAGAGAGTTTCAGAGAGTGTCAGAGAGTGATAGGGAGTGATAGAGAGTGTCTGAGAGTGTCAGAGATTGTCTGAGAGTGTCAGAGAGTGATAGGGAGTGATAGAGAGTGTCTGAGAGTGTCAGAGAGTGGCAGAGAGTGGCAGATAGAGATAGAGAGTGTCAGAGAGTGATAGAGAGTGCCAGAGAGTGATCGAGAGTGATAGAGAGTGTCAGAGAGTGATAGAGAGTGTCTGAGAGTGTCAGAGAGTGATAGAGAGTGTCAGAGAGTGATAGAGACTGTCTGAGAGTGTCAGAGAGTGTCAGAGAGTGATAGAGAGTGTCTGAGAGTGTCTGAGAGCGTCTGAGAGTGTCAGCGATTGTCAGAGTGTGTCAGAGAGTCATAGAGAGTGACAGAGAGTGTCTGAGAGTGTCTGAGAGTGTCAGAGAGTGTCAGAGTGTGTCAGAGAGTGATAGAGAGTGTCAGAGAGTGTCAGAGATTGATAGAGAGAGTCTGAGAGTATCAGAGATGATAGAGAGTGTCAGAGAGTGTCAGAGAGTGTCAGAGAGTGATATAGAGTGATAGAGAGTGTTTGAAAGAGTCAGAGAGTGTCAGAGAGTGTCAGAGAGTGTCAGAGAGTGTCAGAGAGTGTCAGAGAGTGATAGAGAGAGTCAGAGAGTTATAGAGAGTGTCTGAGAGTCTCTGAAAGTGACAGAGAGAGTCTGAGAGTGTCAGTGAGTGTCAGAGAGTGATAGAGAGTGTCTGAGAGTGTCAGAGATTGCCAGAGTGTGTCAGAGTGTGCCAGAAAGTGATAGAGAGTGATAGAGAGCGTCAGAGAGTGATACAGAGTGTCAGAGTGAGTCAGAGAGTGTCAGAGAGTGAAAGAGGGATTCAGAGAGTGATAGAGAGTGTCAGAGAGTGATAGAGAGTGTCAGAGTGTGTCAGAGAGTGTCAGACAGTGATAGAGAGATTCCGAGAGTGATAGAGTGTGTCAGAGAGTGATAGAGAGAGTCAGAGAGTTATAGAGTGTCTGAGAGTTTCTGAAACTGACAGAGAGTGTCTGAGAGTGTCAGTGAGTGTCAAGAGTGATAGAGAGTGATAGAGAGTGTCAGAGAGTGATAGAGTATGTCTGAGAGTGTCTGAGAGCGTCTGAGAGTGTCAGGGACTGTCAGAGTGTGTCAGAGAGTGATAGAGAGTGACAGAGAGTGATAGAGTGTGTCTGAGAGTGTCAGGGACTGTCAGAGTGTGTCAGAGAGTGATAGAGAGTGACAGAGAGTGCCTGAGAGTGTCAGGGAGTGTCTGAGAGTGTCAGTCAGTTTCAGAGAGTGATAGAGAGTGTCAGAGATAGTCAGAATGTGTCAGCGTGTGTCAGAGACTGATACAGAGTGTCTGAGTGGGTAAGAGAGCGTCAGAGAGTTTCAGAGAGTGTCAGAGAGTGATAGAGAGAGTCAGAGATTGTAAGGGTGTGTCAGAGAGTGTCAGAGAGTGATAGAGAGTATCAGAGAGAGTGTGAGTGTGTCAGAGAGTTTCAGAGAGTGTCAGAGAGTGATAGGGAGTGATAGAGATTGTCTGAGAGTGTCAGAGATTGTCTGAGAGTGTCAGAGAGTGATAGGGAGTGATAGAGAGTGGCAGAGAGTGGCAGAGAGTGATCGAGAGTGATAGAGAGTGTCAGAGAGTGATAGAGAGTGTCTGAGAGTGTCAGAGAGTGATAGAGAGTGTCAGAGAGTGATAGAGACTGTCTGAGAGTGTCAGAGAGTGTCAGAGAGTGATAGAGAGTGTCTGAGAGTGTCTGAGAGCGTCTGAGAGTGTCAGCGATTGTCAGAGTGTGTCAGAGAGTTATAGAGAGTGACAGAGAGTGTCTGAGAGTGTCTGAGAGTGTCAGAGAGTGTCAGAGTGTGTCAGAGAGTGATAGAGAGTGTCTGAGAGTATCAGAGATGATAGAGAGTGATAGAGAGTGTCAGAGAGTGTCAGAGAGTGATATAGAGTGATAGAGAGTGTTTGAAAGAGTCAGAGAGTGTCAGAGAGTGTCAGAGAGTGTCAGAGAGTGTCAGAGAGTGATAGAGAGTGTCTGAGAGTAACAGAGAGTGTCTGAGAGTGTCAGTGAGTGTCAGAGAGTGATAGAGAGTGTCTGAGAGAGTCTGAGAGTGTCAGCGACTGTCACAGTTTGTCGGAGAGTGATAGAGAGTGACAGAGACGGTCTGAGAGTGTCAGACAGTGTCAGAGAGTGATATAGAGTGTCTAAGAGTGTCAGAGAGTGTCAGAGATTGATAGAGAGAGTCTGAGTGTATCAGAGATGATAGAGAGTGTCAGAGAGTGATAGAGAGTGTCAGAGGGTGTCAGAGAGTAATAGAGAGTCATAGAGAGTGTCTGATAGAGTCAGAGAGTGTCAGAGAGTTTCAGAGAGTGTCAGAGAGTGATAGAGAGTGTTAGAGAGTGTCAGAGAATGATAGAGAGTGTCTGAGAGTGACAGAGAGTGTCTGAGAGTGTCAGTGAGTGTCAGAGAGTGCTAGAGAGTGTCTGAGAGTGTCTGAGAGCGTCTGAGAGTGTCAGCGACTGTCAGAGTGTGTCAGAGAGTGATAGAGAGTGACAGAGACTGTCTGAGAGAGTCAGAGAGTGTCAGAGAGTGATAGAGAGTGTCTGAGTGCGTCAGAGAGTGTCAGAGATTGATAGAGAGAGTCTGAGAGTATCAGAGATGATAGAGCGTGTCAGAGAGTGATAGAGAGTGTCAGAGAGTGTCAGAGAGTGATAGAGAGTGATAGAGAGTGTTTGAAAGAGTCAGAGAGTGTCAGAGAGTGTCAGATAGTGTCAGAGATTGTCAGAGAGTGATAGAGAGAGTCAGAGAGTTATAGAGACTGTCTGAGAGTGTCTGAAAGTGATAGAGAGTGTCTGAGAGTGTCAGAGAGTGACAGAGCGTGTCTGAGAGTGTCAGTGAGTGTCAGAGAGTGTTTAGAGAGTGTCTGAGAGTGTCTGAGAGTGTCAGAGATTTTCAGAGTGTGTCAGAGAGTGAAAGAGAGTGATAGAGAGTGTCTGAGAGTGTCAGAGACTGTCAGTGTGTCAGAGAGTGATAGAGAGTTTCAGCGTGTGTCTCATAGTGTCAGAGAGTGTCAGAGAGTGATGGAGAGTGTCTGAGAGTGGAAGAGAGTGCCAGAGGGTGTCAGAGAGTGATAGAGAATGTCTGAGAGTGTCAGAGAGTGTCAGAGAGTGATAGAGAGTGTCAGAGTGTGTGAGAGTGATAGAGAGTGTCAGAGTGTGTCAGAGAGTGATAGAGAGTGATAGAGAGTGACTGAGAGTATCAGAGAGTGATAGAGAGTTTCAGAGAGTGTCAGAGAGTGTCAGAGAGTGATAGAGAGAGTCAGAGAGTTATAGAGAGTGTCTGAGAGTCTCTGAAAGTGACAGAGAGAGTCTGAGAGTGTCAGTGAGTGTCAGAGAGTGATAGAGAGTGTCTGAGAGTGTCAGAGATTGCCAGAGTGTGTCAGAGTGTGCCAGAAAGTGTCAGAGAGTGATACAGAGTGTCAGAGTGAGTCAGAGAGTGTCAGAGAGTGAAAGAGGGATTCAGAGAGTGATAGAGAGTGTCAGAGAGTGATAGAGAGTGTCAGAGTGTGTCAGAGAGTGTCAGACAGTGATAGAGAGATTCCGAGAGTGATAGAGTGTGTCAGAGAGTGATAGAGAGAGTCAGAGAGTTATAGAGTGTCTGAGAGTTTCTGAAACTGACAGAGAGTGTCAGAGAGTGTCAGTGAGTGTCAAGAGTGATAGAGAGTGATAGAGAGTGTCAGAGAGTGATAGAGTATGTCTGAGAGTGTCTGAGAGCGTCTGAGAGTGTCAGGGACTGTCAGAGTGTGTCAGAGAGTGATAGAGAGTGACAGAGAGTGATAGAGTGTGTCTGAGAGTGTCAGGGACTGTCAGAGTGTGTCAGAGAGTGATAGAGAGTGACAGAGAGTGCCTGAGAGTGTCAGGGATTGTCTGAGAGTGTCAGTCAGTTTCAGAGAGTGATAGAGAGTGTCAGAGATAGTCAGATTGTGTCAGCGTGTGTCAGAGACTGATACAGAGTGTCTGAGTGGGTAAGAGAGCGTCAGAGAGTTTCAGAGAGTGTCAGAGAGTGATAGAGAGAGTCAGAGATTGTAAGGGTGTGTCAGAGAGTGTCAGAGAGTGATAGAGAGTATCAGAGAGAGTGTGAGTGTGTCAGAGAGTTTCAGAGAGTGTCAGAGAGTGATAGGGAGTGATAGAGATTGTCTGAGAGTGTCAGAGATTGTCTGAGAGTGTCAGAGAGTGATAGGGAGTGATAGAGAGTGTCTGAGAGTGGCAGAGAGTGGCAGAGACTGATAGAGAGTGTCAGAGAGTGATAGAGAGTGCCAGAGAGTGATCGAGAGTGATAGAGAGTGTCAGAGAGTGATAGAGAGTGTCTGAGAGTGTCAGAGAGTGATAGAGAGTGTCAGAGAGTGATAGAGACTGTCTGAGAGTGTCAGAGAGTGTCAGAGAGTGATAGAGAGTGTCTGAGAGTGTCTGAGAGCGTCTGAGAGTGTCAGCGATTGTCAGAGTGTGTCAGAGAGTTATAGAGAGTGACAGAGAGTGTCTGAGAGTGTCTGAGAGTGTCAGAGAGTGTCAGAGTGTGTCAGAGAGTGATAGAGAGTGTCTGAGAGTATCAGAGATGATAGAGAGTGATAGAGAGTGTCAGAGAGTGTCAGAGAGTGATATAGAGTGATAGAGAGTGTTTGAAAGAGTCAGAGAGTGTCAGAGAGTGTCAGAGAGTGTCAGAGAGTGTCAGAGAGTGATAGAGAGTGTCTGAGAGTGACAGAGAGTGTCTGAGAGTGTCAGTGAGTGTCAGAGAGTGATAGAGAGTGTCTGAGAGAGTCTGAGAGTGTCAGCGACTGTCACAGTTTGTCGGAGAGTGATAGAGAGTGACAGAGACGGTCTGAGAGTGTCAGAGAGTGTCAGAGAGTGATATAGAGTGTCTAAGAGTGTCAGAGAGTGTCAGAGATTGATAGAGAGAGTCTGAGTGTATCAGAGATGATAGAGAGTGTCAGAGAGTGATAGAGAGTGTCAGAGGGTGTCAGAGAGTAATAGAGAGTCATAGAGAGTGTCTGATAGAGTCAGAGAGTGTCAGAGAGTTTCAGAGAGTGTCAGAGAGTGATAGAGAGTGTTAGAGAGTGTCAGAGAATGATAGAGACTCTCTGAGAGTGTCAGAGAGTGTCAGAGAATGATAGAGAGTGTCTGAGAGTGACAGAGAGTGTCTGAGAGTGTCAGTGAGTGTCAGAGAGTGCTAGAGAGTGTCTGAGAGTGTCTGAGAGCGTCTGAGAGTGTCAGCGACTGTCAGAGTGTGTCAGAGAGTGATAGAGAGTGACAGAGACTGTCTGAGAGAGTCAGAGAGTGTCAGAGAGTGATAGAGAGTGTCTGAGTGCGTCAGAGAGTGATAGAGAGTGATAGAGAGTGACTGAGAGTATCAGAGAGTGATAGAGAGTGTCAGAGTGTGTGAGAGTGATAGAGAGTGTCAGAGTGTGTCAGAGAGTGATAGAGAGTGATAGAGAGTGACTGAGAGTATCAGAGAGTGATAGAGAGTTTCAGAGAGTGTCAGAGAGTGTCAGAGAGTGATAGAGAGAGTCAGAGAGTTATAGAGAGTGTCTGAGAGTCTCTGAAAGTGACAGAGAGAGTCTGAGAGTGTCAGTGAGTGTCAGAGAGTGATAGAGAGTGTCTGAGAGTGTCAGAGATTGCCAGAGTGTGTCAGAGTGTGCCAGAAAGTGTCAGAGAGTGATACAGAGTGTCAGAGTGAGTCAGAGAGTGTCAGAGAGTGAAAGAGGGATTCAGAGAGTGATAGAGAGTGTCAGAGAGTGATAGAGAGTGTCAGAGTGTGTCAGAGAGTGTCAGACAGTGATAGAGAGATTCCGAGAGTGATAGAGTGTGTCAGAGAGTGATAGAGAGAGTCAGAGAGTTATAGAGTGTCTGAGAGTTTCTGAAACTGACAGAGAGTGTCAGAGAGTGTCAGTGAGTGTCAAGAGTGATAGAGAGTGATAGAGAGTGTCAGAGAGTGATAGAGTATGTCTGAGAGTGTCTGAGAGCGTCTGAGAGTGTCAGGGACTGTCAGAGTGTGTCAGAGAGTGATAGAGAGTGACAGAGAGTGATAGAGTGTGTCTGAGAGTGTCAGGGACTGTCAGAGTGTGTCAGAGAGTGATAGAGAGTGACAGAGAGTGCCTGAGAGTGTCAGGGATTGTCTGAGAGTGTCAGTCAGTTTCAGAGAGTGATAGAGAGTGTCAGAGATAGTCAGATTGTGTCAGCGTGTGTCAGAGACTGATACAGAGTGTCTGAGTGGGTAAGAGAGCGTCAGAGAGTTTCAGAGAGTGTCAGAGAGTGATAGAGAGAGTCAGAGATTGTAAGGGTGTGTCAGAGAGTGTCAGAGAGTGATAGAGAGTATCAGAGAGAGTGTGAGTGTGTCAGAGAGTTTCAGAGAGTGTCAGAGAGTGATAGGGAGTGATAGAGATTGTCTGAGAGTGTCAGAGATTGTCTGAGAGTGTCAGAGAGTGATAGGGAGTGATAGAGAGTGTCTGAGAGTGGCAGAGAGTGGCAGAGACTGATAGAGAGTGTCAGAGAGTGATAGAGAGTGCCAGAGAGTGATCGAGAGTGATAGAGAGTGTCAGAGAGTGATAGAGAGTGTCTGAGAGTGTCAGAGAGTGATAGAGAGTGTCAGAGAGTGATAGAGACTGTCTGAGAGTGTCAGAGAGTGTCAGAGAGTGATAGAGAGTGTCTGAGAGTGTCTGAGAGCGTCTGAGAGTGTCAGCGATTGTCAGAGTGTGTCAGAGAGTTATAGAGAGTGACAGAGAGTGTCTGAGAGTGTCTGAGAGTGTCAGAGAGTGTCAGAGTGTGTCAGAGAGTGATAGAGAGTGTCTGAGAGTATCAGAGATGATAGAGAGTGATAGAGAGTGTCAGAGAGTGTCAGAGAGTGATATAGAGTGATAGAGAGTGTTTGAAAGAGTCAGAGAGTGTCAGAGAGTGTCAGAGAGTGTCAGAGAGTGTCAGAGAGTGATAGAGAGTGTCTGAGAGTGACAGAGAGTGTCTGAGAGTGTCAGTGAGTGTCAGAGAGTGATAGAGAGTGTCTGAGAGAGTCTGAGAGTGTCAGCGACTGTCACAGTTTGTCGGAGAGTGATAGAGAGTGACAGAGACGGTCTGAGAGTGTCAGAGAGTGTCAGAGAGTGATATAGAGTGTCTAAGAGTGTCAGAGAGTGTCAGAGATTGATAGAGAGAGTCTGAGTGTATCAGAGATGATAGAGAGTGTCAGAGAGTGATAGAGAGTGTCAGAGGGTGTCAGAGAGTAATAGAGAGTCATAGAGAGTGTCTGATAGAGTCAGAGAGTGTCAGAGAGTTTCAGAGAGTGTCAGAGAGTGATAGAGAGTGTTAGAGAGTGTCAGAGAATGATAGAGACTCTCTGAGAGTGTCAGAGAGTGTCAGAGAATGATAGAGAGTGTCTGAGAGTGACAGAGAGTGTCTGAGAGTGTCAGTGAGTGTCAGAGAGTGCTAGAGAGTGTCTGAGAGTGTCTGAGAGCGTCTGAGAGTGTCAGCGACTGTCAGAGTGTGTCAGAGAGTGATAGAGAGTGACAGAGACTGTCTGAGAGAGTCAGAGAGTGTCAGAGAGTGATAGAGAGTGTCTGAGTGCGTCAGAGAGTGTCAGAGATTGATAGAGAGAGTCTGAGAGTATCAGAGATGATAGAGCGTGTCAGAGAGTGATAGAGAGTGTCAGAGAGTGTCAGAGAGTGATAGAGAGTGATAGAGAGTGTTTGAAAGAGTCAGAGAGTGTCAGAGAGTGTCAGATAGTGTCAGAGATTGTCAGAGAGTGATAGAGAGAGTCAGAGAGTTATAGAGACTGTCTTAGAGTGTCTGAAAGTGCTAGAGAGTGTCTGAGAGTGTCAGAGAGTGACAGAGCGTGTCTGAGAGTGTCAGTGAGTGTCAGAGAGTGTTTAGAGAGTGTCTGAGAGTGTCTGAGAGTGTCAGAGATTTTCAGAGTGTGTCAGAGAGTGAAAGAGAGAGATAGAGAGTGTCTGAGAGTGTCAGAGACTGTCAGTGTGTCAGAGAGTGATAGAGAGTTTCAGCGTGTGTCTCATAGTGTCAGAGAGTGTCAGAGAGTGATGGAGAGTGTCTGAGAGTGGAAGAGAGTGCCAGAGGGTGTCAGAGAGTGATAGAGAATGTCTGAGAGTGTCAGAGAGTGTCAGAGAGTGATAGAGAGTGTCAGAGTGTGTGAGAGTGATAGAGAGTGTCAGAGTGTGTCAGAGAGTGATAGAGAGTGATAGAGAGTGACTGAGAGTATCAGAGAGTGATAGAGAGTTTCAGAGTGTGTCAGAGTGTGTCAGTGAGTGATAGAGAGTGATAGAGAGTGTCAGATAGTGATAGAGAGTGTCTGAGAGTGTCTGAGAGTGTCAGAGAGTGTCAGAGAGTGATAGAGAGTGATAGAGAGTGTCTGAGAGTGACAGAGAGTGTCTGAGAGTGTCATTGAGTGTCAGAGAGTGATAGAGAGTGTCTGAGAGTGTCTGAGATTGTCAGAGACTGTCAGAGTGTGTCAGAGAGTGATAGAGAGTGATAGAGAGTGTCTGGGAGTGTCAGAGAGTGTCAGAGTGTGTCAGAGAGTGATAGACAATGTCAGAGAGTGTCACAGAGTGATAGAGATTGTCTGAGAGTGTCAGAGAGTGATAGAGAGTGTCAAATTGTGTCAGAGAGTGATAGAGAGTGTCAAAGAGTTTCAGAGTGAGTCAGAGAGTGTCAGAGAGTGATAGAAAGAGTCAGAGAGTGATAGAGAGTGTCTGAGAGTGTCTGAGAGTGTCTCAGAGTGTCAGTCAGTGTCAGAGCGTGATAGAGAGTGTCAGAGATAGTCAGATTGTGTCAGAGTGTGTCAGAGAATGATAGAGAGTGTCTGAGAGTGTCAGAGAGTGTCAAATTGTGTCAGAGAGTGTCAGAGAGCGATAGAGTGTGTCAGAGTGTGTAAGAGAGCGTCAGAGTGTTTCAAAGAGTGTCAGAGAGTGATAGAGAGTGTCAGAGAGTGTCAGAGTGTGTCAGAGAGTGTCAGAGAGTGATAGAGAGTTTCAGAGAGAGTGTGAGTGTGTCAGAGAGTTTCAGAGAGTGTCAGAGAGTGATAGGGAGTGATAGAGAGTGTCTGAGAGTGTCGGAGAGTGATAGGGAGTGATAGAGAGTGTCTGAGAGTGTCAGAGAGTGTCAGAGAGTGTCAGAGAGTGATAGAGAGAGTCAGAGAGTTATAGAGAGTGTCTGAGAGTGTCTGAAAGTGACAGAGAGTGTCTGAGAGTGTCAGTGAGTGTCACAGAGTGATAGAGAGTGTCTGAGAGTGTCAGAGATTGCCAGAGTGTGCCAGAGTGTGTCAGTGAGTGATAGAGTGTTATAGAGAGTGTCAGAGAGTGATAGAGAGTGTCAGAGTGAGTCAGAGAGTGTCAGAGAGAGTCAGAGAGTGATAGAGAGATTCAGAGAGTGATAGAGAGTGTCTGAGAGTGTCAGAGAGTGTCAGAACGTGATAGAGAGATTCATAGAGTGTCTGAGGTTGTCAGAGAGTTTCAGAGAGTGATAGAGAGTGTCTGAGAGTGTCAGAGAGTGACAGAGCGTGTCTGAGAGTGTCAGTGAGTGTCAGAGAGTGTTTAGAGTGTCTGAGAGTGTCTGAGAGTGTCATAGATTGTCAGAGTGTGTCAGAGTGTGAAAGAGAGTGAAAGAGAGTGTCTGAGAGTGTCAGAGACTGTCAGTGTGTCAGAGAGTGTCAGAGAGTGAAAGAGCGTGATAGAGAGTTTCAGCGACTGTCTGAGAGTGTCAGAGAGTGTCAGAGAGTGATAGAGAGTGTCTGAGAGTGGAAGAGAGTGCCTGAGGGTGTCAGAGAGTGATAGAGAATGTCTGAGAGTGTCTGAGAGTGTCAGAGAGTGATAGAGAGTGATAGAGAGTGATAGAGAGTGTCAGAGAATGTCAGAGAGTGATAGAGAGTGTCAGAGTGTGTGAGAGTGATAGAGAGTGTCAGAACGTGATAGAGAGATTCAGAGAGTGTCTGAGGTTGTCAGAGAGTTTCAGAGAGTGATAGAGGGTGTCAGAGAGTGATAGAGAGTGATAGAGAGTGTCTGAGAGTGTCAAAGAGTGTCAGAGAGTGTCAGAGAGTGATAGAGAGTGATAGAGAGTGTCTGAGAGTGTCAGAGAGTGTCAGAGAGTGTCAGAGAGTGATAGAGAGTGATAGAGAGTGTCTGAGAGTGTCAGAGAGTGACAGAGCGTGTCTGAGAGTGTCAGTGATTGTCAGAGAGTGTTTAGAGTGTCTGAGAGTGTCTGAGAGTGTCATAGATTGTCAGAGTGTGTCAGAGTGTGAAAGAGAGTGAAAGAGAGTGTCTGAGAGTGTCAGAGACTGTCAGTGTGTCAGAGAGTGTCAGAGAGTGAAAGAGCGTTATAGAGAGTTTCAGCGAGTGTCTGAGAGTGCCAGAGAGTGTCAGAGAGTGATAGAGAGTGTCTGAGAGTGGAAGAGAGTGCCTGAGGGTGTCAGAGAGTGATAGAGAATGTCTGAGAGTGTCTGAGAGTGTCAGAGAGTGATAGAAAGTGATAGAGAGTGACGGAGAGTGTCAGAGAGTGTCAGATAGTGATAGAGAGTGTCAGAGTGTGTGAGAGTGATAGAGAGTGTCAGAGAGTGATAGAGAGTGTCAGAGAGTGATGGAGAGTATCTGAGAACGTCTGAACGTTTCAGTGAGTGTCAGAGAGTGATAGAGTGTGTCTGAGAGTGTCAGAGTGTGTCAGAGAGTGATAGGGAGTGATAGAGAGTGTCTGAAAGTGTCAGAGAGTGTCAGAGAGTGATAGAGAGTAATAGAGAGTCTCAGAGAGTGATAGAGAGTGTCTGAGAGTGTCAGAGAGTGATAGAGAGTGATAGAGAGTGTCAGAGAGTGATAGAGACTGTCTGAGAGTGTGAGAGAGTGTCATAGAGTAATAGAGAGTGTCTGAGAGTGACAGAGCGTGTCTGAGAGTGTCACTGAGAGTCAGAGAGTGATAGAGAGTGTCTGAGAATGTCTGAGAGCGTCTGAGAGTGTCAGCGACTGTCAGAGTGTGTCAGAGAGTGATAGAGAGTGACAGAGACTGTCTGAGAGTGTCAGAGTGTCAGAGAGTGATAGAGAGTGTCTGAGAGTGTCAGAGAGTGTCAGAGATTGATAGAGAGAGTCTGAGAGTATCAGAGATGATAGAGAGTGTCAGAGAGTGATAGAGAGTGTCAGAGAGTGTCAGAGAGTGATAGAGAGTGTCAGAGAGTGTCAGAGAGTGTCTGATAGAGTCAGAGAGTGTCAGAGAGTTTCAGAGAGTGTCAGAGAGTGTCAGAGAGTGATAGAGAGAGTCAGAGAGTTATAGAGAGTGTCTGAGAGTGTCTGAAAGTGACAGAGAGTGTCTGAGAGTGTCTGAGAGTGTCAGTGAGTGTCAGAGAGTGATAGAGAGTGTCTGAGAGTGTCAGAGATTGCCAGAGTGTGCCAGAGTGTGTCAGTGAGTGATAGAGAGTTATAGAGAGTGTCAGAGAGTGATAGAGAGTGTCAGAGTGAGTCAGAGAGTGTCAGAGAGTGTCAGAGAGAGATAGAGAGATTCAGAGAGTGATAGAGAGTGTCAGAGAGTGATAGAGAGTATCTGAGAGCGTCTGAGCGATTCAGTGAGTGTCAGAGAGTGATAGAGTGTGTCTGAGAGTGTCAGAGTGTGTCAGAGAGTGATAGGGAGTGATGGAGAGTGTCTGAAAGTGTCCGAGAGTTTCAGAGAGTGGCAGAGAGTGATAGAGAGTGTCAGAGAGTGATAGAGAGTGTCAGAGAGTGTCAGAGAGTGATAGAGAGTGATAGAGAGTGATAGAGAGTGTCAGAAAGTGATAGAGAGTGATAGAGAGTGTCTGAGAGTGTCAGAGAGTGTCAGAGATTGATAGAGAGTGTCAGAAAGTGATAGAGAGTGATAGAGAGTGTCAGAGAGTGATAGAGACTGTCTGAGAGTGTCAGAGAGTGTCAGAGATTGATAGAGAGTGTCTGAGAGTGACAGAGAGTGTCTGAGAGTGTCACTGAGTGTCAGAGAGTTATACAGAGTGTCTGAGAGTGTCTGAGAGAGTCTGAGAGTGTCAGCGACTGTCAGAATGTGTCAGAGAGTGAAAGGGAGTGACAGAGAGTGTCTGAGAGTGTCAGAGAGTGTCAGAGATTGATAGAGACAGTCTGAGAGTATCAGAGATGATAGAGAGTGTCAGAGAGTGATAGAGAGTGTCAGTGAGTGTCAGAGAGTGATAGAGAGTGATAGAGAGTGTCTGATAGAGTCAGAGTGTGTCAGAGAGTTTCAGAGAGTGTCAGAGAGTGATAGAGAGAGTCAGAGAGTTATAGAGAGTGTCTGAGAGTGTCTGAAAGTGACAGAGAGTGTCTGAGAGTGTCAGTGAGTGTCAGAGAGTGATAGAGAGTGTCTGAGAGTGTCAGAGATTGCCAGAGTGTGCCAGAGTGTGTCAGTGAGTGATAGAGTGTTATAGAGAGTGTCAGAGAGTGATAGAGAGTGTCAGAGTGAGTCAGAGAGTGTCAGAGAATGATAGGGAGATTCAGAGAGTGATAGAGAGTGTCTGAGAGTGTCTGAGAGTGTCAGAAAGTGATAGAGAGATTCAGAGAGTGTCTGAGATTGTCAGAGAGTTCCAGAGAGTGATAGAGAGTGTCAGAGAGTGATAGAGAGTGTCTGAGAGTGTCTGCTGTGTCAGAGAGTGATAGAGAGTGATAGAGAGTGTCTGAGAGTGTCTGCTGTGTCAGACAGTGATAGAGAGTGATAGAGAGTTTCTGAGAGTGTCAGAAGTGTCAGAGAGTGATAGAGAGTGTTAGAGAGTGTCTGAGAGTGACAGAGAGTGACAGAGCGTGTCTGAGAGTGTCAGTGAGTGTCAGTGAGTGTCAGAGTGTGTCAGAGAGTGTCAGAGTGTGCTTAGAGAGTGTCTGAGAGTGTCTGAGAGTGTCTGAGAGTGTCAGAGATTGCCAGAGTGTGCCAGAGTGTGTCAGTGAGAGATAGAGAGTTATAGAGAGTGTCAGAGAGTGATAGAGAGTGTCAGAGTGAGTCAGAGAGAGTCAGAGAGTGTCAGAGAGTGATAGAGAGATTCAGAGAGTGATAGAGAGTGTCAGAGAGTGATAGAGAGTGATAGAGAGGGATAGAGAGTGTCAGAAAGTGATAGAGAGTGATAGAGAGTGTCTGAGAGTGTCAGAGAGTGTCAGCGATTGATAGAGAGTGTCAGAAAGTGATAGAGAGTGATAGAGAGTGTCAGAGAGTGATAGAGACTCTCTGAGAGTGTCAGAGAGTGTCAGAGATTGATAGAGAGTGTCTGAGAGTGACAGAGAGTGTCTGAGAGTGTCACTGAGTGTCAGAGAGTTATACAGAGTGTCTGAGAGTGTCTGAGAACGTCTGAGAGTGTCAGCGACTGTCAGAGTGTGTCAGAGAGTGATAGGGAGTGACAGAGACTGTCTGAGAGTGTCAGAGAGTGTAAGAGAGTGATAGAGAGTGTCTGAGAGTGTCAGAGAGTGTCAGAGAGTGTCAGAGATTGATAGAGACAGTCTGAGAGTATCAGAGATGATAGAGAGTGTCAGAGAGTGATAGAGAGTGTCAGTGAGTGTCAGAGAGTGATAGAGAGTGATAGAGAGTGTCTGATAGAGTCAGAGTGTGTCAGAGAGTTTCAGAGAGTGTCAGAGAGTGTCAGAGAGTGATAGAGAGAGTCAGAGAGTTATAGAGAGTGTCTGAGAGTGTCTGAAAGTGACAGAGAGTGTCTGAGAGTGTCAGTGAGTGTCAGAGAGTGATAGAGAGTGTCTGAGAGTGTCAGAGATTGCCAGAGTGTGCCAGAGTGTGTCAGTGAGTGATAGAGTGTTATAGAGAGTGTCAGAGAGTGATAGAGAGTGTCAGAGTGAGTCAGAGAGTGTCAGAGAGTGATAGGGAGATTCAGAGAGTGATAGAGAGTGTCTGAGAGTGTCTGAGAGTGTCAGAAAGTGAGAGAGAGATTCAGAGAGTGTCTGAGATTGTCAGAGAGTTCCAGAGAGTGATAGAGAGTGTCAGAGAGTGATAGAGAGTGTCTGAGAGTGTCTGCTGTGTCAGAGAGTGATAGAGAGTGATAGAGAGTGTCTGAGAGTGTCTGCTGTGTCAGACAGTGATAGAGAGTGATAGAGAGTTTCTGAGAGTGTCAGAAGTGTCAGAGAGTGATAGAGAGTGTTAGAGAGTGTCTGAGAGTGTCAGAGAGTGACAGAGCGTGTCTGAGAGTGTCAGTGAGTGTCAGAGTGTGTCAGAGAGTGAAAGAGAGTGATAGAGAGACTCAGAGAGAGTCTGAGAGTGTCAGAGAGTGATAGAGAGAGTCAGAGAGTTATAGAGTGTCTGAGAGTGTCTGAAAGTGACAGAGAGTGTCTGAGAGTGTCAGTGAGTGTCAGAGAGTGATAGAGAGTGATGGAGAGTGTCAGAGAGTGATAGAGTGTGTCTGAGAGTGTCAGGGACTGTCAGAGTGTGTCAGAGAGTGATAGAGAGTGACAGAGGGTGCCTGAGAGTGTCAGAGAGTGTCTGAGAGTGTCAGTCAGTTTCAGAGAGTGATAGAGTGTCAGAGATAGTCAGATTGTGTCAGCGTGTGTCAGAGACTGATACAGAGTGTCTGAGTGGGTAAGAGAGCGTCAGAGAGTTTCAGAGAGTGTCAGAGAGTGATAGAGAGAGTCAGAGATTGTAAGGGTGTGTCAGAGAGTGTCAGAGAGTGATAGAGAGTATCAGAGAGCGTGTGAGTGTGTCAGAGAGTTTCAGAGAGTGTCAGAGAGTGATAGGGAGTGATAGAGATTGTCTGAGAGTGTCAGAGATTGTCTGAGAGTGTCAGAGAGTGATAGGGAGTGATAGAGAGTGTCTGAGAGTGACAGAGAGTGTCTGAGAGTGTCACTGAGTGTCAGAGAGTTATACAGAGTGTCTGAGAGTGTCTGAGAACGTCTGAGAGTGTCAGCGACTGTCAGAGTGTGTCAGAGAGTGATAGGGAGTGACAGAGACTGTCTGAGAGTGTCAGAGAGTGTAAGAGAGTGATAGAGACAGTCTGAGAGTATCAGAGATGATAGAGAGTGTCAGAGAGTGATAGAGAGTGTCAGTGAGTTTCAGAGAGTGATAGAGAGTGATAGAGAGTGTCTGATAGAGTCAGAGTGTGTCAGAGAGTGTCAGAGAGTGATAGAGAGAGTCAGAGAGTTATAGAGAGTGTCTGAGAGTGTCTGAAAGTGACAGAGAGTGTCTGAGAGTGTCAGTGAGTGTCAGAGAGTGATAGAGAGTGTCTGAGAGTGTCAGAGATTGCCAGAGTGTGCCAGAGTGTGTCAGTGAGTGATAGAGTGTTATAGAGAGTGTCAGAGATTGATAGAGAGTGTCAGAGTGAGTCAGAGAGTGTCAGAGAGTGATAGGGAGATTCAGAGAGTGATAGAGAGTGCCTGAGAGTGTCTGAGAGTGTCAGAAAGTGAGAGAGAGATTCAGAGAGTGTCTGAGATTGTCAGAGAGTTCCAGAGAGTGATAGAGAGTGTCAGAGAGTGATAGAGAGTGTCTGAGAGTGTCTGCTGTGTCAGAGAGTGATAGAGAGTGATAGAGAGTGTCTGAGAGTGTCTGCTGTGTCAGACAGTGATAGAGAGTGATAGAGAGTTTCTGAGAGTGTCAGAAGTGTCAGAGAGTGATAGAGAGTGTTAGAGAGTGTCTGAGAGTGTCAGAGAGTGACAGAGCGTGTCTGAGAGTGTCAGTGAGTGTCAGAGTGTGTCAGAGAGTGAAAGAGAGTGATAGAGAGACTCAGAGAGAGTCTGAGAGTGTCAGAGAGTGATAGAGAGAGTCAGAGAGTTATAGAGTGTCTGAGAGTGTCTGAAAGTGACAGAGAGTGTCTGAGAGTGTCAGTGAGTGTCAGAGAGTGATAGAGAGTGATGGAGAGTGTCAGAGAGTGATAGAGTGTGTCTGAGAGTGTCAGGGACTGTCAGAGTGTGTCAGAGAGTGATAGAGAGTGACAGAGAGTGCCTGAGAGTGTCAGAGAGTGTCTGAGAGTGTCAGTCAGTTTCAGAGAGTGATAGAGTGTCAGAGATAGTCAGATTGTGTCAGCGTGTGTCAGAGACTGATACAGAGTGTCTGAGTGGGTAAGAGAGCGTCAGAGAGTTTCAGAGAGTGTCAGAGAGTGATAGAGAGAGTCAGAGATTGTAAGGGTGTGTCAGAGAGTGTCAGAGAGTGATAGAGAGTATCAGAGAGCGTGTGAGTGTGTCAGAGAGTTTCAGAGAGTGTCAGAGAGTGATAGGGAGTGATAGAGATTGTCTGAGAGTGTCAGAGATTGTCTGAGAGTGTCAGAGAGTGATAGGGAGTGATAGAGAGTGTCTGAGAGTGTCAGAGAGTGGCAGAGTGTGGCAGATAGAGATAGAGAGTGTCAGAGAGTGATAGAGAGTGCCAGAGAGTGATCGAGAGTGATAGAGAGTGTCAGAGAGTGATAGAGAGTGTCTGAGAGTGTCAGAGAGTGATAGAGAGTGTCAGAGAGTGATAGAGACTGTCTGAGAGTGTCAGAGAGTGATAGAGAGTGTCTGAGAGTGTCTGAGAGCGTCTGAGAGTGTCAGCGATTGTCAGAGTGTGTCAGAGAGTTATAGAGAGTGACAGAGAGTGTCTGAGAGTGTCTGAGAGTGTCAGAGAGTGTCAGAGTGTGTCAGAGAGTGATAGAGAGTGTCAGAGAGTTTCAGAGATTGATAGAGAGAGTCTGAGAGTATCAGAGATGATAGAGAGTGATAGAGAGTGTCAGAGAGTGTCAGAGAGTGATATAGAGAGTCAGAGAGTTATAGAGAGTGTCTGAGAGTCTCTGAAAGTGACAGAGAGAGTCTGAGAGTGTCAGTGAGTGTCAGAGAGTGATAGAGAGTGTCTGAGAGTGTCAGAGATTGCCAGAGTGTGTCAGAGTGTGCCAGAAAGTGATAGAGAGTGATAGAGAGTATCAGAGAGTGATACAGAGTGTCAGAGTGAGTCAGAGAGTGTCAGAGAGTGAAAGAGAGATTCAGAGAGTGATAGAGAGTGATAGAGAGTGTCAGAGAGTGTCAGAGTGTGTCAGAGAGTGTCAGACAATGATAGAGAGATTCCGAGAGTGATAGAGTGTGTCAGAGAGTGATAGAGAGAGTCAGAGATTGTAAGGGTGTGTCAGAGAGTGTCAGAGAATGATAGAGAGTATCAGAGAGAGTGTGAGTGTGTCAGAGAATTTCAGAGAGTGTCAGAGAGTGATAGGGAGTGATAGAGATTGTCTGAGAGTGTCAGAGATTGTCTGAGAGTGTCAGAGAGTGATAGGGAGTGATAGAGAGTGTCTTAGAGTGGCAGAGAGTGGCAGAGAGAGATAGAGAGTGTCAGAGAGTGATAGAGAGTGCCAGAGAGTGATCGAGAGTGATAGAGAGTGTCAGAGAGTGATAGAGAGTGTCTGAGAGTGTCAGAGAGTGATAGAGAGTGTCAGAGAGTGATAGAGACTGTCTGAGAGTGTCAGAGAGTCTCAGAGAGTGATAGAGAGTGTCTGAGAGTGTCTGAGAGCGTCTGAGAGTGTCAGCGATTGTCAGAGTGTGTCAGAGAGTTATAGAGAGTGACAGAGAGTGTCTGAGAGTGTCTGAGAGTGTCAGAGAGTGTCAGAGTGTGTCAGAGAGTGATAGAGAGTGTCAGAGAGTGTCAGAG